>NC_071505.1:179410912-180035971 GCF_027887155.1 Malaclemys terrapin pileata
CTTCTAAAGATCTTAGCAATTGTTAAATTGGTCCTTACTGTATGTTGTGTAATTTGACCATTTAAATGAGCCTGAAACTTTCCAGCTACTATGGCTGTCTTACATGTATCACAGTTGTTTATGGATGAGCTTTTTTTATGACCTGGATGTTTTTACAGCTGAAATGGTTAGGGTTACGTTAACTCATTAAATTCATTATTTTTAGTCTCTATTTTACTTTTTTGCCTGAGCTTTCCTCAAGGGTGGATGAAGCCTAAATCAACATCAAGGAACGACACTAACAAAAAGACCATATCACCTTTACAAAAACTGGCATGTGAAGCAGGAGCAGATGGGGAGGTACTACGATAGAGAGCTGATTCCAGGGCCTCAGCCCTTTCTGCCTCTAATGCTTCCTCTTTGAATTTAGTGCACCATAGTTCTATGCATTATATGCCACAATTGTCATGCTCCATAATTCACAGAGTAACAACAGTTCTAATTTCAAAGCATGGCAACTGGCAGACAATTGAGTGGCAGCACATGCAGCAGGCCCAGAAAGTAAGACAGCTAGGGCTGCCCAATACAGAGTTTTAAAGTAGGGGGTGAGGATCTGGTATAGAGAGATTAAGACAGGAGGAACCTGCACTCAGGGAGAGTAAGATATATGGGAAGGTATTTGCACAACAGAGTGAGGGATGTGAAGAGCAGGATGTGGGAGGGTATGGGCATAGAAATAGGAAGGGTAATTCCAAGTTTAGACAGAAAAATCAGGCTCTTCCTTCTAAGGTGCAGACCACCTGAATTTCCCATTGACTTCCATTAGAGTTACGAAAAATGAGGCCCTTCTATCTAAGCTTGGTATTGCTCTCTATGAGGAGCATCTATCACTGAGGGAGACAGAGATCAGATGATAGGAAGTGTGTCATAGAGTTTACTACTCACCACTGAGGCACCTCCTTGTGGCTCATCTAGGGATTAGCTCTTCCTGAGCTGACACCCCCTTCATTCGGTTGCTAGCCCCATGATGCCTCTTTGGATTTGACTGCTCCCTCTATGTGACCCAGGATACTCCCTTTTCATGGCTTGGCCATCCGGCAACTGTAGATTTCCCCTTCCAGGGTATCTAGGTACCTCTGGCCAAATTATCTCAGGCAGTCTTCCTCTCCACTACTCGGACTACGCCACTTCCCAAGTGGCCTGTAGGGACCCAGGCCTGCCCCCATCACAGGTTCCAGCCCAGGGACCATTTGCCTCAGCAACCATGGCCTACCCAATCTCAGACCCTCTCACTGTTTCCCTGGGCTCTTTCCTTCCTTTCTCTGTCTTCTGGCCAAGCCCTGGGTTACCATTGGAGCCTCCTCCACTCCCTTGTAGCTGCATCACCCTGTACTGGGTTATAACCAGAGTCTGTTTTCCCAGGCAGAATACCAGGGTTTACTTCCCCCTAGGTCTCCTCCTTGTCTCTTGCCAACTCCCCCACTCTCAAGAGAGGAACTGCAGAGTTACCCCTTCTTGTGTGCTACTTCCTAATTTTATATTCACTCAGCCTGCTCCTGCCCAGCTGGGCTTCATCATTAGTTAGACCTTAACAGCCCTGATTGTCTTCCAGGTGCACCCTGTCATAGGGCTAATTGACCCTTTCTATGTACTTGAGCCTTGCATGAGGTGGACAGCCCATCACAAGGTGGTATCACCAAGGAGTGGGGATAGAGATGATGATGATATTGATAATTCCAGGCTCCAGCAGCCCTTAATCCATCCATGCATTCTCTAATTATTCCCCTTGTCCTCCTAGTCATGTTGCTGATCCCATTGGCCTTGTGTAAGCTACTGAAACCATTCTAATACAAACCTCAAAAATACAAATTAAAACAAATGCTGGGATATTTAACAGAGCTATCTTATGGGACCTCATTGCAGGTGACAAAAATACAATGGTACAACCACTATCATAGAGTTAGGACATGTCTACACTGAAAAAAACATAAACAAAAACATGTCAGTGATTCTCAGATCCTGGGTCAACTGACTCACAAGGTTTCTGCTATGGGGCTAAAAATAGAACTCTGAGATACCTTCCCCCTCCCCCGCTACATCTCAGAACCTGGGCTCCAGCCTGAGTGGGAGCATCTACACTGCTATTTGTATCCCCATAGCATGAGCTTCATGGACAGCAGAGGAATGGTGACACTCAGGAATCTTGGGTTCCTTATCAGGTTGTGGAGGGTAGTATTCTTTAGTGGGCACGGACCCCTTTCTCTACTTCCCCCCAAGCTTCACCCCTTCTTCTCCTTCATCTCCAACCTATCCCTGTCCCAGCCCCACAGGCATCTATCTTCTGATTTCTCCGGGGGTGCTCGACCCGTGCTCCACCCCAGGCCTCATCCCCACTTCATCCCTTCCCCCAGAGCCCCACCCCACCTCTTCCTGCCCCCACTTCTCCCCCTCCCCACCAGTGCCTCTTCCCAGTCACTGATCAGTGGTGGATGGGAGGTGCAGGAAGTGGGAGGAGCTGATCGGTGTGGCCTGCCAGTGGGTGCTGAGCACCCACTATTTTTTCCCCTGGGTGCTCCAGCCCCAGAGCACCCATGGAGTTGGTACCTATGGCCAGCCCTACACCTGGGTCCTCATTCCAGTCCAATTCTCCTCATCCAGGCTCCACACTTCTCAGGCTTCTGATTCCCATCCCAGTCTCCCTGCTCAGTTAGTCCTAGTCTTTCCTGCAGACTCCCCATCCCAGTTCTAGTCTTCCCTTCCACGTTCCACTCTCCTTGCCCAGCAACTTGCAGTTCCCCCTGGTCCTTCATCCAATCTCTCTTTCCCCATCCAGCATCCAGTCACCCCCATGCCCATTTTCTTAATAATTACTCCCAGTCCCAGTGCCCATCTCTCCCCATGGGTTCTTCATCTAATCTCAATGTTTCCCCCACCTTGCTCCTTGTCCCAATCTCCTTGCACAGATATTCTCAGTCTCCCCTATGGATCATCATCAATCTCCAACCCCCACACACATGCTCCTAGTCCCTATTTATCCTCTACCATTTCCCTCTCTGGATCCCAGTCTCCTTGCTCAGCTAGTCCCAGTCTCCAGCTCCCAGTCCTAGTTTCCCTCTCCCGCATTAGCCTCCAGTCCCAGTCTCCCCTCCTCTACATTCCTTATCTGAATCCATTGTCTCCCACACACATACATATGAAGGTCTGGCTCTTGTCCCCTCTGCATTTCATTCAGGTAGCTTCCTCCTCCCTGCTACCTGGGTATCAGCAGGGGATGCATTGAGAGCATACAAGACAAAAGCTCCCGGTTTCATTGTCCCAGACCTGGCCTGGCCTGCAACTGCAATTTCAGGAGAAGTCCTCAATGTAGAAGGAATATTTGGAGAACTTAGCTGCTAAACTCAAGTATGTCTCTATTGAACATGTGCAAACTGTGAGTATTCAAAGGCTTATAATTTGGCCAAGTTTGTGTGGGTTTTCACAGGTACAGTAAAAGGCATACACCCGGACATAAAGGCCAGCCTGTTGCCAAATTTAAAGTCTCTGCTCCAAAGCGTGAGGGATCTAGAGCGTCTCAAAGGAAAGGTCACCAGAATTCTTTAATATGGGCAAAACAATATATTTTCCCTTAGCTTTGGTCTCAGAAATGCCTGAATCATTTTGGATTAAGCTTTCCAAAATATTTCATCTAAGGCAGAAAGCCAGCATGGAAAATGTAAGCCCAAATGGTTAAAGTTTGGCAAAGTTTTCAGGGTCTTATAATGGGAAGTGTTGGGCAACCATAATAATAGATAATGTTACCAGCTCCACCTATAAAAAAATATTTACATAACAGCTCCACACCAGCAGGAATTCTCAGTGGCTTTGTTCTTGAGGCATGCGGAATTCTTTTAATGGGTGCAGGACAGGCACCACCAATGCTAGCTGCACCATGCCAACCAGTGCAGAAAGTGATGGACCCATGACTTCCATCCATTCATATCCTGTGTGGAACATTTAGTGATGCTAGAGATACTGGATATCACAGGTCTGATTGTGGTTGCCCCTCTTGCACAGTGTAAGGACAGATCCTCTTGCCCATAGATGAAATGGGTTCTGCTCCTCAAGGCGCTCACTGATTGCATGGCTATCAAGGTGAACAGTATTTGCAGAGGAAAACAACAGGAACAATGCTATGCTATATGCCAGAAAAAAATGTGGCAGGTAGTCTCAAAAATAGATGTAGATTGTTATTTAAAAGACTGGATCAGGACCACTACAATGTATTATTAGAGATTTCAGCTGTGGATTATATATTGTCCAAGGAAATCACATCTCCCTCAAAATAAATTCATCATGTTATAACAAGGAGGATGAATACCAGAATACCAGCACAGCAAGAAGATGTTTATCACCCAGATACACTCTTATTCTAGAAGGGAATTAAACCTAATATTAGAAGATAAATCAGATTGAATGCAAGAGTCTATAACATTTTCAAGTTCTTTAGCTGGAAAACCCAGATGGATATTGGTTAATTGTTTGAAAGCACAAAGGAATCTAATTTTTAACAGGAGTGCAATAGTAGCAGTTTTAAGTAGTTGTAAGTCTGTACCTGATAAAGATACATTGTTATTTAATATTTGCAACCTAATCATATACTCCTGAAGGAAAAGCATTCAAGGAGTACATTATAAATTTCTTTGATGAAAACAAGCTGCATTAAATTTATGACAAAATTAATAAAGGAAAGGCCTAAACAGACTTGTATTTACTGACCACTGAATCCAAAGACTTTAATCAAATGAACCATTAATTTTGCCTTTTAATGTATTTCTTCTCATTAAACAAATCAACCTGTATATTGTCACAAGCAATGAAAAGTAAAACATGACAAAAGTTAGTTATAAAATAAAGCTGGAAGATTTATGGTAATCTAAAAAAAAAAAATAACAACCAGGAAATTGCTTGATTTTATCATTGCTGATCTCACTCTGTGAAAATGCAACAAGTTCTTGCATATGCAGTGATATCATGGCCAGAGACTTTCCAGATGTTTTTCTGGCTACAGTCAAAATATGGAGATGACTTGTTTGCTGTGTTGCACAGCTATTATTATTATATATATTTAAAAGGCACCAGTCAGCATAATATCTGCACACATTTTCCAAAATTTAGATCAAGGGATCACAACATTATCTGAAAAGTAGAGAGCATGTACCCAATGTTCCCCTCCCTGTGGCCAACATGCTGTCTGTGAAACAGATCTAAGCCAGAGGATTTCCAGCACTTACAGTACATCTAGTAAAAAGCCTAACCAAGGAAATGCCTTTTGCATCATGCTGTAAAGGCCTGATCCAATGCCATTTGAAGTCAATGGAAGGACTCCCATTGACTTAATTGGCCATTGTATCAGTCCCAAGAAATTGACAGGCTTGGACCTAGATAGATTTCCAGTAAGAGTACATTTCAAAGTCAGGGCATTTCATTAAGAGCACCCTGCCCCTTCCTAAGCAGGGCCGGCTCTAGCTTTTTTGGCATCCCAAGCCAAAAAAAAAAAAAAAAGGGTGCCGGACTGCCGAAGCAAAAAAACCAACCAATCAAAAAAAACCCCGGCAGCCTCAGGGAGCGTGTGGAGGGCAGCCAAGGCGGCTCACAGGGGGGTGAAAGGTGATGCCCGCCCACTCCCTCCACCCGTGGGCAGCCAGGTGCTGCAGCCCACTCACAGCCGGACAAGAGGGGTTCCCCCCTCCGGCCTTGGAATGTCTCTCCCGGCTGGGCAGACGGAGCCCCCAGAGGCTGCAGGAGGTGCTGGCTCAGCCTCTCCTTTAAAGGCGGCTCGGCTGGGCCGGGCTCAGAGCGACGCGGGAGCGGAGGCCAGTGCAGGTGGTGGAAGTGGCGCGTCCCGGGGAGCCTGGAGGCACAGTGAGCGGTGGGGATTGCTAGTTCCTGCACCCCCGGGCCGGGGTCCGTGTCCCTGCAGGGCTGGGCTGGGAGCAGAGTGCGGGGAGCCAGCTGGAGGTTCGGGGGGGCTGCCAAAGCAAAAAAAAAAAAAAGAACCACGGCAGGGCGACCGGAATGTGCCGCCCCAAGATTGGCCGGAATGCCGCCCCTTACAATATGCTGCCCCAGGCACATGCTTTCTCGTCTGGTGCCTGGAGCCGGCCCTGTTCCTAAGACCCTGAAGTACCACCCTGGGGACTGAGAGCCTGAAGTGTGATACTTAACAGAAAGAGCAAGATTCTGCCCTCATTACACCATGCAATCATATTGAAGACCTGCATTTGGATTACTGTGACTGAGGGTAGAATTTGGCCTAGAGTGCCTAGGTTCTACTAAAAGTCACATTAGTACTATCGATTATAGTTTATATCAGAAGAAATTAAGTAAGGATTAGGGACTCTCCCCTATTCTATAACTCAATTTCCAGAAAAGGATTCCAAGGATTGCAATAAGATTATCTGTCTTCACGGTCTTGCATTCAGTTTAAGAATTGTTATATGACTAATTATAATCAAGTAGCCTGAAACGTGACATTAAGAAATTTGAAGTAAAAGCACTATGATAATGCCCTCTAGCAAACTATGAATCAGTACACTATATGTGAGACCACATTCAAATACTTTTGGGTCTAGGCTTCCTTTGATGTGTTTCTCTTACTAATGCTAACAATCATTTATTCATGCACTGAGAAGAGTCTTCTAGAGGGGAAGGACGGTCTTGTGACTAAAAATCACAGGACTGGTGTCAGAAGAGCTGAGTTCTATTCCAAGCTCTACCAATGATTCATTGAGTTACTTTAGACAAGTCACTTAGCCTCACTAAGCTCAGTTCCCCCATTGGTATGACTGAGATAATAATATTTTCCTACCCTGTAGTTGTGCTTTAAGGATCAAATTATTAATTTCTGTAAGGTGTTTTCAGAGTGTTTTATCAGTGCAAAGTAATTATTATTAGTTCCCCTCATTCCTATAATATTTTTTCGTTATCATTCATTCCTAGCATATGATGATATATTAATTGCTAGTATATTATCTATACTCAGAATACAGCTCAGAGACTCCACTGCTGACAACCCTCTCATTCCTAGAGGTGCCTACTTTAGATCAGGACTGAGGCCCATGGGTGGAGCAGCAGGAAGCAGTTTTTGAGGCTCTTCTCCAAGCTGTACCTGTTCTCTGGCAGGATCACTCTAGTTACAGCTGTGTTAATAACCACAGATTTTTCAGTTAGCTGGAAGTTCTGGAAAAAAAATAATTTGGGGTCAAACAAAAGAGTGTGTTTCAATGACCTTGTAATGTTTGGATTGTTTTTTGATAAAATTAAAGCAAATTCTGAAACTAAAAGTCATTTCAAACTGAAAAAAAAAAATCAAAATATTTCATTTTAAAACTGTTGAATCAGTACTTCAGTTTTTTCTGAAAATTTTTTTTTGGGGGGTGGAATTTTTCACTTGGAACAATTTGTTGAAATCATCACAGATTTGTGAAATGTTTCAGTGTTGCTGAATCTGCAGTTTGGCCCCCCTTCAAAATAAAACACAAAATAAAAACCAACCCCAAAAAACAAAAAACAAAATAAACAAACAAAAACCAGTAGCTCTGGACAAAAAGTTTTGCCCAACTCTAACTTCACTCTCCATGGATGCTAATTTGGAACCACTCCTAAGCATAATATTCACTTAAAATTTTCATATAAAATATGTATAAAGTGAAATCCTTTCCCCAGGCAAGTTTTGCCATTGATTTCAATGTGGCCAGGATTTCATTCATAGTTCTCTCTTTCCTTTGCAACTTACATTGATTTATAAGATCTTATTCTCTCCTTTGAACTAAAACCTCTGATACAGATAATGAATACCAGTGGGTGTCCAAGTACAACTTCATTTGAGATGACCTTTCTCCACAGCCCCACACTTCACACCACCCTTTGGGAGGCATATTTCCAGAGTGATGCAGCATTCACTCCCTTTGATGGTCTGCCAGGTTTGCTGACTGCTGTGTGTGTGAACTGAGGAGGGGGAAGAGTCATGGCCCTGTTTCCTCCTTGCCTCTTTTGGGCTGGTTTTCACCTGCCTGCTAGGAATGACTCCATTGTGGTTGGCCCCTTGTGACTGGGGTCCCGGGGGGAGGGCACATTGAGGTTGCTCAATCAGGGCAAAGTGAAAAGAATGGGGCAGAAGATCCCCAAAATTGGTGGTTATTCCAATACTTAGATCCACTAAGCCAGCAACAAAACAGCTTCCACAATGGCTTACTGATTACCCAGAAGTCAAAACCACAGCTCCCTTAAAGCAGCCCAGCCCTGGGCTCCCACCCAGACAGCCAAGTCAAATATGATGGGAATTACTGAAAATCTTGTTCATCATATAAAAAGTTCTACCAATCCTAAAGGATCGGACACATTACCCCGCCTCCCAAGTTAATGAATGTTTCAGATCTTACCCAAATACACGCTCACAGCCCATTCTTATTAACTAAACTAAGATTTATTAAAAAAAAGAAAGTGAGAGTATTGGTTAAAGGATCATTATACATACAGATTTGAATATAATTCTTAGGTCAGTTTAATTGTAGAGATCATGGGCTTCAGAGTTGCATAGAGTTTCTGAATTAGTCCATAGGTTATAGTCCAAAGTTCATGTTCAATATCAGGGTGATCCAGAATGGCATTGGAGACAACAGTCTTGCGACTCAGACTTCCCCTGATGAAGCTTAAGCAGATCTGAGGTAAAAAGGATCAGGTCTCAAAAGCCCTTTATACATTTTCTGGGCCTCTTGACAATATGCAGTCCTTGGGTGAAAAATACTGACTTTGAAGTAGAATTGCCCATTTCCTATGTATACATAGGTAACTAGCTACATTCATTAGTCTAAGGTAATTATTCATTAAGCAGTTTATAGACAGTTCACTGCAAACTTTGAAGAGAAATATAGACTTCATTACACCTAAGTTTCATTTAAATGTTAATATTTCCTTTTGATCTCTGAATTAACAGAATACAGTGATAGACAGGAAACATCTGTTTACATGGTTAACATCTAACAAGATATAAGTAAACACATCAATTAGTATTACCTCCAATTCTCTAACAATACAGGTTTGTATTTCAAAGCTTTAATCTATTTAACATGGATATGCTAACTATTTCAAAGGAATAGCCCTAATTACCATGTCTATACTTCTCTAATATGTCTTTAAAGGTTGATTTTGGGTCATTTAGCCTGCAAGTTGCTTAACCCCTTCTGGCCATGTGTCACACCCCTGCATGCCAATTTTCTGGTAGGGAAAGCTATTTGTACCCTGTGCCTCTTTGCACAGCCACAGAGAATGATTAGTTAAGGCAAGAGATCTACGATAATCTACCCCTGAAAAAATAACTGGTTAACTAATGGGTGGAGCACAGCAGCTGTGTCATAGTAGACAACACTGCAGAATAGTTGAAATCAGCAAGTGAAGAATACTACTGTACAAAGTTAAAATTGGAGGGGGAATTTAGGTAAAAAGAATCGTATTACTGGAGTTGGAAATGGCCAGGATACAGGGATTAACACCCTTATTCATATGAAAAGTGCCATGGGATCTTCAATGAACAAAGTGATTAGAACCTTAAGTCTCCTGAAAAAACAGCATCTTCAGCAGCACAGTGGCTGCTACCAGCATGCCAATGCATTGGTTCTGAAATGACTCAGAGGAATGAGTATCACCTACTGAATCACCTCTTCCTGTAGCACCTAGCTGTTCCCTAGAGATTGAGGATTGGCCCAAACTGACCCTGCTTAGCATTTGAGATCTCATGGGATCACAGCACAAGGTAGTATGGCTATTAAATAGCTCAAGGTATTTCAGCAATAATGGTTTTTCCAAATACATAAAGGAGAAATTATTTTTTAGAAATCTAGTTAAGAATGAATGATGAATTATTCACAAAAGATAAGGAAAAATAAGTCATTATTGTAGTGGTCTTAAAAAATGAAGAAGGTGAAGATTGGTTTATTTCAGGAATCAGATTACCAAGGCCATAAAAAGAGGGATTAGGAACAGAGCAGATAACATATGAAGAGGTTATTAAAAGATTACAGACTGCAGAAACTGATATAGTAGAACAAAGTCTACTCAACCCATCTATCACAGACTTCTAAAGAAAGCTAGGAAAACTTTAGCAAATTAACTTTCAGGAGAGATTTCCCAAGAGCACAGACTATGCCATTATTTAAAAAAAATTCTAAGGCAATACCAACCAATTATATATCCAACAAATTAAAAACTTTGCATCCCTAAGGTGGAAAGTTTTAGAAATAGTTTTGAGGGTCCAAATGAAATAATTCTGGATATTGCAAGGAAAAATAAATCTTATTTCCATCTACTAATGAGATATCACTATGTATAGAAGCACTGCATGCTTCTCTCTCTGCAGCCTTCTAGAAGAAAATCGCTGCTTTATACTGAATCCTGAGATCCAATGGCTTGTGTTATGCAGGAGGTCAAACGAATCAATCACAATGGTCCCTTCTGGCTTTAAAATCTATGAATACATACATTTAAAACGTGTCAAATAGAATGTAATGTTTACATTAAAGTTAAATTTCAATGCTGACTCAGGATCTCATGTCTTGTGCACCATAAAGCATAGTACTCTAAGGGCTTGTCTAGATTAGGGACATTAGTTCCAGCGTAACTATACATTGATGCAGTTACATCAGCGCAAACCCAAATGCTGCACTGGTACATAATAGGACTGATGGTTGTGCAACTTACCCCATCTACAAAGGCGTCTGCACTGGTGTACCTCCACCAGCACAGAAAATAAATAAATAAATCCCAGCATAGCCTGGGTCTAAACAGCCCACCTGCAGGGCCGCCCCTACCCATACACAAAGTACACAGCTGTGTAGGGCACCAGGGAATTTGGGGCACCACATTGCCTGGTGCCCTGCACAGCTGCAGGCTGCTCCAGCCCCTGCTCAACCTCTTCCCACCCCTACTTCGCCCCAGCCCTGCCCCCACTCCACCCCCACCCCTTTCCCCAAGGTCCTCGCCCCTGCTCCGCCCCCACCCCATCCCAGCCCCACCTCCACTCCCCTGAGGACTGCAGCAGGGCCAAGCCTGCACTCACTGACAGCAGGAAGTGCAGCGACCCGGCCCCAGCCACGCCACCAGTGAGTGCTGGGGGGGCGGTTCCCCCCTGCTCCCCAAGCCAGCCCCCCCATAGAGGCCTGCGCCGTCCCCCCACTGCGGGGGCCCAGAATGGCTAGGGATGGCCCTGCACACCGGCCTCAGAATCCTGCGCAGAAACCCATAGCTCCTAAATGGTACAATATTGTGGTAGTATGTATCAATTCTCAACAGAAAAGAGATTCCATGCAGAAGATCTTCAAATCCCACCCAATACACACCAAAAAAGAGGGCATGGCATCAGGAAAAGTGGGAGAATCCAGAACACAACCAAAGTGCTATCTATGTTATTGTATGTGGAGCTGGCTGGAAAATGGGATTTCCATTCTCAGGGAAATTGCAACATTACAAAATTTGTTTTCATTCCACAGAACAAAAATCCTGAAAAAATTCTATTTGGAACCACTGAAGGATTTCATTTTGATAATGTCTAAACAGCTAGGTACTATCCTCCATGTTCCCTCCCCCCATACCATTTTCCTCAGACATACTAGGGTCTCTGTGTGCCCCCTCATTCTGTACTACACCACATGCCAAGGATTGATATGGGTGTGTGTTATACTGGAAAGTGTAAGTGGCTGCCATCATCTGGATCTTTGGTCTATTGACAATTGCAGACCTGGTTGAAACTGATGGGTCTGCTAACCAGAGTTCAGGGGCTCCCCCAATTCCCGCTCCTGTTTCTCTGATTTTCACCAAAATCAATAGGGTTCTGCCCATCGATGCCTAGTCTGTTAAATTTTGGAATTGATCAGATGCAGCATTAAAAAGTTATTGCATTACAGCCAGCAAACAAAGTGTATTACAAACAAAATAATGCCATCCAGAGCCTCTCTTTGCCTTTGCCAATTATACTGAATTTATATAAATATTAAAATTAATATTTTAACTTAATAAAAAATCAGAATGAAATGAATTCAAATGATAAAGTTGAAATGATTCATTTAGATTCTTTTCCATTGAACATTTCATCGAAATCAACAAGTTACCTTGAAACATTTCAATGAAAATGCAGTTTCCAATGGAAAACTGTTCCATAGCCCTCTCTCCTAAAACATATAGGTCCATTTTGGGCATATATATGGTGCAAATAGAGAAAACAAGGTTTGCTTTGTGTCGCTGATCAGATTGATAGCCATTTCATTCATGTAGAGCAGGGGTAGCCAAACTTACTAACCCTCCGAGCCACATAAAACAATCTTCAGAAGTTCGAGAGCCAGTGCTCAGGGATTCAGCTTTGTAGGAAGGCGAGTCTTGGGGCTGAGGCTCTGAGACACTCCTCCGTGCTGGGCAGAAGAAGCCCTTTGTCCCACCGCCCAGGGAAGAAGCCCTGAGCTCTCCCCCCTGAGTCTGGTAGGCAGAGAATGGGATGGGGGCGTGGAGGGCTCTCCAAGCCGCACTTTAACTGTAAAAGAGCCAGATGCAGCTTGTGAGCCACAGTTTGGCCACTCCTGATGCAGAGTATAGGTTACAGGAACTTGTCTGGCCTAATGGAGTGGGGGAGGGGCACAGAGAAGGCAGGACATGAAATAGACAAAAGTAACGCCTTGCTCTTGCTACAAATTCAGAGGGCTCTAGGAGGCATTATTCACAGTCTAGGAGGAATGGCTTCTGCTGGGTTAGTGAAACCCAAAGGCACAATAAAGCCCATAATAAAATTCATATCCAGTAGGAGGATACTGAATTAAGAAAGAAAAAGAAAACCTTTTTATCTTTACCTATATGGACATCACGGATTGCAGATTTATTTTTGTTTATAAATTTGCCTGGAATTCCTTCTTCTATTGCAGAAAATTTAGAATTTGCACCCGCATGTATTTGCACAAAGATCCAAATAGTCAAGAACATGGGGAAGGTCCAGACATCTGATGGTGGGCAGAGATTCTGATACCTGTGTCTTTGACTATGTCTACACTACGAGCTAGGGATGGAATTGCCAGCTCACATACACATACTGGTACTAGCTTGATGAGAACTAGTATGAGTATATATACATGGGCTGCATGTGAACCCCCTGTTTGGGGAGTCTAGCCTCCTGCCCCGCCCCTTCCACTTGAGGCCATGCCCCCATCTGCCCCCTCCCTGCTCTCGCCCACTAGGACCAGAAGAGCCCTGAGCCCACTACCCTGGATGGAGGAGCCCCGGCCAAGCAGCCCCATGCACCACAAGCCCCAGTCCACCCATCCTAGCCACTCCGAGCCCCGGCCTGTCCGGAGGAGCCCAGAGCCCCATCAACCCAGAGGAGCTCTGAACCCCACTGCGGCCTGGCTCCAGGCGGGGAGCATTAGCGGAGGTTTGCGGAAGCTTAGAATCCCCCAGTCTCCATTACACGCTGCCCATGTATATATAGTAGTATAGCTGCGGTAGCATGGATAGCAGCAGGAGGGCTTTGCTACGCTGAGTACATACCCAAGGGGTTCAGGCAAGCTTGTAGTTCGCACAACCAATCTGTATTGCTGCCCATGTTACTGCAGCAACACTACTATTTATAGTTCCGCTAGCGCTTATTGAACTACCGTGAAGTATATCTATTGTGACAGACCCAGACCAGTGGGGTACAGGAGTCTGGTAGAGGGCAAATATACTGGTCACTGGATGAGTAGCTTTCTGTTCCCTGAGTGACCAGAGAAGGGGCTGCACTAGAGTAATCAGGAACCTGCTAGAACCAGTTCAGGCAGGCAGGCTAATCAGGACATGTGGAGCCAATTAAGAAGAAGCTGCTAGAATCAATTAAGGCAGGCTAATCAGGGCACCTGGGTTTTAAAAGGAGCTCACTTCAGTTTGCAGTGTGAGAGTGTGAGGAGCTGGGAGCAAGAGGTGCAAGAAGCTGAGAGTGAAAGGGTGTGCTGCTGGAGGACTGAGGAGCACAAGCGTTATCAGACACCAGGAGGAAGGTCCTGTGGTGAGAATAAGGAAGGTGTTTGGAGGAGGCCATGGGGAAGTAGCCCAGGGCGTTGTAGCTGTCATGCAGCTGTTACAGGAAGCACTATAGACAGCTGCAGTCCACAGGGCCCTGGGCTGGAACCCGGAGTAGAGGGTGGGCCCGGGTTCCCCCCAAACCTCCCGATTGACCTGGACTGTGGGCTCTTCCAGAGGGGAAGGTCTCTAGGTTGTTCCCAACCCACATGGTTTATCTCTGTGGCAAGAAAATCTGCCAATAAGCGCAAGACCCACCAAGATAGAGGAGAAACTTTGTCACACTGGTGTCAGGAGTGAGAACTTGGGGTGCACAGCGCGGCGGAAGAAGGAGAGTGATTCTAAAAAAAAAATTAAAAAGGAGAGGGTTTATTTTTTTTCACCACAATGGATGGCATAGTGCGGGCACTGATACAAGCTATGGCGGCCCAGCAGGAGGCTACCCATGTCCAGGCAGCCACCCAACAGGAGGCAGTGTGGCTGCAGCAAGAGACTAATCGCCTGCTAATGGACCAGGCTGCTCAAGACCGAGCTATGTTGCGGGAACTGGTAAACCAGGTAAAATCCCTTACAGAGCTGAATTGCGGCCATGGTGGGATGCGGCTCATATGGGCCAGCCACTGGCTGCAGAAAATGACACAGGAGGATGATGTAGAGGCATACCTTCTGGCCTTTGAGAGGACAGCCCTACAAGAGGCCTGGCCTCGAGATCAGTGGTCTGGCATCCTTGCCCCATTCCTGTGTGGGGAGGCCCAGAAGGCCTACCATGATCTGCCTGAAGAGGCTGTGGCAGACTACCCACAGCTGACAGCAGAGATCCTGGCCAGGATCTCTGCTAACGACAGCAGTGCAGGCCCAGCAGTATCACGGTTGGAGGTATCAGGAAGACAAAACCCCGCGGTCCCAATTGTATGACCTCATCCATCTCACACGAAAGTGGTTGTAAACGGAGTCCCGGAGTCCGGAAGAGATACTAGCGGTTCTGGTCATCGACCGATACATGAGGGGACTACCACCAGACCTTCGTGCCTGGGTAAGCCAGAATGAACCCTCCACCTATGATGAGGTTGTCGCCCTGGTAGAGAGGCGAAGGACAGCGAGGGAGCTGACCCGACCAGTTAAGGAAGAGGCACCCCGGGTTAAACTAGCAGCACCAAGCCCTAAAGTTCGGGTGATTGGGCCACCAAGAGGGCCCAGGTGGAAAAAGAGAGAGGCTGAAGTCCCATCAGAGGCCACAAAGAGTCGGAGCACTGAGGGAGAAGAGGATCGTGATGTTAGACTGCCCAAACCAAGAGACCGGGGAACGCCTAGGGCTCCATACAGATGTTATGCCTGCGGGGAGTGGGGACACATAGCTGCACAGTGTCCCAATGCTGAGGAGCCTATGCAGTGTAACCTGGGGAACTGGGCAGATCCATGCTCCCTAATCCACCTTGTGGGGGTCTCACTAACCCCACATATGTATACCAGACCAGTGAAACTAAATGGGGTAGGGACCACGGCACTGGTTGATTCAGGGAGTGCTATCACGCTTATCTCAGGGAAGCTCGTAAAGCATAGTCAGCTGCTGCAGGCTAAACATACGGGGTAACATGTGTCCATGGGACAGTTAGTTACTACCCCACCATCCCAGTAAAAATCGAGATCCAAGGGAACACTACTGAGGTAGCAGCAGGTGTAGTCCCTAAACTCCCATACCCGGTGCTCATAGGGAGGGACTTCCCAGGGTTTGGAAACTTACTCCCAGTAGGGGGATTGGAGAAAGATCAGGACCCTAAAATTGATGAGGCATCCACAGCAGACTGTCAACCCCCAATCTTCTCTGAAATATCCCCAGATTTGTTCTCCACTCCCAGACAGAGTAGAAAGACAAAAAGAGAAAGAAGGGTGGCTAAGGCCTTGGGAACCCAAATACTGACCCAAAGCCAGAGAGTCGCTCTTGTAGGTAGGCGGACCCGCGCAGCTGAAAAGGAGGCCACGCAGGAGGGAGAAGCACCTGAGTCTGACTCCCACCCTAATGCTTCTGAACCAGTAGAGGCAAAAGAGACTGGACCCCCTAGATCTTGGGCAGATTAGCCCTAGGAGAGGAAATTTTGGACAGGACCAGGCAGAAGACCCAAGGTATGACAACATTAGGAAGAAGGTGACTGAAATAGATGGGGTCCCCGTGGAAGGGAAAACCCAGGGACCAGGACCCTACTTCATAATGAAGAAGGATCTCTTATACCGGGTTGCACCAGTACAGGGGCAGAAGGTACAGCAGATCCTAGTACCTCAAAAACACCAGAACGCTGTATTAAGTCTTGCTCATAGTCATCTGCTGCCTACTTGGACGATGTGGTCATTCATACCCCAGACTGGGAAACCCACCTGGAGACGGTGGAGGCAGTCCTCGATACCTTCAGGTGAGTTGGCCTTACAGCAAACCCTGCCATGTGCGCTGTAGGGTTTACAGAGGCCAAATATCTTGGCTATATTGTGGGTAAAGTTTTGGTAAAACCCCAAGTGAACAAGTTAGAGGCCATCCAAAATTGGCCCCAACCAAGTCGCAAGAAACAAGTCCAGGCGTTCCTAGGTGTGGTGGGATATTACCGACGATTTATCCCCCACTTTGCCACAAGGGCAAGCCCCCTGATAGACCTAGTGAAAGACCGTGGACCTGATCTGGTGAGATGGTCTGACGCAGCAGAGGAAGCATTCACGGACTGCTCTCTGCAGTAACCCCGTACTGATAGCCCCTGATTTCACCAAGGAGTTTATCCTGCAGATGGATGCATCGGAAGTAGGGTTGGGGGCCATTCTATCACAGATGGTCAGGGAGGAGGAACACCCAATTCTATACCTCAGTCGGAAACTCCTTCCAAGGGAACAAAAATATGCAGTGGTGGAGAGAGAATGCCTCGCTGTAAAATGGGCCATGGAAACACTGAGCTATTACCTGCTCGGGCGCAGATTTGTCCTCGTGACTGACCATGTCCCTCTTCAATGGATGCAGCGGAACAAGGAGAAGAACACAAGGGTGAACAGATGGTTCTTATCCCTCCAACTTTTCCTGTTCCATGTGCAACCCAGAGCAGGGAGCCGTCATGGCAACGCCAATGGCTTGTCACGTGTGCATTGTCTGGTGTCCCAAGCTGCCCAACCCCTTGGTGTTGAGCAGGGGGAGGGATATGTGACAGACCCAGACCAGTGGGGTACAGGAGTCTGGTAGAGGGCAAATATACTGGTCACTGGATGAATAGTTTTCTGTTCCCTGAGTGACCAGAGAAGGGGCTGCACTAGAGTAATCAGGAACCTGCTAGAACCAGTTAAGGCAGGCAGGCTAATCAGGACATGTGGAGCCAATTAAGAAGAAGCTGCTAGAATCAATTAAGGCAGGCTAATCAGGGCACCTGGGCTTTAAAAGGAGCTCACTTCAGTTTGTAGTGTGAGAGTGTGAGGAGCTGGGAGCAAGAGGCGCAAGAAGCTGACAGTGAGAGGGTGTGCTGCTGGAGGACTGAGGAGCCCCAGCGTTATCAGACACCAGGAGGAAGGTCCTGTGGTGAGAATAAGGAAGGTGTTTGGAGGAGGTCATGGGGAAGTAGCCCAGGGAGTTGTAGCTGTCATGCAGCTGTTACAGGAAGCACTATAGACAGCTGCAGTCCACAGGGCCCTGGGCTGGAACCCAGAGTAGAGGGCGGGCCCGGGTTCCCCCCAAACCTCCCGATTGACCTGGACTGTGGGTTCTTCCAGAGGGGAAGGTCTCTGGGCTGTTCCCCAACCCACATGGTGAATCTCTGAGGCAAGAAAATCTGCCAATAAGTGCAGGACCCACCAAGCTAGAGGAGGAACTTTGTCACACTATGTGAGCTGGGACTCAGACCCTTAGCTCATAGGGCAGATGTAGCCTTAGGCACAGGGTTATCTGAGGCCTGGTCTACACTACGGGTTTAGGTCGACTTTAGCAGCATTAAATCGAATTAAGCCTGGACACGTTCACATGACGAAGCCCTTTCTTTCGACTTAAAGGGCCCTTTAAACTGGTTTCTTTACACCACCTTCGACGAGGGGATTAGCGATAAAATCGGCCTTTGCGGGTCGGAATTGGGATAGTGTGGACGGAATTCGACGTTATTGGCCTCCGGGAGCTATCCCACAGTGCTTCATTGTGACCGCTCTGGACAGCACTCTCAACTCAGATGCACTGACCAGGTAGACAGGAAAAGACCCGCGAACGTTTGAATTTCATTTCCTGTTTGCTCAGCGTGGAGAGCACAGGTAACCACACAGAGCTCATCAGCACAGGTAACCATGATGGAGTCCCAGGATTGCAAAAGAGCTCCAGCATGGACCAAACGGGAGGTACGGGATCTGCTCGCCATATGGGGAGATGAATCAGTGCTAGCTGAACTCTGTAGCAGTAAAAGAAATGGCAAAGTATTAGAAAGGGTCTCCAAGGCCATGAAGGACCGAGGCCATAACAGGGACACACAGCAGTGCCACGTGAAAATTAAGGAGCTACGGCAAGCCTACCACAAAGCCAGAGAAGCAAATGGAAGGTCCGGGGCAGAGCCGCAAACTTGCCGCTTCTACGCGGAGCTGCATGCCATTCTAGGGGGTGCAGCCACCACTACCCCAACCGTGTGCTATGACTCCGTCAATGGAGAAACACACAGGGAAGAGGGTTCGGGGAACAAGGAAGAAGAGGATGGAGGTAATGTAGGTAGCTCACAGCAGCAAGGAAGCGGAGAAACCGGTTTCCCCAACAGCCAGGATATGTTTGTCACCCTGGACCTGGAACCAGTAACCCCCGAACTCACCCAAGACCCTGAGGGCACACAGGAGACCTCTGGTGAGTGTACCTTTGTAAATATTACACATGGTTTAAAAGCAAGCGTGTTTAATGATTAATGATTAATTTGCCCTGGCAATCGCGGCCAGTACAGCTACTGGAAAAGTCTGTTAACGTGTATGGGGATGGAGCGGAAATCCTCCAGGGACATCTCCAGAAAGCTCTCCTTCATGTACTCCCAAAGTCTTTGCAAAAGGTTTCTGGGGAGGGCTGACTTATCCCGTCCGCCATGGTAGGACACTTTACCACGCCAGGCCAGTAGCACATAGTCTGGAATCATTGCATAACAAAGCATGGCAGCGTATGGTCCCGGTGTTTGCTGGCATGCAGACAACATCCATTCCTTATCTCTCTTTGTTATCCTCAGGAGAGTGATATCATTCACGGTCACCTGGTTGAAATGGGGTGATTTTATTAAGGGGACATTCAGAGGTGCCCGTTCCTGCTCTTCTGAACAGAAATGTTCCCCGCTGTTAACCACGCGGTGGGGGGAGGGGTGAAGTGATCATCCCAGAGAATCGTGTGTGTGTGTGTGTGTGTGTGGGGGGGGGGGTTTACTTGGGTTTGTGCTGCATGTTAACCCGGAAACCGCAGCCCCTCCTTTTACATTGAAAACCCATTTTAAATGGTCAACTCAATTCATCCTTGATATGGGAAATGCGCTGCTGTTTGAAACCATTCCCACATGTTAAGAAGGTTAAAAAAGCCAAAAGACTGTGGCTTACCTGTTGCCTGGCACTGTGTGAGTGATCTCTCATACCAAACTGGCAGGCAGAGGAAAAATGCGACCTTGTAATGAAAGAGTGTACCCATTGTTCTCTAAAATGTGTCTTTTTTTAACCACCTCTCCCTTCTCCTCCACCAGCCGCAAATGTTTCTCCTTCGCAGAGGCTAGTGAACATTAGAAAGAGAAAACGGAGGACGCGGGATGATATGTTCACGGAGCTCCAGATGTCCTCCCACGCTGATAGAGCACAGCAGAATGCGTGGAGGCAGTCAATGTCGGACATGAGAAAAGCACAATATGAACGAGAGGAGAGGTGGCGGGCTGAATGGCGGGATGAAAAGAGCAAGTGGCGGGCTGAAGATGATAGGTGGCATCAGCTTGCACACAGAAGGCAAGAGTCAATGCTCCGTCTGCTAGAGCATCAAACTGATATGCTCCAGCGTATGGTTGAGCTGCAGGAAAGGCAGCAGGAGCAGAGACCACCGCTACAGCCCCTGTGTAACCAACAGACCTCCTCCCCAAGTTCCATAGCCTCCTCACCCAGACGCCCAAGAACATGGTGGGGGGGCCTCTGGCCACCCAGTCACTCCACCCCAGATGATTGCCCAAGCATCAGAAGGCTGGCCTTCAATAAGAGTTAAAGTTTTAAAATGCAGTGTGTCCTTTTCCATCCCTCCTCCCCCACCCATCCCAGGCTACCTTGGCAATTATCCCCCTACTTGTGTGAGGAATTAATAAAGAATGCATGAATGTGAAATAACAATGACTTTATTGCCTCTGCAAGCGGTGCTCGAAGTGGGGAGGGGAGGGTGGGGTGGCTGATTTACAGGGAAGTAGAGTGAACCAGGTGCGGGGAGGTTGGAGGGTTCATCAAGGAGAAACAAACAGAAGTTTCACACCGTAGCCTGGCCAGTCACAAAACTCGTTTTCAAAGTTTCTCTGATGCGCACCGCGCCCTGCTGTGCTCCTCTAACCACCCTGGTGTCTGGCTGCGCGTAATCAGCGGCCAGGCGAGTTGCCTCAACCTCCCACCCCGCCATAAAGGTCTCCCCCTTACTCTCACAGATATTGTGGAGCGCACAGTAAGCAGCAATAACAATGGGGATATTCTTTTCGTTGAGGTCTGAGCGAGTCAGTAAGCTGCGCCAGCGTGCTTTTAAACGTCCAAATGCACATTCCACCACCATTCGGCACTTGCTCAGCCTATAGTTGAACAGGTCCTGACTCCTGTCCAGGCTGCCTGTGTACGGCTTCATGAGCCATGGCATTAAGGGGTAGGCTGGGTCCCCAAGGATCACAATAGGCATTTCAACATCCCCAACGGTTACTTTCTGGTCCGGGAAGAAAGTCCCTTCCTCCAGCTTTCGAAACAGACCAGAGTGCCTGAAGATGCGAGCATCATGTACCTTTCCCGGCCATCCCACGTTGATGTTGGTGAAACGTCCCTTGTGATCCACCAGGGCTTGCAGCAGCATTGAAAAGTACCCCTTGCGGTTTATGTACTTGGTGGCTTGGTGCTCCGGTGCCAAGATAGGGATATGGGTTCCGTCTATGGCCCCACCACAGTTTGGGAATCCCATTTCAGCAAAACCATCCACTATTGCCTGCACGTTGCCCAGAGTCACTACCCTTGATATCACCAGGTCTTTCATTGCCCTGGCAACTTGGATCACAGCAGCCCGCACCGTAGATTTGCCCACTCCAAATTGATTCCCGACTGACCGGTAGCTGTCTGGCGTTGCAAGCTTCCACAGGGCTATCGCCACTCGCTTCTCAACTGTGAGGGCTGCTCTCATCCTGGTATTCTGGCACTTCAGGGCAGGGGAAAGCAAGTCACAAAGTTCCATGAAAGTGCCCTTACGCATGCGAAAGTTTCGCAGCCACTGGGAATCATCCCACACCTGCAGCACGATGCGGTCCCACCAGTCTGTGCTTGTTTCCCGGGCCCAGAATCGGCGTTCCACGCCATGAACCTGCCCCAGTAACACC
Organism: Malaclemys terrapin pileata; assembly: GCF_027887155.1. Classification (NCBI taxonomy): domain Eukaryota; kingdom Metazoa; phylum Chordata; order Testudines; family Emydidae; genus Malaclemys; species Malaclemys terrapin. The sequence continues at coordinate 179,432,506 of NC_071505.1, forward strand.
ATGATTTCCACATTGCTGGAGCCTGTGCCTTGTGAGAGGTCTATGTCCATGTCAATTTCCTCATCACTCTCTTCACCGTGCTGCAATCGCCTCCTCAGCTGGTCCGGGTTTCGCCTTGGCATGTCCTGGCTCTGCATATACTCCACGACAATGCGCGTGGTGTTCATAATGCTCATAATTGCCACGGTGATCTGAGCAGGCTCCATGATCCCAATGCTAGCCATGGCGCCTGGTCTGTTTTGCATCATCCAGGCATTGGGATCTCAACCCAGAATTCCAATGGGCGGCGGAGACTGCGGGAACTGTGGGATAGCTACCCATAGTGCAATGCTCCGGAAGTCGACACTAGCCTCGGTACTGTGGACGCGGTCCGCCGACTAGAGCACTTAGGCCTTGTCTACACTACGAGAGTAGTTCGATTTTACTTAAATCGAATTTTTGGAATCGATATTGCAAAGTCGAACGTGTGTGTCCACACTAAGGACAGTAATTCGACTTTGTGAGTCCACACTAACGGGGAAAGTGTCGACATTGGAAGTGGTGCACTGTGGTCAGCTATCCCACAGTTCCCGGAGTCCCCGCTGCCCATTGGAATTCTGGGTGGAGCCGCAAATGCCTTCTGGGTAAAAAAAATGTGTCCAGGGTGCTTTTGGGTAACTGTCGTCATCCGTCCATCACTCCCGCCCTCCCTCCCTGAAAGCGCCGGCGGGAAATCAGTTCGCGCACTTTTCTAGTCAGTGACAGCGCGGACGCCACAGCACTGCGAGCATGGAGCCTGCTGCAACCATCACTGCAGTTGTGGCCGCTCTCAACGCCTCGCAACTTATCATACACCTTTCCCTGAGGCAGATGCAGAAAAGTCAGGCGAGGAGGCTACGTCAACGCGGTGATGGCCTGAAGTCTGAGAGTAGCACAGACCTCTCAGAAAGCAGGGGACCCAGCGCCGAGAACATCACGGTGGCAATGGGTCATGTTGATGCCGTGGAAAGGAGATTCTGGGCACGGGAAACAAGCACTGAGTGGTGGGACCGCATAGTGCTGCAGGTCTGGGATGAATCCCAGTGGCTGCGAAACTTTCGCATGCGGAAGGGAACTTTCCTGGAACTTTGTGAGTTGCTGTCCCCTGCCCTGAAGCGCAATGACACCCGGATGCGAGCAGCCCTGACTGTCCAGAAGCGAGTGGCCATAGCCCTGTGGAAGCTTGCAACGCCAGACAGCTACCGGTCAGTCGCGAACCAGTTTGGGGTGGGCAAATCTACCGTGGGGGTTGTTGTGATGCAAGTAGCCAAGGCAATCGTTGATGTACTGCTGCCAAAGGTAGTGACCCTGGGAAACGTGGAGGCCATCATAGATGGCTTCGCAGCGATGGGATTCCCAAACTGCGGTGGGGCCATAGATGGAACTCACATCCCTATCCTGGCACCGGAACACCAGGCCAGCCAGTACATTAACAGAAAGGGCTACTTTTCCATGGTGCTGCAAGTACTGGTGGACCACAGGGGACGTTTTACCAACATCTACGTGGGATGGCCGGGCAAGGTTCATGACGCTCGTGTTTTCAGGAACTCTGGTCTGTTTAGACGGCTGCAGCAAGGTATTTACTTCCCGGACCACAAAATAACTCTTGGGGATGTGGAGATGCCTATAGTCATCCTCGGGGACCCAGCCTACCCGCTAATGCCCTGGCTCATGAAGCCCTATACTGGCGCCCTGGACACTGAAAAAGAACTCTTCAACTACCGGCTGAGCAAGTGCAGAATGGTGGTGGAGTGTGCTTTTGGACGTCTCAAGGGGAGATGGAGAAGCTTACTGACTCGCTGTGATCTCAGCGAAACCAATATCCCCATTGTTATTGCAGCTTGCTGTGTGCTCCACAATCTCTGTGAGAGCAAGGGGGAGACCTTTATGGCGGGGTGGGAGGTTGAGGAAAATAGCCTGGCTGCTGATTACTCACAGCCAGACAGCCGGGCGATTAGAAGAGACCAGCGGGAAGCGCTGTGCATCCGGAAGGCTTTGAAAGCAAAGTTCCTGAGTGAGCAGGGTAACCTGTGACTTTAAAGTTTGTGTATTGAGAAGCTAAACCTGCCCCCGTTTCTTTACCCAGTTAATGTTGACTATCCTATCCAGTTACATACCCCCTTCACCCCACTTCCAACACACGTTTCAAAATAAAAATAGTTCTACTTTGTTAAAGCACACCGTTTTCTTTAATACTGTATTCGCGGGAATTTTTTAAAACTGGGACGCAGACTGTGGTGCGGAGCGGGTGTACTGTAGTGGTGCGAATGCAGCTTCTAAACTCAAGGATTGACAGGCTCCGCTGCGGTGGGATGGTTGTTTCAACGGAGCCTGTCACCCCTCCTGATAGGGACTGTGTGTATGGGGGGGTCTATGTGACTTTGTGGCAGGGGGAGGACGGTTACAGATCCCCTGCTGTGTGGCTCTGTGATCCTGCCTAAGGACCGCCGCTTAAGATCTGTAACTGCCCTCCCCTGCCACAAAGTCACAGAGCAACCCACCCCCCACCACATAACATGAAAACAACCTCCCAGACTAACCAGGGTAACTAGTCACTGCATCACTGCACTATGTATGTGCCCTGCTGCTGTGCCTGCCCCCGACTATATACCCTGCCAAAGGTGACTGTCCTGTCGAATTACCAACCCCCTATCCCCCCCTCCTCCAAAAGAACATGATGGAAACAGTAGTTAACAGAAACGTATTTTTTATTATCAACCAAACATGGAACTGGGAAAGTGAAACTTGGACGGGGGCTTGTGTCAGGCGGGAAGGAAAGAACTTGTCAAATTTTGGGGAATGAGAGCCTTCTGCTGCTCGAGCTCTCTGCAGGGGTGGAGTGAGAGTTAGCAGGGACTCTGCCGCCTCTCCTTCTGTGCACTTTGGGTGAGGGCAGTATGGGACTTGGTGGCGGGGGAGGGCGGTTAGAGATGGACTGCAGCGGGGCTCTGTCCTCCTGCCTCCGTTCCTGCAGAACATCCACAAGGCGCCGGAGCGTGTCCTTTTGCTCCCTCATTAGTCCAAGCAGGGTTTGAGTCGCCTGCTGGTCTTCCTGACGCCACCTCTCCTCCCGATCCATGTTGGCTTGGTGCATTCGGGTCAAGTTCTCCCGCCACTGGGTCTGCTGTGCTGCCTGGGCTCTGGAGCAGGCTATAAGCTCCGAGAACATGTCCTCCCGTGTCCTCTTCTTCTTATGCCTAATCCGCGCTAGCCTCTGGGAGTGTGATGACAGGCTAGGTTGTGAGACAGTCGCAGATGGGGCTGTGGGAATGGGAAAAAGGGAGTGAATTCCTCAGAAAGATAAATGTAGTTGTGAACAAAGAACATAGTCTTTCTCTGTGAACAAGACCATGCACAGCACCTATCACATGCGCACTCAGCACAAGGTCGAATTCTCGGCCTTCGCATTCAGTGCCTGGGGTCTTCTACAGCACATTTGAGAAGCCTCTCAGGAGAACGGAATTTCTGTTGCAGGCAGACATGGTAAGCCGTAGACTTGTGGCAGCTTAAAACTTTAATATTAGCAATGGCCTCATTTCACATTGCAATCAATGTCGGTCCCTGCTGCCAGCAATTCGGCAAGCAGGAAGTCTGCTCCTGTCCCACACCCTCGCGGCTGTCCCCGGGAACGATCCCTTTCGGCTGCCCCTCTCCCGCCTCCACCGCGTGGCTGCAAACCAGCGGTTACAGTTCTGTAAAGGAACGGCAAAGCAGTCCCAACACTAACATTCCCCTACCTCATTCAAAGCAGGTCATCATGAGCGACATCACCCTCATGAGGATCTCTGACAGCGAGAAAGAGCGAATGCTCCGGGAAAGCCTCCAAAGACCAGGGCCGTATGCCGCCATGCTGTGCAGAGCAATGATTCCAGAGTACTTGCTTGTCTCGTGGCGTGGCAACGTGTCCTACTACGGAGGACCCAATAAGGCCGCTCTCCCCAAGAACCTAATGCAGCGGATTTCCAATTACCTCCAGGAGAGCTTCCTCGAGATGTCACAGGAGGATTTCTGCTCCATCCCCGGACATATAGACCGCATTTTACTGTAGCTGCTGTAGCAGTGACTAACCAGTAGAGCGGCTTGGGCAGGACAATCATGCAAAACCGGACATTGCTAGATTTTTTTTCAATAGTTGCACTGCCCATGACTGAACCGTTAAGCTAATCAAACTAATCATGAGAAACCCATTTTTTAAATTGTTAATATTCCTGTTCTGTTACAAATAAATGTTTAGATTTTTACAACACTTACTGGCTGATCCTTCCCCAGATTCTGTGTCCGGGGTAACGGCTGGGGAGGGTTGGTAGGGGATCTCTGTAAGGGTGATGAAGAGATCCTGGCTGTCGGGGAAATCAGCGTTGTGAGCGCTGTCGACTGCCTCGTCCTCCTCATCTCCTTCCTCATCTTCCCCGTCCGCTAACATGTCCGAGGATCCAGCCGTGGACACTATCCCATCCTCAGAGTCCACGGTCACTGGTGGGGTAGTGGTGGCGGCCGCACCGAGGATGGAATGCAGTGCCTCGTAGAAACGGGATGTCTGGGGATGGGATCCGGAGCGTCCGTTTGCCTCTTTGGTCTTCTGGTAGCCTTGTCTCAGCTCCTTGATTTTCACGCGGCACTGCGTTACATCCCGGCTGTATCCTCTCTCTGCCATGTCTTTAGAGATCTTCTCGTAGATCTTTGCATTCCGTCTTTTGGATCGCAGCTCGGAAAGCACGGACTCATCGCCCCACACAGCGATGAGATCCAAGACTTCCCGATCAGTCCATGCTGGGGCCCTCTTTCTATTCTGAGATTGCACGGCCATCACTGCTGGAGAGCTCTGCATCGTTGCCAGTGCTGCTGAGCTCGCCACGATGTCCAGACAGGAAATGAGATTCAAACTGGCCAGACAGGAAAAGGAATTCAAATTCAAATTTTCCTGGGGCTTTTCCTGTGTGGCAGTTCAGAGCATCCGAGCTCGTACTGCTGTCCAGAGCGTCAACAGAGTGGTGCACTGTGGGATAGCTCCCGGAGCTATTAGCGTCGATTTCCATCCACACCTAGCCTAATTCGACATGGCCATGTCGAATTTAGCGCTACTCCCCTCGTCGGGGAGGAGTACAGAAGTCGAATTAAAGAGACCTCTATGTCGAACTAAATACCTTCGCGGTGTGGACGGGTGCAGGGTTAATTCGATGTAACGGCGCTAACTTCGACATAAACGCCTAGTGTAGACCAGGCCTTAGAGCATTTTATGTGGGGACACACACAATCGGCTGTATACAACCGATTTCTATAAAACCGGCTTCTATTAATTCGACCTAATTTCGTAGTGTAGACATATCCTGAGATGTTTATGCATACTGCCTCTGGAATATGAGAAATGGAGCTGGAAACACATCACATACAGGTGTTGTTGTAGAGTACAAAGAGAGTCTATTTCTGCTGACCATATCATTTGTGGAGTTTCCCATAAGTGGTACGTACAGAGGAAATCCACATGTATCTTCAGGCCAAAGAGTGTTAATAGGCTGCAGTTTAGCATCTTTTATGAGAAATGAACAGGGTCCACATTTTTTTTCCCCTATAGAATGAATATTATTTCATTTGGAAATGAGCCAAATAATTTAAAAAATTAATGCGGACCTTTAATGTTAGTGGAAGAGGAGAGCCAAGAATAAGAGATGAAAAAGGCGAATCTGAAAATCTATTTAAATTAAAAAAATGCAAATATAAAACTCAACTCCATGGAGCAAGGAACTGGGCTTATTATATTTGATACACCATTAGAATGAAATGCACATTACTTGCATAGAGAGCTGTTACTCTTCTTATTACTGCAGTGTGGTGGGGGCTAGGGAAGTGAAATCGACCCCTCAATCCAGAGTTAGGATTTAGGCCTGAGATACAGACTCTCCATGGCCACTACTACAACCTGTGGATTGGAACACTGTAGATCATCTGCAAAATTTATATGAGGTTCTCGAGCCACATAGATCAGGTGTACTGATGCCTCTCTCCTCCCACCTGCCCCTCCCTCCATTATGTGCTATGCAGGCTGGCACAGAGACCCTGCACGGTGGGGATACATAGCCCTCTCTCCCGAGTTCTGTGGTGGAGAAGTGCTTTAATCATGCTGAGGGTCATGCATGGGCTCTCAGCACCAGAGTGAATTTAATCTTTTCACAACACAATGGTGATCAGGGCCCTGACTCAGCAAATCACTTAGGCTCAGATTCAGCAAAACATTTTAACACATGCTTAACTTTAAGGAACTTAGTGCTGTGCTTAATAAGAGATGGACTTAAATTCATGCTTAAAGTTAATCCCATGCTTAAGGCCCTGATTCAGAAAAGTGTAATTGTCCTGGAACACACTTAAACACATACTTAAGTCATTCCAATTCAGGAAAGCACTTAAGAACAGATACTACACTTGGACCACAGCTCAAACATATGAATAACTTGAAGCCCACTGAGTCCTATTGAAGTCAATGGAACTATTCATATGCTCAAAGTTAAGCACGTGCTTAAGTGATTTGATGGATCAGGACCTTTGACAGAAGCTGCAAATCCCTTTCTTCCCATTCAACCTTCTTTCTCCCCATCAGTCCATGGACAAAGGAGCTAGTATGGAACAAATATTCGTCTTGGAAATTTTTTGGAAGCATAAAGGAGTGCTAGTTATTGCATCTCAGTGCTATAAATAAAATGCAAAATATCTCTGGACAAAGTAACATCATATTATAATGAATTATACATTTTTAGGGATCTTTAAAATGTTTATTTATTATGAATAGCCTGGAAGGAATGATTGAATCACTGTTAATCTGAATTATCTACTACCATACATTCTCAATGTATTTTACATTCTAAACATACTGGAAAACATAAAGAAAGAAGTAGAACTGAACTGTACCTCTGATAAGCTCCTATTAACATTAGTTTTTTTGCCAACGGCTCTCTTGTTTTTAAATGAAACCTCTTTTTGTCATTATAAAATAGCATGAAATAATAATAAAGAAGCATCCTATACTTCTAAATACAAGACATTGGGGGGGAGAGGGGGAGGAGTATATTTCCAAATATTTGGAGTTTAAATCCAGATACTCCATGGCTTGTGATTTAAGTATATTTTAATAATAAATAGAAATGATAAAAAAAAAATAAGTCTGACTCATTTTCTACATGCTTATATTTTTTTCTATGACTGTGTATACCTTAAAGGAAAAAAAAACCCAGAGCTTTCATAAATTTAAAACTCCTATCCTGTAAATTACTCCTGGGGCTTCAATGGGGCTGTATGTGGGTGCAAAAATCTGCCTGAATAGAGTATCTTAATAGATCAGGGCCTAATTGCTCAGCTGGGCTAAAACATCATTTTTGGAACTGTCACTTCTGAAAAGCTGAGCAAGCTGAAATGTCAATGCAGGCCAGTGACCCACTGGTGGAAGGAACCCCTCCTGCTCCGGCTAAAACAATTCACCAACCCCTCCACACCCCTATACCTCTACCCAGGGGCCAGTGAGGTTTTTTTTTTGGTTTTACAGGTGTACTCATAGCATCTTTACTCTTTCTTTTCCACATTCATTTTCTTTTCACACTTCCCCTTTTTCTGTTATTTTAAAACTATAAAATACTCTTCCAGGAAAAGGGCACATCTCCTGCCAGCACTGACACTTATCTACTTTAGATGTTGACAAATTTAATGTAAGTGGGGCCCATATTTTATAAAATTGCCTGACATCATCACTTTGAAGAAAAACTAGCTCAAAAATAATTGAACATTTGAGCAATATGCTAGATCCAGGGTTGCCAAATATTTTTTTACAAGCAAGGCATAAACAGGAGCCAAAACCCAGTGTAAAACAAAATCCCCAATTAATCAGATCCTGAAGCTTCTTTCTTTTGGATTTAATAGGCCAAAGAGTTAATGACTTTTGTCTTTCCTCATGTTCAAGCATGGGTTCTAAACCACACTCCAGCATCACCCTCAGAGGTGCTAAAACCACTATACTATATGGAAAAATGGTCCTCAAACTAATTTTTGTTGTAACAGAGTGACACTAGAGAAAAGACTGAGAATAAAATTGCTTTTCAGAACTCCTGTACATACATTGTTCTATATGCTTTGGGCATGGCAGCGAGGAGAAACAGTGTGGGACACAGGAAAAATAATACATGGAACACAGTACTACTCAACTTGATTAGGGATGGCAGAGTATAGTCAGTAGGGGTAGCTAGTTAGGAAGGTGTTAATGGATGAAGTACAGTGTATCTACTTGATTTGTGCACTGCTGGTGTGATTTATACAGCAAAATCCAGAAGGATTTACATACAAATAAAGTATCCGATCCTAAAAGTTGCTGCATGTCCTCAACTCCCATTGGCATCATTGGAGACAGAGGGCATTCAGAGCATCATATCCATCATTACACCACAACAAGGAATGACAACAAAGGACTAGGAAGGAGGTGTGGGAAGGGCTGGGAGCTGCTAGTTTAAGGTTTTCCTCTGGGGCATTAGGGAAGGGAGCCACAGATTGAGCAGTGTAATGGTAGGAATTCCTGGCACAATGATTAAGGCAGTCACTTCTCACTTGGCAGAAATAATTTTAGTGAGTTTGAACAAAAAAAAAAAAAACACCTACCAAAAAAACCCCAACCTTTACATCTTCTTGGACTGAGGCTGAATCCAGATTTTAGAGTCTATTTTCATAACCACCAGTTTCTCCCTACTTAGACCGGCTTTAGCTTTAGATGTGGATACTGTACTTCAAAAGGTAGATAGATACCTTTGAAGTACACAAAGACTGAAGCTAAGTGAAAAATGTTCCAGTTTCCCGTGACAGTGAAGATATTTCGAAACCTTCAGGTCCCTAGAGATGTGCTATTTACGTACAGGAATCCATTAGGACAACAATCAAAGTGGACACAACATTAGATTTTGTCCTAATGGATTCCTGTAATTAAATGTGAAATTAGACCTGTGCAAAATTTGACAGGCTTGATTCATAAGGCTCCACGTGAGCATTTTCTGCAATTTCAGTGTGTGCTGTTGGCATGTATGGGTGAGGAGTGTTATCAAATCAGTTTTAATTGAACCCAAAATCACCAAACAAAACTCCATCAAAACTACTAAGTGGCACCTGTTTTTTGCATATGAAACCATACAAAACTGCAAATTTTTCATGATTTCAAGGCAAAGCCATCGATTATCCAATGTTTACATGAAACCAGGACCAGACTAAACTGTCATGAATGCTTAGTCAAATCTGTGATAATTTTCAGGTGGTTTTGGTTTTCATTTGAAAAGCTTAATATAGCACTACTTTACAAAGTATACTGATTACATATTATGTACAAATAATACATCATCACTACCCTCTGGGGGTGTGTTGATATCTTACAACAGTATACAACACTTAGATACTACACATAAGTTATATACACCTCTACCCCAATATAACACTGTCCTCAGGAGCCAAAAAATCTTACCACATTATAGGTGAAACCGTGTTATATCGAACGTGCTTTGATCCACCGGAGTGTGCAGCCCCGCTCCCCCAGAGCGCTGCTTTACCGCATTATATCCAAATTCGTGTTATATCGGGTCATGTTATATCGGGGTAGAGGTGTACGTAGATGTGATAGGCAATCTAAGGTCTGCCAGTAAATTCATGTTTTATAGTAAGAGAAATTAATAAAAGAAATTTAAAGAGAGTCACCTCCAAAGCTCTCTCTGTGTTTAGCAGGAATAGAAACTGAGTGTTCTCACCCAGACAGGGTGAACTGGCTCCCACAGAGAAGAACAATGGTACTGAGCTAAAGTTGAACATCCTATTTACTGTAATGAAAGGAAATCACTGAGGTTTTGATATACCAGCCTTTGGAGACTGGAAGGCTAGGGAACTCTGAGGCCTGATCTATACCTAAACTTTAGGTTAACCTAACTGTGTTGCTCAGTGGATGTAAAAAATTCACACTCCTGAAAGATATAGTGAAGCCAACACATGCCCAGGTGTAAACATGGCTAAGTACATGGAAGAAATCTTCCATCCATGGAGCTGCTGCCTCTCGGAGGGGTAGATTAACTACAGTAATGGAAAAACCCCTTCCATCGTGGTAGGAAGTGCCTACACAATGGTGCTACAGCAGCACAGCTGCAGGGCCATAGTTGTGCTGCTGCAAGCATCTGTAGCGTAGATATAGCCCAAGAGGTAAGCTGGAGACATAGATATGTGATCTTCCTGATGGATTTCTCTGTGTAACTGTTAATAAAGCATCAGTTTGATATGTTAGTAGCTCACATACCTGAGACTCATGGACAGCCAAAAGAGGCATGTTTGAACCTAGTGGTGAATTTTTGAAGAACAGGTCTTGGAGTCAGGAGAGGATTTGGTATCAATTAACCCAAGAATGCCTTATCTAGTTTAGTTTGAGAGAAGTGTATCACAAGAGAACCATGTTAAGCCAACTTCTTCTTCTGTTTTACCCTCATTGTCTGTGTTCTTAATAAATCTTAGTTTTGTCAACATTACTGTTGTATAGGTATTTTCATTAAGATAACCCTAAGGAGAAAAGAACCCCATAACCTTTAAGGATAGATGCTGAAGGGAAAAGAGTTAATGGAAGTTACACCTCCCCTCCCAGCCTCATGGCTGGTCTACACAGGGAAATTTACTGGCATTTTATTATACCAGTCTAGAATATACCATTATACTGTTCTATCCCTCCCCCCACCATTATACTGTATAACTCTCTGTGTGGTGTCACAGGTTTACAGGGTCCACGCTATGCCCCATCATTTGAAGAGTCTCCTGGAAGTAAGCCCTTTAGCGTTAGATCCCAGAGGTCTCCACTTTTCACCAGGGCAGGCCATGTGGCATCAACACTTTAGAAACTGAGGGCTGTGCTACTCAGCGTAGATACGTCTCTCAGCTGTGTGAAAAAGCCACAGCCCCGAAAGACATAGTTAAGCCGAATTAATCCTTTGTGTAGACAGCACTAGATTGAGGGAAGAATTTTTACATAAATCTAGCTACCGCCTCTCAAGGAGGTGGATTAATACAGCAATGGGAGAACCCTTCCAATCACTGTATTGAGTGTCTACACTGAAGTGCTACAGTGGCACAAAATGTTACTGAAGCACAGCTGCAGCACTGTAGACATAGCCTGAGCCTCTGGGCTGCAGCAACCCCTGTTTGTCTCTCTGAGCTCTGAACAGCAAGTCTGATTGAGTTGGGGGGGGGTCTACACTATGAACTTACATAGGTATAACTACATCGCTCAGGGGTGTGAAAAATCCACAGCCCCGAGCAATGCAATTATACAGACCTAACCCCCAGTGCAGACAGCACTATGTCAATGGGAGAGCTGCTTCTATTGACATAGCTGCTCACGGAGGCGGATTAACTGTGCCGATGAGAGAAGCTCTCCCATTAGCACAGTAGTGTCTTCACTAAAGTGCTACTGCGGCGCAGCTGTGACGCTGCAGCTTTTAAAGTGTAGACCTCCCCTCAGACTCCTGCTTAGAGACTTTTTACCCCTTCAGGGAGTAATGCAAACAGTGAGAATCTGCAGTGAGGCAAGGCAATCGTTTCAAAACAAGGTAGTATTTATTAGTCCCCTGGAAGACAGAACTGGAGAGTCCTTAGAATAGCATGGGAAAGATAAGCTAAAATCACAGTCCATACTGGTGGGAGCCATGGACCAAGATGCCATGCTCTGCTGAGATCCAAGTCCTCTGCCTGTTCTATCCTGTGTCCCTGCTTGTTCACAGTCGGAACCTTAAAACCAATCTGATTTTTGTTGTTGTTGCCAGCTGTGGTCTTCCTCCATCTGCCAATGTCGGAGGAAGTTGGCAGCTTTTGGCTACCCCAGTAGATAAGTATTAATGTCCTCATGACAGAGTGCTGGAGGCTGACAAGTAAGCCAGCCCTCTCATCACTTAGGCACCAATTAGTTCCTGTAGAGAAGGTTGATCGGGGTATATGTGGCTAATTAGCTGATCAATCTGGGGGCTGATGAACCAATTAGCCAACAGCTGAGGACTATAAAAGAAGATGCAGGGAGGAAGTAAAGGAGAGAGGACTGGGTTAGCTGAGCCACCTATGCTCTGAGATTTCAAGGGCGGCAGCTCTCTGTTGCCCTCTGCCCCAGCGGGAAAGGACAAGAAATCACAGTAAATACTTGGCTGCACAAGGCTGTGTTTGTGGCATTGTTGTTGATGGAAATATAAATAAATAATGTGAAGATGCCACTCAATCTGAGAGGTTTCTGGGCATTAGAGGGTGGGGACAGATCATGCCTCATTACAGCCGTGGCCTCTAGAGATCCCACTGTACCTTCCTGATTCTCCATTCACGTGTGTTAATTCCAGCCAGTTCTTGTTAAGGAGTCTGTTTCCCAACTTAGGCTATGTGACATCCTCCCAGCCCCCATTCCCTTATACACTCTACGTACAGCTGCACAAAAGTGAAAAGGGAAACTGAGGTGCACATAGAGATCATAAAAATATTATCAAAATTCCCATGTTCATCACAAGTGGACACTCTTATCTGGAATAGCCATAGCCTTTTTTGTCTTAATGCACTTTGAATTATGCTGAACTGAAAAAAGGACACTGTTATTCATAAGAAGTGTCAACACTGAAGTTATGCCCATATAACTATACCGTTATAGTAGTGCTGGTAAATTTCCCTGTGAAGACTAGCCCCCAGTAAGGGACTGGACAAGGGTTTCCTCTTCCATTGAGCTGAACTGTGATCAGTTCAGGCTGTGGTGGGTGAACACAAAGGGAAAGGCTGAAGGGTCAAATAGGAGACAGGAGTTGGTGTGAAGTTAGTCTGTGGGGATAAATAAATAGAGATATCTTATCTCCTAGAACTGGAAAGGACCTTGAAAGGTCATTGAGTTGTGTGGAGTCCAGCCATCTGCCTTCATTAGAAGGACCAAGTACTGATTTTGCCTCAGATCCCTAACTGGCCCCCTCAAGGATTGAACTCCCAACACTGGGTTTAGCAGGCCAATGCTCAAACCACTGAGCTATCCCTCCCCCCAAACCAATATAACCAAAAACTGTTTAACAACAAACAGTAAGGTCGAGTTTGTAATCGGATGGCAATATTCCACAGCTTGGAAGTAAGTGCTGTAAAATATTTGCTATGCTCTGCAACTTCCACTACATATGGAAGTTACTTATATGTATCCAAGAGAAGGATTTCATGAGGATTAAAAAAATGTTTTAATAGTATTTTTAAACCAACAGGAATGCACAGTGCAAATAAACTCCAAGGGCTAGATCCTCATCTGGTGTAAATTAGCTCAGCTAAAGGTTAGAAAAGCCAATATTTAATTTTTAAATTTAGTGAATTTGACATGAATGTCACTGAAAGAAAATAAATATCAACCCCCAGGACCATTTTTATAGTTACTTTTTAGAGTAGGACAGAACTTTAACACTGGATACCATCATTTGCTTTTTGAACAATGATTAACTGATGAATTCAGATTACTTTGGAGGATAAAGATTATCCTTCTCTTGGATACATATAAGTAACTTCCATATGTAGTGAAAGTTGCAGAGCATAGCAAATACAGAATTTGCTCATGAGATTAAAACAGGTGAAGGATTTATAAAGGAAAATGTATCTTCTCCATCCCACAAGTTGGGTTTTTGAACTCAACATCCTTTTAAATAAAATACAGATCAGGAATTTGCCTACCTTTTAAGTACACATTTCTTCATACCTGCACTTAAGAGATCAATTCTGCCATCTTTACTAGCTCCAAGTAGTATCTTACTCTGCTCCTGCACCATTAAAGTCAATGGGAGATTTGCCACTGATGTTGATGACCATAAGATCAAGCTCTCTGATTTCAATAGGACTATGCACAATGGGACTATTGGTATAATATGGTGCTAGTCAAAGTGAGCTATGAAAATAGAACTGTACTCAAAGAGACTTGGATTATGGCATTTAACAATAATTAGGTGTGTACACAAACAAAGAATAAGGTTTTGCTGCCTAGTGCTGTCAGAGCCCCTCCCCCAGTTGAGTTCCTTTATACAGATAATACTATAGTAATGTTAGTGCTCTTTACTACTTTGCCTCAAATGAGTGATATGACAACATAGTGAGCTATAAATACAGGGCCAAATTCCCTGGTGAATCACCACTGAAGACAATCACATTCAATTAGAGATTAACTTGCCCAGTGATTTAAGGCAGGTCAGAACAATTATTTAGATTGTAAACTCTTAGAGGCAGGGAACATCTACTGTGTTTGTACAGTGCCTAGCAGTTGGGGGCTCCCTTGTTGTTTGGCCCAGAGACACTATCATAACAAACATGATTAACAACAACAACAGACATATAACGTTTGTTAACCTAGCCTGTATGGTTGTTTCCAACCTTATTTAACAAAGTGGAGGTTGAAGGCCTCAACATATTAAGCCCCTTCTTTGTCAATAAGGAGCATTAGAAATAACTTATTATTTATTAATTATTGTTAGGAGTTACGTAGTACTTTTCATCTTCAAAGATCTTTAAAACATACCTAATTAAACCTCCCAACACCCTATGATGTAGGGAGGTATTATCAATATTTTTAGAATACAGGGAATCAGATAGAGTGGTTAAGTGACTCAACCTGAAGAAGGAGTCAGGATCAAATCTTGCCCATCTCTGTGTTTCATAGATCCTTCATGGAGACATGTTCTTTGATATTGTAGAGTAAGTCTTCTACATTACTGGCTGTTGTGATTATATGTGGAAAGGAGATCTTGAAGAAACAAAAAGAACTATAAAATATGTATTTTTTTTTACATTGCTTCGTTTGCATTTTCTGCCATGCCTCTATTAGCTATGACAGTTAATATAAACATTGTTTAGTAATAAAAATTAAAAGCATGACTTTTTAACAACAGAAGTACTCTTCTGAAGATAGAGAAGAGTTGATTTTGGCAATGTATACAGAAAAAATGCAAGAACAAATAAAGATATATTTTTTGCA
Organism: Malaclemys terrapin pileata; assembly: GCF_027887155.1. Classification (NCBI taxonomy): domain Eukaryota; kingdom Metazoa; phylum Chordata; order Testudines; family Emydidae; genus Malaclemys; species Malaclemys terrapin. The sequence continues at coordinate 179,447,522 of NC_071505.1, forward strand.
AGTAATTAAAAAACTGTGTCAGACTACAGTTAAAGGAGCAATTCATGAAATTCTCTTACTGCTTGTTTGTTCAGATTACAACAGCTTTGTTGCAGCTTTAGAGGTATGAATGAGTAGTTGGAGTTAATTCCATGAATGAGCTGAAAATTTTTGAAAGTCTTATTATTAAGGAGGGTTAAAGACATGACTGAGTTATAAAGGTCTAATTCATGAGAAGTATAATAGAAATGAATACTGTGTGTTGACTTAGTACACAGGCAAAGCATTCATTTAAACTTATTTTTTCATCATGTGGAGTTATAATATTGTATTTTACCTTCTGGTTTATTGGAAGCTTATTAAGTTTAACAAGTTTATTCCTTTTTCAGATATTCAGGCTTCCATTTATACATTTTGCTTCAGTGCATGATAGTTAACATTTATAGGCACCTCTATGTTTATTCTGTACTATTAACTATCACTGTAAAAAGAGAGATTTACTAACAGCTAATCATGCCAAAAAAAAAAAAAAAAAAAAACATCCCCAAAACAACCCCTAACTTAGTAAACTTGCATCTTACAATTTTTTGAAAAATGGGGCATTGGAAATAAATAAAAAAAAATAAACTGTTACTCCTGAAATAATGTTATATGTTTGAAAATATGGAAATGCAAACAAACACCCTTAACTTTGCCCTTGTTCTCTGGTATCTTGCAGAGTCAGAAGTGGGCTGTAGTCCACGAAAGCTTATGCTCTAATAAATTTGTTAGTCTCTAAGGTGCCACAAGTACTCCTGTTCTTTTTGCGGATACAGACTAACACGGCTGCTACTCTGAAATATAAATTAAATACTACTTTAAGCAAATACATCTATGACAAGCAGACTTAGAATGGAAATGGAACTGGTCATCATCTGGTGCTTTGATAAGTGTCACAGATGGAAAAATACACAGCTAAGATTGTTATCAATGCAGTATATTGTTTTCAAGGTCCACTCTCCTCTCTCTGGATTAGGTAAACTCTTAAAGTCTGTGCATGACCCATCTTCAAATAAGGGCTTGAAAGAAGTTACCATAAGACATCTTACAACCACTTGTATACCTGACTTTAGTTCCTGGATATTCTAAAAAATCTATGGAATAATTTCAAATAATTAACTCAGCAAACTTTACAAAATAGTCAAATGCACCAGTTTTTTGGGAGGAGGTTTTCTTTTTTTAAACAAATTGAACCATTTTTGACATCGATAGCAAAAAACATTTCAAAACTATTTAAACATGTAAAACACATTGGGCCAGATCCTCCAGCATGGTGGGGCAGCTTTAGGTTACTTTATGGGCCCTAAATTGCCCTAATGCTAGCATAGCTGGCCATTGTAGGAGTCTGCCCCAATAGGGCAATTCTTATGTAGCACTGAGTTTCTGTAGAAGTTCCTTGGCCTTTCTCTTTCTGGCCATCAGCAAAGGGGATGGTGGCCAGAGCCACTTTATGCCTGGCTGATCTCTAACCGCTGAGGCTGCTGGCAATCAGTGACAATTAGATCATATCTGGGGAGTGAACCAGTGCCAGAGCCAACCAGTGTTGGGAAGTCTATTGGATTGGGGGATTGCAAAACTATCTTTAGGCTCTTCCTTGGCAGCAAATCTGGCTCAGATTTTTCAGACACACACAGCCATCCATACACATCTATATGTTAAGTTACACATATTGATTGAAGCTGTAACAGAACTAGGAGGACCAACATGCCCGAAGCCTGTAAAGTTATTATTATTAGTTATGCTTGACGTAACTAATCAGGTCTAGGTCTAACATAAGCAACTGACAGGCAAGTGACCCCTGTCACAAGATGAAGTATAGTGATAAACAAGTGTAACAAGTCAGTTGACTGGTATGAGGCAAGAAATCTCAGATGTGGATTACTGATATTTTAAGATAAGTTAAAGGAATATGTATAACTGAAACTCACAAGCGTTGACCACAGAAATGCTATGGCAACTAATTGACGTATATGGTAGTGATTATGAAGTAAGTGGATAATAAACCAGTTAGCAAAGGGAACCCTCAAAAGAAGTCGGGTATGGAACTACAGCTAAAGAAAAGGGTTCAAACCCATTCTGTACATATATAAGATAAAGTGTGTGTTAGCATAACACAATATAAAAGATGTTTCCTGGCCTGGGTGCAGTGGGAGATGCCATGTGATGACAACACACTGACTCTCAGGTATCCCGGCAAAGGATGCTGTAAGGAATGCAAGCCCTGGATGTTTCACATTATCTTTCTATTGTCTGCTATATTGAGAGTGTGTATTTTTGCTTGGCTAATTACAGAAAGAGCAGAGTTGTCCCAGCTGTGTATCTCACAGTCCTCATTCTGATGACAGCTTTTCTACTGTAACTGATCTGGGGGATGAACCCTTGCAGACCACTATATCATAACTCTGGGGAAGTGAATAGATTAGGCTATACACACACAGGGCCATCCTTAGGATTTAAGGGGCCCTACGCGGTATTATTAAACTGGTGCCCCTATGCTCCACTGAAGGTGGTCCCCAGCTGGCGCCGCTGACCCCAGGGTGTCAAGGGGGCACAGCCACCACCCCTGCCCACGGGCCCCCAGAACTCCCCTCATTGCAGACACACACCGAGCTTCGTATGCAGCAGACGGTGTGGCAATGGCTCAAGGCAGGCTTCATTTTGTCACATGGGGGCTGCATCTTGCCAGAGCCCACAGCCCTCCTGCAGCCCCTAGCACTCCTGGCTCACCACGAGCATTTTGACAGGAAGTACCAACCAGTAATAACAACGACAATACAAGTGTGTGTGTGTGTGTGTGTGTGTGTGTGTGTGTGTGAGAGAGAGAGAGAGACAGAGAGACAGCCAGTGTGTGTGTGTGTGTGTGTGTGACTGTGTTGGGGGACTGTGTGACAGTGTGTGTATTGGGGAGTGTGAGACTGTATGTGACAATCTGTATTTGGGGACTGTGACTCATGAGAGGCAGAGTGTATGTGGGTGTGAGAGCCAGTCTCTGTGTGTATGTGTGTGTGTGTGTGAGAGAGAGTGTGTGTTAGAGAGAACGTGTGTGTGCGTGTGTGTTAGGGAAGTGTGAGCCACAGTGAGTGCACTGTCACTTTAAGTCCCTCACTCCCTCCCGCCGTTCAACCCAGCTTCCCCCTCCCCGCTGACTCATGTGGAAGTTTCGCTCCTCCTGGCCTGGACCCGTCCCGGCCCCCGCCGGAGACTGAGCGGCGTAGGCAGGGTACAGGGCGGGACTCCGCTGTGGGTGGTAGTGGGCCGGGCCACCCTACCACCAGTGACCGGTTGCGCCGCTCTGGGCTCCCTGGGGCTGGGGCAGCAGAGCCGGAGGCTGGAGCCCTCAGCAAGCTAGCTGAGGAGTGAGTGAGGGGGTGGGGTTTGGGTTGGGGTCGGGGAGGACCCCGCCAGCCCAGCATGGGGAGGGGCCGGAGAAGAGAAGATTCCAGCCGCGGCCAGCAATGGGAATGGTGCCCCAAATTTTCGGGGCCTACGCAGCCACGTATGCTGCATATGCCGAAGGATGAACCTGTACACACATATCTCTCAAGTGCCACTTCACTCCCCTTCAGCACATGCTTATGCTGAGAAACTTCATGCACGGTGGTTTAATTATGGTGAAATTGGAGATGGGTCAAGAATTAGGCTTTTAACAGAACTCAAGCTACAATCTTAGGTGATTTGACTTCAGATCAAAATTTGGTCTAAGAAGTAGAAAAAATAGAAATGTTTTATTATAGAGCAAGGAGAACTCTAATCTGGAAGGAATGACATGGAATAATGTCTGCAGTAGAGATGCAAATAAAAGGCAGAATTAGCCCACATGTGTATGCTGGTTGTGGCCAAGGTACAAAGCCAAGTTGGTGGTTTTCTCCTATAAAGTAGGTAAAATAAGACAGGTGTAGTCTTAGATACAGGCTTACTCAAAGACCATCTTTGCTACAAAATTTAGCTCTCATAGGCCTATGAAAACCCACAGCATGCATATAATTAAGACTGAGTGAGCTACTCATAAGAAGATAGCCAATCGGCAGAAACTGCATCTCTGGGTTGTTTCTGATGGCATTTCTCAAAGCTTGGGAGACTTAAGCTTCCTTGATTCTTTCTTCTTTTCTCTCTCATTCCTTTCCTCTCCTCTATTTCCCTACACCTTAAAAAAAGCAAGTTTCAGTCTGCTAAATTCATTAATTTCCTTTTCACAGAGCAGCACATTCCATTCTGCGGCTATTGCTTTTGGTCCACTGCCCTATTCTTGTAATGCTGAGTCGGCACTTCCAAAGACAGTGCGTCTTATTAATTTATAGGAATTACTGCTCCTGGCTGCACCAATTCCGAGCTGCAGTAGACAGATGGGAGGAAAATGAACAGCACAGAATGGCACCACTATTTTTATTAGAGAGTAAAAAGTGGGGCTCTGTGTGTCCCCCATGACCATTTCCCCTACCCCATAGTCCCTCATTCTGCCCCCCATGCCAGGGTTCTGTGTGCTCCCCCCATTCATCCCTCTGTTAGGGACTCTGTGTCCCTCATGCCCCTACCTCCACTACCATAGTTCATCATTGCCCCCACTCCCCACAACTGGAGCTTTGTGCAGCTCACCACACACCATGGGTTCTGGGTATTCCCTGAGTCCCTTTCTCCTCATACCATTGTCCCTCCTTCTTCCCCAATACACAGGGCTCTGCATACTCCTCCCCACCTCATTGCTCCCTTCACCCCACCATTATTGTGTACGTTCTGTCTGGGAAATTAGTCATTTGGGGTGTCAACATTTTAAACTTTGTTGGGACAACAGGCTGGGTGCAGATTGGGGGGGATATTGTTATAATGGAAGCTGTTAATGGGTGCCATCAATCAGTTCTTTGATCTATAGAAAGAAAGAGAAATACCAATAAATTGATCATAGGATCAGATCTTTTTTCACTCAGCCAATGAGGGCATAGTAAAAGAATAAATGAATTAAGTCAAGACCAAAAGATACATCATACCTACCCCATTACCCCTCCCTTCATCCATAAGGCTAGGGACTAAAGCTAGTTGGAAATTCCTTCTGCCCCTGCATGTTGAAAATGTAGATGAAAACTGTGGTGAAAGTAGAAATCATTTCTTGCTGGTACTGAACTCATGGGAGGGACACAAGGGGGGGCATGTGACCCTCCATTTGACTCCTCCCTGCCCCCATGCTCTCCCGTTCTCTTCTGACACCCTTTTACGTCTCTAAAATTTTACAACTGCATCTGTTAAACATGGAGATAAGCAAAATGGAGATGTCTCCAGGGCCTTTTAGCTTCTGCCAAGTGAAGGGAAATCTGTTCTCACTGTGAAAAATGGTGTTTGGAGTCACATTGGCAAATTACATGTCCATCACCCCCACCATATTGTAGTTAGAATGTTCACAGGAAAAGTCCATTAAGTGTAAACAAAAAGAACAGGAGTACTTGTGGCACCTTAGAGACTAACAGATTTATTAGAGCATAAGCTTTCGTGGACTACAGCCCACTTCTTCGGATGCATATAGAATGGAACATATATTGAGGAGATATATATACACACATACAGAGAGCATAAACAGGTGGGAGTTGTCTTACCAACTCTGAGAGGCCAATTAAGTAAGAGAAAAAAAACTTTTGAAGTGATAATCAAGATAGCCCAGTACAGACAGTTTGATAAGAAGTGTGAGAATACTTACAAGGGGAGATAGATTCAATGTTTGTAATGGCTCAGCCATTCCCAGTCCTTATTCAATCCTTTGTTGATTGTGTCTAGTTTGCATATCAATTCCAGCTCAGCAGTCTCTCGTTGGAGTCTGTTTTTGAAGTTTTTCTGTTGTAATATAGCCACCCGCAGGTCTGTCATTGAATGACCAGACAGGTTAAAGTGTTCTCCCACTGGTTTTTGAGTATTATGATTCCTGATGTCAGATTTGTGTCCATTAATTCTTTTGCGTAGAGACTGTCCTGTTTGGCCAATGTACATGGCAGAGGGGCATTGCTGGCACATGATGGCATATATCACATTGGTAGATGTGCAGGTGAATGAGCCCCTGATGGTATGGCTGATGTGATTAGGTCCTGTGATGATGTCACTTGAATAGATATGTGGACAGAGTTGGCATCGGGGTTTGTTACAAGGATAGGTTCCTGGGTTAGTGGTTTTGTTCAGTGATGTGTGGTTGCTGGTGAGTATTTGCTTTAGGTTGGGGGGTTGTCTGTAAGCGAGGACAGGTCTGTCTCCCAAGATCTGTGAGAGTAAAGGATCATCTTTCAGGATAGGTTGTAGATCTCTGATGATGCGCTGGACAGGTTTTAGTTGGGGGCTGAAGGTGACAGCTAGTGGTGTTCTGTTATTTTCTTTGTTGGGCCTGTCTTGCAGGAGGTGACTTCTGGGTACTCGTCTGGCTCTGTCAATCTGTTTTTTCACTTCAGCAGGTGGGTATTGTAGTTTTAAGAATGCTTGATAGAGATCTTGTAGGTGCTTGTCTCTATCTGAGGGATTGGATCAAATGCGGTTATATCTTAGAGCTTGGCTGTAGACAATGGATCGTGTGGTGTGTCCTGGATGGAAGCTGGAGGCATGTAGGTAAGTGTAGTGGTCAGTAGGTTTCCGGTATAGGGTGGTATTTATGTGACCATCGCTTATTAGCACAGTAGTGTCCAGGAAATGGACCGCTTGTGTGGATTGATCTAGGCTGAGGTTGATGGTGGGATGGAAATTATTGAAATCATGGTGAAATTCCTCAAGGGCTTCTTTTCCATGGGTCCAGATGATGAAGATGTCATCAATGTAGCGCGAGTAGAGTAGGGGCGTTAGGGGACGAGAGCTAAGGAAGCGTTGTTCTAAGTCAGCCATAAAAATGTTGGCATATTGTGGGGCCATGCGGGTACCCATAGCAGTGCCGCTGACTTGAAGGTATATATTGTCCCCAAATGTGAAATAGTTGTGGTTGAGGACAAAATCACAAAGTTCAGCCACCAGGTTAGCTGTGACATTATCAGGGATACTGTTCCTGATAGCTTGTAGTCCATCTTTGTGTGGAATATTGGTGTAGAGGGCTTCTACATCCATAGTGGCCAGGATGGTGCTTTCTGGAAGATCACCGGTGGATTGTAGTTTCCTCAGGAAGTCAGTGGTGTCTCGAAGATAGCTGGGAGTGCTGGTAGCATAGGGTCTGAGGAGAGAGTCTACATAACCAGACAAGCCTGATGTTAGGGTGCCAATGCCTGAGATGATGGGGCATCCAGGATATCCAGGTTTATGGACCTTGGGTAGCAAATAGAATACCCCTGGTCGGGGTTCTAGGCATGTGTCTGTACAGATTTGTTACTGTGCTTTGTCAGGGAGTTTTTTTAGCAGACGGTGTAGTTTCTTTAGGTAATCCTCAGTGGGATCAGAGGGTAATGGCCTGTAGAATGTGGTGTTAGAGAGCTGTCTAGCAGCTTCTTGGTCATATTCCAATTTATTCATGATGTAGACATGATGATAAGTGTAGACAGGTGTTTTCCAGGGTCCATTGTGAGCTAAGTGTTCCTTAATGGTCCGTTCAACTTGACTTGTCCCTTCATGTGCTGGCTAAATACCTTGTTGGCATTACCACAGGAGCAAACGTAGTAAATATAGCTAATATTCATAACTTCAGATACCAAGCTGAATATGCATTCATAGAAATAGCATAACCATAAACACCAGCTATTTCACGTACATGACTATTCCCAGAAGAGATTCTGAAAAATCATACCACCTACCTGAGACCCTATGTTCCAGCACCATGCCCCACTGGAGTTTTGTTATCTGTTATGTAACAACAGAGATGGAGTCGGTGACCTGACTCTGTTTAGCCTAAAAGGGCAAGATTAATTTTTAGCTGTTCAGGTGTGACTGAGCCTCTGAGCCTAGTCAGTGAGGGCATACTGGCACACATTCAGGTTAATGGGCTTCAATGTTCCTTTTCAGTTAACTTTTTAATGTTCATAAACCTGGTATGTGATGGCTTAAAGTATAAAACAGGTTTTTAGGTTTGCAAATCTGTGAACCTCTGCCTCTTTGAGATTTTATTAGTTATTTATTTAGCTGGTCATAATGTGGGAAGATATCCTCTCCACCCTCTGCTCATGAGGCTATCTATGTGTCTTGTAGCACTCTTCTGAACACCACGTGGAAGGAATTTTTTTTTCAGTAAGTGTGGACTGATTCTTTTCTCTTAGAAGGCATGTAATATTTTCAGGTACACTGATTAACACAGAAAACAATTGGGGCTGTTAAATTGTCTTCAAATTCCATAGAAAATTAATTTCAACTATATTTTCCAGTACAGTGTTGAAATGGGTGTTTGTATATACAAACATCGAGATGCTTAACTACTCACTCTCCCCCCAAATATGTAGTATTCAGTCTGTTTATATGGAATATGGAAGTTGGGTGAGGAGCCATTTTAGCATATGTATGACTTATTAAAAGACAAATTTTAAGTAGAACTGTATTCTAAACTGCATTATGGTATTGTACCCAAACACTGTGTTTCAAATGGTGGGATTCAACTTCCTTTATAGGAACGGACTCCTGAAACTCTTACCACAAAAGTGGTCCATATTCATGCAAATAGTCCCATTGTCTTCAATGGGATTGATCAAATGATTAAGGGTTTACAGGATTAGGTTCCAAATTTGTAAATTGTTCTGGATGAAACTGAGCCATTAGATCAGAAGGAGCTTCATTCAAATAAAGGTGGGCAGATGTATGATAAGTCGTATCTCTGTTGCTAAGATGAGGAACATATTTTCAGCAAAGTTCTTGGCAGATTCCTGAGGCAGCTGGTTTGAGGCCATCAGTGTCCGGCATTATAATCTTCACTTATAGTTCTCTCACCCACAAAGCTGGAAAATGAGGCATTTGTTTTCTTTGTTTTGCTGCTCCAGTTCCAGTTAACAAAATGCATGTTAGACTAGTTTGGCTGCAAAGAAGAATTCTATGCTTAATTACACTGGGGACAAAACCACTGATTCCTGTCAGGCTGCAGAATTGGGCTGACTTCAAAATCCAAACATCCTCTGGTCAGTGCAAGCAGAGGCATTCCTCTAATAACTTGGACTTGATGTGATGCAGTATAGAATGTCATGGATAATTCAGACCAATGGGGAGAAACAGAATAAAAAACACTTTTATTTAAACATCTCCCGTCCCGTCCCCCCCACTATTCCCCTCTTGAGGGCTCCTGACCAATGTAAAACAGCATGATACATATGCTAACAAACTTAAGCAAAGCCTTTGTTTAAATTTGTTAGCCTATGTATTGTGCTGTTGAAGCCATAAGAATGAATGCCCTCCCTAGCCACATTCTGGTCCTTTAAGGAGCAGAGCGCAGCCCCACCTCCCCAGCTGTGTGCTCTGGCAGGGGGGAGGGGCTGGCCCCACGTCTTTCTGGTACCCTGTACTAGCTAGAAATCTCTTGCAGGTATGGGGTACTGGAGGGTACCTCCCTACTTGCACTCCTGGATGAAAACAAGAAAAAGAGTTCTCATATCATGATGGAACACCACCTCATGAGAGCCCCATAGCTGCAACAATGCATCCTGAGAGATATAGTCTGGCTAGGGAATCGGGGGGGGGGGGGGGGGGGAGAGAGGGATAGCTCAGTGGTTTGAGCATTGGCCTGCTAAAGCCAGGCTTATGAGTTCAATCCTTGAGGGGGCCATTTAGGGATCTGGGGCAAAAATCTGTCAGGGACAGTACTTAGTCCTGCTAGTGAAGGCAGGGGACTGGACTCAACTCAACTCAATGACCTTTCAAGGTCCCTTCCAGCTCTATGAGATAGGTATATCTCCATATTAATCCAGCCCATAGGGGAGAATGGGGGCATGACACCCATGAACTGAAACTCCCATGTGGCCCCATAGTGGCATTTCCAAATCAAAATCTTTGGGGTTCAGGTTTTTTGACAAAAAAATCCAACTATTCAGTGGAAATCAGACAGAAAAAAACTGTTTACTCCAAAACCTCAATTTTCTGTTTTTTTTTTTAAAGTGTTAATGGAAAATTTTCAGCCACACCTACTGCAGACATACTGTCTCAAGACCTAAACTTGCAAGCTCATTTGGTTATGGGGACCTTATGTCTACATGGAAAGCATTTGAAGTCCATGGGATTTTGCATAGGCAGTCTGCCCAGGGAATCAGATTTCAGGATAAGGGCCTTGTTTTGTAGGTATTTCTACAAACACTCACCAGTGGACTCTTTCAGCTCTGGCAGCCCCTTGGTTTTAGCTAGGAGAGTGCCTCCTCCAAAGTTAGGCTATGGTGGCTAATTCACACCTCTAAGTGACATAATTGATGTAGAATTATGCTGTAGTGTAGCCATAGCCTTAGAAAAAGTGCTACTTTCAGGGCTAGCCAGATAGTTGACTTGGTGCTTACAGTGCTTTAATGTCATGTTTATACCAGGTATGAATGTTTCACCAGATTCAAGTTACACAGAGTTTTCTGCATGGCCATAGGGAATAGAACAGGGGTTCTCAAACTGGGAGTTGTGACCCCTTAGGGGGTCACAGGGTTATTACTTGGGGGGGTTGCAAGCTGTCAGACTACACCCCAAACCCCATTTCTCCTCTAGCATTATAGTGTTAAATATATCAAAAATGTGTTTTTAATTTATAAGGGGGGGTGGGCACTCCTAGGCCTGCTGTTTGAAAGGGGTCACCAATACAAAAGTTTGAGAACCACTGGAATAGAATCATTATAGGACACTTATTGAAATAGCACTTTATTCCATCTCTGAAATAGGCTGTTTGATGATGGATCTGTATAACAAAGTATAGTCATTTGAAATAATGATTTTTATTTAATTGGCAATGTTAGGAATTGATTGTGGACACCTCCCACAGGCTTGCATTCCTCTTGGAACAAATGAAACTTTGTAAGGGTGCAGAGATTACTGTTGTAAAGAAAGAAAAAAACATGTCAAAAGAGCACCACCTGTGGCTCCTTTGGGTGGATTATTATTAAACTCAGAAAACAAGCATGCACCCCAAGGAGCCAGACTCTCACAGCTCAAAGTGCTTGGAGATCCCCTACTTTCTCCCCCCTCCCACCCTCCTTTTCCTCATAAAGACAACTCCTGTAACTCAACCATGAGAATAAAACAATATAGTGATGACACATCTGTGAGGGATATGTAGGTTTTGATTTCTGAAATTTGGGCTATGGCTTGGAAGAGTTTTGGTTCATACTTTGGGATGAACTCTGTTCTCTAGCCCAAACCTCTATGAATTTCCTACACCCCCAATGGATACTCAGATAAGTTTAGTTAGCTCCTAGCTTCAATAATCTATTTTGGTTTCTTAGCAGGACATTCTATACTCTTCAAGTTTCCTCCTCAATCCTGTTATCTCCCAATCATCTATCCCTTCCTTTCTCTCTTCCAGTAGTCTCCTAGCTTCCTCTCCAATAAATCATGTTCTCTCACCATCCCCTTCCTTTCAGGTTCCTGACATGAGGTCTCCATACTGGCTGCCTGCTGATGATTTAGAAGTTTGCTTGTTCTTATGTTGTGTGCTCCTAGGATGACAATAGATCCCATTTTGGCCAGGACAGTCCCTTTTTAAAGCCCTGTTCCTGCCGTCCCAACTTTTTTTCCTAAAAGGAGGCATTTGTCCCGTTTGGTCTTGCTGACTTGATCAATTGGCAAAAGCAAATGGGACAAATGCCCACTTTTGTCAAAAAAGTGGGGTGCAATGCAGAGGGGGCAAGCAGAGATGCCAACCCCCCCCAGGGAGGAGGCAGAGCTGGTGGGAAAGTCAGCATTCAGCATGGGGGGGGGCAGGGTTCCAGCAACCAGCGACAGCCTCCTGAGGGGGGCCCTGCTGGGAACTAGCCGCAGTTCACTGCTCCAGGCCAATGGCGGCTGCACAAAGTGGCAGCCAGTACATCCCCTTGGCCCACGCCACTTCCTGCAGCCCCCATTGGCCTGGAGCTGCAAACCGTAGCTAGTGCGAGCCACGATCAGCTGAACCTGTGGACGCGGCAGGTAAACAAACTGTCCCAGCCCGCCAGGGGGCTTATCCTGGCGGGCCGAAGTTTGCCAATCCCTGATCTACATTGATAATCTGCCACCAATAAACAAAATAAATAAATAAAATAGAGCCTTCAACCACATCTCCCCCATGCATTCCCCAGGAAACTCAGTATACAAGTTACATTTAGACTGGCACATAGATCAGACGACATTGTGAGCCAAATTCACTGCTGGCATCTTCACTAAAGTGAACCAAGTCAGATTATAGCTGGGATGAACCTGGCCCTATGTCCTTACATGCCACCAACCCCACAAACACAAAGCTGGAAGGTCATAATTCCTTTGGCATTTCTTAGGGTTTATTAGATCGTTGCAGAGCCCAATTGATATTTAAGCAGGTTTTTGTTTGTATTGTTTTTTATTTACTATCCATCCAATTTATATTCTGGAACATTCTTCCCTTTCCATGTTTCTAATGGAATAATAAAGGCTTTTTATTGTGTTTACCTGAGTGTCCGCAGCTACGGCCGCTCGCAGCTTGCAGTGTTTGCGGTTCGCCATTCCCGGCCAATGGGAGCTGCGGGAAGCGGCACGAGCCGTACCTGCAAGTGGCCGTACCTGCAGACACTCGGTAAACAAAGCGTCTCGCAGCCCGCCAGGAGCTTACCCTGAATAAGCTGTGAACCAAGTTGGGAACCCCTGATATAGATGGACCCCTACACCCTCAAGGACCTCCACTGAAATCAACGGGAGTCCCTTTGCATAGAGCTCATTTCAGGATCAGTGCTGTAATCTTTTAAGGCAAGGCTTACAAAGGTATTTAGGCACCTAAGGACACAGGTAGGCACTTAACATAATTTACAGAAGCACCTACCCAGGTTAGGTGCCTTGCCCCCCTTGAAGTCCAATGGGAGTTAGGTACCTAACTCACACATCCAGTGGAATTTGCAAAAGTGCCTAAGTACCTTTAAATATCTGGCAGTCACTAGTGTGATGGACCTGCTAAGCAGCCCTTCCTCAATGCAGATCCCTTTCTTCTGGCCAGACAAGGGGAAACATCCTGAACAAGGGTAAGGCCAGGCTCGGTTGGGAAGGGGCAGCCACATGGCAAGCCAGGAGCTGCAGAGAAGCTGGATACAGAGAAAAATCCCAGGAACTTTGAACAGAGCTGCACATACAACAAACTATGACTGCTGGACATCACAGGTGGGTGTGGGACTTATGCAAGAGCAGCAGCAGCGGCTGGGCAGGGAGCCAGTGTACAGGGTCCTCAATGAGACATAACTGAGCCTGGCCTAGAAACCTACTAGCACATGTTTGCTTGAATAGAGACTAGACTGAAGAGGGAACCCTAGGAACTAGGCCTGAAGAACCCTGATTCTCAATTAGACTGTTCCAGGGCCAGGGCCGGCTCCAGGCACCAGCTGAGCAAGCTGGTGCTTGGGGCGGCAGATTGTTGGAGGCGGCATTCTGCCCAGTCATAGGGTGGCACAGCTGCTTTTTTTCTTTTTTTTTTTTTGGTTCTGCTCTGGCCGCCCGGTAGGGGGGGGCGGCGTGGAGAACCAGAGCGCCCTGCAGGGCAGTCCTCTTCCTTCCCTCCCCGCCGACTGGAGTGGAACCCTCGCGGCAGGTGGCAGGAGGCGGCGCAGCGGGAGGGGCTGCATGGCAGCACCCCTGCTGTAGCCCTGGCCGCCCCCTTCTCTCCCCCTCCCCGCCCTGAGCCGGTCCCCCTGTACCCGCACGCCGGCCGCGCTGCAGGTTTTTTGGTTTTTTTTTTTTTTTTTTTTTTTACTTGGGGCGGCCAAAACGCCAGAACTGGCCCTGCAGGGGCCCAGACATTTACTGCTATTGCACTGTTAAGCCTCTGAACCTAGGATATCTGCAAACTTTCCCTTTCCTGCCAGTCCTAGTAAAATATAATTCCACTTAGCCTTGTATCAGGGTGGTTATTGGGACCCACCAGGGCTAGCACCTACAAGGCCCAGTTGCTGAAACACCCACAGAGCTGGCCACTGAGTCGTGGTAGACCTGATGCCTTAGGGTGTTGGTGTGCTCTGGCACTGAACAGCCCCACTAATTTCCCTGGAATATTTAAGTCTTTCAGCTAAATAGAGCTTTGTGGGCTGGATTGAACCTAACTGAAAATGCAGACCAGAGTGACAAAATTAAAATACATTAAAAAAATAATAAAAGGTGGAGGAGGCTTTACAAAGCCTTTTCCATTGTGATATTATAAGCTCTCTCCTTTTATATCACTTATTTCATTTTCTCGCAAGTTGAATTTGGCCATAGGGAAATAATTACCAATATACAGATAATATATATTATTAAAGGGTTATTAGTTTAAATATGCTAACTTTTAAAAACATTAAATTTATAGTCATGTTGATATAGTTCCCATTTTATTTACAGAACTGTATTGATTTTGCCTTTTCCTAAAAGGCCCTTGGAAGGCATAGTAATGGAATGCTTTTCCTTATAGATCAATCAGTGTGAATTTCATGGATTGTATAAAGTGGACAAATTTACAGAGCTCAGCAGATTGTTCCGGCTGTTCATGCAGCAGCAGCCGCCAACCACTTAGTACCACTTACATACTTGCTGGAAAAGCTAGCAAATAAGTGAACAATCAAGTATAATTTTTTTGGCAGCCAGTTACACACTCTTTAACTGTTTTAATTCTGCTGATTATACTATATGCAGTATGTCCCTGATGAAATATGGCTATCCAGTGCGGCTGCACATATCATTCTTTTGAATAGACAGCTTCTCAAAATTGAGGTACAGACATACTGATTGGTATGGGTCAGGCATCACTGGAAGGGTTAACAAATCAATTCCTTAGTCTTTTTTTTGTATTTCAATTTCCTCTATAATCATACATCATTTGTACATGTTGTCATAAACCCTAGATTGAATTGTTCTTGCAAATATGTTAGCTGACAGGTTTAGCCCTTTTTTCCTGTTTACAAGTTGTCCAAGAGCCAGTTCCTGTGAATATATTAGTTATTCTTAATATTCACCAGATTGGGTCATATGAACCATTTCTGTCTTAGGTCGTTTATGAACTGTTCATCACCACTATGGTTTTGACTGTTCTCTATTTATGGTGTGTGACTGGTCACCAAAGTCACATGGTGTCATTTTTTTATCCTGATTAGAGGACAAACTCTTAAAGTTAGTTGACTAACACGTAACTGAAAGTGAATAATAGACATCCCAATACAATTTTTCCCCATGAATGATTGTTCATACTAAATAATGAAATGTTTGGGATCAAACATTTTTACCAATAACCTATTGATCATCTGAATACTTGTGAACATAAATAATGTCTCCACAAAAACCAGAACTCACCATTGGGGTGATTGGAAATCTTCTGCAAAAAAAATTTTAAATGGAAAATTGGAGTTCAACTGAATTTTGTTTAAGAAAAGTCTCTGCTTTCTGCAGAAAGTTTTGAATTTTCACTGAAAATCTGAACACCCAAAAATAAAAACAAAACAAAAAAATTAAATAGTTGGCCAAAAATTGAAAAGTTTTGATTCAGCAATGCTCTCATGGAGCCTCCTGGGAGTTGTATTTCAGGAGCTTCATGATTCCATTCTCCTCTATGGGTTAAATTTTCTAGCCAGATTACATCTTCCATGATCCACCATGACAAGTGACTCTTATGATGCACCATGTTGACTCAGCAAGAGGGGAGATTGTGATGCATCATGGGAGATGTAATCCAGCCAGATAGCTTGGCCTATATAGGGGAATCGCGACCATAAGTTACCTAAACTACAACCCCCAGGAGAAACTGCAGCATCATTTCCCAATAGAAATTTTTGGTTTTCAGTTTTTGATTTTTCACCAAAAAGTCAAAATTTTCCATGGGAAATCCCCTCCCCCCCCGCATTTTCTGACCACTTCTGCTCATCATGTTTATTGGTAATATTTGACAGCACTGATGAGGATACGGTTGCCTGTTTATCGCCTATTTTTCTTTCACAAGCCTATAGCTTGGATTTAGCAAAGCACTTACATACATGCTTTAATTTTAGCATTCATTTAAGTCCTATTGACTTCAGTGCAACTATAGTTGCTTTAGTTTAAGCACATACTTAAATGCTTTGCTGCATAGGGATGGATTTAAGTAAATTTAAATCCATTATTAAATCAGGGCCTAAATGAGTAACTGCTTCAAGAATGGACTTGTTAAATATGGTAAATAGAGATTGTATACTTGGTGTAAGGAAACATATCAGCTCAGTATCTACTTGTTTTGCTAGCACTGTGTTCAGAAATTCTGAATACTACTTTAGTGAGCTCATGGATATTAATAGCCAGGATGCTCACAGCTATTTCATACCATTTTTTTGCATCTGAGCCCTGGGAACAAACTGGAAGGCTTGCCCATGCTTGTTTCAGCTTGTACAGAGATTCAGTCAGTATCTTAGAATGTTAGAAAGAGTGTCTCATAGACCTGCTAATTACATAAGTCTCACTTTGACTGCAGCCTTGGGTGCAATTGATCAGTGAGTGTGTGTGGAGCCATTATTCTACCTCTGCAATCCATTTAAAGATAACCTAATAATTTAAAGGCTTTTAGGATCATATTCATGTGAATTATTTTACAGGTTTAATTTAGCCCTTAAGAGAATATGCATGGCTGTTTTTTTTTTACATCACTTGTTTTGTTGAGATGAGAAGTAAAAGCATAATGTGAGTCAGCACATGCCAAAGTTATACAGGAATTACATTTATTTTACCAAGTTTTAGGAAGTGTTGGGATTATACTGGGGCCTGCGATGGCTGAATTTTAGCAGATCAAGAAGCAGCTGCGCTACCTCTCATGAGGGAGGTTTGACTAAATTAAAATACCTTCTTTCCTCCCAGTTCTATCTATTTACTTAAACAATTTAGAAATACCATATCGTTGTGGTATCTAAAGAGAAGTACAATAGCACTTAGCGTTTATGAACATACTATGTACATAACTAATCCTTACATTGTCCCTTTGAGGTACTACTACTAAACACTTATGTATGACCCAATCATTTTGCATGTTACTCTGCGTGTGTGCGCACGTGTGTGTGTTATATATAAAAACCAAACACACACACACACACACACTTACTTCCCTGGTCCAAAAAGTCCAATAATCTGGCAAATGCAGAATTTGAGGATGGACAAAGGAAGGCGAAAGTTTAAAATAAAATAAAATAAAATTAAGGACAATAGAATAAAATAATGATTATTGTAATGGAGCATATTAAAATAGGAATAGTAATACTTGCCTATCTTACAGACTGATGCCGAGACAAAGGGGTTAAGCGATTTGCCCAAGGCCACCAGAAGGCAAGTGCCATAGCTGGGACTATTAACTCTGATCTCCAAATTTCCAGTCCTTTGGATTGATCCATTAGACCATGCTGCCTGACAGTTATGTAAGCTGCATTACACATCACACTGTTTAGAGTTAGACAGCTACCTTAGAATCAGTTTCTTTCTACATGAAGAATACATATTGGTGTGCCAAGACTAAATGGGAGAGGAAAAAGGAGGAACAAGCAAAGAATTATTTCTATATGGGGCAGAAGAGAACAAGCAACATATGTCCACCATCATCTTGCAATGTCGGGATGAACAGGGAACCATTCTCCAATGGTCACCCCGGAATCTCTCTGCCACTAGAGAGTCTAGTGACTCATGCTATTTCATGTACATCTTATGGACATGGGCCTGAACTCCAACAGGATCTGAACCTTCCCAAAATTCAGGAAAGCCATATCTTGAGTTTTGATTCAGGCCCATCTCTAGTAACGGTGTATTCAGTGTAACATTTTTAAAAATCAGATTTCCCTGTTCACCTCAAGTTTTTTAAAATATGCAGCTTCAAACAAAGGGCCCAATTCTGCCAACCTTTACTCTCACAAACATTCACATTCTTAACAAGAAAGAGCAACTTGTTTGAATAAGGATTTGCAAGGTTAGGCTCATAATAAATACTAAATGGTCAAACCTAGGTGGCCTTCATTTTCATTAGAGAACTTACTATAGTTTTGTACCACAACAGATGGAACTTTATTCCCTTTTTATGATACCCATGATGGTGGTCTATCCCCCTTGTTTTGTCTAAGACACACAGCATGATTGCTCATTTTGATACTTTAGAAATACTGAAAACACTCATATGGTAAAATCTTGACATTTAGTATACTACGGTATTTCTCCATAGAGTGGTATTCATAGTATTGCCTTTACTTAGAATGAGCAACACCACAGATTTGGTGATGCATTTAACTACTGCAAATGGGAAATGTCATGATTTTAAATGGTGCTTGCTGATTTGGCTCTATGGACCTACAGTAAGGATGGCAGAGTTCATACAACAAGAGCACCATGTAACACAAACTGCAGCAATATAGCATATAGTCTGTACTGCAGTATAACTTTCAAAAATTAGATAAGGTATTGCCCTGGTTAGTTAGATGGAAGGAAGAAGTTTAACCAGTGCTGGCAAATCTATACCACTAACATGAATTGAGGGATAACTACTGATTTTTACTTTGTTAACAATTATATTTCTCATCAAAATCAGCAGCTTGCTCGGATAGCCAGTTGGAGTAATCTTAGTGCTCACAGTCAAAGAGTAACAGACTATTTCAAGATTTGTTCTTACCCATCAAAGCTAAATATAATTAAGCAAACTAATGTTTAGCCTCACTCCTCTCAATATTATCATTTCAACCTGCATGGTACAAGATTAACAACGGAACTCTTAGTTAGAAACAGAATAAAGATCTCCATAGAAACTAAAGGGATCACAAAGCTGTATTTTTAAGCAGATTTCATATTAGCTGGATAAATATTTTTCAAATTTATATCCCAAGAGAAATATTTAGTTTCCATACATGTCAGAGAACATCTTCTTTCAAGCTGCTGAAAGGCCATCTCTGTTTTGGCTATGCTATAGGAGAAAAAACCAATAACCCTTTACTTTATTAAACATTAAGAGAGACTTCTTAGGAGTTCCTGATTATGAGCAGAGAAGAGGACAGTCCTGTGAGGAAGGCATAAGACGGAGACTCATGAGGTCTTCTTAGTCTCTCCTTTGACAAACTGGACTGCTATTCTGGAGGTCTCTGACTGCACATTCAGGATATACATAATACTAGATGTATCAGAAATCTGAAGACTATTTAGCTCATAACTTCTCCTCTGCCATTGTAAAACATGAAAGTTACAAGCTTGAGATAGAATCAAGGTGGCTAACTTGGAGGTAATATGCAGTGTGGTCCAGGAACAAGACAGCTGTAGAAATGATGAAAGGGAGATCAAGAGGAAAGTATATGTATGAAACAATGCTCACTATTAGAAGAACAGCATTCTATTCTCATAGTGGGGGTTTTTTGGACCGGGGAACAGAATTTTTGACAACTGAAGGAGCTAGGCTGGTAATATTTATTTAGAGCAAGATATTGCAACTTGGAAAGGTTAGGGAAGAATATTTCCCCACAGTCAGAATTTTTTTTTTAAGGCACAATGGGTTTATAGTACACAATGAAAGAGAAATAGGGTTCTTCTAAAGTAAAATGAACTAAGTTAAACATTGGTTTATTGCATTTCACTTTCATTAGTACTCTCTCCCCCTTAAAAAGAGACTGAAAATTACTAGTAATGAGAAATGTCTTTTGCATAAGAAGAAAGTAGCGATAACTTGTGAGAGGACAAAAGCTGCTGATAGTTTAATAAAGGTAATGGAAACCCTGGCAGTCTAAACCAGAATGGCACTTACAAATATATAATTATCCCCAGAGCACTGGTATTTAGACTATATATACACACACACACAAACACACTTTACCAGTTGCTCACATTAAATCCCAGTTTCCAGTAGACCATGCCTTTTATGGTCAGTCTATCATTTGTAAAAGAGCAGCAGGATGTATAGTGTTTATTCAAGGGCTTCATGAGTGATACCTTTTTGGATGAATGATTGAAAAATAGGGGCATTCAAATGGAGTTGATTAGTGCACAAATTGCTTTGTTCCTTTGCACCTGGGATATTTGTTTTAAATTCTTTCCAAACTCAAATGTGAAAGGTGAAGTGATTATTGCTAAAAAGAAAAAAAGTCTTACAAGAAAAGGAAATCAGAATAATTATTTGCCCTTGAAATATAGAATATAAATGCATAATGCAATTTATTCAACTCAGAAGCAGCATCTGTTTTTCAATGAGAGCCTGCTTTTATCTAATTTTATAGGTAAATCATTCATGTAGTTCTCTAAATGTACACAACACTCAGTTTTGTGGGTAGCATATACAGCCTTTTGCTAAGAACATGATCCCTCTCCCGAGGAGCTTTCATTACTTAGACGGTTTTAAAAAAAATACTTTGGATCAGATCTTTTTAAAGAAGGGTAGCAAAGTTCAGCGGGCAATCTTTGGGGGATAATCTGCAGACATGATAAATGTTTTCTTGTCTCAGTTGATGAATATTGTATTTACACAGCCTCATGCCCTCTAATTGACACAATTCAGGCTAGACACTGTTGTGTGACTGGAGAACAGTCCTTTGGAATCATAGTGGTAAAATATTCTGATGGTGAGATTCTCATGCCATTTTTGGACTGGTTCACACTTCTGGGGCTCAAAACCTGAAACTGGGCTTTTTCACCTTGCCCCTTTATTTCTCTCTCACTCCCTGGAGCACCTAATCCCTATTGTTATCAACTGAGAAGGTGAGTGGGGGAGGTCTCTAGATCTTTACCCCTTCCTGTCTCTTTGTGACGGATCCCTGGAGTGTAGCCTGGGACTGTGGGACTGTTCTGCCTCCTTAACTCACTAATCTAGGTTGTCCCTCACAATGCCTAAATGGTGACAAGCAGCAAACCCTCCAGGTGCTGTTACCACTCACTGCAACCGCATATGGAGCCCCACACCTAGCTAGATTGTATGAATGCTTCCTCAGAGCCACTCACGAATCACAGAGAGAAAGGCAGTAGCCAAATCCCCCCAGCTCCCAGCCTTGTACCACAGGAATATACCATCTTGCACTGCTCAAGACCCTTTCTTGAGTAATGCAAATGTATTAATTGTCTCACCACTTCATCAATAGAAAGTGGACATACACCAGCCTTTGTAACCTGAGCAGATTTACCAAGCACTTCAGTCAAAGTCACTGGTAAGGATAAACATTAGAATAAGTTTATTGATTACAAAAGATGGATTTTAAATGATAGTAACTACTCTGACTTTTGTCTAAAGGAAAATAAAAGATAAGCACACAGTCTAAATTCTCAACCTTAATAGATTAGGCAATAGCTGGACTAAGCAGTTTCTCACCCCACTGGATACTGCAGGTTGGTTACAGTCTTTCATATGCAGTCTCCTCAGCTCTGGCGTTCTCATTGCTTTCAGCATAAGTGGGGGAGAAAAAAAAAAAAAAAAAAAAAAAGAATAAACCATGTGGCCTCTATCCTCTATTTTATATCCTCATTCCATGTGCTTGGAGAACACAAGTCCAGGCTTATCTGGTAGACATTGCTGAGTCACCAGGCAAGGTTGAGTAATTCCCCTGGTGTGGCCTTGTGCAAGTGAGTCATTGAATTGTACCTCCCTTGCTGGACAATGGCTATTAATGGTTGTTTGACACCCACCCGGGCATTGGTTACCTCCATTGTTGTTGTCTCTGGGGATCTAATATCTGGGCGATTCTCCAACTCACAGCACAGTTTAGTGACAACCATACAACACAACTTCATAGACACTAATGATATACATATTTAGATAGAACAATGGCTTTCAGCAGATCAGCACCTTTCCCATGAAACCTTACATGGAATCCTTTCTATGAAATATCACAATTATATGTAAATGATGAATATGGAGGTTACAGGGCACTCCCCCGAGGTAGAGAGTGTCACGCTCTTCAAGGTGTCTGGTTACTATTCCCATGCGGCCTCTTTGAGGGCATTGGGAATCGGTCAGCTTCCCAAGCTACTGCTCTGCAATGTAGGGTAGTGGGAACAACATAGTTCAGTCTTCATTGCTGGCACCACCTGCTGGAACTACAAATCCCAAGAAGGGAGCAGAAGGGGAGATGGGGAAGGCAGAAATAGCAGATCTCCCCTGAGAACAATTGTTCTCAGAAGAAATCTGCCAGCTCAGTTCAGTTGCAGACAACTGATGGGATTCAGATATAAATCTGAACCTCAGATTTTAAGCGTTGTTGCACCTCAATCCAAGGCCAAGATTTTCAGAAGTGACTAGTGATTTTGGATGCCCAACTTGAGACACCTTAAAGGGTCCAGACTTTCAGAAAATGTTGACTATTCAAATTCTTTAAGGACTTTCAAGCCTTGCATCTAAAATGAGAGGCATCCCAAATCACTCTTGAAAGCCTTGGCTTTGATGCGAGTCTGAAGACTGCTAAGTCAGCATCTTTTTACCCACTTGGAAAAGAAGCCAAAAGTAGAGAAATAGATGAGCCATCAGATCTAAGCATAATTTCTACTGATTCGCTTTTTAGTTCATGTGTTAGGTGGGGAGGAATGTGTCTGTGGTGGAAACCTTTCAGCTTTTATAAATCACTTTCTAACTGCATTTAACAACAGAACAATAGATGAAACATTTGTCAAAGGAGTGGTTGTTTCTGTTGTACAAGCATAAGAAAAAGGAATTAATTATATTTTAATTACTAAAGGCATTAAAACATGTATGTTCATCACAGTAAATTAGGCATCAGCCCCCTTTCTGAGCTCTTATTTTGCTGACTGCAGGCAGTAAGGGGCTTTCAAGCTCAGCACATGCATTAAACACTGAAAGCAGCAGGGTGGAAGAAGCAGCCAAAAGATTTATTTTCACATTAAAGAGCAAGGTTCTGCCACCAATTATATTAAAAGTCAAGCTTGCAATTGCTACTATGTTGTCCAGACAACAAAGTGATGTCTGTAGTACAGATATAATTAGGGTTTCTGAATAACAAACCTGGGACCAAAAGCCAGTAATCAGCTAGGGACGTGATTCTGATGTATATTGATACAAAAAAAAAAAAAAAAAAAAAAAAGCTGCAGGTAGAGTTCCCAGAGTCTAGCTGAGAGATGGGGAAGATCTTGGCGGTTTTTTTGTTTGTTATGGTTCATGTACCTTTTATTAAAAAAGTGTCACAAGCTGGAGGTTCTATTGACCTCTCAAATGCTCCTGGATTTCCAGATAACAGCAATGGTTTTTCATTTGTGACAGGGTCAGGCCAGATGGTTACAGGAGAGTGATCCAGCCTAAGGGGGGGGGGGGGGGTCAACAGGACCTGGAGACCAAAAAATTACAGGGGACAACTAATAAAAAGAACAGGGACAGGAGTGAGGTCAAAGGGTCAAACAAAGCGAACCAGATGGGGACACTGAGCAGAGAACATCGGACAGCGCCCACTGCTCCTTGAAGGTGTCAAGGGAGCCAGCGGACGCCGCCCAGAGGAACTCTGCCTGGATACGGGAACGAACGGAGGACCTGAAATAGGCCCCACAGTCACAGGCGACTCCATCGGCCAACCTCCTCACTCTGGTTTTATAGAAAGCCAGTTTCGCTAGGGCCAGGAGGAGGTTGACCAGGAGGTCCCGTGACTTTGTGGGGCGACGGATAGGGAGTGCATAAATAAAAAGGTGAGGAGAAAAGTGCAACCAAAATCTTAACAAAATATCCATGAGGAGCTGGAATAGGGGCTGCAGCCTGGCGCACTCCAGGTAAACATGCACCAGGGTCTCCCTCATGCCGCAGAAAAAGCAGGTGTCTGGGATAGAGGTAACTGTGCCAAATACACGCCCATGCTCATGGCTCCATGAAGGAGCCGCCAACTGATGTCCCCGGTGGGCTTCAGGATCAGAGCAGAATAAAGGCTGGCCCACCGGGGCTCCTCACCCTCCAGAGGTGGCAGAAGGTCCCGCCCCTTCGTATCAGGGCGGGACGCGAGGATGAGGACATGAACATGGAACATGAGTGTGTATAGATGTTTCCTTGGCGTGGTCCAGAACAGAACCGGCTGCAGATCGTGCAGCCGGCTCATGGCGAAGGGACAGGGAGGGGGCCGGTTGGGTCCATGGGACAGGGGCCCGATGAAAAAATCTGGAGGGCTCGGAGTGGAGGGTGGGCGGGGCATGCCCTCTCGCAGGACCCGGTCGAGATAGTCCTGAGCAGCGGGCAGCAAAGCGGCCCTCACCTCCTGAAGTACGCGCTGGGGAGTACGAGGTCTGGAGAGCCCCATGTACTGAGCGAGCATCAGGGGATCCAGCCAGTCTCCCCGGTCATAGTCCAGGAGGTCTCCAACTTTGGTGACTTCTGCCAGGACCAACCTCTGGTGCACCATGGGGGACTCCGCCACCTGCACACGAAGCTGGGGGTTGTGTAGCAGGGGCTCCGCGAGGAGATCTGCCCTGCCCCCCCCGGTGGCCACCATGGACCTGGTCACTGAGAATAGTTTCCAGGTCCGGAGAAGGTCCTGGTAGAAGACTGGCAGTCCGGAGAGGCCTCGCGGAAGACCTCTCAGATGGAGACAAAAGAGCTGCCGGTCATATCGGAGCCCTCGGAAGCGGCGCAGGAAGGCGTGCGCCAATACGCTCCATGCTGGACTACCTGCACCATAAAGGAGCCTCTGCAGGGCCTGGAGGCGGAAGACATGGACCTGAGTGTGCAGACACTTCAGGCCCTGCCCTCCCTCCTCCAGGGGTAGATGGAGAACCCCCGCAGAGACCCAGTGCAGTCCCGACCAAAAGAACTCCAGAATCGACGTCCGGAGGTTGGCCAGGAAACCCGGGGCTGGGACCAGGGTGTTGAGCCGGTACCAGAGCATGGACAGGACTAGTTGATTGAGCACCAATGCTCTCCCTCGAAGGGAGAGACACCGGAGTAGTCCTGTCCATTTCCGGAGCTGCTCAGACACTCTGCCCTCTAAACCTAGCCAGTTCTCTGGCGGAGATGGATGCGTGGCAGAAAGGTAAATGCCGAGATAGAGCAGCGGACCCGTGCTCCACCGGATGGCCTGAAGCATGGGTGGGAGGGAGCTCGCCTGCCACCCGTCCCCTACCACCAGGCCAGAGCTCTTGACCCAGTTGACCCAGGCGGAGGAGGCCGCCAAATAGATGGTCTGGCAAGCCTCCACCCACACCAAGTCGCCCGGGTCCTGGACCATGAGGAGCACATCGTCGGCGTACGCCGACAGGACCAGCCACAGCTCCGGCTCCCGCAGTACCAACCCCGTCAACCTCCTACGGAGGAGACAGAGGAAGGGCTCAATCGCCAGAGCATACAACTCGCCCGAGAGGGGGCATCCTTGACGTACTCCTCGCCCGAAGCTGACCAGTTCGGTCAGGGTCCAGTTGAGCCTGACCAAACACTCTGTGGAGGCGTACAGCACCTGGAGAAAACCCACAAACTGGGGCCCAAAGCCAAACGCTCGCAGAGTGCCCAGGAGATACCCATGGTCCACCCTGTCGAACGCCTTCTCCTGATCCAAGGACAGGAGGGCGAATGACAGACCATCCCTACACCCGAGTTCCAAAAGGTCCCGGACCAGATACAAGTTGTCGAAGATGGTGCGGCCCGGGATGGTGTAGGTCTGGTCTGGGTGGATCACGTCCGCCAGCACAGACCCTAGCCGCAGTGAGATGGAATTCACTATGACTTTATAGTCCATGCTGAGGAGCAAGATGGGACGCCAATTCCATAAATCGTGGAGGTCCCCCTTCTTCGGCAATAAGGCGAGCACGACTCGTCTGCACAAAAGAGGGAGGACCCCGCTGTGACGTTATTGACATAAACTAGGACCGTATAGATCATTGTTGCAACCAAGGTCCTGTAGTGGCACCCAAATCTTGTATAAAGGGGATCAAATGGGGTGTCTAGGACAAGGTTATGGTTTACTGGTTATGATCACGCTGTCTATATGTGTGTATCAGTTTTGTAGTTGAAGTTATGAATATTGGCTCTATACTGTCTGTATGGCAAACTTATGCTATGCTTCTGGGTGACATCCCAGACAAGCTGAGATGAGCTCTGCCTAGCCTGCTTGATAGCCCATTAAGGACCATCAGCTATACAATGGACCCATTGAGAGAAGGCAGATACGCCTTGTAACTCAGCAAAGTAGGCAGGGACTGGCCCATGTGACTCCAGACTCCATTTTGCTGTAATTTTCCACAGTAAGAACAAAGAGGTGTTCTTACACCTGGAAAAGACTATATAAGGCTGATGCCTCATCTCCATCTTGTCTTCAATCCTGCTTCTTACCTCTGGAGGAACTTTGCTACAAACTGAAGCTCTGAACAAAGGACTGAGGACCCATCCCAGCTGGGGATGTATTCCAGAGACTTGATTTGAACCTGCAGTTTATTCCATCGCTGCTGCAAGCCTGAACCAAGAACTTTGCCATTACTGTATGTAATTGATTCCATTTAACCAATTCTAACTCTCATCTCTATCTTTTTCCTTTTATGAATAAACCTTTAGATTTTAGATTCTAAAGGATTGGCAGCAGCGTGATTTGTGGGTAAGATCTGACTTATATATTGACCTGGGTCTGGGGCTTGGTCCTTTGGGATCAGGAGAACCTTTTTCTTTTACTGGGGTATTGGTTTTCATAACCATTTGTCCCCATAACGTGTGGCCCTGGTGGTTATACTGGGAAACAGGAGTGTTTAAGGAGATTGCTTGTGAGACTTGCGGTTAGCCAGTGGGATGAGACCGAAGTCCTCCTAGTCTGGCTGGTTTGGTTTGCCTTAGAGGTGGAAAAACCCCAGCCTTGAGCTGTAACTGCCCTGTTTTAGCAATTTGTCCTGAGTTAGCACTCTCAGTTGGGTTCCGCCAGAACCGCATTGTCACACCTGCCCTGCAAGGCCTCGGCCCAAATGGTGACCAGGTCCGGGCCGAGGACGTCCCAAAACACGCGGTAGAACTCCACAGTCAGCCCGTCCATGCCTGGAGATTTATTGGTGGGCATGTGGCGGAGAGCTTCCGAGAACTCTGCCAGAGTGAGTGGCAGCTCCAGCCGGTCTCAGTCGCCCACACTGACCATCGGGAGTTCATCCCAGAGCATTCTTCAAGCATTAGGATCGGTCGGATCCAGGGAGAAAAGGCCTGAGTAGAAGGCCCTGGCCCTCCCGCACATCTCTGCCGGATCCGTGAGGGGGGTGCCGTCCTCTGCTAGAAGGCAGGTGACATGCTTCTTGGCCCCGCTCTTTTTCTCCAGGGCATAGAAGAAGTGGGAGCCGCGATCCATCTCCCGAAGGAGGCGGATACGGGATCGAACAAAGGCACCTCGGGTCCGATGGTCCTTGAGGGTCTGGAGCTCCTCCCGCTTCTCCCGGCACGCTCCGCAGAGGGATGGATCACCGGGGCTGGCGGCCAGACGCCTCCCCATCTCTAAGACCTCCCGTTCCAACTGCCCTATCGTCACTTCCCTCCATCGGCTGGCACCCCGGGTGTAGTCACGGCAGAAAAGCTAGATGCGCACCTTCCCCAGGTCCCACCACCGCCGCGCTGAGGGAAAGGCATGCCGCTGCCCTCGCCAGGCCAGCCAGAACTCCCAGAAGGACGCCACAAAGCCCACATCCTCCAACAAAGCTATTATTAAAGTGCCAATAGGCCGGCCCCGGCCTCTCCACGCAGAGAGAGGCTGTCACGGTGGCTAGATGGTGATCTGAAAAAGGGGCTGGGCGGACGCTGGAGGAGTGGGCCCGGGAAAGATGGCAATGTGACAAATAGATGTGGTCCAACTGGGAGTGGTGCGACCGATGGACCTCCACCCGGACAAAAGTCGAAACATCATCTGGGTGGTGGTCGTGCCAGACATCCACCAGGGAGTGATGTTCGATGATCTCCCGGAGGACGTCCGCGGCGGCCGGGTGCTGCTCGGTCCCGTTCCTCGAGGGTAGTGTTAAAGTTCCCGCCCAGGACCAGGCACTCGTGAGGATCCAAGGTGCCGAGGAAGGCGGACGCCTGCTGATAAAAACACAACCTCTCGGGGCCTGATGTCGGGGCGTAAATGTTGACGAGATTAACCACAAGCCCCTTCATGCAGACCCTGAGGTGCAGCAGGCGGCCCGGCACAGCCTTGGCGACCCCTAGCACCTCAGGCCATAGGTCGGGGGAGAACAGGGTTGCTACTCCAGCCATACGAACTGTGAGGTGGCTAAAATAGACCCTGTCCCCCCACTCCAGCCACCAGCTAGCTTCAGCGGCCGGATCCATATGGGTCTCCTGCAGGAAAATCACAGAGTACCCCCCCTCCCAAAGGAAGGAGAGCACCTGGCTCCTGCGGAGACCCATCCTACAGCCCCGGGTGTTTAATGTTGTGAAGATGATCGGTGCCATAAGGAGGGCTGGGGGGGGATCCTCGCCAGCAGAGATGTCCACGGCCTCCGTCGGGCCGTGCAACAATCCGTGCCCTACCCCGTGGGCAATTAAGGAGTCTCAGAAGAGGCGGACCCGTTGGTAGGCCGTGGCGGCCTGCCTCCTGGTCCTCTTGCCCTCCCCC
Source organism: Malaclemys terrapin pileata (assembly GCF_027887155.1). Lineage (NCBI taxonomy): Eukaryota > Metazoa > Chordata > Testudines > Emydidae > Malaclemys > Malaclemys terrapin. The sequence continues at coordinate 179,476,054 of NC_071505.1, forward strand.
ATGAGGGCCCTCACGGCCCGGAGGATCTGATGGAAATCCCCCCCATCGCTGGAGTGCAAGCTGTACCTTATTGCAGGAGCCACGGACGTCCTCAAGGAACTCCCGTAGCCCCTCTCTCAGCGTATGGGGGGGGGGAGGGTGTTACCGATATATGGCTTTCCCCCAGTGGGGCCCCTGTCACAGAACCGTGGCCCACCGAGACGGGCAAGCAGGGGGCAGACCCTCGACGTGGCCTCCGATGGGCTGGTGCCACATGGCCCGCTGCAGACCCTGGCTCAATGGGGGGGGCGGCGGAGGAAAGATAGCAGCCCCTGGTGGGTCGGGACAGGGAAAAACAAAGGCCGCTCCTTGGGGGTCATCCTCTGGGATATGGAAGGAGACAGCCCCAGGGGCGGCAAAAGCATCACGCGAAGTGAAGGGGACAGGGATGGGGTTGATGTCAGGGGCAGGGCCGGAGTCAGGAATAGGGACAGAGGAAGGGGCGATAGTGGGATCGGGGGCCCCAGCAGCCAGGCCACTGGGTGTGGGGGGGTGGCACCCCGCAAATAGGCTCAGGGATTTGCGGGGAGGGAGGGGGCCCTTGGTGATGCTGGGCTCATGCTCCAGGGCAGATGGTAAGGCCACGGCATCCGTAGGTGGAGAATCAACGATGGGACCCCCACCCGGGAAGGAGGTCGGCTGCCCCGCAGTCACAAGGGAGTTCCCTGGCAACTCGGGTCCTGGCCGTGTGGCAATGGCCGTTGCCTCAAGAGGCTCGGCGGCTGCTAGCGGGATGCCATCTGCAGCCGGGTTGGTGGAAGAGTCCAGGGGCTCCTCGGAGGCAGGAGTGGAAGCAGTGGATAAGGGGATGGAACACGGGGAAAGGGGGGGCCGAGGTGAGGTCACTCAGATCGAGGCCCGCTGGCAGAGGGTCGTCCTCCCCCAGGGTAACCAGGGTCAGACCCAGGGCCTCGATCTCCTCATAAATGGAGGGGAGATCACCTTCCACCACCCCAGGGTTCTCCCCGCCAGCACCCAAAGCGACGCTCACCTTGGTGCTTGCAGGGGCTTCAGATTGTAAGGGGGCGAGAGGGGCTCCATCAGAGACTTCCATAGGAAGGGACTCCGGAGGAGGGACAGTGCTATCCTCCGGTGCTGCCACGGCATCCCCAACTGGCACCATTGAATGGGAATCGGCAGGGGGCAAAGTGGAAGGCTCAGCATTGGTGCCCCCCTTCCTGGTCTTCCGGGGGGCTACCACATCAGATGGGAGAAGCGGAGCTTGAGCCTTCCTCTTGCCCCGCTTCCCCTGTACGAAGGGTCAGCCCTCCATGGCATCATCCGGGGGCTGGCTAACGGGGGTTGGGGCAGGGAGCAAGGGCGAAGGCTCAGGGATTCGGGGAGGCAATGGTGGGGCAGCATGTAGGAGGGAGGATTCTCTCTGGGGCATGCCCTCTTCTATGCCCGGCGGTATCCCTACCTCACCCTCCTTCACAGGCCCCGCCAGATCTCAGGCGGCAGAGGCGGGGCCCTACCGCTCGTCTGGGTGCACTGGGGGAGATACCCCTTGGGTCTGAGCAGGAGTGTTGGTGGGCCGGAAAGGAGGAGGGGTGGCTTCGGGTGCTGGGCAGCCAGAGGTGCCAGCGATGACAGGGCCGGCGCCCTGCCGGGGCTCGGGGGTCCCAGTTGCCCCTCCGTGCCAGGCCAAGGGGCAGTCCCGCTGGACGTGTCCCATCGCCCAGCAGAGGTAGCACCAGGCCTCCCCCATTGAATAATGCATCCGGTAGTGGGCCCCTTGGTAGGGCACCAAGAAGGACCCTCGAGCGCCTCACCGTCACATGCTGCTGACGGCATTTGTAACTGTACCTGCCAGCGGAACGAGAGGACGTGACGGAGGGCGGGGTCTTTGCAGCCCAATGGGAGAGGGCTGACCACAGAGATCGGCCTCCCCAGGGTAGAGAGGGCGGGTAACAGGGCGGCATTTGGAAGGAAGGGAGGGACAGAAGTCAGGACCAATTGGGCGCCCAGGTCTTCTAGCAGCTCCAGGGGGACATACACGCCCCCCACCGCCAGGCCCTTCTCCACCGCCTCCTGGGCAGCGGCCTCCGATGCTAGGAAGAAGACGACCTTTCTGTACATCTTGGAGGCCGCCACAATGGCCATGGGCCCCACCACCCTCGCCAACGCATAGGTCTCCACGTGGGGTGAGGAGGGTACCAGGAGGCAACGGACATTGTGCTTCCTGGTCAAGGTGGGGAAGGGGCCCCGGCCTCTATAGATGGTAGCAGAGGCAGTGGTCGGTTGAGATGATGATGCAGCGGCAGGCCGGGGGACTGCCGCCACCACCTGGGCATATGCCCTGGGGGAGGAACACCTACAGAGCTGGTGAAGGGAACAGCGGGGAGAGACGCCGCGGCCAGTGGCCGGGCTGCAGCAGTGGGGGCAGCCCCTGCCATAGAGGGCCTGGCCTTTTTGGTGGGGCCTTTACCTTTCTTTGTGCCCTGTCCCTTCCTGCCAGCTGGGGGGGGGCTCCCCCAGAGTCAGAGGGGGCAAGGGACGTGGCAGCAGCTGAGGTCACCTCGTTACCCGCCGCTGCTGGCGCTCCAGCAGGGGCGTTAGCAGGTGGCATAGCAGCAGCGATTGAGGTAGAGGCTGGGGGGGGGGGGATGATGGTGGGGTGGGTGGAGGAGGGGCAGCAGGGTCTGCCCAAGGGGACCCACTCGCCTCGTCCCCTGCCATAATGAGGATGGGGCCAGAACAAACACCGGAGGGGGCAGGGAGAGGGGAAGCAGGTTGACCACTCCTCCCCGCTAGGCTGCAGGCAGGGGAGGAGGACGCCAAAAAGGGGTGGGCTGGATGGGAGCGGGACTATCAAGGGCTAGGGGTCATTCACCGACTCGGGTAAGCCCCCCACTGGCTGCGGTTCGCTGTCCCGGGCCAATGGGGGTGGCGAGAAGTGGCATGGGCGAGCGATGTGCTGGCCGCGGCTTCTCGCCGCCCCCATTGGCCCGGGACGGCGAACCGCAGCCAGTGGGGGCCGCGATCGGCCGAACCTGCTGACTCAGCAGGTAAATAAACTGGCCCGGCCAGCCAGCATGCTTACCCTGGCGAGCCGCGTGCCAACGTTGCCAACCCCTGCCTGAAAGAGTTGATATAGTAAAACCTTCATCTGGAATTGCACCCAGAAACCACATAGAAGCCATGGCCATCTATAGAATACTGGTATAATGTGCTCTAAGCATATGGTTGGCGACTATTCAGAAACTTCTACTCCGAAGTTGTGGCTACTCATTTGTTGTGTTTCAGGCAGGGACCACATTACACCAGTACTCCTTTGATTGCCTTGGCTTCCACTCAGTTCCAGGATGCAATTTCAGTTAACATTTTTAATCTACACAGTAGATCTAATCTATCAGATCTCAAAGTGCTTTCCAAAGGAAGTGAATATCATTAGTCTCATTTTACAGATGGGGAAACTGAAGCACAGAGAGGTGAAGTGATGTGCTCATTCGGCCAGTGGCAAAGCCAGGAATAGACCCCACATCTCCTAAATCCTAGTTCAGTAGTCTATTCAGTAGACCACACTGCCTCTTACCTCCTTGCATGATTTCATTAGACCAGGGCACCATTTAGCCCTTTGCATGCAGTCCCTGTCCCATATGCAGGACTTGTTGCAATTTAGGTCTACATGTTTTATTGGTGTGTAGAATAGAGAACAAACTCAGGGTTCAGCCTTGTAGTCCATATCAAAGCAAAACTCCCAGTGAAATCACTGAATGTGTGAATATCCCAGGATCTGCCCTGAAGTTTCCAGGTGCTCTTGAGATTTTTTGGGGGGGGGGGGGGGGGAAATCAGAAATTCTAGTATTAATATCAAAACTCAACAGGATCAGTAGATCAGTCAACATAAGAGCACAGCCAGCTAGAAAAAGAGATTGGGTTTGAGAAGTAATTTGGGATTAGCCCAGAGCAGTCTGTATGTGTCAAAGAAATAATGATTCATGAGAAGGAAGCAGAAGAGCAGAGAGATGAGGGGAAATCTTCTCAGTACACTCCACATTCATCATTATCTTCTGCCTTATTCAGAGAGTGAAATCCTTGTCCTGTTGGAGTCAATGAAAAAACTCCTACTGACTTAAATGGGGACAGGAATCTACCCAAGGTTTCTACAGTCATGGCTCACATACATTCAGACTGCCCGGAATACCATCCTCTATGTTGGCGTATAACAGGCCAGCTTTGAGACCTCTTAATTCATGGGGTGTGCTGAGGCCTTTTGCCTAGTGCCTTTGCTAGTGGCTCCAAGAGGGAGCCCCATGGGGAGGTTAAAGGTGTGGGGGGGGTTTACGTGAGACTTCAAAATGTTATGTATTCCATCTTTCATGCTTTGAGTTCATATACGGCAGGGATCGGCAATGTTCAGCACACGGCTTGCCAGGGTAAGCACCCTGGTGGGCCAGGCCAGTTTATTTATCTGCTGACGCGGCAGGTTCGGCGGATCACGGCCCCCACTGGACGCAGTTCACCGTCCCGGGCCAATGGGGGTGGCGAGAAGTGGCGTGGGCGAGCGATGTGCTGGCCACGGCTTCTCGCCGCCCCCATTGGCCCGGGACGGCGAACCGCGGCCAGTGGGGGCCGCGATCGGCCGAACCTGCCGCGTCAGCAGGTAAATAAACTGGCCCGGCCCGCCAGGGTGCTTACCCTGGTGAGCCGCATGCCGAATGTTGCCAACCCCTGATATACGGAATATGAGATAGTTGTAGAGTATCTGACTCACCCACCCAGAGCGAAAAAATATATCAGCTTAAATGATTCTTGTCTCAGACCGCAGTGCTGGTAAGTTTTTTTTTGTTTGTTTTTTAAATATTTTCAACTACTTTTCCTTTCAACTAAAGCATGTCCCTTTTTTTGAAAAGCAGATACACAAATACTGGTCATCATTTTCCTGATGTTCCTGCATTTAACAAGTAGATGTAATTTTGCCCATACTTTATCAGTTTGTTTCATCTCATACCTTGGATTCAAGGCTAGATTCAGTTGCTAACGGGGCTCACTTGTGGCTTTACCTTAAGCCCTTAGTGAGGGACAGTGAGTAGATGTGCTGCCCCAAGAGCACACTAGCACCTCTTACCTCAGAATAACAGCTTGAGAGGGAAGGTGTGAGCATCCCCCCCGCTGCAACCTGAATAAGGGCCGGGCACAATTCCCTACACTCAGGGGAAAATGCTGAGGCTAATTCCTCCCTCATCCATAAGGGGCACCCCAAAAGGGGCATAACTGGCAATGCAACCAGCACCAGAACCATTGCCAGCACTGAGTCCAGCGCTTGCAAACCTGTCTACAACTCCAATGCCAGAGGGCACCAGCGAGCCTGAACTGCCCGAAGCAGCAGATAACCCTACCCAAGAGGCTCAGCCAGAGCCTGAAATACTATGTAGCGCACCAGTGGAGAGTGGTTCACAGTCAACGGAAACAACCCCAGCACCTGCATCGCTTCCAGAGGGACCAAACCCAAGGCCACAGTCCAAGAAAGAACAGATGTCTCCAGCATCAAAGGATCAGTTCCAGGCCAAGCAGGAAGCAGATGACAGCCTTCAGAAAGCTTGGGCGGTAGCACGGAGCACCCCACCGCTTCTCAGTTCTTCTAACTGATCCTGGTTTGTTGTAGAACAAGGACTTTTATACAAGGAGACTTTCTGGTGGGCACCAGGAAGACTGGCATCCTCAAAGACAGTTGGTAGTTCCCACTAAGTATCGAGTAAAGCTCTTGAGCTTAGCCCATGATCATCCCAGTGGCCATTCTGGGGTGAACAGAACTGAAGACAGGTTGGGGAAGTCCTTCCACTGGGAGGGAATGGGCAAGGACGTTGCTAATTATGTCCGGTCTTGTGAGGTGTGCCAACGAGTGGGAAAGCCCCAAGACCAGGTCAAAGTCACTCTCCAGCCACTACCCATAATTGAGGTCCCATTTCAGCAAGTAGGTGTGGATATTCTGGGTCCTTTCCCAAAGACACCCAGAGGAAAGCAGTACATACTGACTTTCATGGATTTTTCCTATGGTCGGAAACAGTAGCTCTAAGCAACACCAGGGCTAAAAGTGTGTGCCAGGCATTAGCAGACATTTTTGCCAGGGTAAGTTGGCCCTCCGACATCCTTACAGATTCGGGAACTAATTTCCTGGCAGGGACCATGAAAAACCTGTGGGAAGCTCATGGGGTGAATCACTTGGTTGCCACCCCTTACCACCACCAAACCAATGGCCTGGTGGAGAGGTTTAATGGAACTTTGGGGGCCATGATACATAAATTCGTAAATGTACACTCCAATGATTGGGACCTAGTGTTGCAGCAGTTGTTCTTTGCCTACAGGGCTGTACCACATCCCAGTTTAGGGTTTTCACCATTTGAAAAGGTGTATGGCCGCGAGGTTAAGGGGCCATTACAGTTGGTGAAGCAGCAATGGGAAGGGTTTACGCCTTCTCCAGGAACTAACATTCTAGACTTTGTAAGCAACCTACAAAACACCCTCCAACACTCTTTAGCCCTTGCTAAAGAAAACCTAAAGGATGCTCAGGAAGAGCAAAAGGCCTGGTATAATAAACATTCCAAAGAACGGTCCTTCGAAGTAGGAGACCAAGTCATGATCTTAAAGGTGCTTCAGGCCCATAAAATGGAAGCGTTGTGGGAAGGACCATTCACGGTCCAGGAGCGCCTAGGAGCTGTTAACCATCTCATAGCATCCCCCACCTCCAACATAAAGCCTAAGATATACCATGTTCATTCTCTTAAGCCCTTTTATTCCAGAAAATTAAAGGTTTTCCAGTTTACAGCCCAGGAAACAGATGACGCGGAGTGGCCGGAAGGTGTCTACTATGAAGGAAAAAATGACGGTGGCATGGAAGAGGTGAACCTCTCCACAACCCTTGGACGTCTGCAGCAGCAGCAGATCAAGGAGCTGTGCGCTAGCTTTGCGCCAATGTTCTCAGCCACCCCAGGACGGACCGAACGGGCATACCACTCCATTGACACAGGTAATGCTCACCCAATTAGAACCCCACCCTAACGGGAGTCACCTCATGTCCAAACTGCTATAAAAAGGGAGATCCAGGACATGCTACAGATGGATGTAATCCACCCCTCTAACAGTGCATGGGCATCTCCAGTGGTTCTAGTTCCCAAACTAGATGGGGAAATATGCTTTTGCGTGGACTACCATAAGCTAAATGCTGTAACTCGTCCTGACAACTATCCAATGCCACACACAGATGAGCTATTGGAGAAATTGGGACATGCCCAATTCATCTCTAACTAGACTTAACCAAGGGGTACTGGCAAGTACCACTAGATGAACCCGCCAAGGAAAGGTCAGCCTTCGTCACTCAGGCAGAGGTGTATGAATTTAATGTGCTCCCTTTCGGGCTGCGAAATGCACCTGCCACCTTCCAAAGACTTGTAGATGGTCTCCTAGTGGGATTGGGAGAATCTGCAGTTGCCTACCTCAATGATGTGGCCATTTTTTCTGATTCTGGAAAAAGTCTTCGAGCGCATCAGGCAGGCAGGACTAACTGTTAAGGCTAAAAACTGTCAAATAGGCCAAAACAGAGTGACTTACGTGGGGCACCAAGTGGGTCAAGGAACTATAAATCCCCTACAGGCCAAAGTGGATGCTATCCAAAAGTGGCCGGTTCCAAAGTCAAAGAAACAGGTCCAATCCTTCTTAGGCTTGTCAGGATATCATAGACTGTTTGTACCCCATTACAGCCAAATCGCTGCCCCACTGACAGACCTAACCAGAAAGAAACAATCAAATGCAGTTCAGTGGACTGATGAGTGTCAAAAGGCCTTTAACCAGCTTAAGGCGACACTCATGTCTGACCCTGTGCTAAGGGCCCCAGACTTTGACAAACCGTTCCTAGTAACCACAGATGCGTCTGAGCGGGGTGTGGGAGCAGTTTTAATGCAGGAAGGACCGGATCAAGAATTCCATCCTGTCGTGTTTCTCAGCAAGAAACTGTCTGAGAGGGAAAGCCACTGGTCAATCAGTGAAAAGGAATACTACACCATTGTGTACGTGCTGGAAAATCTATGCCCATACGTTTGGGGACGGCGTTTTCAACTATAAACCAACCATGCTGCGCTAATGTGGCTTCATACTGCCAACGGGAATAACAAAACTTCAGCGGTGGGATGTAGGTGGGGCCTTGGGTTGTCCTCGGTGGTAGGGTTTTGTTTCGGGTTGCCCCTTCTGATATTTGCTCCAACTGCTACTAGTTTTTTTTTCCCCTTTTCTGCCACGTCCACCCATTTGGCTCCAATCTCCCCCACCTCGTTTACAGTTTTGGGCTTCCCATCTAGGATGTACCTTTCTATTTCCCCAGGAACACCCTCTAAAAACTGCTCCATTTGCATTAGGAAGGGCAACTCTTCTGTAGATTTAACATTTGCTCCTGATATCCAGGCTTCCCAATGTGGTAGGCATGTCGGGTAAATGACACGTCTGGTTTCCACCTTAGGGCTCTGAACCACCGACGGGCATGCTCGGGTGTTAGCCCCATTCTGGGTCTGGCCTTGTTTTTAAAAAGTTCATAACTGTTCATGTATTCCTTAGGCATTTCAGCCGCCACCTCTGCTAAGGGTCCACTGAGCTGCGGCCTCAGCTCTACCATGTACTGGTCTGCAGCGATGCTGTATCCAAGGCAGGCCCTTTCAAAATTTTTTAAGAAGGCATCAGTATCATCGCCTGCCTTGTAGGTGGGGAATTTTCTGGGATGGGAAGTGGTACCTGGAGAGGGGTTGTTAGGGTTAGCTGGTATATCCTGCCTAGCCCTTACCAATTCCAGTTCATGCTTTCTCTCTCCTCCATCTCTTTGTTTTTCCTCCATAGCTCTTTTGTGGGCCTCTCTTTGGCTTTCTCTTCTCTTTCAGTAGCTGCTTTCTCAAGTTTTTATTTTGAGCAGTCTTATGATTTTTTTCACTTTCTTCTGCTGCCAGTCTGGCCAGCTCTAGTTTAGTAGCGGTGTCACTGGTACTCATTTTACTGCTTTGTTGGGCTGGGTCACTCCCCCTCTGCAGATCACTGAAACTGGGATGCACTCAGCTCAGGGCTGCTAGGTAACAGAGACTTTCTACCTCTCAGGGATAGCTAGTTAGAAAGAAAAAAACGATTCAGCTTGTAAATTCCTTTTGCCAGCTGTTTGCTCCCTGCTTGAACCCTTCTCTTAACAAAGACCCTTGTTTAAAAAAAAAAAAAAAAAACTTAACACCTCTGCATTCAGGCAAGGAGAGATAAGATATGCATCTACCTTCAGCTCTGCTTTCCAAGCAGCTAGAATGGAGAAGAAAAAAAAAAAAAACCCACTTACTGGCTTTTGGTTTAAAATGATCCCACCGCGCTGCCACCATGTCAAGGCTCCTTCCCCACTCTGAACTTTAGGGTACAGATGTGGGGGCCTGCATGAAAACTTCTAAGCTTAACTACCAGCTTAGATCTGGTCCGCTGCTACCACTCCCAATGTGCTAATTCCCTTCCCTGGGTAGCCTTGAGAGACTCTTCACCAATTCCCTGGTGAATACAGATCCAACCCCCTTGGATCTTAAAACAAAGAAAATCAATCAGGTTCTTAAAAAGAAGGCTTTTAATGAAAGAAAAAGGTAAAAATCCATCTCTGTAAAATCAGGATGGAAAATAACTTTACAGAGTAATCAAACTTAAAGAGCCCAGAGGACCCCCTCTAGCCTTAGGTTCAAAGTTACAGCAAACAGAGGTAAACACCCTAGTAAAAGGTACATTTATAAGGTGAGAAAACAAAGATAAACCTAACACGCCTTGCCTGGCTGTTTACTTACAAGTTTGAAATATGAGAGACTTGAGAGCATGGATTGATGTCTGGTCCCTCTCAGTCCCAAGAGCGAACAACCACCTAAACAAAGAGTACAAACAAAAGCCTCCCCCCCACCCCACCCCACCCCACCAAGATTTGAAAGTATCTTGTCCCCTTATTGGTCCTTTGGGTCAGGTGTCAGCCAGGTTACCTGAGCTTCTTAACCCTTTACAGGTAAAAGGATTTTGGAGTCTCTGGCCAGGAGGGATTTTATAGTATTGTACACAGGAGGGCTGTTATCCTTCCCTTTATAGTTATGACACCCCCTGCAACCTGAATAAGGGCCAGGCACAATTCCCTACATGTGGTGGGAAAATGCTGAGGCTAATTCCTCCCTCATCCATAAGGGGCACCCCAAAAGGGGCATACAGGCAAGGCTAGGGCTCTTCATTCCCCTGTAAGTCAGCAAAAATGAACTGGACCCACAGTGTGTAAGGGGGAAGCCACATCCTCTGAAGTATTCTATCAGTGATTGCACTCTGTCTCCAGGAGGCACAATCCCTGCAGTGCTCCCACTGGTGTGGTGTAGCTCTCCATTGCCCAGATCTTATCTTCACTGCAAAGTTAACTTGAGTTCTAACTCTGGGGCTGCCTCTAAGCCCCGTGCCATCCACACACGCAAACCTCTCATTTGAGTGTGGAGATGCTTTTAACCTGAGCTGGCTGGCCCAAAAGGGGTTACAGGTTAAAATTCGAGTGACTGACATAGCCACTTTGCAGTGGGGATGCAGGCTAGTGCCATTCAAGTGCAACTAGTCCTCCAGTGCCTTCCCATCATTCTTGATCTCAGTGATCATAGAACATCAGGGTTGGAAGGGACCTCAGGAGATCATCTAGTCCAACCCCCTGCTCAAAGCAGGACCAATCCTGGGTTTAGCAGGTTAATGCTCAAACCACTGAGCTATCCCTCCCCCCCTCCAGTTCTTCCTGGACTGTATTTTCTTTCCATCTATCTATTTCCTACTTCTGGACTGGAAGTCACCTATCAATTCATATAGCTCTGTATAGTGTTTACCAGTTATCAGAAGCACATTTTCTGGCTGCATGTGCAGGGCCTATAAACAGCACAATCTTTAACCCATTCCTGCCTGAAGTACTCCCCTTTATCCTCACATATGTTGTGCAGCGTGCCGCATGGCCCAGTAAAATACATTGCATTATATGCACTTTGTAGGCAGCATCATCTTGCCTTCAGTCAGGCAATGGGTTCCATCACCACCCCTGCCCCTGCTCAGTGTGTAATTAAACATTCTACTACCAGGTGCTCTCTCACCAGGGTAGATATTTATGCGGGGATGTTTGGACTGACACTGTTGGTACCCATATTACGGACAGGACCAGGGCTTAAATTCAGCTGGAGTTATATAGAATGGAGCTCCAGCAAATATCTTCAAACCTGCAGGGTGCACCCTGATGCACCCTACAGGGCTGAAGCCCTGAGCTCTGGCATGTCCTGTGGGGCTGAAGCCCCGAGCCCGGAATATGGTATGTATTGGGGGCTCTGGGAAATAGTATGAGAATTAAAGCCCTGTGCAGGACTAAAATCCAAAGACTACCCATATTTAAATATAGTCACTCCAGAATAAACTGCCATGTGCTTTGCTGGTGCAGCCCATGTAGATGTCCATGAACCTCCCTCTAGTCACACATTCCAAGAGCAAAAGGAACCATTATGATAATTTAGTTTGACCTTCTGTATAACACAGGCCATAGAACTTGCCCAAAATAGAGTAGATATTTTTTTAAAATCAATCTTGATTTAAAAATTGTCAGGGATGGAGAAAGGGGTACAGCTGTCTAGAAAAGTTGAGAGCCACTGTTCTAGGATACCAATTGATCTGGGTAAATGACTGGTCTCTTGGGACTGGAAGCAACTTAAGTATTATTGGAAATCAACATTAATCCATTGAGCTTCTCAGCAACTAGTTTAAAATTCATAGATGCAGGTATGACACTGCACCCCATAGTCTTCATAATTGTATGATATAACAGTTACGATGCAAAGATATGTCTTTTGAGGTGTCATTGGAAAAGTATGATTTGCTACATACATGCACACAAATAGGATAATTGTATCACTTTTGTATCTGAAGTTATGAATATTGACTATCTGTATTTCAGATGCAGTTACACCTGGATAGCATCCACTAGGCAAAAGGCTTCCAATCTAGACAGCTGGTTGTGAAGGGCCTATTCAGAGTAATGGACCATTAGGGGAAACAATAGGCCTTAGGAGACACTTCTCCCCCACCTGGTGAGCCTTCCTGAGAATGCTCCAGACAGCCTATGAGTCATGGCTGCTATGACTCAGCAGGGCATGTGACCAGATCACATGACACTGAACTCCATTTTAATACTTGTATTTTTCCTCAAACTAGACTGGGAACTGAGTGTTATCATATGGAGAAGCTATATAAGGTGGGATTGGACATCATCAAGGTGCCTGACTCTGCACACGAGAACTGAAAACACCTGAGGAACAAACACTGAACTGGTGGAAATGCTGGTCCCAGGCTAAAGGGATTTCTAGCCTGTGTGTGGAAACTTGGTGGACTGCTTGTATCATCGGAGAGAGAGATTACTAATTCAAGTCTCATCTAGTATTTTAGGCTTAGTTTGTGGTTTTGTTTACTAGGTAATTTGCTTTGCTCTGTTTGCTATCACTTAAAATCTATCTTTCTGTAGTTAATCCAATTGTTATATGCTTTATCCTAACTAGTGCATTTTGAGTGAAGTGTCTAGGGAAAAATCTCAGCACTGTGAGCAAAAGCTGTTGCATATCCTTTCCACATTGAGGGGAAGGCAAATTTTATTAACATGCTTACATTGTGCAGATCCCTGTGCAGTGCAAAATAGTATAATTTGGGGTTTATATTCCAGCAAGGGTATAAGGTGGAGGAGCAGGGAAATTGGCTGTTGCCTCCTGCCTGTCTTTGAGTGGTTCAGGTAAAGCACTCAGGTAGCTCAGTTTGGGTGTGTGGCATCACCTGCTGTCACGCTGAATGATAACAGGGCCTGGGGAGACTATCTCCAACAAAGCAGTGTGCGCAGGACCAGCCCAGATGACTGATTAGAGGGACACAGAAGTTCCCACAGCTCCCAGACTGCACCCCAGGAGTGACAACCCATCACAGCAGACAATCTTATCCTGCTGATTTTAAAATACCTAACTTGCTGTTTAACATAGTCCTGAGATACTAGTGAAATAGACCAGAGTGGATACTAGTGGAATGGAAAGAATCCTATGATATTACTACACCATCTGTTTTTCCCCCACAAATATAGAAATATTAAACACTTCTGCCTTTTCTGCATTGAGAATTCTACCATGTCCATCTAGTAATGGACTAATACCATTGCTAGGATTCTTTTTGTTCCTAATATATTTTAAAATATATTGTCCTTCATTCCACTGGGCACAGATTTCTCCTTCTGTCCTGTGCTTCTGTTATCAATTTTCTACAAATTCCTAGCTTCAGATTTTTATTACTATCAACTTCATTTTTTTCCATTTGTTATATTATATATAAAGCTGCAGTCAGTTTCTCTCTAAATCAGTTTTTTTTTAAACTCACCCCCACCAATACAACATTCTTCCTCAATTGTAGATTTTTAGCATCTAGTAAATTATCATTCACATTTTTCTCATTAAATTCTTCTTCCCACATGATTTGTCTCATGATTGTTTTCAGCTTTATGAAATGGTCCCTTTTAAAGCACCACATATGTATGTCATTGGTCTGGACTTTGTTCCTTTTGCACATTATAAATTGATCAAGTCATGATCACTTGTAAATAAGTTTACTAATGCCTGCATAAAGAGTAGTTTCCTTTCTAGTTTATATATTCATATGCACCTTGATGGGGATATTTCACAAACTCTTTAATTGGACCAATTCATAAGTTCTTTACCTTTTATGTTTAAAAAATCCCAACTCATCAAATTATGAAAAAAAAATGCATGTATATTCCCATGAGTCCATTTCTTTAATCTCATCATTACAGCCTTTTAATCCCAACTCCAGAATGCCTTCAAGATATGCAAAAATACAACAAGCAGATGGATATTTCAGATAAAGAGTGCCTTGACTCCCACATAGCTCCAACAACCAGCTCCACTTAGTGTCATTAAAGCAGACAGAACCACATTTCACTTGCTTGATTAGTTGTGATTTAAAAAAAAAAAAAAAAAAAAAACAACCCCCCCCCAACCTATATTTTTAATTATTTGCCTAGCTCTAAACTGTGTGTAGGTGAGAGAAATACCTTCCATAGGAAAATGACTAAAAGGGATGGGGTCAGGTGCTCAGCTTGTATAAATCTAGGGTGATTTACTCCAGCTTAGGATCTAGTCTAAAGGTTTTTGTACAGTGTGTATATCATATTCTACCTTGAGTCACACCCTGTGCAAGCCAGTCAAATCAATTTGTATCAGTATAACAGAAGGCAAAATCTGACCCCATTTGGTTTGTTTAAATTGTTTCAGACCTCAGTTACCATCATTCTACACTATTTATAGATATGTAGATTTGTGCAAGATACAATTAAAATGCTACCAGACCAGAACCAACTTTTCACTCACATAAATGAGTACATAGTGTGAAAGGCAACCAGGAATCTGGCCCTTCACATCTACTAATGAGTTGTGTGTTCTTTATATTTGTTTACACTATTACTACTTGGTTATCATACAAAATAAAACAAAAGACAACCAACCAAAGAAATAAATGCATTTCAATTTTTGATGTTTTGATAAAAAATAGTTCTCTCTAAATTGTTTTTGAAAAACAATTTTAAATTAAACTTTGCTCTATGGAAACAACTTTTTTTGTAATTAAAAATAATTCCACCAACTGTAACAGATGGTGGTGGGGTGATGACTCACCAGCACGGCGCCTCCTACTAGTCATCCTGGGAATTAGCTCTCTTCCAGCTCTGGAGTGCCCTCTGCCAGCTGGTGCCTCACCTGCCGCTGGCCCCCTGTCCCTCCGAGGCCCCGGTGCCCTTTGCCCAGGGGTTCTGCCCACCACAGTACCTCCTCACCCTGGGTCTCCCCTCCCAGGGGAACCTCCAACCCACCTTGCCTCAGTGGCTACTGCCAGTCATCATCTAGCCCCCACTCCCTGGGGCCACTGCAGTCTGTAAACCACTCATCATTGGCAAGGGGGTTAGGAGCTGCTGCCTCTGCCTATCTCTGGGCTGACCCTTTACAGCCCCAGTACCTATTTGGCCCTTTTAGCAAGGCCTGCAGGCTAGGGTTTTCCTGGCTGGAGCTCCCCAGCTCCCTCTACCCTCCCCAGCACTGCTCCACCTCAGGTACCCTTCTCAACTCCCAGGCAACCAGGTCCTTCTCTTTCAAGAAGCTAGAGAGAGTGTATCAGCTCCTGGCTCACTGGCCTTTTATAGGGCCAGCTGTGGCCTGATTAAGCTGGCCACAGCTGTGGTCAGCTACCCCCAGCTGTTCTTAATCCCTTTCCCTGCTGCAGACCTCTCCAGGGCTGCTTTTTACCCCTTTTCTGCGGAAGTGGGGCAGCTGCCCCACTACACAGATAATCAGAAACATCTATTTCCAGTGTATTTAACTCACAAATACTGTTCAACACTCTATGCTCTGTTATGTGTAAGAGATTTGACTGTTGGCATTAGGCTATTTACATTGTAGACTCTGAGGCAGAGTGCTTTCATTGTGTATATACATATACATACAGTGTCCTGCACAACAGGGCCCTGATCCTTGACTGAGGAGTCTATGTGCTATTGCTGTACAATAACTGAATAACAGTCTTGAGCTGTAATGCTGTGTTTGTTTTAGATGCACACTAAAAATGAGCCTTTTTTAGGATTAGTGAATTGTCTCAGAAATGCAACCCTAGAATGTGTCTGCTCCTTTCAGTTATGCCAATATCTACCTGAAATTAAACTACAGGGGGTCACCATTTGAAACTAATGCACAAAGTATTGACAATCCCAAATCATGAAACAGTCCCGCACGTATCATTAGATTTGTTTGAAAAAAAATCAAAATCTCATGATTTTTAAGCCAATCAATTTTGCTTTCTGAGCCTTTAGGAACTCACATTTCCAAGTTTTTCTCTGCAACAACAAAGGCTAGAAACTTCCTCTAAAAAAAGAGGTACAGTAGATATTCTTTCATAATCATCTGACTCCAAGAGCTGGGCCTCTAAGTAAACCACCAGCTATTGAGATCAGTGATAAAGTCATATAATTTGACAACATTGTGGATATTAATCATGTAGTATAGGTATTCTGCATACCTATTTAATTATTATTATTAAATATGGTCTAGAACAGGGATTTTCAAACTGGGATCCACAGCACACCTCTGTGATCCTGAGGTTTAACATTTTGTTTTTATGAAAGAGATATTTCCTTGCTTTTTCTGGAATCCGTCCCTCTATGGCAGGGGTACCCAAACTTGGTTCGTGGCTTGTTCAGGGTAAGCCCCAAGCGTGCTGCGAGATGCTTTGTTTACGTGAGCATCCACAGGTACGGCTGCTCGCAGCTCCCAGTGGCTGTGGCTTGCCGTTCCCAACCAATGGGGGCTGCGGGAAGCGGCATGGGGTGGGCCACTGCTTCCCGCAGTTCCCATTGGCCAGGAATGGCGAACGGCGGCCACTGGGAGCTGCGAGTGGCTATACCTGCGGACGCTCAGGTAAACAAAGCATCTCGTGGCCCACCAGGGGCTTACCCTGAACAAGCCGCAAACCAAGTTTGGGAACCCCTGCTCTGTGGGTACTGTGGGATCATCTCTGCCAGGTTGATTTTCATCCATAACTATTTTTATTTACCTAGCAGAGACCATTGTGGGGGACAGATTATCCAACATCTGCCTACTGCAGAATTCTTACACTTTCCTCGGAAGCATATGGTACTAGCCACTATTGGAGACAGGATACTAGAATAGACAGACCTCAGGTCTGATCCAGTCTGGCTACTTTTATGTTCTTAGGTCTCAGAGAAAATTCTCAGTGACTTAAAAAAAAAAGAAGAAGAAGAATGTACTAGACTGAAGCAAATTAGAGATTTATATATTTTCTGTTCCAAAAGGATGCCATCTGTGCCCTCCTCCCCTATTTATCTCCCTAAAGAATTTAGTCTTTCAGCTGCAAGTTAGTCAATATTTACCACCCAGGCCACTTGCAAAACAAACCGTGAACAGACAACTAGCTGGCAGCTCAAATGTTCTTATATCCGCATCAAGACTGAAAGGCAAGGGGTAGAGGCAAAACTAAGCTTAAAATTAATGAATAGTTTGCAAAATTATATTAATGGATCCCTGGGCTCAAGAAATGAGAGCAATGCACCAACAACATATAAATTTGCTGGTAAATAATAGGATAGTCTCTACATATGTATCTATAATGCAATTTTGCAAGAGCTGATCATCAGGTACCCTGATATAAAACCTTGATTGTGGTATTTGAATTTGTGGTGGGGAGAAGTGAAAATAATCAAATGGCTGCTGGTTAAGTTTATTGGGGACAGATATCTACAGAAGTGTTTTTAGAATTTCTTTTTTTAACTTTCAACTAGCAAAGTTTTATTCCAATCTCCTGCAACACTGTATGTGCAGCAATTAAGTGGAAGTGGAGATTGGCAGGTCTAACTGGCAGAAAGATTATTTGTTTCGAAGATGCATTCACAAAATCAATATGAATCCATTTGGGAAAGTGGAGTAATTTAGAGAAATATCCACTAGCCTCATTTCAGTTCTGTCATTTACTAAAAACAGTGTGAAACCAAAATTGAAAAGGTAATGCACAGTTAAACATCTGCATTTAATAGCCTGTCACGAAAACGTGATTGTGCAGTTATTATCAAACAAATGTTTTTCTTAGGTTCAATAATTTCCTTCCTTTATACCAAACTGACTTTCAAGCAGTTTAAGCAAAAGTAGCTTAAGTAGAATCCTGCCATAAACCCTTTGATGTGTTAAAGGGTATTCTTTAACTTAGATTACATGCCTCCAACTCCAGCATTTTGTTAGAGGATTTCTGAGCACATCATGGGGTTTTTCAGTACAGCCATTAAGATAGATTGGCTGTAGCCTTTTAATACTGCAACAAGCCTTTCTAGAGCCACACCCGAGACTCTCAGAGATACAGACTAGCATCAAGGGCTCTCTATGGCTTCAGTGGAGATTCATAGGGGCAAACATGCCTTTTCACTAGGTATATTGCTTGTGAATGGGCTGAGACCCAGACTCACAGAAGTGTGTAGGAATATAACTCCCGTTGAAATAAATGGAAGTTAGGCACCTAAATAACTTTGAGGAGGTAGCCTGAGTCCTCACCCCATCCTCAGAAGCGCACAGAAACTAGGAATTCAATCTCCAAACTCACCACATCCTGGGGGCTGGTACTTCCTGAGTTTGGTTCTCTCTAAGGCTCTGTCTCCGCTCCCTGCTTCCACCTGGCCCACAGAAACACGCTCATCTGATGATAGGAGTTAATAGGTCCCACTTGCTAGCCTAACTCAGCAGTAATTACCCAGAATCATTATGTAGGTTTAGTAGTTTAGGGTGATTTTAGAAGAACACTGCATTCCTCTATGGGGTTTTCAGAGTCAGCAACCCTATTACACAAGTGTTCATTTTCTGGTAGCTAAGGAGTTTATAACCTAGAATATTTTGAGCTAGGTGTGTGATTGTGCCATTGAGGCACAGGCCTGATTTGAAGCTGTATCACCAGGGGAATCTCTGCATGGCATCGTACCTCAAGGATTCCTAGTGCTTCCAGGAGTACTCCAACACACTTGGAGTGCTGCATGCATTCCTTTTCACATCTGATTATTCCTCTTGGCCAGCTTTGCTGGCTGTAGCAGAGTGAAGGATGGGGGCAGAGGTGTTGCTGTAATAGTTCCCTACTCCAGTGGTTTTCAGCCTGTGGTCCGTGGACCCCTGGGGGGGGAGGGGAGTCCACAGACTATGTCTAAGATTTCCAAAGGGGTCTGTGGCTCCATTTGAAATTTGTTAGGGGTCTGCAAATAAAAAAAGGTTGAAAACCACCGCCCTACTCTCTTTGGAGTGAATAACACCCTACAGGGCACTACCAAGGAGTAGTAGGAGCTAGTCCACACACAAAAAAAAAAGGGGGGGCAAGGTGGGGGAAAATACTTTTATATTATTTTTTCAGTTTTTGTCCTCCAAGTTTTCAAATTTGAAGTTCAGAAATTTCAGCCAGCTCAGGTGTGCAGCTCCTATGCTCAAGACAGCATGGAAACTGCAGTTGTTCTTGGTCTCCCTGAAGGAATGCAAAGTGGGAAGAAAAGCATCTTGCAACATCCACTTTGCACACCCAAGCCAGGTACAGGGACTATCTTGTTCTCAGAGATTAATTTACTCATTTTATTAGAGAGAAGGAGAATTAAAATTTTAGCTTATTTTCTTTTACTGCTCGTACATGTGTCAGTTACACAACAAAGTAGTGGCAACAAATTGTGTGTTTTATTTACATATAAATATGAAAACCTAGAGTAATTATTTGTTTGTAATCAGTTTATCCCACTTTATTCATATCTCCTAAATTTGTTCAGTTGATCATCTCATACAGGCAGTAAACCAGTTTATTTCTCTTAATTCTTTTATTCTTGTCACTAAAAAGTTAAATGACATGAAATGCCACCCAGTTTGCTCATTCTCCAGAAATCTTGATAGCCGTGTTCCATTCCTGATTCTAAAACCCTCCTACCCCACGTCACAAAAGCAAATCTATCATGCAGACATCTTCCAAAGCAATCAATTTAGTAGCTCTTTTCTGAAACTGCTCTAGAAGTTATACTTCCCCAGGGTGGTAAAATGCCCAAAATTGGACACATTATACCAGATGGGACTTCTCAGTGACCCTGTGCAGTGCTATACGTTTTTTTGACTTGTATTTATACTACAACTCTGGATGCTGCTTAGGATCTTATTGACCTTCTTCTCCTCCGATGAACACTGTATTCCTATTACAGTTAACTTGTCCCTTTAGTTTAGTGGTTGTAAACCTTTACTGCAGCCTGCACCCCTTTGGTTCTCAAAATATGTTTTCGCACCCCTTATCAAAAATCGTTGAAGTAGGTCAGTTCTTTAAACCTAGATATATTTTTTGTTTGTATGTTACAGTAATCATTAAAAAATGTATAATGTTAATAAATACATAGGTTTGATGAAACAAAGTAGTTGTACTTACGTGCCTGTGCTTAATTTGTGATTTTGATGATTTACCTTCTAAAAAACTCTGGCATGTCTCGCACCCCTAGGAGGTGCATGCACCCCAGGTTAAGAACGACTGCTTTAGTCCCTTTCATTGACAATACACCGTTACCTCGATATAACGTGACCCGATATAACACGAATTCGAATATATGCGGTAAAGCAGTGTTCGGGGGCGGGTAGGTGGGGCTGCGCACTCCCGTGGATCAAAGCAAGTTCAATATAACGTGGTTTCACCTATAACACGGTAAGATTTTTGGGCTCCCGAGGACAGCGTTATATCGAGGTAGAGGTGTATATTCCAGTTCTTTATCCAGCAATGCATAATCAATGTGATTTTGAAACTTGAATTTGACCTATGCTATTTTTTTAAAAACAAACTAGTATTAGAAATTACAGCAGATCATAATCTATTCTGCTGCTGAGTGGACTTAGTGTCATTTTGACAGTCCCTTCATTTGAATGGCCCTGTCACAGGAATTAGGCTACAAATTCTGAACTTACAAATATTTGACTAGTCTATCAGACATTCATTTGATTATTCAGATACTTGGGGCACTTGCCACTGTACTTAAAAATCAGGATTAAAAAATTGAAGTTTGCTTTGCCTTTAGCTAAAAAAATATAACAGAATCAGCCAAATTCATCCCTGGGGTAACTCCAGTGAAGTCACTGGAGTAACCTTGCAATGCTTTTGGCCTGTTGAAGATAGTGGATTATTCCCAGCATGAATATGGCCAAGTACACTACAGATATTTTCATTTACTTCATTGATTCATGTACATATTGCGCCAAATTCACTGCTGGCAAAAGTCAATGGAGTGGGGAGGCAGTGGGGCCTAATGGATAGAGCACTGGACTGGGTCTCAGGAAAGTTGGGCTCTATTCCCAACTCTGCTGCTGCTTTGCTAGGTGACCTTGGGAAAGTGACTTTCCTCCCAGTGCCACAGTGTCCCCATCTGTAAAATGGGGATAATGACTAAGGCTAAGTTTTTGTCACGGATATTTTTATTAAAAGTCATGAACAATAAACAAAAAATCACGGAAGCCTGTGATCTGTCTCTGACTTTCACTAAAAATATCCCTGACAAAATTAGGAGGCTGGTTCAGCACCCACTGCTGCTGGGGCTCCCGGGTCCCCCACTGTGGTGAGTGGGAGTTCCGAGGTCCCCCTGCCTGCGGGGGTTGGTCTGCTGCTGGGTCCCCTCGCCTCCCAGGGTAGCTGGGCAGCTTTGGAGGGTCCCCTTAATAATGACTTTGTCAAATGCTTTGACATCTATCGATGTAAAGTGCTACATCAGAGCATTATTATTGCTAATTTTGCCCCCTCCTTAGCTCCTTTCCCCTTAAAGAACCTTCCTACCTATTCTGCAGTAGGTCTTCTTTGCAATAAGGAGGTTTGATTGTGCAAATTGAGTGTCCTTTTATTTCAATGCCTATACGAGAAACAAAACTTTACAAACATCACCTGTGGTGAGAGCTGGTGGGATTTCTATAAAATGTGACCCACTAGCTATGAAAGGCAGTACACTTTAATAAACCAATACATATTTTAGAAGGACTCTCCTTGTGTCTTAGAATGATGTCTGGTATTGAAATATAAGAATGGAGCAAAGTAGAAAATAAAATAATCCAACATTTATGGAGGATTTCCACAGAGATAGTATAGCCAATACCAAGGACTCAGAAAACCATGAGTGAGGCCCTAATTGAATATTCATGAGAAACTCATGATTAAGCCTTTTTAAATGCTTTTTTTTTTTTAAATTGCCTTTGGGTTTTTGAGCCTTTCACATTTCAACCTTTTCTCTGCAACCACATGGGCATGGCCGGCTTTTTTGCCACCCCAAGCGGTTAAGAAAAAAAAGATATAGCCACCTGCTTGCCAAAGTAAAGTTACCAACACTCAATTTATAATTCTAGAGTTATTCTAGGGACACCACAGAGGAACACTTCAAAGGGACTGGGGGACTGCTATTGTTAATCTGCATGGTAAACTAAGGTCTGGCATAGACCAGAGGTGAGTGCTTGGGTGGATAACAGGCTGGTGATGCCAGGGAGCTGACGCAGTTAAATACAAGCAAGACTTCTTGTTGCTGGAGGCAGAGGAGTAACAAGGTACTCCAAGAACTGTCACACCTCCAAACCTGCTTACAAAGTAACCAAATTAGAGAGATTGATAAAATGTTCAGATTAGTAAACGGGTACATTGTCCAACATTACTCTATTTTACTTAAGATTCAACACCAGTATATCAAGAGTAATGTTTAACTTGGAAAATCACAACAACTATAAACTACTTCGGAATAAGTTTGGGTCACAAACAGCTAAAATATCTGTCTTAATAAAGTATTTTAATACACAAATCCCTGCTCAACCAGGCAGAGAGAAGATTTGAATCCACATGTCCTACCTCCCAATTGAGTGCCTTAATCACCAAGCTATAGTTATTCTCTCTCTTTGTTCCTATGAATCTTTAAGTATTTATACAAAGTAGAACAGATGCAATAGGAGATACTGAGACCACCCTACCCCCAGAAAAGCCAATTGGTGGTTAGGATGCCCACCTGAGAGGAGGGGGCAGATCTGAGTTCAAGTTCCTGCTTCAGATTGGGGATTCAATCCTGTTTCTCCCAAACATCAGGCATAGTCCCTAGCCATCAGGCTAAAGGTTATGGATCCGGAGGAGACACAGTTTGCGGTCATGGAAAAAGTTTTTCCCATCCAAAACTAATTGGATAGTTAGTTTTGTCTCTGCCAAAGCTGCATTTTTCGATGAATAATAGGCCAAACACTTTCACCCAGCTCTATTCATGAGTTATCTATTCTTCTCACCCTATGCTATATTTTTGCATATATCACTAATGTTCCATTGAGCATCCTATTCTAATTACATTTGTTTTGGTGGAAAGTAGATGGAATAAAATGGCATATTCTGTCTCCGCTAGTCCATGAGTATTGAATCCGTACTCCACTCTTGTGGAATATCATATGGCCCACTGCATAATAATAGTTTCAGTCATGAGGGTTGAGGCAAAGTTCAATTCCCCATTATTATTTATACTATCACTTTTGTGGTATTGTATTTTGTTTCACGCCATTCTTTCCCAAGGCTTAATCATGCAGTATCCCATTTGTGACACATAAAAAATGACATGGAAGGTGTTTCATTACTGTGTGCCTTGTGAATGGAAACATCTCCCTCCCCCCCCCTCAGATGCTTTAGAAGTGTTTGATATTATTTCTTGACAAAACAAAAAAGTTTGACAGCTACGTATGCAAATATTGTCAGAATAGTATGGCATGAACACACCGATACCATGGAACTGCAACGATAGGTGTGGTATAGAAACCTACATAGATACATACATCACATCCTAAATTAGATGGTGATTCATCAGAATAGAGGTCTTCTCTTCTCCTCACCCCCATGCTTTGTCACCTCACTTTTTCCCATGCTCCCCACACAACCCTGCTCTCTCCTGTTCCCACATTCGTATTTTCATTTTATACATATTATTTTATATCCACTTTACAAGTGTGTAAGTGACTACACAGGTTGTAAGGAAAAGGAGAATCAGGTCCACATTTTGTAAACGAGTTAGCCATTAGGGGCATCTTCCAATATATACTTTGCCACCATTAAACAATCAAGGAGGAAGGCACTCAAGCTAATACCAGATAAAACTATCACACTACTTTGACACCAGCATGGTTTTATTTTTTGCTTTCTGTTACCTTACTCTGATGGCTAGTAGGCTCCTTTTTAGTGCTGTGTAATTGCTTAAACAAAATGCCAGTTAACATTTGTTCTATTTTGAACAATGTTTATTGGTCTCTTATTATAGCAGCTCCATAAAACAATTTAGGAGCCAGTAGGGAGAGAAGCAGTGTTTTGGGGAATGGGATAGCAGTAGCCATTACTGGCTTGGCCTCGATTATTATGTCTCCTAGACAGCACAAGGCAACCAGGTGGGAGTCAGGGCATAATGATGAGTTGCTAACAAGCCACATTTAAAGTTCAGAGATTATACATATGGAGGAACTTGCCAGTATTTGATAACTTCTCCATGGATCCTCTATCTAGTGAGTATCAACACTTATGCATCACCTACCTTATAGTAATTCTAGCATTGCACTGTAGGACAGTGGATGACAAGGCTGTCTCCAGGTAGCCCCATAAAGTGTTCTACTTAGACCTCAGCTCATCCTTCATTACCGTGAGGGAGAAAAAAAAGCTACTGAGGACATAAGCAAAAAACGTCCAGTTCTGGATGATCAGAGTTAGGCACCCAAATCTATATTTAGCCACCTGAGTAAGTGGTCTGCTTTTAAGAGGAGCTGAGCACTCGCAGCCACTATTGGCTTGGATAACTAAGTTTGAAAATGTTGTACATTTAAAAAAAAAAAAAAGAAAGATTCACAGCTGCTCTATTTTTTAATCACGGTCAGCCTGCTGTATGACTCCTCCCCTTATAATGATGCTGCTTTCACTTTTTATTGTTATTTGGCTTCAAAATTGTATTTTTTAATGGAGTTTTGTTCATTTCATAATATTTTTAACTGCAGGATACCCTAAGTGTCTGGAGGAATGAGATCTGAACCTACCAGTTTTCATTACTTTCCAATAGGGTAGATTGATTTCCACTGCAGTCCAGCAGCTACTTCATTCTTAAAGCAACTGATCATAGGTCTGGTCTTAATTATGTTCCTGTATAGGAGGTTATGCAGTAGGCAAAGTGATGTATTTTATTTTTCTTTCAGTGTTTGAATACCACAGAACTCCCTTGTGGGGAAAAGAAAATGAGAACACACCACATTTTAAAAAAGTTGTCTCTTGAATATAGATGGGTTCACCTATGTGGGTGGAGGGATATCACAAAAGTTGAACAACAAGGAAAGCTTATGCCCAAATAAATCTGTTAGTCTTTAAAGTGCCACCAGACTCCTTGCTGTTTTTGTGGATACAGACTAACACGGCTACCCCCGATACTTGACAAAAGTTGAATCACTCTGTAGATAGCAAAGACTCCCACAGCGACAATTAAATCTTAGTTAATAAAACTGGAATTAACCTTGCAAAAACAAGAAAATACATAACTTCCTTCCTTGCCTGATGTCACTTCGTACTGTGTCCTGCCATTCCTGTCCGAGGACCTGATCCTACAACTGGCTCCAGTTAAAGTTAATGATGGTCTATGCAGGCACAAGGGTCCACATGTGTGGATCATATTGCAGGAGTGGGCTCTTGATTTGGAACTCTTTGGGGCTGTACCTTTATTCTCTTTGTAAGTGACCATACATCTCTATTCCATTACATACAAAATGTTAAATGGATATGTAACTTCAATTTTAGCTCAAAATTTAGATTTTGTAAAACTATGCCTTTATTAAACCTAAGCATAATTTGTTTCCCCATGATCAAGAGATATATTCCAATGATATGACAATTGATTTCAAACAAACATTTTCCTATAGTGTTTGAAATCCAAACATTGGTAAACTAAGAACCTGGAAGTGAAACTGACCATAAACAAAATGGAAAACTGCCTTAACTACCCAAGTTGAAAGAAATAGTAATCAAAGTAACCATAGAGCATAAATACTAAAAAATTAACCGTACATTTAAAATCTTTCATTGTTAACAATTTAAGGTGTTATCAATAACAATGTGAAATTATTATGTTTGCTTATAACTTATGGGGCCTCATTCTCCTTTACCTTGCACCCTATAGTTATTGACATTCACGCTAAGTGGTTTTATACACAATCAAGGTGGAATGCTGACAGTTTGCATCTTTTGTCATTGACCCCTGTGCACAGCAGATGAAAAATGCTACCCTTCTACTTTGGTTGAGCCTCTTCAGGGTAAATAACTACATAGAGTGCCAGGCAGTGGAGAATCAGGATCCAGGATCGGTGAGGCGGCAGCATCCCTTTGAATAAAATAACACTTGAAAATGATTTGCAAATTTGCAAAGCTTTTTGGAATTTTCCAAAACCTAGATTGTTCTAGGTTCCTACTGGTTTACCCATCTCTAATAATTACTACAATGGTCTGGCTTTCATTTCATAATAAGAACCTCGTCTCTCCTTGTCAATCAAAATCTGGGAGGACATCAGGCAATGGAATAGCTTAGCAAGCATATATGTTTAAACAGTGATGGTTTGTAGGATTCTGTAAGACACACATTCTAAAAAAAAAATCATCAGCACAAAGTTAATATTTTTGATGAAACCTTGAACATTTAAGAAATTATGAAAGATTTTCTATGAATCCTGAAAACTCTTGGAGCATTGTAGTTGTTCAAACTCAACAAAATGCATGTTTTATGGCCTATTAATTTACTTCATAGTGTCAGAGGTTGCCTTCCAGGAGACAGGTCACAGAGTGAAGATGATGATGATGATTTTAAGGAAATTGTAATCACATTTAGTTAATGAAAAGCATTTGTTATTAACTGAGGTCATTCCTTATTTGACAAAGACAAGCTGAATGTTCTTCAGAGATCAGCAAATGATAGAGCCTAGCTATACCATTAGTCATATGTACAGATCCTTTGAAGCTACAGTTGTAGTTAATTAAATTTTTGTCTTAGATGCTGCTTACTATAGCACGTAGAGGCATCCAAAATTCTCTAATAGTTGGAAATTGTGACAGTGGTTTACGCATAAATTTTAATATACTTATAATTCACAAACCTAGTTCCTGTTTGGTCTGCATGGATTTTAGAGATCCTACAGCACTCTGTAAAAGTAGGATGTCTACTGCTGCTCTCCACCCCAAAACTGACTGTTTTTAGTGGTGGACAAAGTAATTCCCTTTATGAGGGAGGGGACAGAAACAACTATGTTAAAGTTATTGAACACTTTGCATTATCAATTATTCTTGTGACCTATTTTTGAAGAGCTGCAGCGTAGTTGGCAGCAGTGTTTGGAAATTCGAAAGAGGCATAGTCCTCGGGTCAAGGAAATGCCTTTTGCTAACCTCATGGGAATCCATTCAGATTTGGCAGTTACAGACTGTCAGAACCCCCATTCCTCATCTGTGCTTGTTTCTGGCAGCAGAGCAAAAATTCCTTCAACAGTGTGCATGTCCTACCCTGTTGCCTTGTTTCAGCATTCCACACAGAGCTCAAATTCTGGACAGAACACTGACAAAAATAGTCCTCTTGCTGATGCCAGTGCTTTCCTCCACCAAAATACCGTTTGCCTTAGGTGAATATGCACTGCATACCAGGAGACCAGGAGTTCCAGACTCACTTTGTACTGACTGATATTACTAATTCTGCACCTTTTGTAGCCCCTTGTTATTACACAAGGCCTCATACCTACAAAGAGGTTACATGAGCTGGGAGCAGAACCGACAGATCTCATTTAGCAGCACCAAATCCCATCCACTTACACACCACCACTCAGGGCTGGTCCACACTAACCCCCCAGTTCGAACTAAGATACGCAACTTCAGCTACGGGAATAACGTAGCTGAAGTCGAAGTATCTTAGTTCGAACTACAAGGTACTTACCGCGGGTCCACACGCAGCAGGCAGGCTCCCCCGTCGACTCCGCGTACTCCTCTCATGGAGCAGGAGTACCTGTGTTGATGGCGAGCACTTCCGGGATCGATTTATTGCGTTTAGACAAGACGCGATAAATCGATCCCAGAAGATAGATTGCTTACCGCCGAACCCGGAGTAACAGCCTAAGTACCCTCAGTAACAGCCTGACATTATCCTTGCCTATGCTGACTTTAAGACGGGGCTATCCACGGAAGTGGAACCCACTTTTTTAGTGTTATGCATCCACCTCTAGTGGCCGCTTCACATAGGAAAACCATACTCTCCTGCTGCCAGCTTACATAGTTAGTCCTCTAGCTCAAGGGTTCAGTTTCCATACTAAAGGTTTAGAGTTCAAACTATGATGATGGGGGAGGGGCAGAGGGATAGTTGCAGATATTATCTGTTTTTGTCTTAAAAAAAAAACCCCTAGGAAATTACATACAAAAGTGACTTTAAAACATTAAGATTTCAGAGCATTCAAACATTAGGAAACACCAGAATTAAGATGCCACAAGCGGTGCTCTTCTTCATTCTCTATGCATCTTCCAGTTTCTAAAGGGAGTCAGACAGGTGTGCCACAGACATCACCTTCCTTACTGCACATGCCTGATGCATCCACTGCCCATCCTACATGCTGAATGAGGCTGGCACCCTTAAACACCATATCATAATATATACGGACAAGGGGGGCCGAATTATGATTACGCAGGGTACATCTACACAGCAATTAAATACCCAAAGCTGTCCCAGGGCAGCTGACTTGCCTTGCAGGGCTCAGACTGGAGCCTGAGCTCTGGGACCTAATGAAGAGGGAGAATCCCAGAGCCGTATGTTTACACAGCAATTTTTATTCCTGCAGTCCAAGTCCCGCGAGCCTAAGTCAGCCGACCAGGGCCAGCCGCAGTCCTGTCACAGGCCTTTTATTCCGGTGTAAATGTACCCACAGGCAACCTTAATTCTGGGCATTTCCTAATTATGGAGGGCTTAACTTTGTAATCTTAATAAAATTCATTTAACCTTCCCTTCTCTGTCTGGAGTGGCTCACACCTGAAAGTGCCAACCTCAAGGCAGACTGTCAAAAGCAGAGCAGAGACCTGAAACTGGTGGTGTGTTCTATAACAGGGATCAGCAATCTTTGGCATGCAGCCCACCAGCACATCCC
Source organism: Malaclemys terrapin pileata (assembly GCF_027887155.1). Taxonomy (NCBI): domain Eukaryota; kingdom Metazoa; phylum Chordata; order Testudines; family Emydidae; genus Malaclemys; species Malaclemys terrapin. The sequence continues at coordinate 179,504,850 of NC_071505.1, forward strand.
TTGGCCTGCGCCGCTTCCTGCGGGCCCCATTGGCCTGGACTGGCGGACCGCGGCCAGTGGAAGCCGCGATTGACTGAACCTGTGGATGTGGCAGGTAAACAAACCGTCCCGACCCGCCAGGGGGCTTACCATGGCGGGCCGCGTGTCAAAGGTTGCCGATCTCTGTTCTATAATTAGATTTAACTCACCCAGTAACAAATGGAACTCCTGGATCACTGTAACAGCCTTACCAAGGAGTCATAGACAGTCTCCTTGGACATTCTAGTCCAGGGATTGTTAACCTTTGGCACACAGCCCACCAGGTTAAGCCCCCTGGTGGGCCGGGATGGTTTGTTTACCTGCAGCATCCGCAAGGTCGGCTGATCGCAGCTCCCACTGGCAGTGGTTCTCCATTCCAGGGCAATGGGGGCTGCGGGAAATGGAGGCCAGCACATCCCTTGGCCTGCATCGCTTCCTGCCAAATCATCTGCTTCTGCATATAGGTGTAGCTCCATTGATATCAAAGGTGCTATGGTGATTTACATCAGCTGAGAATCTGGCCCTACCTCTAGGAAAGACCTTAAGTGTTCCCTATTAAACTTCTGATATTTCATTTTTATTACAATGGTACTATATTATAAATTAACTAGGAAATGCTACAAATGCATCTAATTATTATTATTATTATAAATCTTAGCATTGTAATCTTCAAGTCCTTGTCAAATGCTATTTCCAAGACACAGAGAGATGTCCTACAGGCAAGGGAATTAAAATAAATAGATTAAGCAATTTCCTACTGGAGAGAGAGCCTAAAATGCTAATAAGTTTACATTCTTAGATTGAGTTCTGTAGGAAAGACATTTGATTTATTTGTCAGAATTCATAGATCTTACTGTAGTCCACTAATCATGACGTATAAAAGAGGTTAATACAAAAATCAGACATAACACTTAATATCCAGGTAATATTGTTCTGAGTACAGAAGGTCAATGATGGTTCATTAACCAGGAACAAGCTACAGTTTAGCTGATGACCACTTAGGTCCGGTGGCCTCATTGGTTTTGGATGTGTATCTAGCTAGTACTGCATCTGCTTACTTTCTTTCATTCTGCCAATCTAGAGTATTCATGATGATTGTACTGACAAAGATAGTTACTTAATGGCTTCTATGAGAATGGAAATTCTGGAATTTTAGTGTGTGGTGCTTACTTGGAATTATTTGTGTGACAAAGGCTGTAAAAAGAACAGAAAAGACCAGTGAATGAATCAATTCATGTATCAATTGGTACTTGAAGTCCCTCTTCTTTAAACCACAGGTGTGATACAGCTAGAGGCAGGAAAGTGGCATTTCTGTATCTTTCAGTGTACCTTCACCTGAGCTCCAGGAAAACAGGTTTGTTAATTTCTAATCTATCACCAATTCCTCTCTAGCAAAGACTCAAAGCTATTCCAAATGTGCAGCAAGTATATGGTTTGAATATACAGCACTAGGAATGAGAACAGTAATTTAATTTGACCCTGGTGACTTTTGAATAGTTTCCAGTTGACTTCCAGTCTACAATGATCCCTCTTTGAAAGTAACTCCTGCCTGATTAAGGGAATTAAGTATTTGGGTTTTTTTTTTTTTTAAAGGAAGTCTCTTGTTAGACCTTAAGGATTATCAATCAGGTCAATGTTCCTCCCAGATGGACCACTGTTCCTTATTTTATATCAGGTTTATAGCACTGGCCTCTGTTAAAACTTAGAGCCTCCAAATTGTGAAAGGAGGAATAGTCTATTGGCAAACAGGTTCCACTAGTGCACACTGCCAAGTGCATTTCTGGGCTTGTGTTCTATGGGCCTAGACATTTTATGCTCTCATAATGATCTTCAATCTGTGGCTCTAATACCACATACAGCTCTTTGGGACACTGTATATGGTTCTTATGGAATCTTTTGCTTTGATCAGAGGTCCTTTGATTCTGGAGGGAAAACGAGAAACACCCTATATTTGCTTCTGGCAGCCAGGGAAGAAATGGTGAAGGAAGAGAGAAGTGAGTGTCATAATGAGTCACAAGAAGTCATGGCACAATGGGTGGATTTTTTTTTCCATCTCAGACCACAAGTCTAAAGTGATTTAGTTGCTCCCAATATCTCCACTGAAGTGGCTCTTCAGCTTTGCAAGACTGAGGATTACTGCTTTGGTTCACTGAGCAAAACCACCATATTTTATTAGGCAATAGGATCATACCAAAACTACCACCAGCTTTGGGAGAGGATTCTTTTCAAACAACCACCCCACACCCAAGTTTTAAAAATGGGTATTCAAATCTAGATCTCAGCACCAGTATTATTAAACTTGTCCATAACATTCACATGAAAGTCTAATCACTGTGGGCTAACTGCAGTGGACTGCTGGCAGCATACGGGACTTCGGAGACCAGCATTCAATCCCCTGCACTGCCACAAACTTCCTGCAACTCACTTAGTCTGTCTGTGCCTCAAGTCCCCATGTGTAAAATGGGGATAATAGAACTTCCCTACCTCACATGGGCATTGTGAGGATAAATACATTATAGATTCTGAGAGACTCAGATACTGCAGCTATGGGGGATGTGTAAATACCTAAAATACATAGATATGCAACATGAGTACAGGTTGCACAATCTGGCCACGTATTTCTTAATATCTGAATGAATCTAGAGAAACCAGGATCCTAGTGGTACTAGAAAAATGTCACCTAAATCCATCCTGAAATATTCTATGTTGTAACTTTACTCATATATTACTGATGAGTCAGTAGTAATGTGGTAGATATAACATTGTGCTTTTCAATCAGCTGAATATAACTGTACTGTAATTTTACAAACAAATTTGTTAGACTTATGGGATTTAAAAAAAAATGTATAAAAATAACTGACTTCCATCTATTGCCTTTTGAGGAAAGTGAACATTAAACATATTCTCATAATATATTCCATAAATTACAAGTAAAAGAGATTCATGCAAGATGTGTAGGCAGAAGAATTAAAAACATCTGACCGCAGAGTCAAACCCTAATTGAATGCTTTGTGTTTCCTAGTAATTTGATAATAAATCTCCCGGCTTTTAGTGGTACAGGCTAATGGTAATGGAAAAATCATTTAGTTTTCAATAAAGAGATGTCAGCTCTACTTCTCCTGCTTTAGTGATAATATCCTGCCCAGTACAAAATAGACAGTGAATAGTCTTCATTTGTCTATAGGCCTCCAACTACACCAAATTTCAGTGCCACTATTTGGGCTTTAAAGACTGGAAAAGTACAGCAAATATGAGATATTCGGTACCTTCTCAGGAATAGGAATACAAATAATAATTAAAAAACCCTCATAAGTGTTAAAGATGTATTTAGCTAAACAATTAGATATGGTGTGCTCTATCATTTGTTCCTGGTGACCACAGTCACATAAATGTGTTTTTAAATGGAAAATGAGTCAGAGGATTTATCCACATTTCCCATGAGATGTCCTGATACGATTCACTCTGCACCAGTCTTTCCGACATAAATCAAAACCCGATGGTTTCTCAACAGGATCAACAAAGAGCTGTTTGTTTTGAGCAGCTGAAATGCTCCAGGTGACTCTCCATTGAGGCTCAGCACTGAGGTTGGGTGTAAGGGTCTTGATATAGTTCCATAGAAGGCTGCGGGATTTTAATCTCGCCTTTGGTGGGTTCTGCAGGTCATGGTGCAGTGGGATCCTCGTGTTTGCATTGACATGGTTAGGAAAGCGAGATGTCTGAGCAGCTCTTCTAATCTGTGGAGGCTGGATGTGTGATAGGACCGGGAGACAGTCAACTGGAGTCGATTTGAGAGTCCCCAACACTATGCACATAAAGTTTTTGAGTGAGTTTAGTGTGACTGCTGAGAGACCACACTGGTGCACAATATTCAGCTGCAGAATATACAAAAGCAATTGTTGTGGTTCGTAAGGTCCATGGACTGGAGTCCCATGATGTTCCAGCCTGATAAGCACGACATGAGACCTGACCTATCGTGGGTGTTCTCGAGGTGCTGTCAAAAGGTCAAATTCTGGTCCAGTGTAACGCCAAGATACTTTGGATTAGCCTCATCGCTGACGTGCTCAACACAGAACTGCACATCAAGTTTGGTATTCACCATTTTATTGTTCACATGGAAAGCAGTTACCATGGGTGTTTTTTGCGTTAGGCCTAAGTTTCCAACATTGGAAATAAATCAGCCATTGTGCTAAGATCTGGGTGCAGCTGATGGTATGGAGGCTTGTATGCTGACAGCTAGGGCAATGTCAGGGAAAAAGCAGATTACCTCTCATGGACCCTCAAAGACCATCACATTGACATTGTGGCCTTCCAAGAAACACACACAAAAGAAGAAGATAAAGCTGCCAGATATAAAAATCTATGACTATACCAAAATCGCTGCTTTTAACCATCCAAAACATGGGCTAGCAGCGTACATGTGAAATGGATTGGAGGATGTGGAAATTTTGGAAGGATCATCATCTGGTGGAAGAGAGATCAACACACTGTACTGCCATAACATGACAAAGCCCTAGGTTAGTAAAGTCTGATATTTTTGCACTACATTTAAAAGGCAAACTTGAAGTGATTAGGTAATTACAGTCATGCAGGAATGAACAAGTCAGGACTCATAAGAAGTATTACTCTCAAACAGAATAAGTTTGAATAAATAAAGAATAAATGCACTATTCATGAAAAGTGTATGTGGTAGGGTATACATGCTTAGGAACCTGCTACTGAACAATACTGCAAGAACAGAGCATCAGAATTAATATTTTTGCTCAGACAAATTGCTACAACTTTCTACTATCTTTAAAAAAGTGTAATGATCTATATATCAAACTACTTGTCTGACAAACTTTGATTATTTAAAATGTGATTTCAAAATATTTCAAGAAAATAATGCCTGTAACATTATTAATCAGGATTTGTATTGCAGTAGTAGTTTGGAGCCACAGTCATGGACCAGACCCCATTGTGTTAGTTGCTGAACAATGAAGCTGTATCTGTGTGGATGGACCTCTGTATCCAGGTAGAGCCCTCTCAACTTCAATGTGGCTCCACATGGGTGCAAGCAGCTTTTACTACTCAGATCACCTTGCAAGATCAGGGTTATAGTTTTGCAGACTACCAAGAAATTTCAGTGCTTCTGAATGGCATGGATGTTAGGAAAATCACTTTCTTCTCAAGATTTTTCTTTTCAAGATTTGTAAGTCTTTTCAAGGAGAAATGGCTAGTCCAGCTGCCACCAGCCTCTGGACAGTGAATTTTTTAATGAAAGTTTGAACAAAATATATTTTTTTAACGTTGTTATCAGATTGCTTTTGTAAACAGGCTAGTGTCTAGTTAAAAAAAGAATATTTTGCCCACTTCTACCAACAAGCTCTGCTGACACATCTCATGATCAGCACCAGCTTGAAAGCAATCCCATATTGAACAGTTAAATGTTGTTTCAGATACTATACCTGTGCCTGAGTCTTTGTGCTGTAGGTTTATAGTCACTTTAAAAAAAAAAAAAAAGACTTCCCCTCCTAGTGGCAAAATACCCATACAAGGGAAAAGGGAAACTGGATAAGTCCTCAGTCCTGTATTGAGAACTGCCAGGGCAGGGCCCCATTGATTCCAGTGGGGATCCAGCCATGAGGTATATCCTCAACTAGTGCAAAGTGAAGTCAAGGAGCTATGACAATTTACATTAGCTGAGTATCAGTAACAGTCAGTTGTGGCACAGAGGCTTGACTGACTATAGAGGGATCACTGACACTCAGTAAGCAAAATTCTGTAAAATGCACAAAGTAAACAAACTGCAAAAAAGCTGAGGAAAGTATGCTTTTGTCTAATCTCTTTAGTAGTAGTAATTTTAGGGGTTACGTACAATGGCAGTAACTGGTTTTGAGATGAAGAGTAACTTTTAAGTCTGACACTGTTTCTTTAAGTGCACAGTACACTCCTATAAAAATCCAAAGAATAGTAACAATACTGATTGGGCAAAAGGGAAATAGCAGTAAGTCACTGCCCTTTAAATTAGAACAGTTATTTTTGTTCTGCAATATTACTAAAGTCTATGGGCAGTACAGCTCAATCCAAGAAACTGGTTTAACTCTTGAGTAATATTAGAATTCAATAAGTATTTGTATAAAATTGATTCAATCCCCCAAACTAAAATCAAAGTGTTGCTTTTTTGCCATATATAGATGGATAAAAATTACAGCATAAATTTAAAGGGTGCTTTAGTTTTCAACTCTGAGATTTTTCTCCAGTTTTTAGATTGTCACAATAAAATGCTGAACAAACACCAGTATCTGGTACTGTTACCTTTTATTGTTGAAAATAGTTGTTTGATATTAGCCTGCACATTAGCTACTAGCACCAAGTATGTCACTGCCCATACAATATAATAGTTAACAACAATCATAACATCTGGTACCACAATAATTGCCTCAAGGCGGTGGGGGGGGGGAAATCAATAGGCTCTTTTCTGTAGCAGGTAAAACAGTTGAACAATACATCATGCATTTAAAAGTGGTTGTTTATTCTGTCAACATGGATTTAGAATTACCTTGAAAAATAAGAGATTTACTGTAGATGCATAGTCTAACAAGAGGGGCTGCTCGTGTGTGTTCCTTTTGTTTAGAAGCAGTCATATCTAGTGTCTTGAAAACATTGGATCAGACTCCTGGGAGCAGTGTAGTTGCCTTTGTGTCACACTGCTGTGGACTCTGGCAATAGAGCTATCTTAAACTCTTCTAGGAAGAACATCGATATAAGGGAAGGTACGGGAAATCATTCATTGATGTAAGAATTGGATCTCACTTCTTCCCCTTTCCTGAAGCCAGTGAAATTAACATGGCTGGAGGAAAAGGGATATGGCTGCGATGACCTTACATCATACCAGTCCCTGGCTGGGATTCAGCTGTGTTGTGCCATTTGCAGTTAGTGTAAACTAAAGTAGGTCTTAGGCTGCTGTAACTTGTATTAGGGAACCAGATCTGCATGCTGTAATCCCAGGATCAGGGATACTAAGATAAACATTAAAACATTCCCCTTCTGATTAGCACTGCAGGACATCCAGTTGTGCCCATAGGGGAGTTAATTCCAGGACAGGTTGAAAATTCTGTATAAAAACTGGTTTTCAGCAAAGGTTTTTTGCAACCACCATCTGCTTTCCATAGAAAATTTTGATTTTTCATGAAAAAACAGAGGGCCCAAACCCTTAAATGTTTTGATTTGGAAATGCTATCACAGAGCTTCATGAGAGGGTAGTTTGATTTCCTCCTATCTCCATTCTCTTATTTTGACTGGGCTCCCTGGCCAGACTAAATCTCCCATGATGCACCAAGGCCAGGAACTTCCCTTCTCCAAGGAGCTTAGCTTAACAAAAAGAAGGTTAAGAAGTGACTTGATCAATCTATTAGTACCTACATGAGAAACTAATATTTGTTAATGGGCACCTCAATCTAAAAGACAAAGGTATAAATGGCTGGAAGTTAAAGATAGATAAATGCAGATTTGAAAGGTGTACATTTTTAATTATGCGTAAATTAATCATTGGAACAATTTACTAAGGGCTGTGTTGGATTCTTTCCATCCCTGACAATTTTAAAATCAGGATTGGATTTTTTCTAAAAGATATGCTCTAGCTCAAACAGGAGCTATTTTGGGGAAGTTCTGTGGCTTGTGTTACACAGTTATACTAGCTGATCACACTGGTCCAGGGATCGGCAACCTTGGCACATAGCCCGCCAGGGTAAGCCCCCAGGCGGGCCGGGCCGGTTTGTTTACCTGCCATGTCCACAGGTTCAGCCGATCGCGGCTCCCACTGGCTGCGGTTCACCACTCCAGGCCAATGGGGGCTGTGGGAAGCAGCGGTCAGTACGTCCCAGCCCACGCCGCTTCCAGCAGCTCCCATTGACCTGGAGCAGCGAACCACGGCCAGTGGGAGCTGCAATCGGCCGAACCTGTGGAGGGGGCAGGTAAACAAACCAGCCTGGCCCGCCAGGGGCTTCTCTACACAAGTGGTGTCCCAAGTTTGGGAAACACTGGCCTATTGTAAAACCAAAATCTTTTGTTGCATTATGTCATGATTTAATGTATCATGACATCAGCAAGGATAACGGCTTGAACGTTCTTAGCTGGCTATCTTCTCAATACATACCTCCAAGTCACGCACAGATTTGGTCTCTTAATTGCCTACGTTTCTATCTGTCCACATGGATGCTTCACACTCAGACCAACTGATCTCTTTTCTGGAAGGAAGTCTTGTCTCAGTGCCAGCTCTGAAATATTGCCACTACATATTGCACGTCCTTTATCTAATCATATTTGTTGTCATTTATGAGCAGCAAAAATGCTGGAAAAGTAGATGTTTATATGAAGTGGAGCATTCTGTATAATGCTCTGTTACTTCTTTTGGTTTGTTGAGCAGGCAAGTTCCACATCAAACCTTCCTTTGCAATACAGAGTGTTGTGTCTTTTTCTTCTCTCTCTCACACCTCTCCCCCCCCCCCAGACCTCATGAAGGCACAGCTGGGTCCCAAATAACCATGTTAACTAAATATAGTATATTCCCAATTACCCCCCAAATAGCATGGAGAACATGGATTTTATTTGGATAATCAAGAGTCTGGATAATCGAGAGGGCAGGAGCCATTCAGCAGCAGGGTGGCCTCCCCCATGGCCAGAGACGACTCCTCCTTACAGTCCAGGCCTGGGGTCTCTGCTCTATTTTCCAAACCTCTGCATTATCTGAATCCCTTCCTTGTCCCCCAGCATAAGATACATGCCCTCTGCAACATGTACCTCATGCTGGGGGGACAAGGCTGCAATCTGGATAATGTGGTAGTTCAGATAATAGGGTTTCAGATAAATGGGAGTATCTGCAAAATTAACTTCACCCTCATGAAGTTTGTGTAGGATTAAATATAATCTTTCAGTTTGAGGTCTAACGTACTAGGGTACATTACAAAAGGATCATTTCATAAGAATTTCTAAAATATTATTAGTCCACTGTGTTGGCAGGATGTGGATTAAACAATACTATTTTCTATATAAGTAAATTTAAAGTTGAAGTGATAGGATCCAAAACAGATGAAAGGCTTTCATCACGATATCAAAGCAGCTCTTAATGAAGACTTGAAACATCCTCCCATATCATTTATTAATTGCCTGATTACTAACATTGAGTTCAAACTCCTAACATTTCTTCTGATCTTTATTTCTTTAATACTTATTGATAGATTCACTAATGAGATGCTTAGAATGCTTACTTTAATTTGCCTCTCTTTTAAACTGAAACCTTGGTTCTAAAAGCAGAAGAGATTATGAAAAGTCAAAGGCTTAACTCAGTGTTAGGTACTTTACAACTGCAACCTATTTTTCAAGATATTAACCATTACCAGTTTTTTCCCATGACAAATAATCTTTGAGATCAGATGGGGTCTAATGATTCACTGTTCTTTAGCAGCTGATGTTGTATGCAACTGGGCAAAGTGAGGGTAATCTAATGATTACAGAAAGAACCTCCACCAAAAGTTGGTGCTGTATTTTTATCTTAGGATATGTCTACACAGCAAAGGAAAACCTGCGACTGGCCTATGCCAGCTGTGTCAGGCTCATGGGGCTCGGGCTGTAGGCCTGTTTTCCTGTGTAGACTTCCAGGCTAGGGCTGAAGCCCAAGCTCGAGGACCCTCCCATGACTCAGGGTCCGAGAGCATGAACTCCCAATCAAGCCAGGAAGTCTACACAGCAAGGAAACAGCCCTGTAGATCAAGTCCTGTTAGCCTGAATCAGCTAGCATGCGCTAGCCACAGATTTTTCTGAGCTGTAATATCCTGTTATATTGTTGGTTTGGGTCAGGTGGGAGAGGTCTAGGAGGAAATTAAGTGTTGCCTGTGTGTGCTGGAGTTGTTACTTGTACTGTTGCAGTAAATCCTATGATTTCTATAAGAGATCACAGGAGCTGACTTTTGTTTTTGCCGGAAGGTTCTCCTCTTCACCGTCTTATCCCCGAGCAAGCGACGGGCAGGGCCTCAGGTGGAAGAGGTTGAGTGGGAGTAGGGTCTTGGGGTGGAGCATGGGTAGAGTGGGGACAGGCCCACGGTTCAGATGCCAGGGCCCACAAAAGATTAATCTAACCCTGTGGGTGCTATTTTTTTCAGTGAGTGCTTGAGCCCCAGAGCACCCATGGAGTCGGCGCCTCTGTAAGAGATAATAGTAAAATACTAACAAAACAAAATCTTAGCATGTCACACCCACCTCATATTCGTTTTGCATGGGGGTGAATAACTTTGCCAGTTGTAGGGTAAAGAATTAAGCCCATGAACTTGGAAATGTTTTCTCCCCATCCCCCTAAATAGGGACACCTCCCACTGTTTTTAATTACAAAACACACCATAGAAGTGAGCTTAGTTCACACATAAGCACGTCCAGGCCTTATTGCTCATCCCCAGAGTTCAAACTCTGGAACTACCATGAAACAGCTGTGCTCTGAAAGCACTCATATATAATGGCATTGAGCATGCTATAAATCACCAGTTAGGTTAATATGTCTGGAAGAGTATTCTGATTACTGACACCTGAATAGACATTTAAAATCACTTGGCACAGAAAACTTGCCTATATGAAATTTAAAGGGCCAGTCCCAACAAGGCACATTTAGGAGCAAGGAGTGGGGAAGAAAGTTAGTCTCCTATAAAAAGGCAATCTCAAGTGGGAGAGTTAATAGATACCAGCAAGTCACTGAGGAAGATGCTGCTGCTGAGTAGTATTTATAAGGACTACAGCACAATAACTAGGAACAATGGAATAAGATTGAATATCAGGAAAACTTCCTGAGAACAAGAGGCATCAAGAGGCAGAACAGTCTCCAAAGGCAAGTGGTGGAAGTCTCGTTTCTTGGAATATTTAAACTAGACAAGATACTAGAACATATATACTGTCAAGAACAATTATGCAAGAGCAGAGATCTGGACTTGATGGGGCTGAATTGGTCTTTTCCTTTCCAATTTTTGTGATTCTATGTGCAAAAATGCTAAGTAATCAGAAAAGTTCTGTCAGTTTGTTATGGTCTCAATAATGGGACCCATTAAAAAAAAAAAAAAAACAAACAAACAGCAAAGTGGGGATGATACCATTTCATGGAGTCTGCACCTGCCTAATAGCTAAGACTTGCAGACCAACACTTCCCCACCCCGACACACACAAGATAGAAACAGCAAGGGTGAATCCTGGCTTTACTGTATGGGAGTTTGCCATTCACCTCAATGGGACCAAGATTTCATTCAAGAGGATTTGTATAAAGGTGGATCTTCAAGTCCCACTATTCCATGTGTGACCATTCAAAGTGAGTTTTATGCCAACTAGGAATGCAGTCTCTGTGCAATCTTGAAATCCTGCCAACCTCCCCACACACAGTGGAACTAATTCTGCTAGCAGAGAGTCTTTTGAATTCATGAAGAGGGGCAGGAGATGCCCTGCAATTATATGGTAGCAATTTTCATGCAAAACTCTATAAAACAAGAATTCTGAATTTTAAACAACTCTAGACACACACACACACATGCACAGAGATGGAAAAGCAGAGGATGGAAATCAAACACCTTTTGTTAAACTCTCTTGTTGAATAAGAACAATTTAACACCATTGGGGTATATAGATTCACTTAGCTTGGCAGAGTCATTGATTTCTTGGTAATAAGGAAAGGGAAGATGTCAAACAAAACTATCTTTGAAATGATCTGGACAGTATTATTTATGTATACACTCAGAATTTTTCCCTTTCAAGTGACCTTTACACAAGACTTAAAAAAAAATAGGTTTTTATTAAGTGTCTCAATTGAATGTCTGCCTACAGAAAGGAAAATGGGTAAGAAGTATAGCAAATGAGGACATTGTTTTGAAGGCAGGACAGACAGTACAACATGCCCTCTGGGTATTTGAAAGCACAGGGCTATGCCCATTTACACTAATGGAGAATCAGTCCCCATATATTTGAGAGCTCAGTCAGAAAGGCTCTTCTTTACTGTTGAGAACTGATAGGACAACAATCTGATGATTTCTATACTCAGTTGTTGGTCCCTTTGAATGATGGCATTTTAGTTTAGATTAAAGTTAAATACTAAGTAATACAGAAATAGACCCCTAAAAACAGTTCCCTTTGTGTTATTTTGTTACTTTTGATACTTTTAGACACTTTCTGATGTACAGACTAACAAATTTATGCAATTTATTATAAGAAAAGACAAATTCAGAGAGCTGGAAAGAAATAATCCTAACAGCCAGGTTGTGTTAAATCACATAAAGAAGAATTTTGTTTAGGGAGACTGCCTACAGCTAAATAGCTTTAATCTAAAATTTAATACCAGCTTTTATGATTGAAAGAGAAAACTGAAATAAAATGAGTAGAAATGAAAGACAAATTATACAAAAAATTACTATAATTATAAACAAAGTTACTTATCAAAACTCCTTCTCTTTTATGCTAATTATTTTAGCAACAGATTATTCTGAAAAGGGTGAAGCCATTTCAGCTATGAAAGAAAAGTAGTGTTTTCACACTCTCGGATAATTAGCCATTCATAAGTAGATACCCTTCATTCTCTGATGCACAGGTGCCTCAACCTTTGCCACAGAATGTCGTCTTGCATTTGAAGAAATAATCCTTGCATCCTTTTTTAAATTAGAAGCAGCCAACCTGTATTAACAACATAATCAGACAGCATATCAACAGACAAGGGACCTGACAGGAGAAATTTATGATTTTGTCTAAAGTATGCAAAAAACCAGCTTTGACAGTGTAAAATATGATCTAGTGTAGTGCTCAGTGAGCCTCCTTCAGCAGCAATTCAATTTCCATGGCTGCTGGCCATGCAGTTTGTGGCACAGCTTCTATGGCTTGGCACCTGTGAAGCTTAATCCCAATTTCATTCACATAAATTTATGTCTTCCTCATTTGCTGATCGCTTAACTGCTGACTGTGGCTATGCCTCTCCAGTGAAGATCTCTCACTCCAGATAGCTATATATGTAAATGAAGCTGGCTGCAAATAGAGGCAGCTAATAGAGTTTTGGAGGACTCTGTGCAGTGTCTTGGTGAGTGGTGCATTTGTTTGGTCTCTGTGTACAGGCTGCATAGCTGGGTCATAAGCCCCTAACTAAACAGCTGAAACTGGTCTGTTTGTTGGTGCTGTAGTAAAGGACATGAGGCTCTGATCTTGAAGCTTTTATTAGCCCAGTTCTTTGAAATCTGAGTGGTGTGACAAAGTTCCTCCTCTATCTTGGTGGGTCCTGCGCTTATTGGTGGATTTTCTTGCCTCAGAGATTCACCATGTGGGTTGAAGAACAGCCCAGAGACTTTCCCCTCTGGAAGAACCCACAGTCCAGGTCAATTGGAAGGTTTGAGGGGGAACCCAGGCCCACCCTCTACTCCAGGTTCCAGCCCAGGGCCCTGTGGACTGCAGCTGTCTATAGTGCCTCCTCTAACAGCTGCATGACAGCTACAACTCCCTGGGCTACTTCCCCATGGCCTCCTCCAAACACCTTCCTTATTATCACCACAGGACCTTCCTCCTGGTGTCTGATAATGCTTGTGCTCCTCAGTCCTCCAGCAGCACATCCTCTCAGCTCCTCACACTCCCAGCAGAAACTGCCGTGAGCTCCTTTTTAAAACCCAGGTGCCCTGATTAGCCTGCCTTAATTGATTCTAACAGCTTCTTCTTAATTCGCTCCAGGTGTCCTAATTAGCCTGCCTGCCTGAACTGGTTCTAGCAGGTTCCTGATTACTCTAGTGCAACCCCTGCTCTGGTCACTCAGGGAACAGAAAACTACTCATCCAGTGACCAGTATATTTGCCCTCTACCAGACTCCTGTACCCCACTGGTCTGGGTTGTCACAGTGGTTAAACCTTGGTGGTGAGGAGTAAAACTGAACTGTGCTGAACTAAGCAGGGCGACTTGGTATAAAAAAACAGGTGCCTGAAATCCAGTTAGACTTGCAGGGTGATAACGGGTTAGTACACATAGGACAGAGTGGTTCAGTCCTGGTCTAAGAGTGGAACAATCATGAGATTCTCCCCTGTGGCAGACAAGGGCAAGAAGCCAAACACCTAAAGGGGAGTAAAGTCAGCAACTGAGTCATGAGCAGTCTGACCTGGTGGTGGGAGCAAGAGTCCAGTCTACCACTTAGAGCAGAGTCCAGATGTGGTGGGTCCAGGAGCAAAACCAAGGGTCTGGGTTATAGCCAGATATTTGGTTAACCCTTTGGCCTGGGCTTTGGTTTCTGACTTGCTGTCAGAAGGTGTAGTGTAGGGTCTGAAAGAAGCTAGGAGTAAGGCTACAGATAGAGGAGGGAAGGACAGCACCAAGCTTAGCTACAGGCTAGGAATGCACTGAGCAGCCACTGGACTGCTGCTACCCGAGCTTAGGTATCAAGCTGCTGACTCCTGCAGCCTGTCAGGTGGCACAGTCAGACAGCCTCTATCTGGGCCAGTTGCACTCTTTAGGTTGCCAGGAGACTGGCTGTGCTGCAGGCTAGGTTCTTGACAACTACAAAGGGAACTGAAGTGAAGCTAGCCTTGTAACCATGACATGTGCCTACCTTAAGACACCTAAGATGATAACCTGGCCCAAGTGAAGTCAATAGCAAGACTTCAGTAAGGTCATCATATTTCACTCCTAGTCACTGGGAGATGCAGGTATTCAGCACTTCTTTCAATTAGACCCTAGATATCTCACATCAAGCACGCATCTTGACCTCATTTTTTGTCATTCAGTTTCTCTCACCGTAAAACACATAGTAATTCTCATCACACAAAGGTGTAGAGAAGTTTATTTAATGTTGGCAAAAAGATTGGATCTCTTCATATGGAAAACAAAATATAACTACTGAATGTTATTTATTAGTTTTGATATTGTATTACTGTTAGGAGATGGGCATTAGTTAATATTAGTAGGGTTATATTTATGGGAAGTGTTTAAAAATAGTGACAAAATTTCTCTTTATTGCTGTGTGAATGGAAACAAACATTCTTTTATCCCTCTATTGACACATGATGAGTTAGTTTCTCCTTATTATAGTACCATCACATAAAACTTGAATAAAGAGCTATTTGTTCACTTTACATCTATACACAAACTCAGGTTCAGGAACTTAATTTTATCACAAACAATAACATAGCTCCTCTCACAGGACAAGAATCTCTTTTGCATTGTATCATTCCTACCGGATATCGAAAGGTGCTTCCATAGTACCATAGAGTTTGGACAATGCAGATAAGCTAGATCTTCTCCTGTTTTTGAGCTATGAACTTCAGTGTCCTCAAGAGTTATGGCCATAGAGAAACTGAAATGTGGAGCAGTTCAAGCAGTTGTAGTCCAGGGATATTCAATAGTAATATTTCTCCAGTATCTAATAGCCGTGGCCAACAACATTTACCTATCTATACCCATTTATCTGTGTTAAATCCCATCCCCAGCTAGTTCTCTTTGTGCCAAATCATAGGATGCAATATGCAAACTAACTGAGGACAAGGCGGGAGAGGGAGATAAAAGAGTAAGAATGTGAAGATTGATGTCATAATCCCACCACTCAATAATGAACTATCCATTGAGCAGCAACAGAGGAAGAAAAGGAGATGGGAAGGAATTCAAAGGTGTTATAGTATCGCTGATGTCACACTGCCATCATTCACCACTGAGCTGTTCCTTAGTCTTTCCATAGACGTCAAATGGCATATAGGATGAAGCTCAAAGACAGCAGTGAATGAAAAAAGGACAAAGAGGGGAGAAGAAGAGAAGGAAAAAAAATCAGGAAGAAATGAGAGGAAAAGAGAAACTGATGCCAAGAGACATGACCGATAAAACAAGGTGAAAATCTATGTAATTGACACAAATAAAAGCTACACTAACTTTAGCTCCATTATTTTAGGCCTTGTCTGGACTAGGATCTACAGATGTGATAGTAGATGATGTCAGACTGAACTGGCTAACCTACTTATTCTAAAATTCTAGTCAAGACAAGGCCAATTCCTCTTCAGGACAGAGGGAGCCACCTGGAACAGTCTTCCTGTCTCTGTATTATAGAATTGTTATTTCTCAGCTGAAAATAGATCTCTCCCCCCCCCCCCCCCTTGCATACACTGCAACTCTTAATTAGAGCAAGGTGGAAGTGGTTTTCCCATCCCATGAGAATTTTGCAATTTCAAAAAAGTTCCCATTCTACAGTAGCATGAAACTGAGACTTTTTGAAAATTTTCAAATTGGGTTGCAGGAGCACCCAACTCACACCACCAATTGTTTGATGGTTATGGCACTCACATGGGATGCAGGTGTTGATGTCACTAGGCATCACCCTAGGTAACTTGGGGGGTTGGAAGACCCGAGAGTCAATGAAGCCTCCCCCCGCTCTAGGCCAAATTGAATCAAAGCCCCTCCATGTTAAACTTTACTAACCTTACAGGCCAGCAGCTGGGAAGCAGTAGTGATAAGGGAAACCTACATGCTTCTAGCTAAAGGACAAGATTACTTGCAGAAAGAAACAGTGAGAACAAGTTGCACAGCCAAAGTCGTGTAATGTAGCCAGAGGGAGAAAGGGGGAGAGGTAGGACGGGGGAAGAAGGGAAAGGCTTGCTGCAAACTGTATAAAAAGACAAAGGCCACTTATGTTGGTGTGCTTGATTTGAGACATGCCTGTCTCCTTGCACCACTTTGAGATCTCAAATAAACTTTGTTTGCTTCTCCACCCTGGTGTGTTTATTGGCGTGATGCACACCAGGCAACAGACCCTGCTGTTGCTGTCCTCGGGCATTCTGTGCCGGCAACACAGGGGCTATGGAAATCTAGGTTTAAGTTGTAGGTTTGCCTCATTCTGAGCTGCAACTTGAACCCAGGTGTCCTATCTCCTAGGAGCATGCCCTAAACACCAAGCTATTGGCTATTCTAGACAGACAGCTGATCCCTTCCCTTCCCTCCCTCCTTGGAGTTCCATCCTGGGCTTACACAGCCATCCTGATGCAAGTTTTTTTTAAACCATCTTCCACAGGAAAAATTTCTGTTTTGATAAATTGCCATTTTCCAACAAAATGTCTTTAATCAAAAACTCTTGAGTAGCTCTGCTCTTAATCTCGCTCTTTCTTTGCTTGTCATTTTTATTTTAAATTTGTACCAAAATTAATTCTAGAAAGCATTTTGCGATATAGTCTGCATGAAAGATGCGAGACAAAAATATAGCTGTTTGTATAATATATATAAAACACCATCCATATACATTTCAGTTTACAAGTTAAAAACATGGAGGAATAAATGAAAGGATAGCAACCACTGTTCAAAAGCTCTGAAGGTCCAGCTTTTCAGACTGCTGTTAACATAAGCTGCCCATCCAGTGAACTCTGGCAATGTTCACTCCTGGCCTATGCCATTCCTGCGGATACAGAGATGATCCTCTTTTGAGCAACACCCATAGGTGCTGGAACTAGGAGTGCAGGGGAGCCTCAGCATCCCCCAGCTTGAAGTGGTTTTCATCATATCCAGGGTTTACAGTTTGATTCAATGGCTCTCAGCACCCCCACTATACAAATTGTTCCAGCATCACTGGCAACACCTCCAGTTACACTGAATTGTGACCAGTTGTGTTGTTTTCTGGGGGAATATGAATGAGAAAGTGTCCAGTTACTGTAAGGTGATGAAACTGACTATCACTTTTGACAAAAGGCAGAATTTGAACTAGGGACTTCAGCAACCAATTAACTCCCTTACAGTAAAAACAATGAAGAGATATAGTTGCTTTGCCTGATTAATTTAACTTAATTTCACAACTGTTAGGCTGCTAGTGCCAAGATTTTAGGCACTGCTTTTTCCTGCTCTTCCAAAAGTGCCAATGAAGAGATTTTTCATTTGAAATCTTATTACTGATTACTTACAGTGTCACTTAAAAGGATAAATGTATCAAGGTTTAAAGTGCAAGTCAATAAAATACTCTGATATATATCAAACACAAACTTTTTACCAGCTAAGCGATTAGGCCTGATAATAGAATTAATTGAAATATACGGTAGGATAATATTCTGAACATGATTTGTACAGTGAGCCAACAAAATTTGCTTTTATGAAGCACTGAGGGTCAGATTTTAAAGATATTAAGAATCCTTTGAAAATTTTCCAAAAATGACTAGGCAGATGCAGCTCTTTTAACTTATCTCTGCAGAATTATTCCCTTGTGTATTTCCAGAGAGAAAACTCTTGCTTTAGTACCAAGAAATTAGTCTCCATATTTTATTAATGGGATTTACAGAGTTATAAAGAATGCTTGGTTAGATGAAAAGATTGCTTGGAAGGTGGTGCTAATGGAAAAGGTAATATAAACAAATACAATTACCCATAGCAGCCTCTTCATCTGAGTTTCCCAGTACCTCCTCTCTCATATCTCTATCTTTTAGGTCCCAACCCAGCAAACTGCTCTGCATGGGCAGACCTCTGCGTCTACGCAGAGCCCCATTGACTCCTTGCACAAAGTAGATTATAGGATCAGGGCTTAGCCTGTAAACTGCTTAGAGCAGGTCTATCTTTTTATGTGTATTATACAAAACTAAGCACAATGCTGCAACATTGCCAGCTCCAAGCATTTAAAAATCATGAGTGAGGCACCCAAAAACCCATGAGATTGACTTAAAAACAAATCATGAAAATTTTAAAAACAACAACATTGAGGTTCTTTTGATTTGCCTTTGGGTTTCTGACATTTAAGGGTTACAGTTCCTAGCTTTTCCCCCCACAATCATGAGGCTAGAAGCTTACTCTTAAAAATGATAGCTGTGATTCTCACATAACCATGACTCCAGGAGCTGTGGCTATAATAGTAAAACATCAAAGCTTAAAAGATTCACAGAAAGTGTGTGAAATGCCATAAAATGGTGAGACTGAACTGATGTAAAAATGGTCATATCTGAGCACTGAGTGGATATTTGAATTGAGCATTGTAGAAGGAAGGACTTACTGTGGGCACACCACCCTCATGGGTGGTCAGAGTATAGTTGCTTTTTTCTTTTTAGCACCTCCTGTTGGTAGTTGCTCTGGTCCTCTTGTGGCCTCTTTTCTTGTGACTTGGCCCTCCAGGTATGTCTTGTTTTAGTTCCATCCCTTCTGGGGTAACAAGTCGTCCAACAAATAATAGGCCCAATCCTTACGTCCAGTTGTCAGCCCTCAACTCTGGACCCTGTGGTATCTATACTTTGCTCAGAGCTTTCTGTCGTCCTTCCCCCTTCTCAGAGGCCTCATGACACCTTCCCTAGTGTCCAGTACCTAGGTCCTCCCACTACATTGGGTACCAGTCCAGGGACTCTATAACCAGCCACCAAGGGCTGCTCCATTAGACTTCTTCCTTGTACCTCTCTGGACTTCTTTCTACAATGGATGATTTTCAGGCCTTCTTCACACCATCTCTCCCCTGGATCCCCCCAAACAAATTCCAAAACCAGAAGTACAAACTTAGACTAATTTCTGCCTTCCCTAGGCTTGACCGTTCATCCCTCTCTGTTTTTCAGTTGAACGCCTCATAGGGCTTTCTGCTTGGAAGTCTAGATCCTGCCCATTTGTCATGCTCACCACCAGAGTTTGCTCTACCCCACTAGCATGTCCCTGTCTCAAAATGATATTTATTTAAACCACAATGGCAGCAGCCAGTCAGTACATTAAACAAAATCACTTCATTTTTCTTATATGGGCTCTGAAGTATGTCATTATGCTTAACTCTAGGGAACAGTGCAAAAAAAAAAAACCTTCCTTTTTTTGTTGATCCAAATTTTGTGCCCCCTTTTAAATTTTTCTGTATTATGCTTTTGATTCCTGTTTACTCAAGGGTATTTCTATGTTAATCTTTCCCTTTTGTACAGTGTTTTTAGCTGCTTTATCCACCATTTCATTTCCTGCTATCCCCACATGTGCTGGGATCCAGGCTAATGCTAGATGTATACCCATCTGTACTACCTCTGCTACTAGAAATATAATCTCATTGATTAAATCACTTCTACATACAGATACACACTCTTTTATTGCCATAAGGCCTGATATTGAGTCCAAAAAAAAAAAAAAAAGAGAGAGAGACCACTGCTGCCGGGAATACATCCCAGATACAGTTTTATGCTAGCATTATTGCTACTAATTCAGCTGTCATGACAGCTACAAAATTGGATATTCTTTTAGGTGTACTAATTCCTAATTTTGGTGTACAATATGCTGTCCCTGTATTTCCTGTTTTTTTTTTTCTTATTTGGACCTGTCTGTATATATCTGTATATAAAAACAACTCCACTTTTCATCTATATACTGGTACACTTCATTTTTTATACCTAGTCTACTTTTTATCCTTAAATTCATAAAAGAAATCTAAATCCACATTTAGACATGTGCCTTTCCATGCATAACTAATTTTTCCATGATTAAAAGTTTGACTTTTTTTTTTTATCATTTCCTTGTCTTTGCATATCCTTGCATGCAGTGTAATTGTAGCTGTGTCGGATCCAGGATATTAAAGAGACAAGGTACCTTCTCTAATTCCTGCCTCCACTCTTCAACTTGAATAGCATGTGAAGTTCTAACACTGTGTCCTATAATTCACCTACTGAAGTCCCCCAAATCCTCATATATTTGTTTGCTACTTTCATCATTGCAGTTCCCATTAACTTTGGCCCAGAAAGTTAGGTTCAGTAGTTTTATTCATAGTGTAACCGGCATTTCACTAAAAGATATCTGTAGCGCATATGAGTGTTGCAATAAATGCACTGCATGCAACTCATAGTGCCCGTCCACTCATTAAATCTGGTTTTTAAGTTCTGATTTTGATGCTGACCCAGAAACTTGGCAGCCATAGTTAATAACTGGTCTGATTAAGGCTCTGTATAGTGTCAGCAATGTTTTCTTATCCACCCCCCAGTTAGTCCAAGGATTACTTTTAAGCAGGTTGATCCATCCTTTACATTTATCTTTAAAACAGGTTATATCATCTTTCCAAAGTCTTCCCCTTATCCCTATTGTACTACTTTGTACAACAAGCCTTCCCCCTATAGCAGGGATCGGCAACCTTTGGCATGTGGCCCATCAGGGAAATCCGCTGGCAGGCCGAGATGGTTTGTTTACCTGCAGCGTCCACAGGTTTGGCCGATCGCAGCTCCCACTGGCCGCGGTTTGCAATTCCAGGCTAATGTGGACTGCGGGAAGCAGCAGCCAGCACATCCCTTGGCCCACGCCACTTCCCGCAGCCCCCATTGGCCTGGAACGGCAAACTGCGGCCAGCAGGAGCTGCGATTGGCTGAACCTGCAGGTAAACAAACCGTCCCGGCTCACCAGCGGATTTCCCTGATGGGCCGCATGCCAAAGGTTACCAATCACTGCTCTATAGCATGTCATATGCTTTTTCAATATCTAGAAAGACAGCTATCATGAAACCTCTGTTTCTCATGCTTTTTTGTATTTCACTTTCCAACTTAACAGTTTGATTGAGGGTACATCTCCTCCTCCTAAAATCACTCTTCACCTTATCTATAATGCCATTGTTTTTCCAAATAGGCAACCAAATCGTTCATTCACAGTTTTCTCCATAATTTTGCCCAGACAGGCCATAAAGGCAATTGGTCTATTAGCATCCAGTTTTGTGAAGTGTGCCTGGTTTTCTTGTCGCGATTTCTACTGCGTGTGCCACTCCTTGTTCCCATATAGCATGGTATCATTCCTAAATAACCCTCAAACTGCTTTCAGGAAAATATATAAACATTATATTGTATATATTATCTTTATCTAGGGACACATTTTTGCTGATATCAATAGCTTTCTCAAGTTTTGCATATAAAACCTTTCATTCAGTATAGTATCTTCATATTTTCCCCAGATGCAGAATAGTTCATGTCTCTCCTCAAGACTTGTCTTAATCTGGCAGAAATTTTCATCATTTTCATCATTACTTACCCCTTGGAAAGTTTCTGCTAAACTTTTGCTTTCTCAATATCAGAACTTCTATCTATTTCTAATTTGTGTATTTCTGATGTTCTGGTAACTTTAGCCAACCTCCCATAACACTTCCTACAATTCTCTTTCTATTGCCCTTTTTTTTTTTTTTTTTAATACTTCATTAGATCTTCACTAGTCATTGTAGCTTTTGCTCTCATAGGCTTTGTTCCTTTTTTAATTGCCATTTTGTATCCAATTTCTACCAAAGAGGTAAGCTTTTAGTTGTGGAATACTGCAATATCTTATCTGCTGCTATTATCCCCTTTATTACTCTGTCATTGAAATTCTCTATACCTTCACTCACACAATGATCATTCACAAATTCTGTACATTTACTTGTAAATAGTTCCCAGTTAACTTCCTTAAAATTCTAGGTGGATAATTTTTCCATTACCTTCAACTTTACCGTGTCCTTGAAAAGTAATAAGTTTTGGGAAATGATCTCGCCTTATTCTTTCTTCCTTATATATTTCCCAGTTGCATTTTCATGCAGTATCTGCTGTTATAATTCCTAGGTCTAAGCAAGCAAACCTACCATCTGCGGCATTAAATCTTGTTAGGGTGCCATCGTTTAAAATCACTAGATTGTATTTGTCTAGGAATGTCTCTAGGCATGTACCATTATTATCAGTTGTACTACTTTCCCACAACTTCTGATGACTGTTTAGATCACCACATAAAATATGTTTTTTTAGCATTCTTCACTATTTCTTGTAAGTTAGAGTATTCCAATTTTCCACATGGGTTATAGATATTATAAATACTTAAAGAAAGATTTATCTTCTGCTTTGAGATCTTAACAGCATTATCTCTGAGACTTACTTCTTCTCTGTAGTTTAATCTTTCCCCTATGAAAGTACAAACATCTCCTCTACCTAGTTTTTGGCATATTACCTTTAGGCAAGATCCTGGAATTTTAAAAGCAAGCTTTTCAACCAGCCATGTTTCTAGCTACATATGATATCTGGGTTAGTTCTCATTTCCAGTATATTTTCTTTTAATTCTTGACCATGTGCCATCAAACTGTGCATATTCCAACAAAAGATTGTGATTCCCATAGTAGTCATATTTCACCTCATTCACGATTGCATGAATAGGATCCATTGACAGATTGCTAACATATGAGTATTTTTTTGCTCCCCTTGCTATAATTTTCATTTTTTTTTTGCTTTTCTCTGTCAGTAATGTTCAATTTATCACTTCTATCATAAATGCAATGAACCTCTCTTTTTCACTATTAATATATCATCACCTGTTCCTTCTGTGGTATTTATCATTCTGTATAGAAGGAGGGTGTATCTACAATTACCCTTTTCTTGGACTGATTTTCTCTTTCTTTTGTTCCTGATGTTTTGAGACTCTCCAAACAGCTTCGACATAAGATATGTTGTTAGCAATTTTTGTCTTTTGTATCTCTTTAGCCTGTCTTGCCACAATACATCTTCTATATCTAGACCTCAATCCCCACTGCAGCTACTACACTTGACATTGGGCCTTTCTATACAATTTTCATAGGAATGCTCTCCTCCACGTTCACCATGTCTAATTTTCCCTTTAGAACAGGGGCGGGCAAACTTTTTGGCCTGAGGGCCTCCCCAAACAGCCAGGCATGGCCCGGCCAACGCCCCCTATCCGACCCGACCCCCCCCGCTTCCCTCTCCCCAACACCTCTGCCCCATCCAACCACCCCTTCTCCCTGACTGCCCTCCCAGAACCCCTGCCCCCATGTTCCCCGCTCTCTGACCGCCCCGACCCCTATCCACACCCCTGTCCCCTGACCACCACCCCAAACTCCCCTGCCCTCTATCCAACCCCCCCTGCTCCCTACCCCCTTACTGCGCTGCCTGGAGCACCGGTGGCTGGCGGCGCTACAGCCACGCCTCCCAGAGCACCAGGATAGGCAGCTATACTGCCCGGCTGGAGCCAGCCACGCCACTGTGAAGCACAGAGCACCGGGTCAGGCCACAGCTCTGCAACCCTGCTGCCCAGAGCATTGCGCCGGGGCGAGCTGAGGCTGCGGGGGAGTGAGAACAGCAGGGGAGGGACTGGGAGCGAGCCTCCCAGTCCAGGAGTTCAGGGGCTGGGCAGAAGGGGCCCGCAAATCAGCTGAGATTGACTTAACAATAATGAGATACAACTTGGGGTATTTTTTTGCCTTTTGGTTTTTGGACCTTCAGAGTGCCCCGGTCACATTTTCAAGCTTTTCTCCAGAACCAAAAAGGTTAGAAATATCTTTTTTTTTTTTTCTATTTTTTTTTTAAAGCTGAGATTCTTGTGTAATTACAGGACTCCAGGAATGGGGGCTTTAAAGAAAGGTCAAATATTGTGAAAGTTGGCATCTCTGCAGGCACATAGGTGCCTTCACTAGGCTGTCAGAGGGAGCTGAACAGCCAGTATCCATGTATGCAGCTTGCCCTTAACTACCCCTCTTTAACTCCCTGTGATTTCATTGATGGTTCTTATACCCTCTTAGGACAGCTCTAGCTAGTTTTACATCTAATGGAGAAGTGGGATGATTTCTCTCTGGATCACTGCTACCAGATCCCTTTGAGGGACACAGTTTACTACTTACACTACCCCTGAACTTTTGAAAACTGCTGGTACTAGCAACAGCAAGCTGATAGCGCCTCACCTGGCTGGTTATATAAGAAGGAATTTCCACCGGGGCATGGGGCTTCTCCTTAAAAAAAGAGGAGACCCCCAAAATATTTGATTTCTATAACTTTCATCCTGATTTGGGATGAAAGTTATAGAAAAGTCAAAACTTCCTGGGAGGAAAAATTGTGAAAAATTCCATTTCAGGAGACGCAAAACTGAATTTATCAGCTGGCACCTGGTACAGCTAACTCTGGTTCCTCCCTGGCTGTCTGGGGAGCCCCATTCCATGGCAGCTCACCTGATGGGGAGCCTGGAAGCCCTGTCTCTGTTGCACTTACCTGATGGGCTTCTGTGGAGGTGGCTAGCTAATGGGCAAGCTGGAAGGCAGGCTGGCTAGCTGCCTCTGTCTCATTTCCTTCAAAAGTTTCAGAAAGATTGATGTGTTCCTATGGAACATTTTCATTCTGTTGAATTAGCATTTTCCAATAGAACACGCCATTTGGAGTAGGCTCCATATTCACATTTACTTTTTTTTTTAAAGTATTAAAATCACTGAAGTGATACCAAATATGTAATCTTCCTGATCTATTCATTTTCACTGATCTCCATTCACTTCTGTTTATTCCTTCCAGTAGTAACTGCCTATTTCAGGGTTTTCTAGCATACCCAATCAGTGTAGTATTTAAGGCTCTGATGCTGCTATTGTCTTCATGTAGGTGGACCCCTGTGATCATGCCAACATCCACTGATTTCAGGCTTCTGTGCTTATTGTGTATTGGTGATTGTCAGACCAAATATACTCAGTTCACAAGTAAAAAAGTGCTTTCTTTTGTTTTTAGAACTGCCAGTCCTCCCAACTGATCCTGGGAGCTAAAAGTCAAGCTGGGTTCTTTCTGGCTCATGCCTCATCACCATCACAATACATTTTTTTTTTCCCCACGCAAAAATTTCCCCCCATTTACACCTGTGCAACCATAATTGCAGACCTGTGCAACCCTAGAGATGGTGGATGAGGTTCCAGGGATAATCTGGAGGCAATGATGTTGTACAGGTGTAATTTAGGACATAATGTGGCTAGACAGAATTTTGATTCCTAGTGACAACGCATGAGAAGGAGAGGACTTGGATTGATTTTCAGACCCCAGGCTAGTTTACAGGGCTGGTAGTTAGGGGGAAAAAAAATCTGTTTCCTGTAAACTGAGCAATTATGTTATGGAATCATTGAAACACAGTGAACATGGAACACCTCAGTGCTATTTCTAGACACTTTTCAGTGTAGATCTACACTTTAATGACAGTAACACTTTGCATATGCTCTAAGTGATCTAAGCACATTATCTAATTCATTTCCATTGTGTTTAACACATTGTCAATTTATATATGTCATTCTTAGCACATGCCAAGACCTTACTATTTCGGTCTTTTCTGAACCTGAATGGCTTAGGCTAAAGGCGTTTATCTGTACAAAGAAAGTACTATACAATACTATATAAATATTTACCTTTTCATCCCATCTGATTAAGTAGTGTGGGAAGAAATCAGACAGGTAAATGACTATAGATGATTTACTTAGAGATGTGCAAATATTGAATAGTCATATGAATACCACAAATATTGCCATTTTTCAACTTTCAGGACAAATACAAAATAGTATGTGCTGTTCATGCCATCCTATCTGGCAGCCGGGGAATTTGGCAAGACTTCCCTATGGCTCATGATGTCCTACTGAAAGACAGATCAGAAAACTAATTACTAGCCAACAGAAGTGGGAGAAGGAAGCAGATGGTTTCCTCTTTCAGACAGGAAAGTGGAGACTTAGATTAATCTGCAGATGAAATTTAGAAGGGGAGAAAGCTCTGCTCTAATGTTCTGCCTGCTTCTCAGCTGCGATAGTTCAGCATGCAATGCTGTAAAGACACAAACTGCTAATAACAAAAGAGGCAAAAAGATATCACTATGTAAGGCCAGTCTAGACACTCAGAGGGTGTTCAGTTTAATGGTGTGTCTATAGTATTAATGTATTTGTATTAATTAGTATTATTATTATATGGTGTGTGTTGTGGTTTCATCTAGATCAGGACTAGAGCTGTGCAAATAATTAATTTTTGGGTTTGCTGGCAATTTGTGTGTGGGGGAGGGGAGGGGGGGGCAGATTGTTTGGGGTTAGCCTGAAAACAATTTGGTGGGGAATTTCCACCAATTCAAAAAGTTAAAAAAAAAATCATAATGGGTCAAACAAATCATTTTGTTTGCCCTAAAAATAAGTGTTTCATTTTGATTTTGAGTGTTTGTTTTTTCATTTTAAAAAATTAAATTGAAAAAAAATTTTCTAAAACAAAACATTTTGACTTGAGAATTTTTTTTTCAGCTGAAACAATTTGGCAAAACCAGCACGAATTCTCAAAAGCTTTCAGTACGGCTTCATTTTTTGCTGAAAGAAAAGTTTCAGTTGAAACCAAGAATTTACTCTCTTAAAGAGGGGACAAAGTATTATTATCTCCATTTTACTTATGTAGAACTGAGGTAGAGTGAGATTAAGTGATTTGCTCAAGGATACGCAGGAAGTCTGTAGCAGAGTCTGGGAATAAACATAGATCTCCTGTTCTGAGTCCCAGTTTAGTGTCTTAGCTACAAGACCATCCTCTTTCTGCCTTCAACCAAGACAGTGCAACTTGTAACTTCCTCCCTCCCTTTTTCAGGCTGTGTTGTTACTACAGCAATGAAACTGTCATCCATTTCAAATATCTTGATGACAACTGCCCCTGTTTTCATCGTAAGTCGTCACCATGATCCCTGCTGCACCCCGAACTTGTCCGTGATCAGGATAGCCTTTATATACCTGTCATGGAAGCATCCTACAGGCTTGCTTCCATTTGCAGCCATTTGATTTAGTAGAAACAGACTATGATTTTTTAAAAAAATAATAATTTTTATTTTTAAGCAGGATGTAACAGGTCATTTCATCTCCTAGTCTGGAACTTGGGAGAGGATACAGAGCCAGTACTTGCTGCTGCTTTAGAGCAAATTTGTTGTGATCCTAGTGCTAGCTTAGCTCAGCTGAGTCAAATTACCATAATTGTGCACATGGTCTCAAAACTTCCATAAAGTGATCACTAGACAGGCGTTGAGGGAGTCAGAGCTTTTCTTAGCTGATGATGTTTCCCCAGTGGGGATGTTGAGCGCTGAATTAGATATACAGTTTGCCAAAACATTTGACAGACTTGAACATGGCTTGGCATCTATCAGAGAGTCGCATTTTAAATGCAACATTTTACTTACTGAAGCAGAGTAAATGCACTTGGGGAACTATTATGTACAGAGCTATGCAACAGAAAGTAGTTGGTGGAGGAGGAGGATTAAGAGGAATTATCACAGGAAGGGATATGTGAAAAGGGTACTGATTTGGGTCAGGTTACTAGAAGTGATGGTGTCCTCAAGTGAAATAGCAGGCACTTTTCACATAAATTCTGGACAAGAATCAACCAAGAAAGGAAAACAGAGATGAGTGACAAAACATCTCGACTGAACACTACTGAAACAAGAACTATCCCTTCAGAACTTTTTCAGCATTTAGCAGCAGTTCCAGGGGACATTAAGAAGAAGAGTTAGACTCATAACTTGCACCACTATCAAATTTGTCTATCAAATACATTCTGGACCCCAAATCAGGATTTGTTTAAAAAAAAATATTTAAGCCCAGATTGGGAACCGGCAGAGCCAGATTGTACCTGTCAAATATCCTACAGATTAAACTTAAAGTTCCACACAAATTTAGTGTCCACTCACTTATTATTGAAACTATTTATAATAAAAATAACTAAGGTTATAGAAAGAGTTACTTACACTAAATCCCACAGCAATTTCAGATTCTTATATGAATAATTTTTATTGTCATCCTTCATAATGGGTCTTTATCATACATTGTGTTCCACATTTGAAGCTTTGGGATCCAAACTAGGGCTATTTTTTTTTTAAAAAACGGGGTTTTGTCCAAATCGAAAATTTCCATGGAAAAAAAGATTCATTTGGACAGAATCTTCCACCAGGAAAATCTCAGCGAAAGATTTCATTTCAAATAAAATGTTTTCCCAGTTCGTCAACCTGAAACTAAACATTACATTTCAGGTTGGGTTGATGTTCTCCTATGTGTATTCCTCATCCACTACTTTGCCCTATGGGAGTTGTAAGTCCAATTTGATTTTTTTTTAATGTTCCATCCCATAAAAAAATCATATTTCATTTCAATATTTCAGCTTTGGTTCAGCTGGCTAACTTTACTTCTGCTCTCACAAAGCCTCCACCTATGTTTGTGCTACAGCACGATAACTTTACACTGCTGTGCATCACACGGTAACTCACAGGATGAGGGCCCAAATATATTTTTTTGCTTTTAATACTATGTGGACAAACCCACTTGTGATGCTCTCTCGCTCTCCCAGTCGGAGGGAAGCCACTCAGGCTAGTCCTGTGGGTCAGGACCAGAGTCGGTAAGATAGGCAAAAGCCCCAAAAGGGCTGCGCGATAAATAGTCAATACCAGGCTGTCGCTGGACTGGAGTAGCTCATGTAGTCAGCCCTTAACTAGTCTCTCAGGGCTGGCTTTGGCCCGGGCGGAGCTCAGGCTGCCAGCAAACAAACAGTCTCTAAGGTGAGCGATAGGCAGGGCCGGCTCTAGGCACCAGCAAAACAAGCTGGTGCTTGGGGTGGCACATTTTTAGGGGCGGCATTCTGGCACAGGCCATGCCGCCCCTAAAAATGTGCCCCGGCTGCCCTAACTCACCTCCTCTGCTGCCGCTTGTGCACCACGGCGCGCGAATCAGCTGTTTCGCGCGCCGCGGCCGCTCGGGATCTCCCCCTCCCTCCCAAGTTTGAGAGCCTGGGAGGGAGGGGGAGACCCCGAGTGGCCGTGGTGCATGAAACAGCTGATTCACACGCCGCTGCTCCCCCTCCCTCCCAGGTTTGAGAGCCTGGGAGGGAGGGGGAGACCCCGAGTGGCCACGGCGCATGCGCTGCTTCTCCCTCTCCCTCTCCCTTCCTCCCTCCCTCCCTCCTAGGCTTGAGAGCCTGGGGGGAGGAGGCAGGGCTGGGGATTTGGGGAAGGGGCGGAGTTGAGGCGGGGCTGGGGGTTGGGTAAGAAAAAAAATGGGGGGGGGGGCGGCCAAAATTGTTTTTGCTTGGGGTGGCAAGCAAAGGGCTAGAGCCGGCCCTGGTGATAGAGGAGCTCCTGCCTTGGGCTAGAGCCTCCTTGCACCAGAGCCTCCTTGCACCGTGTAGAGCAGGGATCGGCAACCTTTCAGAAGTGGTGTGCCGAGTCTTCGTTTATTCACTCTGATTTAAGGTTTTGCGTGCCAGTAATACATTAACGTTTTTAGAAGATCTCTTTCTATAAGTCTATAATATATAACTAAACTATTGTTGTATATAAAGTAAATAAGGCTTTTAAAATGTTTAAAAAGCTTCATTTAAAATTAAATTAAAATGCAGAGCCCTCCGGACCGGTGGCCAGGACCCGGGCAGTGTGAGTGCCACTGAAAATCAGCTCACGTGCCGCCTTCGGCACACCTGCCATAGGTTGCCTACCCCTGGTGTAGAGGGTCAGCCACCTGGGGTGAAGTGGCAGGGGGACGCGGGCCCACCCTACTCCACCGCGTCCCAGCCCAGGGCCTGACAGGGGCAGGATTGACTGCCCCTGTGTCAGTGGGAATCCAACCACAACACACCGACTGAGCCACACCGGGCTCTGCAGCCGGCTGCTCCGTGGCTACCCCTAGTCTACTTCCTGCCTCCCTGGGGTTTGGTACTTGTGGCCTCCAGGCCTCTTCCAGCTCTTTGGGGTAAATGGCAGCAGGTACTCCGGGCCAGTCCTCATCCATGCCTGGGGGTCGGGAACAGCCAGGCGCAGGTTCCTCTCAGGGCCTCTGAAGAACAGGCCAAGCATCGTCCTCTGTTGCAGGCTCTCCCCCAACTGATCTGCAGGGCCGGCCTTTTATACTTCCAGCCACGCCCCGGTCCTTCCCATGAGGGGGGCGGGATGATCTAGGCTCCGTCCCCCAAGGGGCGTGTAATGCTCCCTCACTCTTCCGCTCGGAGGGAGGTCACTCAGCCTCACTACACCACTATTTATACATGATTTGTATTAACATGTTCTAGAAACAGCCCAAATATAGAGTCAGACTCATCCTTAGCGGAAACCCATCATAATCAACATTATCTATCGTAGGGTCTCATACTGCAGCCCATTGCTGTAGTATCTTAATACCAGTGTCAGTGGAGTTATATTATAGAGGAAATTATCCCACAGTGTACAATTACTTTGTTGATATTTTTAATGAAATTTTCTTCTTTTGGGGACATTTTTAAAAATGTTATAAAAAAGTAGAAAATGTTAAATGACAAGGACCTTCCACTCTGGTCAATTTAAAATTAACTGAAATACCTAACGGTAGCCCCAGGCTGCAGAAATACACAGCTTCAGCATAACACGCTCCTTGAGGATGGAAATCCACCTAGCTGGCAAGCTCTTTGAAGGAGAGACCAGTCTTTCATTATCTATGTGCCCAGAGCCAAGAACAATGAGGAGCCAGTCCCTGATTGAGGCCTCTGGAGCCACCACTATACAAATTAATAATAATGATGTTCTATTTATGTACAGTCTGTTAGTAATAACACTATTGTCACTCAAAAACATGTTCTCTTTGCTATTTGGCGAATCTGAGTAAAAGGGAGATTAAAATTCAACAGGAAGTGTGGAAATAGTATAGCAGCTGAATGTGGCAGGTCAAGGTAAAGAATGGCCTCCATTAGCCTGAGAGGGAGTTCTTTTTGTTTAGCGCTATCCTACTGTTCAGATTGTTGCTGATAAGTTTGTTAGCTTTTTACTAAAAGATTACTTGATTCTAGTGCCAGTGTAAGACATCACATGGACTATAATGATTTCAGGACAACAGTTGCACACTTTCCTGCTGAAAAGACTCGACAAATATGTATCCTTTTCTCAGCCACTTTTGTTTCCCATCTCATACAATTTTACTTCTTTATCACTTCTGAAGAACAGTGTAATTGGTTGCTATTGAAGGCTGCGCATATCAATGACATTGGGAAAAGCATGTTATATCGATCACAGTTAACAATAGTAATATAACATTAATGGCATATTATTTCATATGGTGCAATGGGCAAAGCTGATGTAATGTCACATCAAACAAAGACTACCCAGTGATGACTCATGACCTTTGCATCAGTGTTTTGAGCATTCAAAGGTGAATAATTGAAATGGAAACTATTCTGATTTTCATGGACATAAAGTAAATTCCAATTGAAAAGATTAAAAGATACACAAAATAGATGCAATTCAGTACACTGCATGTGTGACTGTATCACCCAGGGATAAAAGATCCGTTACTTAACAATGAATCACTTTCAAAATTTAGTATCATTTTTAAAAGATTGATTTCTGCAAATTTGTATAGCTCTATGCTAATGCACTAAAAAAGGGTAAGTTACTTGTTTAAACTTTTCTTGTGGTTTGCATGTCCAAACAGATGGTCTAGACCAGTGGTTCTCAACCAGGGGTACATGTACCTCTGTGTGTATGCAGAGGTCTTCCAGGATG
Source organism: Malaclemys terrapin pileata (assembly GCF_027887155.1). Lineage (NCBI taxonomy): Eukaryota > Metazoa > Chordata > Testudines > Emydidae > Malaclemys > Malaclemys terrapin. The sequence goes on from NC_071505.1 coordinate 179,537,043, forward strand.
TACATCAATTCATCTAGATATTTGCCTAGTTTTACAATGGGCTACATAAAAAGCACTAGCAAAGTCAGTACAACTAAAATTTCATAGAGACAATGACTTGTTTATACTGCTTTAGATACTATACATTGAAATGTAAGTACAATATTTATATTCCAATTGATTTATTTTATAATTAATGGTAAAAATGAGTCTGAAATTTTTCAGTAATAGTGTGCTGTAACACTTGTATATTTTTATGCCTGATTTTGTATGGAACTAGTTTAAGTGAAGTGAAACTTTGGGGTACAAAGACAAATCAGACTCCTAAAAGGGGTACAGTAATCTGGAAAGGTTGAGAGCCACTGATCTAGACTCCAGAGGTTGTAAAGTGTAAATATTACTCAGAAAAGCTGAGTTTCATATTTTTAAAATATATTTTATTCATAACAGGATTGGTATGACTCACCACTAGAACTGGCTGATTTTTTTTTTAATTTAAGCTTTTTTTAGTGAAAAAAGTGTTGATTGACCAAAACAGAAAATTCTTATTTTGGTTGAAATTTGCAGTTTCACACACACACTAAAAACACATTCTTTTTATTGAAAACGTTCTTTTCTAGTTTAGTTTTTGATTAAAACCTTTTGTTTTTTGAAATGGAGTGCTTTCTGAAAATGGTTTTTGAAAACTGAAAATTTCAGGTTTCAGAATTTATTTCAACTGAAAAATCTATGAGAAATACAGTTTTTTAAAATTAGAATTTTCACACAAGAATTGGCATTTTCAACCTGTTCCAGTCATGATTCATAAAGCTTATAGACGGGTTAAGGTCCAAAAGGATTTTTTGTATATCATGGGTTGTACAAAACCCAGGTACAGTCATGATGATGCATCAGAGTGGACAAGAGTCCACAGCGTCTTAGTTTTTCTGTAGGTGAAATTTGCCTATGCAGGTATCAGTGGCAGAATGGTCCCAGTGCAGAAATCTTCTCTCTTCATATATGAAGCAGGGCCATCCCTTGGGAGGGCAGGGCCCAGGGTGGACATGACAAATTTGTCACTTCCAGGACCGCCCATGCCAGCCCCTTTTAAATTGCCTGAGCCCCTGGGCAATTTCCTCCTTTGCCTACCCCTGTCAGCGGGCCTGATATGAAGCATAGCTAGTCTCTGTACCAGCTTTATGTAGTCCTGTAGGATAATGTAAGGGTGGGTTCATAGGGGCCACAATGACATGGATTTAGTGTCCATGAACTCCAGGACAGGTAGTACATTGATTTCATGACCTTTATTCTAGTTCTGGGACTAGAATAGCAGTCATGAGGAGCAGCTCCAACTCATGTTCATATTTTGGGGATATAATCCCTCTTCCTATGCCCAACCTAGTTCCTTCTATAGACCTGTTCACTCAGGTTACAAGGGAAAAGAAGGGGAAATTTACTCTAGGTAAGCATCCATACAAACACTTTATTAGCAAGTTAACGCTTCCTGCTTTTCTTTCCATTTTCCCACGTGGTGTCTTATTTCTCATAAAAAATGAAGGGCTCTCTTAAAATCATGCATTCATTCACATTCACTTAAGTGAGAGACTTTCCTTCTTCAGGGGCATCCACTTCATCAGCATCAGGGATATTTCAGTTATCTATATTAGCAAAATGTACTTGCCTGACAGAGTCAGCAAAGAAAGACTTGTGGGATCTGATTGGTAGAGCTTCATATCTGCCAAATATTTACATTTTATTAAAACTCTCGCAAGTTTCCTGAAATTTTTTTTTGGTTATTTCCATACAGAATATTGAATCTTTAGGCAGCCTGAGAGAGAGTGCCATGAGGCTAAGAAGGCCTGTGAATATGTCTTGTACATATTAGGAAAAATTCAGTGACATCTATCACTGACATCTAGAAATACAACTTCTGAACTAAAATGAGTGAATCTTTAATTAGACTTATTTACAGAGATAATATTTTTGACTATGTTTTAGGCTCTTTATTTTAATTTCTACTTCCCAAGCTTTGGACCTAATCTTTCTCCCTTTCAAGTCAGACCTCAGTGGAAGCATAGTACAGCCATAAAATACTTACCTTTCTACCTTATGAGCCATAGATGTTATGCTCACATCAGAGCCAATAATTTCAAATTGTCTTTCTTAGGACTCCCTTCACTCTCATTAAAGTAGAGAGAAATTATGTCATTGGATTTCAGTACAAGAGGGATTTGATCCTTAAGGTCATCCTTTTAAGATTAACACTGTGGTTTTACATTGCTCTCCATACTCACCTGAGTATGATCCTTCCCCATGTGAGTAACCCCACTGAAGTCTATGACTTTGAAGTCTAAAGATTACTGAGATGAGCAAGGGTTATAGAAATGGACCCCGGAGTCAATCTTTACTTAAGCTCTTAATAAGCAGAATTATTCAATTTTCTATGAAGCAGTTTCTAATTACTGGTGTACCAACATTACCTAAGCAACAGTTTCTTACTTATTGGGGTTTATTCCATCATCAAGGTGCTTCTTAGGGAGATACTGGGAGAAAGTGGTGGCTTTAATATACAAGAAGCACAATCCTGCATGTGTTACTTTTATGAATAATCCTTAATCATACTAAAAATGATCTATCGATTTCAATGAAACTACTCACAATGAAGGACTTACATGTGTAAAGCTTTGCTGGGTCTGGTCTGGAGAAAATTGTACTGCTTATAGACTCAAGTATCACTGATAGATTTATTCGACTCTATACTTTGTTGATCTGACCAAAAAATATATATATGTTATATTTTGGGTTGCAGCAAGCACCTGCACTCATTTTCTAGCTTCAAACACACATACATAAGCACAGGCTAGTACAAAGCAGCAAATGCATTTAAACAGAATAATGAAAAATAAATGAATTCAAAGCCTTTTCTGTTGAGCGGAATAGAAAAAAAAAGCCTCCTCCCTTTTTGGACATGCATTCTAATTTAGGGTCTAACTTGGGTTAGTTTCAGGCATTAAAGCGTGGAGACCAAGAAACCAGGAAAATGTTCATTTGTTTAATAAAAGTCATTTTAATGAGCAGATATCAGAAGATTTAGTATATGAACTATCTTAAGTACTGTATAACCTTACTATATCCAACTTTTCTTGACTGTCATTATAGTTAGCTTCTTGCTACATTCATTTGGTCTCTTGATATGAGAGTTTTGCTTCTTCTTTCTCTAGGACAAACTAAAGATCTACGTATAGCCCAGGAGACTGACCCCTAAACAAAATCTTCTATAAACCAAAATGGCCACGTCACAGTGTTCATTGGCAATACATATGTCAAAAGGTGTATTGATCCATTACCAACATCTGACACTATTTAGTTCCTCTTGGGTGTTTTAGTAAAATAATATTCCCTCTGAACTATTTGCTTTATGAAACTATTGCTACATTGGTGATCACTAGTAGCAAAACAAATCAAAACAAGTTTAATTCAGCACTGTTCTACTTGATTAAGAGGGTGCAACCTTCCATTTATAGAAGCCACAAATAGTTATTCTACAGTTTAACTTCAGTTTGATTTAAAGTTTGAACACTGACTCCACTCTTTTCCTCTGTGTAAGCCAACTGATGAACACCCCCCCCCCCTCTTTCTTTGCACTAATTGTTGCTAGACCAAATGTCTACTTTAGAAAGTAACCACTTTGCTTTCCTTTCCCCCACAACCAAGATGTCCAGGGTCAGATCCTCAGCTGGTGTAAGTTGTCATCATGTCACTAAACTATGACAATTTACACGAAGTGAGAATCTGGCCTTTGGGTTGATATTTGAGAGGCCTTTTCAAATTATGGATGATTGGTCACTAGGGGGCAATCCCACAACGTGCTAGGCCCCCTTAACTCTCATCCTCATTGCCTTGCAAGAGGGGGTCCTTTCAAGAAAAAGTAACTCAGCTTGCAGAATTGGAGTTATTTAAGTACCCACCTAAGTAGTTCCAATGAAGTTGATGGGATACTCATATGCTTAGAGTTAGATGCTTGTTTAAGTACCTTGCTGAGTTGGAAGCCTCACCTGTGCTTGAGACTGGTTAGCAAAACCCCTGTAAGTTGTAACAGGACTGATCACAGCTCTCAATGAATTAATGTCATTATAAGACAAGAAGTGGGTGATATATGCTATTACCAGTGTTTATGGGTTAGTGCAGATTGTAAGGTAGTAATGATTTTCACACTTCTATAGTTTATAATCAATAAAGTACAGATAAGTGCTACCTAACGCCAAAGTGCATCTAGCTTCCCTTGAAGAAAAGATGGTTCCCTGACAGCTTAGAAAACCCAGCCCAACATGCTAACAGAGAAATCGCTATTTTTACTTGTCATTTTGACGGACTTTAAAATTCATAAGATCAGTCTTTCAAAATTAAATATTTCTAAGATAAAATATTACCTTGCTAGTCTACAGGTATACACGTAATCCAGTTCATTCATTGTTAATGACAAGAGCTAGCTATTGCTAACAGAATACACTACCTACTTATATTTGTTAAGAGTCAATTTCATCATAAAATAATCAAACAACAAATGGAGGATGCAAAAGATAAGTTGGTTATATGTCAGATGTACTACATGGTGGGGATAGAGGTATCTGGTTGCTACGGTGATTTCCTGCATTTCCCTCATGGGAGAATCACAGGTGAAGTGTGTTTTGTGGGGGGGGGGAAAAACTAAATCCCCTTTTGTTAGTTTTACATTTGTAGCTTTATCTCCATAGATATTTACTAGCTCACCCTCTCCCCTAGAGTTTTCTGGAATTCACCCAACACACAATAATACACCTTGCACTATTATGTGGATGTAAACAGATATCTTTATTAATACCCCTTTAAATAAATAAAAAAAAGACAGATCTTTAACTATATGCAAGAAATGCCACTACAGACCCCAGTCTTCCCACTGCACCTGCAGAAGTTCAGGGGAAGCCTGGCTGTAGTTCCTCTGGGCACCAGTGGAGCAGGAAGCTGGAGACTTACAAGGACAGTTTGACAGCGGAGGCCAGAGCCATTGAGAGACGGCACTATAATTTTTTCCCTTTGTTTTCCCCAAGCCTGATGGGCTACCCTTCTAGTTGTACCTTTTATCTCTAGCATGTCTGTTCAATCTGATCCCAGATCAAGGTGAGGACTAGTTTGCTTGGGGGAACAGAATACAGGGCCTTTCACCTCTAAGTCTCCAATTCCCATGCTGCCTGAGAAAGTGACAAAAATAGCTTTGATACAAAGAAATTAAATAACTCAGCCATTGGATGGGTCAGGCACAGCTGAGAGCAATTGAGTCTCTCAGTTCTTATCCCCTGGCTGTCTGGCATCCTCACTTTCTACTGGGTTACTGTTCCCCATCAATGTTTTTTGGGATCCCAGCCTCTCCCTTCTCAAGGCTGGGCCAGAGAAGTCATACTCCAGTGTATCATCCAAGTTATCCTCTCCCAGACGTGAGTGCTGTTCCTTCTTAGTGGATATCTGGAGACAGAATCAAATGAGTGAGCAATTAAACCTGCACCAGGTCTGGTGTCTGCCCTAACCCTGTGACAGCAAGAGGGCACCACAGAACATTAGCTACCCCCTTTGGATGGAAGGAGCTAGTGAAGGGCAAACACCATAAATGCTGGACAGATGTGAAGCCATATGAGGCCTGTGCGGTTATCTCTATTTGATGGAAACAGGAAGAACTTGGCCTAAGTCACACAAAATCAGTGGCAGCTCTGATTCCCTGTTGCCCTCTCTAACCCACCAGGCCACACCAGGGTTAGGGAGTCCCAACTCCTGGAAAGATCATGACAATGGGAACACAGTGACACAGCAACTAGTGACTTGGGTGGGGGCTGTAGGTGCCCCCCAAATTTAGGGATTGCATTAAAGAGGGAACAATTTTCTCCCTTTATCAAAAGTGGAGAAGTTCAATTATGATACCAACTATGCATTGATGCCATATTCAACAACTCTAGCCACCCAGTATAAAAAAAATGCTGTCTGCCTCTGGAACAACTGACCTTGCTTACTTTTAAGAGACACAGATTTAAAGCCTATGGACAATACATTATTATCCTAAACGTTGAGAAAAGGCCTACCATTTAAACGAGAGTCATACTAAGGCGAGCCTAACAAACTTTCTTTGGTGTGGGGTGGGGAGATTAGACTCTGAGATGGTCGAAGGTTGCATTGTTTGAATAAGAGTGTTTGGGCCGGAAGAATATGGGGAAGGACAGCTGCAGACTGGTAGCTTTCTATAAACTAAGTAGTACAAACTTCAGCGTAACTTAAAATGGTCTGGACTGGTCTTTGTCTTTGATTTCTTTAGTCCTTTCTCTTTGCTCTTATTTTTCTAGTCCAATTTCTGAGAGTAAAGCCCATTAATCCACAGGCCATTCTGTTTCCTCCAGTTTTATCAACTATTTATTTATTCCAAGTTTTAAACTACATCCAGAAGCACCCACCCATATATGTCCTGGATATACACACTAGCTGGTCCTAGATTTGTTTTTGCCTGCTCATACACTGTCCCCAGACACCGGGAGAGAAACTTCATTCAGCAGTGATAGGACCACATCTCTGACCGAGACTTTCTAATCTAATATCAGATAGACCCCAGGACCCTGCTTACCTGAAGCAAAAGCCATGATTCCAGCCTGACGCTAACAAAAGTTTGCCCTATCTTTTCCTTTCTCCCATCTTTCTTTGTATTTGGGGAAACTGACTTGACAAAATTTGCAGCTCTGTTGCAAGCCAAGGACGTTTCGATTATTACATCATTAAATTCCTTCATTCAAGAAAGGGCTAAAAAACAAAGCTGGTTTTGTAACTTGTGGGGTTTCTTTCACACTTAGGTTAATACAGAAAGATTAATTAATATACCATATTGATACTGAGAAGTTAAGCCCAAGATCTTTTTTTTTTTTAAAAGACACCCTAGACACAGCACTAGCCCCATGCGTGTGGGTGTGTATAAAATCAACAACCGAATGACCTGCTAACCATGACAAGCCCCACCCTTGCTCTAACCAGTAGACCTCAATCCCCTACCAGAGCCAGGCCAGGAGACCCTGCAATCTACAGCTAAAACAGTACTCTCACCTCTTCATCTGAACTGTAGTCAGAATCCCACATCTCAGCACTGGCTGGAGGCATGTCCTTGCAGAAAAGGATAGAGAGTTATTAGTGAATGGGGTCAGGGAGGGGAAGAGAAAACCCACAAAGAAACAGACAATACTGAGGTCAGGCTTGATCAGCACTGGCAGGTCTGCATGTGTGAAGCCCCAGACTGGAATAGCAGTAAGGGGATTAAAGGTCAAGATTAAGAGTAATAAATTTTAAGGTGGAGGAGGGGGAGCCCAGGGCTAGAATAGCCAGAGGGTGGGGTCAGATGTCAGCCTTGAGGAACATCAGAAGAGCTGGGGAGGAGGGAAATCAAGTACTCTATTGGAAGAATAAAGGGAAAAGGGAAGGGGAGAAAATAGGATTGAAGGATATTGGCATAATTGCTTGGGGGAGGAGAAGCTCAGGACTGGAATAGCATGGGTAGTGCAAGTCCAGACTAAGTAGTAGCATCAGCAGAGCTGCATGGGTGTTGAGGGGTGCCCAAGACTCCAGCAGCAAGAGAAGTAGATGAGATAGCGAGTCATTTGCAATATGTGAGAGCCTATGTGGCCACAAAGATAATTAAACACACCCACCTGTTCCATTTCTTCTTACACTGCAGCTGGGAGTGAGTAGGTTAGATAGAGGACTAGATCAGGAAAGCTCTACATCAGCCAGGCAACTGCTTCAGTCAATAGGATCCTAACCAGAGACTCCCAGTTTTCTGTGTCTGGCTCACACACATTTATTACACATCCTGCCTAATTGTTGCCACATCCTATTGGTTTATAGCTCCTTTGTCAGGCTAAGACCCCTCCCCATAGTCCCAAAGACTGCTGCAGGGAGAAAAGATCTGTGGATCCCCCTTATATTCAGCCATAAAATACACTTATTTAAAACCAGGTAAAGCTGCTAGGGGGCAATAACGCCAAACTTAGACCCACAAAATCTAAGAAACGCAGTGTCAAGCCATGCACATCAGACCACACATGCACACCCACTCACAAAACATGTTCTCAATTCTTGTAGCAAACCCGCCCTACTCAACCACTGTCATCCTGTATTTTTTTAAAAAAAATGGTGTTTTTGTTTTGTTTTGTTTTAACACAGTAATTTCCTAACTATATAACTTTCCAACTCAAAGGTCCCCAAAAATCAAAATGTGCTGAGATTCATAATTTCAAATTCTTAAAAAATAATCTGGACAGAAGTAAACTAGAGGATCATGATGTTCATATTAACAGGAAAATCCTGATGAAACCTTAACTCTGGACCCACTGTCAGGGCCTACATATTATTATTTTTATTGTGATAGTTCCTAGAGACCTCCCAATCACAACTGGAGCTGAATCTCATTAGATGCTGTACAACAAAGTAAAAGAACATCCCTAGATTTGTCATCAGAACTCGTGCAAATTTGCCATGTGATATTTGGTGAACACAAGTGATCAGAACCTAAGTTCTCATCCAAATGATGACTGTGCAATAGCAAGTCAAGTATGACTTCATTGTGACTTGGAGTATGTGCCTGCACAAGGGCATCAGAGCGAGTGAATACCCTTCCTTACACCCCTGCATGAGCTGCCTGGACCTTGTGTATGTACATATAGGGGTCAGTGTAACATAGCAGTCACCTGCTACTGCTCCCTGGAGAAGGTAGGCAGGGAGTGGGTGGGAAGGGAAATGGGAGGAGCCTTGGCTTCACCCTGAACCATGCCAGCCAGCACAGCCTCGTCAGCATTGGGAGGGTAGTGTTTTGCTGCTGGCCTGTATCACACTACAGCTGGGAGCTGCACTACAGCTGGGAGCAAGCCTCCTAGCCTGGGTAGACAGACTCTAGCAAATCTCAAGGTAGTGGCCTAAAAATAGCTGAGTGGATGTTATGGCTCCAGCAGACACTCAGGCTAACCACCTGAGCTCAGAAGCAGGGAGTAGGGTGCAGGGCCGGCTCCAGGCACCAGCTTGCCAAGCAGGTGCTTGGGCTGGCCACTCCGGAGAGGGGCGGCAGCTCCAACTATTCGGCGGCAATTCGGTGGACGGTCCCTCACTCCCGCTCGGAGCGAAGGACCTCCCGTCGAATTGCCGCTTTTTTTTTTTTTCCACTGCTTGGGGCAGCAAAAAGCCTGGAGCCAGCCCTGGTAGGGTGGGCTCAGGAGCCCAAACTGCTGTCCGAGCCACAACTTCCACACTGCTACTTTTAATGCACTAGCTCAAGCCCCATTAGCGTGAGTCTGTCTACTCAGGCTGGGAGGCTCACTCTGAGGCTCAATGCCTCCTCGGTATTGCATCTTACACACAACCTCTTGCTCAGGGCTATGTCTAAAGACACTCTCTAGTCCATAATTAGTAACTGGGCTCTAAACAACGAATGCATTTTCAAACACGTTGTCATTACATAATACAGATACATAATTTTGTGGCCACTACGATTTTGCTCAAAATCTAATTACTAACTGTAGTTTAAAGAAAAAAAGCATGTTAGTAGATGAGAGAACTAATTCAAGACAAGTTTTAGGATTCCAATAAAATGGAAAGTAAAACCAAACTTAAAAGTACATAACTGTGGAATTTACTGTTTTAACTGAAGGTCTGTAGGTTATAACTAGGCCTAAGATTTAGTCAGGGGTATTTCTAGTAAAAGTCATGGATGGTTCATGGACAATAAACAAAAATTCACAGACCCTGACCTGTCCATGACTTTTACTAGAAATACCCCTGACTAATCTTACCTGCAGCCTTAGTTTTAACAGGCTTCCTGTGGTTTTCAATGGACACTCTCTGACTGACACTTCTGTCTGACTTTTTTTTATTAACCTATCATTGCTACATGTAGCACCTAAGAGGATTATAACTGAAAGCAATTGAATTACTTTATGCCCTTAGCAGCACTTTGTGCTCATTGTTTTCCATGTACAGCCAGTTAGACACCTATCATGCAAACAGTTATGCATGTGTTTAGCTTTATGCATATGAGTACTCCCCTTGACTCAGTGAAGCCATGTACGTGGACAAATATAAACCCATACTCAAATTATTGTAGGATCAGGGCCTTAATTATTAGTTAGTTATGATATTTGGGTGATTTTTTTCCAATAGTAACAAGGAGAAAAACAATATTTAAAAATATAATAATGCCACAGAAACTGGCAGAAAGATCCAGGGACAAGTGAAGTAGTTGAAACTGTTTTTTTAAAACTGGCTAGAAATCAAATTGATAGTGTCCATTTAAAAGAATTTAATAGATTCTTCAGATGAGAGTTGGGTGAATTTGGTAAACATATGGAAAAAACAAAACAAAGGCAATTATGGACAGTGCATGATTTTGGGGCAGATTAAAGAAGAGCTCCGAAGTGAGTAGGGAAAACTAATATGAACATGGAAAATTACCTTTGATGATAAATAAACTAAATATATGGCAATCACTGTTGTTTCTAATGAACCTGTATGAAAAATGACATGTAAGCCACCACCTTTTTGCTACATCCAATGGACATGACAAAATGGTGCCATGACTAAAGAAAAGTCATCCCTTTTATATGAGGACTTCCTGTACAGTCACAATTTAATTTTCTTCCTTTTTAGGCTTGTTTAGTGATAGATACTGCCTCTGCCACTCTTCCTGAGTGACATCAAGTAGTACCTTACTACTGAGGTTGGCAGAATCTTGTCTTTAATATGTACCAAATAAAAAGCAAGAAAGAGATAAATATTATATTTAACCATGTTATACAGTAAAATACTGTAATATGTAGTAAAATGCTAATTAATTCAAACACAGATTTTTTTCTGAAAGTTACAGAAACAAAAGAGTGAGGTTCTTGTAGAGAAACAGTGAAAGCCTTCATGCCACCTTGTCAGTGCTGGTACCTAAAGTTAGTCACCTCCGTATATATTTAGGCACTTAAATAAGCTTTTATTTTGGGGTCAGCTTTAGGCATCCAAGTATGAAAGGTGTGAATGCCAGAAAGGGCCATTAGATTATTTAGTATGACCAGCTGTACAACACAGGCCAAGAATGTCACCCAATTTTTCTTGTATTGAGACCAATAACATGGGTTTTTCCTGTATTGAGACCAATAAAGTGGGTTTGACTACCAGAAAGGCATCCAGTCTTCATTTGCAAGTTAAGAACCTAAATACCTGTGAAGATCAAGGCCATGTGAGTTGTCCAAGTAGGGACAATTAGCCTGCTATTTTTCAGCTAACCTGAAGTCTCTGCCCAAGTCTCAAAATGAGAAAATTAAACATGGTAATGTGGCAAAGTAAATGATGTAATATAAAGAGTACTCCAGTATTTAATATCTTTTAAAGAAGTGTCTCCTAGAGGAATTAGCTCTAACAATTTTGGGAAGCACTAAGTCTGCATTTGAGATAGGTTAGATACCTTAAGCATTAATGAACTAGAATTGTAGATATCCTGGGTATTCACTTCTTGAAACACATGTGGTTAGTTTGCCACTCTGAATATAAATAATGCCATTCATTGAACTTCTGGGCTGCTCAATGATTTGGCAACAGTGCTGTGTGCTACAGTATGCATCAGTCAGAAGGTGATCAGGTTGTTGACAAAACTGAGACACCAGCACAGAGTGAACACATTCTGAAAGCAATAAGCTTAGTCTCTCAGGAAAGAAGCAAACTGCTCATCGTCCTTTCAGTAGCCCTAGCTGAACACATACAAAGCTATACAGTTACAAGATCTAGAAGGATCCTAATGTAAATCAATTTTCTGTCACTGAAGGTGGAATCACTGATCCTTATAAAACGGAATATGCCAAAATTATGGAGTGGAATTATGGGTTGGAAAGATGCAGTAATAATGGGCCAAATCTTCTGCTGATGTGAATTGACATAAATTGAATAGGTGTCATTTGATACAGTACCAAATCCCATCTGCTCCCTTCTTCTATGGGAGGGTAGCAGTTAGGTGTAAACAAGACAAAATGGGCCTGGAAAGTTTGTGCCAAGGGGAAATATAGAAATGTGATAGCATCTGATACTAGAGGACAGCCACCAAGAGTCTTCCTCAGGAAATATATGGGAGAGGAAAAGGGATATGTGGCCAGCAAGAAGGGGGCGGGGCGGGGGGGGGAGTCAAGGAGCAGTCACTCTATGTGGCAAATTCTCCTTACAAACCAGCAGAAAGCATGTCAAATCATCAATTAATGCTGCATAAATTAATAATTCCTTTTTGTAAAAATCAAATCCGTCCCAGATGATTTGATTCTTATAAGCGGATGATTTTTACAAGCGGAATTGCAAAGAATAGATGAAACTGACCATTATGTTTTAAATAACTGACTGTTTATTCAACTGAGTAATGTCTCATTTACCTTAACTAAATTCTTTAGACTTTAAACATAGATATTCAACATGGAACAAAACCACACCAACATTCTAACTGAGCAACATACTATTACTATATTATTATTACCCAATCAGTTAGCAGGTGTGTTTATTCAAGGCAATTATGAATACTGTACAGCATGTTACAACTTCACTCAAAGTGTAGATTAGCGGAGCTATATACCTCTAGAGGTAAAGATCCAAAGATACAAATTTTAAAAATTGTTCAAATAAACTGCAACAAATATAACATACGAAAGTGCATTACACTGAGTTTTATAGCATAAATATAAATGCAAAACAACAAATAGATGTTTAACAGTATTGACTCACATTATTATTTATTTTGTAGTGTCACCTTCTGTCCCTGGAGTGGCAGGTCTGGCACTGTGAATGCATAATGCAATGGCACAGTCGCTATTTGATTACAAACTTGTCGGCTGTTCCCTGGATCATTGCATGATCCACAACATTGTTAACCAGATTTTCAAGGCAATGGAGGAGGTTAAAATCATTGAAGCCCCTATACAAGAGGCCATTTGCCAATTTTTTCATCACGTCCTTCATTTGGGTCAAGGATGGGACAATTACCTTGTCATTTAGAGTCTGCCCCTGCATTATTTTTGGGTTTCACTTCAATTTGGTCTCAGATCTAAGTCACAATGTCCTCATCCCAGACAGGTTGTATAACAAAAGCACTGTCATCAATGTCTATCCACTCTTCACATTCGTGTGCACTGAGTTCTCTTGATGGCTCAACAACAATTGCGTCCCTTATGGTGCTATGACTAGACTTCCTTTTTTCCAGCAATTCTGATTTGTTGAAGCATTGACATCACTCCAGGCATTTGCAAGCATTAGAATGGCATCTAAAAGACTGATCTTCATGGCAATTTACATAACAGTAGCCTGGCTGTCCTTATCATCAGTGTGATGCACCACCATGTGAGCCATTTGCTTGTAATAATTCCCTAATCACATGGCTGAAAGATGGAAGTTGTGTTCTTTGGGAATAATTCAAGTGGGATATTTCTCAGTGCTTCATTTTTCGTCATGTGGTCATGTGGTCTTTCCAGTTGTCCCAACTTTCAATTCCAGTCCTTCAGCTACTGACCGAATAGATGCCCCGTCATCCAGGCAGATGAATTGGCAGCGTAGTGGATTGGACGATGTCTCACATTTTTAAAAGACCAGGGGTTTTGACTTTTCCCAGTGATTAAAAGGGTTTTTTTTCTTACCAGTCATGGAACTGATGAACAGAGCAGTAATTCTTTCTTTAGACTTCTTTCCTTCGTTTATTGTCTAATTTAAAGGAGAGAGTCCCACCAGGCGGGACTCATAAGTAATTTTCACTATCATCTGTATTCAAATATCTTCTTCAGCGAAATCATGTCTCATTTCAATCCACTTGTTTTCTAACCATTCTTCACATGACCTAATGTCCGTGTCTTTGGGCTTCAGGCTTCTCCATGTATTTTCTTAAAAACAATCCCCTCTCAGTTTTTTAAAGGGCTCAAACCAGCCAGTGCTGGCCTTAAAGTCAGTAACGCCCAGGGCCACCACTAGTTCTGCTTTCTGCATCACCAACCGTTCACTTGGGGGGCGGGGAGGGATTTCTCTCTCTGGCATTTCTGATCCACTTTATAAGCATCACCTCGACGATAGGTGCCTTGCCTGATCACATTCTTTTTCTATCTCCTTCATTTTGTATGATGCTCTCCTTGTCTTTGAGAATCTTAGACAATAAAGGTGGTGCAATGCCCAGTTTCCAAGCTATAGTCTTGGGAAGACTATCATAGGACTCCAGGAGGTGGCATTTTTCATCTGAAGAAAGCATTTCTTTTTCCTGCCATGTTGACTCACATATAAACAGCACAACTTATTTTTTCTACACAGGGATTATACTTTTTGCGTGCTATATGCCTATAACATGAGATGTAATCAAATTCAGATTCAAAACAGCTTTATTGGCTTGTTACATCATTGCACTTGATCAAGTATCATATTACATGTAGTCAGTTTGCCCTGAAATGATTCTTATAAGTGGATTGCTTGATTCTTACAAGCAGGGTATTTAGCACGGTTAGTACGGGAATGATTTTGTCCCAGTGATTTTGATCACTATATGCGGTTGATTGTTCTATAAACTTATGACATAATCTACTTTAAACTTCCCTATGTGAACCCTATTGGAAGGGTTGTAATGGGAACCAGTGGAAGCATGATAAAGAAGCTAACCATGCTGTCAAGTCCTGGGAGTGTGTCTGGAGCTGTGCAGAGGCATGGCAGATACAATTTCAATTCATTGAGACTTTATTGGCATAACAAACTATGCAAGTGTTGTCAAAGCATAAGAAAAAGAAGTCAGAATCTTCAAGTATTGGTGGCATGTACAGCTCATCTTGGATGGAGCTTCACACAATTTTAGGGGTTTCATCCCCTGCATCAGTTTATCATTACCATCCTTTCTCAATCCAGTGGCAGGTTGCTAAGTAGCACAATGCCGCTTTTGACATCTCTCTCTCTCTCCCTTTTCTGAACCATTGCTCTTTGGCTTTTCCTCATTGCTCTTTGATGGGACATGCACTATGATTTCTGATAATTTATAGAAATATCTTTCCCGCAATCCTTCAAGTTTACACACATGTGATAAACCTGTGGGGGTTTGGCTGCCATCATTACCTAGATATTGTTATTATAGCCATGCGTGGGTGGCCATGCTCCATCTCTTCCACAATGCCAATAGTGTCATAAGAACATAAGAACAGCCGTACCGGGTCAGACCAAAGGTCCACCTAGCCCATTATCCTGTCTACCGACAGTGGCCAATGCCAGGTGCCCCAGAGGGAGTGGACCTAACAGGCAATGATCAAGTGATCTCTCTCCTGCCATCCATCTCCATCCTCTGACATACAGAAGCTAGGGACACCATTCCTTACCTATCCTGGCTAATAGCCATTAATGGACTTAACCACCATGAATTTATCCAGTTCTCTTTTAAATGCTGTTATAGTCCTAGCCTTCACAACCTCCTCAGGTAAGGAGTTCCACAAGTTGACTGTGCGCTGCGTGAAGAAGAACTTCCTTGTATTTGTTTTAAAACTGCTGCCTATTAATTTCATTTGGTGACCCCTAGTTCTTGTATTATGAGAATAAGTAAATAACTTTTCCTTATCCACTTTCTCCACATCACTCATGATCTTATATACCTCTATCATATCCCCCCTTAGTCTCCTCTTTTCCAAGCTGAAGAGTCCTAGCCTCTTTAATCTCTCCTCATATGGGACCCGTTCCAAACCCCTAATCATTTTAGTTGACCTTTTCTGAACCTTTTCTAGTGCCAGTATATCTTTTTTGAGATGAGGAAACCACATCTGTACGCAGTATTTGAGATGTGGGCGTACCATCCATTTATATAAGGGCAATAATAATGAGGAATGGGTGGAATTTCAGAAGCCATGGAGGTTTTGTTTATTTTTGCACAGGAAGAGGCCATATGACCCCATGTGACTATTTTGAGACTGAAACACTGTGGCACTATAAACTTGGAAAATACTAGAGACCTCACTGGAAACTTGAAAACCATAGTGGAAAAGTCTGTATCAGCCAAGTAAAAACACAAATCCTATTATTAAGTAATAAAAAAAAGTTGGGAACAAAATGCTGTGTATTTTAACTAGATTTCAATTACTGTTTAGAAACCTAACACTGGGTTTTTCAGTATGAAAGCTGGTCTCACATATTTCTAAAGCAGCTAGGAAATCCCTTAAGTTTTTGAAAATCCATTTTAAACTGAGATATATGCCTACAAAACCAGTTATAATAACTGTTGAGAGGAAAAGATTTACAAATGCCATATACATGGTTAGTAGCTGGAATCTGAGGGACAAGTCCCCAGATAATTTGTATAGAAGATGTCCACTAAACGCGATGGTCTATATTAATCGTGCCCCGTAATCAAATAAACCACTCACAAGAACTGTACATGCATAAGCTAAACAGTTGAGACCATAATCCCAAACGAAAAGGCATTGGAGGTGTTCTTTTAAAGTGTATAAATATAATTATACATAATGTATCAAAATAGTAATCTGGATGTGGCCACAGTAGCCTAACAGAGAACTGAGAGATTCTCTTGTAAAAAATAAGTAGAAAATATATGTTTATTCATATTCTTATGGAGAAAAACCTTTAATGGCAAAAAATCCTTAACCATTTAATAGAGATGATCACTATAGGGCTCTAGGGCCTGGTCCCGAATATAATGAACTCAATGACAAAAGTTCTCATTGATATTAATGGTACCGGCTCAAATCCCTGTAGTGTAGGGGATCTACGGACATTATTCCAAATCTATGGAATTTAATGGAGAGTGACATGCCTGCTGCAGAATTCTATAGTTTGGCTAAACACTCTCCAGCTAGGATTTCATTCTCTAGTTGTCTCTATAGGACATTTCCATGGTGGTATAGCACAGTATGACTTTAAGATCTAGAGATGGGCCAAATGAAAAGCCCTGATTTGAATCCCCCCCTCCCTGAAATATGGATGGGGATGGGTGAGTATCTCTCTTGGGTGGCGGCTTACAGGGAAAATCCCACATTGTTCTCTACGGTCTGTTTCCATAACCATTCAACGAGGAAACCTGTTTGGCGGAGATCCAGTTCCAGAATGTAAGAAAATCCTGCCCGGTATTGAATTCCCCGAGTCGGTTCCCTCTTGCCCTATCCATCTTGCCAGGTACCCGAGTGAGTGAAGCAATACACAGCAGCTAGGAGTAAAATGACACCCCCTCCCCCCAGCCCGCCACTTCCCTGCACATTCAGCAGTTTGAAAACGACAGGGAGCCAGCCTCCTGCCAGACTTTTATGGCCAAGCTGACACGGGTGTATGCAAATCGACCCCGAAGCGCTGGGTTCCCGCCTGCCGCACCGGAAGGTGGAGGGGCTGCTGCCGAGTCCACCCTTCTGGAGCGCCCTGGGTCCCGCTCTGTGCCATAAGAGCTGCAGTGTTGCGCGTGGGGCGGTTCACACCGGAGGGGGCTGGCGGCAGCAGCAGAAATCAATAGTCTGGGGCTGGTTTTTCCCAGGCACAACATCTCGGGCTGGCTATATAACGAGGAGCATCCACACCCCTCTCAGCATCAGCGGGAGCCGCAGCCCCCGAGAGAGAGGCACAGGCAGGGCAAGGCACCGGGGGAGAGAGCCCAGCGAGGGGGGAGTGGGCAGCAAGGGCCAGCGCGTTCCTCTGGCCAAGGGAAATGTGCGGAGCTGCAGCGGCTTGGGATTCGCAGGGCGCGCTGCTGCTCTGAGAGCTCGCGGTGCTGGTGCAAGGGGGGGGGACCGCTGGCTGCTGGAGCATCTCCCAGGGGGGAGCGGTGGGTGCAGGTGCAGCAGCCCGTGCTTGGTGCCGCCTTTGTTTTCTGTTGGGACTCTCCCGTCGCTATGAGCGCCTCTCCCTCCAGAGTGATCCCCCTGCTGCTGGGTGCCGCGATGCTGTGGGGGCCGAGCTGCCTCTCCCTGCGAGTCCTCAGCGGTGAGTGAGCCAGAGAGGGAGGGAGGGCGTGGGGAGCTTCCCTCCGAGGCTGCCCGGCAGACACTGGGAAGGGAACTATCTGCACACCTGCAGCCGGTTAGGGCCAAATCCTCCAGCCAGCCCCGATGACCCAGAGCTTACTCAGACAACACTCCCACTGGCTGCAGCGGGAGCTGTGTCTGGCGGGGGCTGCTGCTGGCAACCCGGTTTGATTAAGGAAAGGGGAGAAAGCAGGATTTATTTAACGCGGTTAGGGCCAAATCATGCGTTCCTCACTTCGGCCGAACTTCCACTGAAGTTTTGGCGGAAGCAGGACTGGAGGAGCTAGCCTGAGAGTTCAGTTTAGAAGAGATCCATCTAGTGCTTCTAACCCACTTCCTCATCGGTCATCGCCTTTCTAACTGCCCCCATCATCACAGGTGCCAAAGTTGGAAGACGCCGTCTGTTTAGGGACAAATCCTGAAGTTCTTCCTCCGTCCCTTATACAGGCAAAACTCCCCCTTAGAGTCAGAGCTAAGGCTACGGCGGGAAGACTGCAGGATTTGGCCCTTAAAATTTGTATTGACATTGCTCACAATAGCCCCAGAGCGTCTCGCTTGGGTTAAAGAAATCAGAATATGCTGTTAAATTAGTTAATGGGATAGGGACCAATTAAAAATAAATGTTGTGACAATTCACACTTAGGGTAACTAATATGAAGTAATTTTATAATTTATTTATAATGTGTTGCGTCTCCTTTGCATTCAATCATTTTGATCAATGAAAACAAGCTACTCAGGTTCACCTTTGTTTATAGTTGTCTTCTAGTCAATTGCACATAAAAGTTCTCATGCGGTGGCAATTGCTGCGGTCTGGATTGTAAGTAGCAGTCGGTTTTTTTTTAAATCAACTTTCCACTGATTTTTTTAAAAAAGAAATAATTGAAACATCCTCCGTAAAATTAAGACAATATGATAATGATAGTGAAGTTTGGTTTTTAAGGTACTGAGATCATCAGTGAGTTAACTTCCTTTACTTGCTGCAAACATAGGGACCTTTTTTTCTAAAAAAAGAAATTGATCATACATCATACAGGAGAGGCTGGTTCTAGAAAAATAATTAAATCTGGAACTTTATTTTAAAATAATGTTGAAGGTTTTGCTTTTATATATAGACATAGCTATAGATGGAGGGAGTGAAAATGTGAATTTAGTGATTGATTTTTGTTTCCCCCAAAACTTGAGAAAGTCAGTCTGGAAGTGCTCATTAAAGTTGGATGCATTGTAGCCAAGATGTTGTGCAATTTTCCCCTGCAGGAGTCTGAAATTCACCTCATGTCCACTTACTGTGCATCTTTTGAGAAGAGATTGTTTGTTGTAATTGTCATTTTTGTAATCTGCATAATGACCAGCTAAATCTAAACAGAAACTGCCAAACTCATTACACTCAAAAGCAAATTTGATTTCAGATCTTCAGAGATGAAAAGCTAGATCAGCAAATCACTATGATACATTATGATCTGCAACCTCCCCAACATAACGTTTTCTAAGGCATTTTTTCTGCAACCAGAAGACAAGATATTTTTAAACATCTTGCTATGCTGGAAGATGTCACTATTTTTGTACCTTAAATTAATTATTTTTAAAAGGATAATAAAAGGTACATGCTGCGGCACTTCTTTGTGTAGGATATCTTTACATGCACATCTGTCTTTAGTTATATAGGATTGTTCCTTCTTTTTATGGTAAAGTTAGAAAAGACTAAAAAGAAAACAGCATAAGCTTTTCTGTACTGTTTATGTATCTTCATTTGCATTATCTTTTGTGCTACCCCAAAAAGAAGAAGACAAAAGCATAACTGAAATGTGAGTTCAACCACAGTTCAAGAGGTTTACGATCCAGTTCTGCATTCCTGGCACACTCAGCATCTGATCCAAAGTCCACTGAATTCAATGGAAAGATTAACATTGTCTTCAATGGATTTTGGATCTGAAAGCCGAAGGCAATGGGAATCTTGGTTGCACAGGAATACAGAACTGAGTCCACAGATTGATCTTGATGCATGATGATTTATACTCTTGACTACACTTAAGAACATAAGAACGGCCATACTGGGTGAGACCAAAGGTCCATCTAGCCCAGTATTCTATCTTCCAACAGTGGCCAATGCCAGGTGCCCCAGAGGGAATGAACAGAACAGGTAATCATCAAGTGATCCATCTCCTATCGCCCATTCCCAGCTTCTGGCAAACAGAGGCTAGGGACACCATCCCTGCCCATCCTGGCTAATAGACATTGATGGGCCTATTCTCCATGAATTTATCTAGTTCTTTTTTGAGCCCTGTTATAGTCTTGGCCTTCACAACATCCTCTGGCAAAGAGTTTCACAGGTTGACTGTGGGTTGCGTGAAGAAATACTTCCTTTTGTTTGTTTTAAACAAACAAATAATGTTGAAGGTTTTGCTTTTATATATAGACATAGATATAGATGGAGAGAGTGAAGATGTGAATTTAGTGATTGAGTTTTGTTTTCCCATAAACTTGAGAAAGTCAGGTTGGAAGTGCTCATTAAAGTTGGATGTATTGTAGCCAAGCTGTTGTGCATGTTTCCCCTGCACAAGTCTGAAATTCACCTCATGCCCACCTACTGTGCATCTTTTGAGAAGAGATTTGAGAAGAGAACTTCTTAAGTTTTTAGTTATAGGAATTATGTATCTAAATCTTCACACATGCAGATGAGAATATGCCTCTATACACAGATAGCAGAATGGTGGAAATGGTTTTCATATAAGATGTTACAAATGGAGTAATAGTATAATGATGGCATGTTTATAGAAAACATGGTTTCATTTTTAGTTTTTATTTATTTTGCGCACATTTATTTCGAAGCTGAAAAGTTCAGAATCACTTTTATCTTATCCTGGTGCTAAGTACAGATGCTGTGTACTGATACTTGCTGTGAGTCAATATGTACCTATTTGAAGTAAGATTATGAAAGTAACCATAGCATGCTTTCATTTTTTCACACCATTAAAGTTATTTTTTTTTTCAGGAAACAAGGCCCAAGATGCCATACTTTGGAAGTTCTTCTTATTTGAAAAGTCACACCTAGCTAAAGTGCATTCTAAGATGCACATTTGCATTGAAACCAGAAAGTTGAACTAGTAGCGTCTGAGTATAGATATGAATAAATGACTGTGTGTTCTATCATAAGTGCCATATGGAAACTGAATAATTATAACTGCATTTAGTTTTCATGAGTGTTTCTTTTGTGTTATTTTTTCTAAGGATGTACCGTATGTCCCATACAAGATTTGAGCACATAATCTTCAAACAGAACTATATCTTTTAGTGAAATTTGTGGCTATAATTCATAAAGGACCTCTGTGTCAATGTTTTCAAAATCAGGCTACAGTACTTATATTTTTTCAAACTGTGGTTCAAACCATTGTTAGATTCCTATTGAAAGGCACACTTACATCACACTATTTTTCAAACATAAAATCAATCTTGTATGTGATTATGCTATATGGGGTTATTTGTGTAACAAATATGTAAGTGTTGAAGCCAGTTGGAGAAAGAAAAAAAACATTAAGGGTTGTATTGGGGTATCAGTAGTCAAAGCTAGCTTAATTGTGCAGAGGAGCGCTATACCAAGCAGCAGTGGCCAGAACACAGTGGCTCTGGGGTGCTGAAGGGAAACTCCTCCTTTCTGAACAGGGGCCAAACTCCTGCCCTGCCACATACACTAGAACTGTTTAGTCCTATAGGCAGTGTTAATACTCCTGGGCACTCAGGATACAGAAGCACCAGCAGAGGTGTGTAGGGTACACTGTGCCATCCTCCCCACTCCCATCTTGCATATCTGCCCATGAGCAGCAACAATTTGGTTTTAGACATGTATGTGTGTAGTTACGCATTAGTCTAAAATATCACAGAAGCAGAACTTCAGATGGCGATGATAAGAGGAACTGGAAAGTTATCAACTTCTGTTTTAGTATATCACATTCATTAGGAATTGTGAATTTCCCCTCCCTCCCATTCCCTCCCAACATCAGTTACATTTTTTTAAGAACTAGAATAGAGAACATTTTTCATTATGGGCTTGATGCAATGCCTACTGAAGTCCATGGAAAGACTCCCATTGAGTTCAATAGGTTTTGGATCAGACCTAGTAATAAGAGTTACATAGCCACAAAGTGGCTATGATAAATGGCAAAGACTGTGAGATATAATGACCCCTGCTGTATTAGCATAAGTGGTAGGGGTCACAAAAAAGAATGTTCTGCTTTTTAAAATGGCTTTCAGATTTTTGGCTAATTTAGTTCTGTAATGGTTTTCCATTTTTTATCCTTTTCCCTCTAAGTTCATGTCTCTTATCCACTTGTTAACATATTGTTTTGTGAATAAGATCTAACTAGCTAGAGAAAAGCAATTGGCTTATTACTGTTTTCAGCAGATTTTTCACATTATGATGGCACATTAGCCATAATTATTTTTGATGTGCAAGTCGTTAAAGAAAAAAAAAAGTAAGTGCTCTTTACTTTTAATATAGATGTATTGAGATTTTTGTGCGCTATTCTTACATCCTCATATGTTAGGATGTCTGCAGTTGGCAGAAAAAGAGGTTTTAAAGGAAAGTAACAAAGTAGGGGTAGGAAAAACTGCTGAGTGTTACATAGTCTGCATTGCTGTCCCATGACATCATAAAGAACATGAAGTGATGATAATGCAGTTTGCAAAGATGCAATTACTTTAAGTATCTATTGGGCAGGAAAGAAGCAAACTAATCTTATTACTAACCATTTAACAACCTATGTATTAATCATAGTCAGTATACCTTAATGACTGATGTTTGCTGTCATTTTATGTTTGCTTTTTAAATTATGACATTTTTCTTTACTATGGCAAGGTATGTGACAGTAGATTAAATATTAACATGGAATTTTAAAGCAGTAAATATATTTATTTGAATGGGGAAATATTTGGATGTATAAAGTATTTCCTAAGGTGAGAGAAATTAACATGCAGCAGATAAAGAAACAGCATAGTTGCTCTTAAATTCTAGGGCTATTTACTTCAAATAGTTTTTGTTCATTTATGTAGTTTATGATCTGATTTGCTGAAATACTACATTCTATGTATGATGCTCAAAGCGGTTAGATGGTTAAAGATGCATATTTTTGTACAGGATAACAAAATGAATAGAGATAAAGCCAATCCTTGTGTAAATAGACACAATTTCATTGACTTCGATGGCTGGCTTGCTTGCACCATCTCTGAAACTGGCTCACTGGGTTTTAATCAAGATATTTTTGAAATGACAATATCCATTGCTTTTTAATTATCTGTGTTATTTTTTTAAGATAATTTTTTTTGCAAGACTGTTAGGTTTAAAAGAAATTTGAAACAGTATATAGAACAGTATTTTTTTAAAAAAAGGCTAGTAACCTAGCCTAGGAAAGATATCCTACCATGTCTTTGGTATTTTTCAAATTGGTGAAAGTATGGTAGCTTCAGGGCCTGGCCGCCGGGAGATATCACTAGCAGTACTGGATGGCCTTCCAGGGACAGCTGAGTGACTTTCACCTGTAGCGGAAGAACCCACCATATGCTATACAGTGGCATGGCTGTTGCTACTGAATGGAGCCCACTCAGGCTTCACCAATTAACAACACAAACTGCAGCTTTCTTGTTGCAGGTCCCTATTCAACTAATTGCTTAAACTGGGATTTTCAAAGGGCGTAAGGGAATGAGGTGCCCAACTCCCACTCAAAGGTGGGCACCTAACTCCCTTAGGCCTCATTGGAAATCTTAGCCTTAAACACATACTTTAAACATTGACTTCATTGGGACTATTGACATGCTTAAGTATTTTGCTGAAACAGGGTGAAGACTGGAGAATCTATTTAGTAAACAAAACTACTTCTCATAAGCAAAACCAAGGAATAAGGCAACATTGTGTGGCAAGGCAGCTTATGCTAAGTACACTGGAAATGTCTGTACTTTGTTCCTGCAAAATATGTGGCGTATATGGATACTATACCAAAATACATAGTTTGTGTAACCTGAGATGCTTTGATGAAGGGGTTAAGTCCTGGTTGGGTAGGTTAGGAGTATCCTCCTCAGGGAGTTATTTGATGTTTGGTGCAATCTGTTCTAGTCCCAAAGTGAATGGATAAAGTATTTTAAAGAGATATTTATGTGAGTTTCAGGGATCAGTCATCTTTATTGGGGATGGTTTTGCAGTATCAGGACTGAAGGTGAACCCCATCAGAGGATGGGAAGTCAGCTTAAACCCTTACTTCAGTTTAGTGGCAGAGACTTGAACAGGAGCTCCCAAAAGCCTTTCCCCCGTGCTTCATGGCACAGTAATAGTTAAAGCAAGTAAAGATGAACCTGGCTATGTGGGATACTTGTGTGTGTGGTCATTTTACAGCTATGCTATGGGGGTGAGGTAAAATGAATATAATTGGACTCAAATGAGCAAGTCACACCTTCCAGAACAACTTTCCCTTTTGAATAATCTCTCCTCACTCTACTCTGGATGAACTACACCAGGGGTCGGCAATGTTTGGCACGCGGCTCGCCAGGGTAAACACCCTGGCGGGCCAGGCCAGTTTATTTACCTGCTGATGTGGCAGGTTCGGCTGATTGCAGCCCCCACTTGCCGCGGTTTGCCGTCCTGGGCCAATGGGGGCGGCGGGAAGCCGCGGCCAGCACACCCCTCGCCTGCGCCACTTCTCGCCGCCCCCATTGGCCTGGGACGGTGAACCGCGGTGAGTGGGGGCCGCGATCGGCCGAACCTGCTGTGTCAGCAGGTAAATAAACTGGCCCGGCCTGCTAGGGTGCTTACCCTGGCGAGCCGCATGCCAAACGTTGCCAACCCCTAAACTACACTGCACACTAAGGCTGGGTTTGTGGGACCCAGGCTAGTGGACTTGGTATTTCCAAGCCCATACCTGAGCAGCTGCACTGCATTGTAAACCTGTGTTTACAATTGCTGGACCCGGGTGTCACAGCTGCGCTGAGCTGGCCATACTGCATTATGCAGATCTTCTGGCTTGGGTCTGTGACTTGAGCTGCATTCACGCTACAAAGTAAAAGGGCTTAGACCTGAATCACAGCAGGAACTCTGCTCTGACCCATCCCCTTAGCAGAGTCCTAGGACCACGTCCTGAGTGCTTGCTGACCCAAGTTAAACTGATTTATGTATGGGCAAAATAGGGGCGTGGGCTGAAACCTGAGTCAAAGCCTGGGCTTAGTGTGCAGTGTAGACATACCCTAAGGCAGGGGTGCCCAACCTTATTATACAGGAGGGCCACATAAACCTAAACACAACCTTGTGTTGGCCAAACAGATATTCCATATTTTAATAAGTTTTAAATTCACCTATATTGATTTCTATATTCAGTTCAGCTTGTTTCATATGTATGTAGATAGGTTGTTTCTATGTACAGTATTGTCTATTTACACACTCATGTAAATTAAAATGATGTAAACATGGCAACAAAAGGCTAATGAACTGGCCAGTAGTTTTTTTGTGTTGAAGCAGGCAGTGGGCCTTATGAAATACTCTGGTGGGCTGTGTAGGGCTCACAGGTCATAGGTTGGGCCCCCTGCCCTAAGGGGCTAGCAGCAACTTCACCACAAGTGTTTCTGCAGGATCCAACAATCTTCCCCAAAGCTCATTAGATTTAAATTAATGCTTAATATTCTCTTGCTTGTAGAAATGTCATACCCTATTGCCATTGACAAAAGAGTAGGAACTTTTAGCACTACACAACAGTTACTCCAAAAGAGAAGGAGTCTCTGCCTTACTATCACAAAAGGCCATATACACATTGTTTAAGGTTAAAAGTTACCCCCCTACCTGAGTTTTGGCTTTATTACTAAGGGTAACTCAAACTAAACATAACAATATAAACTCCAACCTATGCCTTCTCCCCAGATATGACTTCACCAACATTCCTACCTTGGGCCCCATCTGCCCGAAGCCCTAACTTTCCCTCTAAAGAGCTATTCTCACCTCTCTTATATACAGTGCGGAGTTTAACAAGCCACACCTGCATCACTGAGTGAGCAGGGATTAATTTACAGGGCCCAGAACCTAAAAGGTATGTAGGCATCCAACTCCAATTGATTTCACTGGAAGTTAGAAGCCTAAATAACTTTGAAGCTCTGGGTCCAGCTACCAGGGTGGAGTCACAGTAGAATGAAGCCACCCTGTCACACTCCAGGATCATAGTATATCCCATATTCTTGCTGGATAAAGCCAAACCCAGGCCCCTGCTCGCATGCACAGTCAGTGCGGAGTTGACTGCATATGACATTTCACGCATCTTTCAGATAACACGAAAATGCAAATGAAAATGCTAGTATTTGGGGCTTCATGCTGGTTTATGTTATGCCCTGGAGAATGTTAGGTTCATAAACCCAGGAAGAGATAGTACTAATCCCCATATATTTTACATGCACACGCATGTGTACACACACAATATTATTATTTTATCTGACAGACATAATGTAGATAATCTTTATTTAATAAATAATCCAGATTAATTGAACTCAAATTGCTAAGAAGTGGAAAAATCATTTCTATTTCAGTGAAACGAAAACCATGCATAAGGCAACTCAACAAAATAGATGGTTCTCATATGAAATATGACATATATTGAAAAATGATTGATCACCTACATTAAACTTAATGGCTAGGATTTTAAATACTATTTGCTTGTAAAAAGCAGAAAGAGGGAATAAGAAACATGTTTTGATACTGCAAAAATGTACACAGATACCTACGTTTATTCATGTGACATGTCCTATTGAGTGAGATTATGCAGCCATGTACAATTAAGCATGTATGTAAGGGTTTTCAGGATTGGGGTCAGGGGAATAAATATATTCACTGCTCCCCTGACTGTCACACATATGTTGTTTAAGCTATTTAGACCCTGCAGTTTCTGCCAGTGGCTTCTCCCATAATGCTTACCACAAGCTATTATGTAGGCATACTATGTCTGGCTAAAAAATGTCTCGGAAGTCGATTCTGGAATGAATTGCTACACTGAGATTTAAGAGATGGAAAAAGACCTACCGGTATTTTGTCAGTCTCTCTGTCAAAGCAAGAAATTTCCATGAGAGTTTTTAAGTGTTTTCCCCAAGCTTTAGTGTTAAATGGCTCAAATTATGTGGGCTTCCATAGCTTGTCTTTGAAATGTATACCATGGCCTAATTCACCATTTCCCAAACTTTTGAAAGCTGAGACTCCTTCAGGAAAATGAAATGAATCACATCTCTGTGAAACCCTTCCATGTGTTGCTAAAGGCCTACCCAAAGTGAGCGGTCATTAAGGATAGATCACGTCGATGTTCATATCTTATGATTCTGCCTCTTATTTCTTATATGTGTTGATAATTAAAGGATTATCATTAGCACCTAGGTTAGCATCCATTGAAACGAATGGGGCAGTTTACACCTGAGATGCATAGTTTCAGGCTCTCTATAAACTTTAATTTTTAAAAAAGAGAAAGCTGAGATACTGGAAAACAATTTAGAGACCAGTCTACACCACATGCCCACACCCTTAACTGGTCCTTCCCATCCCTCTCAGTCTGTTGGGGAGGGATGAGCATGCCCTATACTCTGTGAAATGCTAGGCTAGATGATCTTGTTTTAAGAAGTTCTGCCCTAATATTCAAGCTCACGGATGCTGCTCAGTTTCAATGCACAGGAGCAGGCTGCATTGAGCACAAGGACTATGCAAGGCTAGCATCTATAGTGGTACTTTTCTCTTCAAAGGGAGGAGGGAATTTATAACGGTATGAGACTATGAGGTATGAGTTTATAAGGGTTTATGAAATTAAAAGGGTATGAGACTCATTTTCTCTACAGGATGCAGGAGAACTGGACCTGCACATGATGGTGGAGAGCACATGCTACAATTTGCACCAGGCTGGTGCAGCCACTGTGCTCCCAGAACTCTGGGAGGTGTTTTGACTGCGTGAGGCATAAGAATCTCAGGGTGCCCCCTGTGACATTGCATTCTATATTACTTTATGAAAATATGCTCATGAGTATGAATAAAATGTAACTGGAATATGCTTCATGCAAAATATCTCTTGTAAGATATCATTACAAACCTTATAATCTATTGAGTGGTCATCCTACTTGTATAAAGGTATCACTCTTGTATCTGAAACTAGAAATATAAAGTATAACTCTGAGGGCCTTATGCAAAGTGTGGGCCATTAATGGTGGTTTGGAATCTTGATGGCTCCCACTAACCAGGACAATTGACTGTGGATGGTTCTGTTTGCAGGCAGGCCTTCCTGTGAGTCAGGCTGGCAGGAATGAATGCTTGGGGTCTTACAGTGACATGTGATCATGTCACCTGAACTGGAATCCATCTTTAACCTGGTGTTTTTTCCATTGAGAAGGAGGGGTGGGAACCCAGAGAGACAAAGGATTCCTGCCTTATGCAAAAGATATATAAGTGGGTGGAACAGAACAAAGTGGCAGGCATCATGAGAAATCCCATAGCTACCACCTGAGCTGGAACAAGGGCTGTACCTAGGGAAAGGATTGTGCCCAGAATCGGAAGGCATCCAGTCAGTGAAAGAAACTTACTGAAACATCTCTGAGGGTGAGATTTTATCTGTATTCAGTTTTATTACTGTATTAGGCTTAGATTTGCATGTTTTATTTTATTTTACTTGGTAATTCACTTTGTTCTGTCTGTTACTACTTGGAACCATTTAAATTCTACTTTCTGTTTAATAAAATCAGTTTTTACTTATTAATTAACCCAGAGTAAGTATTAATGCCTGGGGGGAGGGGGCAAACAGCTGTGCATATCTCTCTATCAGTGTTACAGAGGGCGAACAATTTATGAGTTTACCCTATATAAGCTTTATACAGGGTAAAACAGATTTATTTGGGGTTTAGACCCCATTGGGAGTTGGACATCTGAGTGTTAAAGACAGGAACACTTCTGTAAGTTGCTTTCAGTTAAGTCTGCAGCTTTGGGGCATGTGGTTCAGACCCTGAGTCTGTGTTGGAGTAGACTGGTATGTCTGGCTCAGCAAGACAGGGTGCTGGACTCCCAGGCTGGCAGGAAAAGCAGGGGCAGAAGTAGTCTTGGCACATCAGTTGGCAGTTCCCAAGGGGGTTTCTGTGATCCAACCCATCACACCCCTGTAACAGGGATGGTGCTGCTGTACACTGGCCCTTTATGGGGTAGGTGTCTGTCATGACCAGTCCTATGATTTATAATCACAAGGCCCATTTGGTCAGAAAACGGTAAAATGCATTTATTACAGCTAGAGCTAAATGGGTCTCACATTTCCAATTTATGCAATGTTAAATATATGGAGTAGAACTAATGCCAAAAATAGACATTTTCCACTTAGATGAAAAAGCAAAACTGTCACATTTTAATAGATATGGCAAAAAAAAAAATGCTATCAGGAAATACCTCATGGATTCTTTTTCTTCATAAAGCATACCTCTTACACCAATGAATAAAACCATGTTTAATTTGTTCTTTCAAAATAGATATCCATTTCTTAGTTGAGGCAGCATTTACCTTGTATCGATTCAGGTAATTGTAATGGTATGCTTTTTCTGCAGGGGTAATCTATGAACGCTGAAATATTGATTAGCTTGTTCTAATAAGAATTAGACATCAAGTCACTTCCTTCCATCTCCTCTAGATCTAGGTTTAGACTTGCGCAACATGCTTCTGTATTGAGAGTTTAAGGTGCAAATGAAATGGTCTACTCTTCCCTTTGATCAGCATGCATAGCTCCTATTAGTACTGAGGGGAGATCATTATAAGTAGGGCCCTATCAAATTCACAGCTGTGAAAAATGCATCATGGACTGTGAAATCTGGTCTCTTGCATGAAATCTGGTCTTTTGTGTACTTTTCTCAAACTGGGGGTCCCAACTCAAATGCTATTTTAAAGGAGCTGCAGTATTGTCACCCTTACTTCTATGCTGCCTTCCAAGCTGCGTGGCCCAAAAGTGGCATCTGCCAGCCAGCCAGCCAGCTCTGTAAGCAGTGACACTGCCAGCAGCATCACAGAAGTAAGGGTGGCATGGTATGGAGGGGTGTCATCACTTTTTTGGGGGGATGCTATCATGGGCTTTAAATGCTTATATTTTGTCATTTAATAATAAATATTCATGCTTTGTTAAGATTTAAATATCTGAAGCTGTGAAATTCAAGATTTTAAAAATGCGATGACTGTGAAATTTACGAAAATGGATCATGAATTTGGTAGGGGCATGATTATAAGGTTTGATATTACTCCTTTCAGCATGTGGTGAATGTGTGTGCAATGCCCTGTATCTTAGGAAATTTGATACTGCATATCTTATGTACAAAGACTAGCTAGTGCTGGAACCAAACCCTCCCAAATTTTGAGAGTTCAGATAAAGTGGAATCTGGATTAGATCCAAATCTTTTTTGTTCAGCAAAACAAAAACCTAACCACAAACCACTGAACTTTTGTAAAATGAGAAAAACATGTTCATGGTTAGCTTCTCTCTAATAAAAAACACAGTAAATGATTTCCCAAGATCTATACTAATGCACATTGCAGACAAAGATCTATTTTGTTTTAATATAACATGGCAAATGCATTTTTAGGATGAATGTTCTTTAATAGCATTCAGAAATATGTCCTTGCTAAGTCTAGCCTGTATGCATGAAACCTTATTCAGGAATCCCACTGGGTTTCAAACTAAGCGGGGCTGGATGAGACCCGTATGGGGATGGCAGAATCCATGGAACAGCTAGGTGCTGAAGAAAGTGGTGCTGGTGACTACAGAACACACTCTGACCAGGGGCGGCTCCAGGCACCAGCGTACCAAGTGCGTGCTTGGGGTGGCAAGCCATGGGGGGCGGCCTGCTGGTCGCTGTGGGGGCGGCAGTCCTCCCGCAGGCATGCCGCCGAATCTGCATTACCAGCCGGACCTTCTGCAGGTGCGTCGCCAAAACCGCCTGACTGCCATGCTTGGGGCGGCAAAATACATAGAGCCGCCCCTGCTCTGACACCTGAGTCAGTACTGCCCCAGTGCCCCAGGCAGTGAGCACTAGTGTTAGAGGACACTGTACAGATGGAACATTCATCTTTATATTGATCACCCCGACATATGCTAGGAACCTCACAAAAATGAGTAAGGACAGTTGCCTGTCCCTTGACATAACAAGTGAGGATCACAGATAAAAAGGGATGAGAGGAAGGATGTGGGTGACAAAAACTGTTTGGGGTAATAATATGAAATTCAAGCCTTGACCCATTTGGGGCTATTAAAAATCCCATGGCATGTTTCATAAAAGGAGGAGGCGTTGACTTGACCTCATTGCCTCTTGTGTAAGTATACTTTCTACCTATCTAAATTAAATCCCCTCTACAGTGTCAATGGGACACAGTATTGTTTTTCTACCTGCTGTCTTTAGCCATTGTATAGAGTATTGCTCTGCACTACTAAACAGTTGGAGTGATCCCTAGAATTGGGGGCATTTCACTGGTGCCTGGTGATCTTTATTACACATGTCCCTTTCCTAATGCACAGGGTTATCATGAGAACTATGGTCAGATTGTGACTGGCCCTTGCATTGGGGAAGAGAACAAGAAGACTAACCCTTCTTTATTAATTATTTTACTTATGGTGATATCTAGGACAAATCAAGAACAGGGCCCAATTGTGCTAGGTACCTTACAAACACAGAACAGTAACCACTTCCTAGCCTGAAGACCATACAATGCACAGATACTATTATAGACCTTGTGCCTTTCCTTAGTTTAATGACTGCTATTTGCTAGTAGCCCTGAGGTACAAGCTACCTCAACAGTTGTTGAGGGGAAGTAACCCCAGGGCCCTGCCCCTTCTCAACACAAGCCAGCTGCAGTGGCTAGCCCTGGAGGGTAGCTCACACTGTAACCTCTTAAGGGGGTGGGTTGTAGCTCCCCTTCCCAGGAGCTGCAGGAGGCATTGTGCCTCCCCGAGACACAGAGCCTCTCAGAGCTCCTGCACGATTGCCCCAAAATAGGCCTGCACTTTTCAGCCAGATTCTGATCCTCAATATATGTGCAAAACACTTCGAGATCCTCTGACGAAAAGTTTACAGAAATACCAACTACTGTATTATTATTATTTTAGAGCAACTTTACTGAGATCAACATGGTGACTATTTGTGTTATTCCCTGAACCAGAAACCATACGAGTCCCTAGTGATTCATCTACCTTAGCAAACCCAAATAGTAAAAGATGCTTCTCTCCCCACCTCCCTGGGGACAGGAAGTTTGCTGTTAAAATACTAACAACATTGACTAATGTGGTATTAAAATCTATTTGCCAGTTTGCATCTGTGTGTCAAAATGAGTGACACTCTGATTTTCTTTCATTTGTCAGGAGCATAAACTAGGCAGCATTTGTGAATTGGACACTGCGACTCAATAACAAAGGAGAGATGTGTCTTTGGAGACATACAAAACTTGGCAGTCAAGATGGTATTAGTCTCCATTTGTTTCCATTGCAAATGACGACAGAATGCAATTATGAAATCGTATTGCAGTAGTAATATTATTTTAAAAAGAAGTAATGCAATATGATTCATCATAAAATCCAAATTAAATTCAGCACACTAGCCAGCCGAGAACATGATACAGTAAAACATCAACAGTAGTAACACAGTATATCAAAACAAGACCCAAATTAAAGTGTGACAGGAGGATACAAAGATCAGTTAACAATTGATGCATCAGAGTTGGATCAGAATGTGATTAGAAAGATTTATTACTTTTTATCAGCTTAGTGGCCACATTCTAAAGTGCATTACTAGGACTTAGCTTGGGACTGAGTATGACACATGAAAAGGTGGGGAAAAAACATGGGCCAAATTTTTACCTGGTGAAAATCGGCATAGTGCCACTGAAGTCAATGACGTTATGCCAATTGACGCCAGCTGAGGATCTAGCCCAACATAAGTCTGCGTACTATGAGGGCAGCAAGATGTATACACTACGAAGTCTTATGTTTGTATGCAGTTCTGTCTCTAGGTTAGGTTTTCGTATTGATACTTCAGCCAAATATGATTAGTTATCCCCCTGTCTCTATGTGTGTTCTTATTTACATTATTTTTAAAAGTCTACCATGTGCCTCTGTCTGGTCCTTGAACCTACAGTTTTTCAAAGAGAAAAAAAGAGTGATCTACCATGTCCAGAATGGGCAGGAAATTACCCTACAACCCATCATATCAAGGATTGTGGGATTAGAATTGGATAGGTCATTTTTTCCATGTGTGTGAGAGCTGGTTCTCCTGGTTGGGGAGACTTTGGGGGTGAAAAGCCTTGTAGGGCTTGGGGGTGGGGCATTACTGGTGCTGCTATGTAGGGGGTTTTTGGGGAATGGGGAGGCTAGTGCTTCTTTCTTCGGTCCACAAAGCACCCAGGTGCTTCTTCAGGCTGTGACGGTGGCTCTGCTGACTTAAGAAACAACCCTTCCTCTGCCTAGAGCTGAGCTCTCTATGGGCAAGGGGAGAGGAGAGCTCCAGTGTGATTGGCTTAGGCCAGGGATGGAAAAGATGAGGCACTGGGTGGCAGAAGGGGTGGAGTGGAGATGCTGGGAGCTGTTTTCTCCTCCCCCTCACTGGGTTCTAGCTGGTCCTAATGCTGCAGGACTTGGCCAGAGGTTTTTTTAGCCATTGTCAGCCACCTGCTGGTGACCCCTTTCCAGGTCCTACCAGCTGAGTGGTAGGGATCTATACCAGTGACAGAGCAGTGGGCCTGGGGAGGAGGTGCGGCATTCCCATTCCAATCTACACATTTTTTCAGATGGTTTTGACTAAAACATTCAGGCCACTAGAACTAAGTGAACAATCTGTAATGACTAATATTCCCAATAGATTTCACCTGTTTCTGGTCACAAACTGTCTCCAAACATTTTCTCCACACCGAACTTCCCACAAGTCCATGCTCATTTTCAGACTCCTCTTGGCCTTCACTGACCTCTACTTCTCCGCTCTTCTCTGCTACTTCTTGGCCTCCTGCAGCTCTTGGTCCTGTTTTCGCTCCTGAAAGTCTGCAGCCATTTCTTGTCATTTCCCAATGCCCTTTGCTCCTCCCTTGCAGGCCTTGATCCTGCAAACTGTGGACATTGGGACCTGTGTAGGTCATTTTGCAGGATCAGGGACTTCGTTCTTCCATTTTTACCTGGTCCTCTCTCCCCATCTGGATTCCTGATCTTGATTCTCTCCAGTTGCCCAGACTTTTGTTTCCTTGGTCTGTTTTCACCATTCCTTTTACCCCATGACTCCACCTGTCCCAACACTGGTTTTTCCAGATGGTCCTTCTTCCCTTGTGACGGGGGCACCAACTTGGAGTCCAGTTTGGGGAGGCCCCAAAGCCCTCCACAAAGAAGGCCTCTGACTCCATTTTCTCCACCTTATCTGTCCCTTAGTCTCTCAAACGTCTATACTAGGCAATAGTCCCCACAGTCCTCTAGCTTCCCCTTGTATTAGGGGTGAATGTTTTCCCACATTTTCCACCACATGTGATGGGGCGCGACTCACCACTGTGGTGCCTATTGCTAGCCGTCCTGGGAATTAGCTCTGGTTCACTGGTGCGCCTTCATTTAGTGGCATCTCGCCGCCGTAGCTTTTGTCATCAGGACCTGTGTTGCTCTCAAGACCATGGTATCCTCTGCTGGACACAGCCCTCTTGCTGTGCCCCACTCCATTTTCTCCCTCCACTTCCGGGGGGCTGGCAGTCCTCTGTCCAGCCACTTGCCTCAGTGGCAGGCTG
Source organism: Malaclemys terrapin pileata (assembly GCF_027887155.1). Lineage (NCBI taxonomy): Eukaryota > Metazoa > Chordata > Testudines > Emydidae > Malaclemys > Malaclemys terrapin. Next base: position 179,571,786 of record NC_071505.1, read on the forward strand.
CAGTCCAGGGTCTAGCCACTCCCCTCATGGCAAGTAGGGCCAAAGGGGGTGGGGGGAGACTTGTCCCACCCACTACTCCAGGTCCCAGCCCAGGGACCCTCTAGCTGGCAGCCATGCAGTGCGTCAACACCAACACCTTCTGTCTGTTTCCCTGGGCCACTTCCCCATAGCCCTAGCACCTTCTCCGCCCTTGTATCAGGGCCTCAGTCTGGCAGCGGTCAACCAGGAGCTCCTCTGACCCCACCCAGCACTGTTCAAACCATGGTGCTGTCTCTTCTCCCTTCTTCATGGCAGCCAGTCCTCCCTCCTCGAACTCAAGGGAATGACTGCCACTGCTCTGTTCAGCAGCCCTTCTTATATGGCCCAGCCTGGCTCTGATTGGCCATCTCTCTAAACCTTCCTAATTGACTGTCTCCTGTGCAGCCTCCCCGGGGCTGCTTTAACTCCTGTTCTGCCAGTGTGGGGCAGATGCCCCAACACATCCTTCTATCCCATTCCTTTTATCCCTCCTCCTGCCCTCTTGCTCCTCTGGATCCTTATTCCTTTTCTGTCCAGTGTCCTCACCTTCTCTGACCAGTTGCTGTACTGAAGAACTGGGGAGTTTTAATTCATGAATTATGGACACAGTAGGCTCATCTAGATTTGAAGGAACATGGTGATCTTGAGTTAAGGCTCAACTGGGGAAAGGCTGGCTTTAGGCCACCTTTGTGCCTCCCCAATCCCTGGGCCTGCTGGGGGCTGGTTCAGCTCCCAATGGAAGCCAGAGCATTGCCAACAATCACAATTTTGTCACGTGTCTCATGATATTTGGGTTTTATTTCTTAAAGCCCTCATTCCTGGAGTCATGTTATTACATGGGAATCACAGATTTCAGTATTTGTAAGTAAGTTTTTAGCTCTCACGGTAGCAGAGAAAAGCATGAAAATGTAACCCCTTAAGTCTCAACAAACAGAAGGCAAAGAATTTTGAGCCAATCTCAAGATTTTTGGGGCCAGACTCATGATTTTTGAATGTTGGGGGTGGGCAATACTGAGTAGCCTAAGAGCTGCTTTAACTCATGGTACCTGTGGTAGCTCCCGAGGGGTTATGGCAGCTGAGGATTGCAAGGTCACAATATGCCCAAGCCATGCCTTCCCCCAATCCTCTACATAAGGTATTGTAGAAGAGTGACATAAAGCTGGCTATGCTATGACACCAAGGAGTTCAACAAAGACAGGGGAAAGCTCGCTGCTGATTCAGAGGAGATACTTTGTACCACCAGACCAGTGGAAAACAACCTCACTGGGCAGGGGCTGTGGTCCTGATGTATTAACATGTTTGATGTATAATATTTCATACAATAATGCATGTGTTCTAAAAATCCTTCAGAAAGACTGATCATTGCGCACGTCTTTGAAAACTCAGTTCCTTAGCTGTTTGCAGGATGCATTTTTTTTTAATGACACCTCCCTCCCTTGCCCAATCCAATCACATGGATTGATGGATTAGATAAATTGTGTGCTTTAAACTGGAGCCATTGTTGACTGCTGCGAGTTGAAAAGAAAAGAAAAAGAATCTGAAGCCACAAATATTTTTCATTCATCTTTAAACTTAGCCAAACTAATTTGAGATCCCTATGTCAAGTTTCAGTCCAAAAAGAAGCCTTTATATTCATGTTATAAATAGCTGGGGAAACTGGCCTATTATGGAAACTCTTGCGCCATGCCAACTGCATCAGCAACAGTTAATGCAAATTTCATGTTAGAGCATATATGGCAACTGCTGAAAAATACTGGCACTATGGGATCTCACACTAGGGCACATTATGTAGTGGGAACCTTCTATCACAAATGCTCTGATTTAGGGTCTTATTCTGCAATCACTTTCTTGTGAGCAACTGGGACTTCTTCTAATAGTAAGCACAACACTTAGTAGTAAGTGTCTGTAAAATGGGAACAGTGGATGAAATTAATCTCTATGCAGAAGGCCAACACCAGGCTTGTGCATGACTAAGTCCCACTTAAACCTGTATTGGCTCCCCGTACAGGGGTAAATTTCACCTTTAGTGATCATTTTAATTAATATTTCCCCTTCACATGATTTAGTGTATCAGAATCTCTGCTGGTCAACATGTTTTCTATTCTAATAAACAATGTCATAATAATATAAGATGTCTCAATGGCACAAGATTTTAAATGAAAATGTCACTAATTAGTAGGCAAAGAAAAACATATGAAAGCCCTATGAGAAGTTATCACATCAAGTCATCTTTCCACAGTAGTACAGCTACAAACGTTTTCTAATTTGAAATTCAACAAGAAGGTACTTTGATTAACATTATTAAATAAAGAAAGATTTAGATTTATATGCATGTCTCTGTACTTCATTCCACGCTGTATGCCTATGTTACAATATTTTCTGACATTTCATACCTAAATTAGAGGAACAAATTTATTTGAGCTAGTGAATATTTCATGGGGAAAAAAATCATGCTAGAGAGGAAGTATGGTCTGTGGTTAAGGCAGTGGTTAAGTGCATTCAATTCCAGGCTCTGCCATAGTTTTCCCATGAGACCTTGGACAAGCCACTTAAATTTTCTGTTCCCCAATTTCCCATCTGGAAAACAATACTTCCTTCCCCCACCTTTCACTGTCTTTTCTATTTAGATTGTAAAGTCTTTGGGGCAGGGACTGTCTCTTAGTATGTACAGTACCTATAATGATGGAGCTTTGATCTTGGTTGGAGAATCTAGGTCAGCAAATCTCAACCCGAGGCCCGCAGGCTGCATGTGGCCCAATTAGCACACATCTGTGGCCCAGCTCAGCTGTGTGCTAAAGGCCGGGGTCTACAGGTTCCTGGCTGCCCGGCGTGGAGGGGTCCAGGCTGCCTCATGGGGTCGGAGCTGCCGGCTGGGCCTGCAGGGTCAGCGGTCTGGGGCTCCTGGCTGGCCCCATAGGGTCAGGGGTCTGGGACTCCCAGCCGGCCCTGGGGGGTCAGGGACCCAGGGTCTGGGGCAGCCGCCCAGTCCCGCAAGTTGTGAGGTCTGGGGCAGCCAAGTGGCAGGGGTCTGAGGCCCAGGGTACGGGGCAGCCGCCCAGCCCTACAAATTGTGGAGTCTGGGGCAGCCGAGTGGCAGGGGTCTGGGGTTGGGGCAGCTGGCCAGCCCTGTATAATGAGGGTCCAGGGCTCCTGGCTGGCCCCACGTACTCCATAGTCTGGGGCAGCTGCGCAGTGGGAGTCCAGATCAGCTGGCCGGTCCTGCCTGCTCCACCCCCCAGGGCTACCGGCCAGCCCTGCAGGGTCCAGGGCTGGGGCAGCTGGCCAGCCCTGCGGGGTCTGGGGCTGCCAACCAGCCCTGCAAGCTCTGGGGGCCGGGGCAGCCATGTGATGGGGGCCTGGGGCAGGCAGTTGGCCTGCCCCACATAGCGGGGGTACGGGGTCAGGGCAGCCAGCCAGGCCCACAGGTTCCGGGGCAGCTGTGTGGGGCCTGGGGTCTGGGGCAGATGCCCAGGGTGGACAGTGGGCTGGCCCCGTGCGGTGGAGGTTCGGGGTTGGGGTCTGGGCTGCCACTGCATATGCGACCCACAATGTGTAATAAGTTGAAGACCACTAGTCTAGGTGCTAATATAATACAAATAATAATATGATTTCACAGTATTATAATGCAAAATTTCTTTATTTTCTCCTCAATCCTTCTGTACAGGATTGTATTTGTAAATGTCCAATTCATGCTAAATTCACTATCCTACTCAGTACTACATCACCTGCAAAATGTCTGAGATGCTTGAAAATGATATACTGGCATTTCTGGTCCTTTCAATAGACTGATATTTGGATGGTATATGTATCTTAATCTTTCGAGTTAGAGCCTATTAATAATGGTCTATATTTTTTATCCTTTTCATACAACGTCTATATTTCCCACATCTTATCACATATGATAGTACCACAAAAGCAGGCCTTTTTTTTTTTAAGGCTATAAAAAAGTATTAGCCTATGGCTAGTCAAGTGGACAGTTGCCTTAATACACACAATCCTTCAAAGTGCTAAAGTGCTTAAATTCTGACCAAATCGGTCATTTGCTGTTTTATATGATCAGACAATGAATTCTGCCACATGGCTAATTCTATGGGATCCCATCAATAAACCATAAAAAAGGGTTAAAATTTTCAAAAATTACTAATGCAAACTAATGTTTCACTACTCATATAGGGACTGTTTTTAAAGATTTGATAGTATTTAGAAGTTGCAAAGAAAGCATTTTTCCTTGTCGGTAAGCAAAGGCACTTATTTTATAGTACAGTAGCCCTATTATGCTAGGTGCTGTACAAAAAGAGGTAGTCCCTGCCCCTAGGAGTTTACACTGTAATGAGAAAGGATCTTAAGGACATTGGGGAATACTAGGGGTAGTTTCTATTAAAATGCTATTTCTTCTGGTGTAGTAAGTTAATATACTAGCCTCTCACTTCTGAAGACCTATAGGGGAATCCTATTTTGGTAATAATTCAGACCATTGTTGGGATAGCTTTCACAAAATCTGACTCGGTTATGCCTAGTCAGTTCTAGCCAATACAATTACTCATGCACTTTAATAATCATCGCATTGCCCACAATTTTTTAAATTAAAAACCACTCTCTTATTTTGTTTTTTCCAATAGATAATATAGCTGAGGTAAATGAAATTCACCGTCAATACAGAAAATTTATGCCTTTCATATGAACTTAACCAAAGTCTTCCACTCAAACATATGTGCTAGGTTTTAATTTGAAAATTAAAAACCTGTAAAGTCAGAATAACTTCTCAAATGATTTAGATCAGGGATCGGCAACCTTTGGTGGGCCGGGCCGGTATGTTTACCTGCCGCGTCCGCAGGTTTGGCCGATCACGGTTCCCACTGGCTGCGGTTCACCGCTCCAGGCCAATGGGGACTGTGGGAAGCGGCGCGGGCCGAGCAATGTGCTGGCTGCCACTTCCCGCAGCCCCAATTGGCCTGGAGCGGTGAACCATGGCCAGTGGGAACCGTGATTGACCAAACCTATGGACGTGGCAGGTAAACATACCGGCCCGGCCCACCAGGGTGCTTACCCTGGCGAGCCGTGTGCCAAAGGTTGCCGATCCCTGATATAGATGAACTCTTTCTCTTTCCTGACTTTTAGTGACTAGCTATCCATACTGTATATTTTAGGTACACTCCAAATTATTTATTGGTTTGGGATCACAAAGGTCTCATGAATTCATTCTCATGAATGAGACCAGGGGTATGAGGTGGACGAAGCTTTCTTCTGGCAACTAACAGAAGTTACTAGATCACAGGCCCTAGTTCTCATGGGAGACTTCAATCGTTCTTTTTGCTGATACAGACTAACACGGCTACCACTCTGAAACCTGTCACCAGGGAAGAATTAGTAGGGGAAGCAAAAGTGGATGGGAATGTGGGAGGCAGTGACCATGTTCAGGATTCTGACACAAGGCAGAAAGGAGAGCAGCAGAATACAGACCCTGGACTTCAGAAAAGCAGACTTTGACTCCCTCAGGGAACTGATGGGCAGGATCCCGGAGAATAACATGAGGGGGAAAGCAGTCCATGAGAGCTGGCTGTATTTTAAAGAATCCTTATTGAGGTTGCAGGAACAAACCATCCCAATGTGTAGAAAGAATAGTAAATATGGCAGGCGACCAGCTTGGCTTAACAGTGAAATCCTTGCTGATCTTAAATACAAAAAAGAAGCTTACAAGAAGTGGAAGATTGGACAAATGACCAGGAAGGAGTATAGAAATATTGCTCAGGCATGCAGGAGTGAAATCACAAATCACACTTGGAGTTGCAGCTAGCAAGAGATGTTAAGAGTAAGTAAAATAAGGGTTTTTTCAGGTATGTTAGCAACAAGAAGAAAGTAAAGGAAAGTGTGGGCCCCTTACTGAATGAGGGAGGCAACCTAGTGACAGAGGATGTGGAAAAAGCTAATGTACTCTTTTTTTGCCTCTGTCTTCACGAACAAGGTCAGCTCCCAGACTACTGCACTGGGCAGCACAGCATGGGGAGGAGGTGACCAGCCCTCTGTGGAGAAAGAAGTGGTTCAGGACTATTTAGAAAAGCTGGACGAGCACAAGTCCATGGGGAGGGATTCGCTGCATCCGAGGGTGCTAAAGGAGTTGGCGGATGTGATTGCAGAGCCATTGGCCATTATCTTTGAAAACTCATGGCGCTCGGGGGAGGTCCCAGATGACTGGAAAAAGGCTAATGTAGTGCCCATCTTTAAAAAAGGGAAGGAGGAGGATCCAGGGAACTACAGGCCAGTCAGCCTCACCTCAGTCCCTGGAAAAATCATGGAGCAGGAACTCAAGGAATCAATTCTGAAGCACTTAGAGGAGAGGAGAGTGGTCAGGAACAGTCAGCATGTATTCACCAAGGGCAAGTCATGCCTGACTAACCTAATTGCCTTCTATGATGAGATAACTGGCTCTGTGGATGAGGGGAAAGCAGTGGATGTGTTATTCCTTGACTTTAGCAAAGCTTTTGATACAGTTAGGGTGACCGGATGTCCCGATTTTATAGGGACAGACCCAATATTTGAGGCTTTTTCTTATATAGAAGCCTATTACCCCCCACCCCTGTCCCGATTTTTCACACTTGCTATCTGGTCACCCTAGATATGGTCTCCCACAGTATTCTTGCCGGCAAGTTAAAGAAGTATGGGCTGGATGAATGGACTATAAGGTAGATAGAAAGCTGGCTAGATCGTTGGGCTCAACGGGTAGTGATCAATGGCTCCATGTCTAATTGGCAGCCGGTATCAAGCGGAATGCCCCAAGGGTTGGTCCTGGGGCCGGTTTTGTTCAATATCTTCATTAATGATCTGGAGGATGGCGTGGACTGCACCATCAGCAAGTTTGCAGATGATACTAAACTGGGAGGAGTGGTAGATACACTGGAGGGTAGGGATAGGATACAGAAGGACCTAGACAAATTAAAGGATTGGGCCAAAAGAAATCTGATGAGGTTCAACAAAGACAAGTGCAGAGTCCTGCACTTAGGACAGAAGAATCCCATGCACTGCTACAGACTAGGGACTGAGTGGCTAGGTAGCAGTTCTGCAGAAAAGGACCTGGGGTTACAGTGGACGAGAAGCTGGATATGAGTCAACAGTGTGCCCTTGTTGCCAAGAAGGATAATGGCATTTTGGGCTGTATAAGTAGGGGCATTGCCAGCAGGTCGAGGGACATGATCATTCCCCTCTATTCAGCGTTGGTGAGGCTTCATCTGGAGTACTGCGTCCAGTTTTGGGCCCCACACTACAAGAAGGATGTGGAAAAATTGGAAAGAGTCCAGTGGAGGGCAACAAAAATGATTAGGGGGCTGGAACACATGACTTATGAGGAGAGACTGAGGGAACTGGGATTGTTTAGTCTGCAGAAGAGAAGAATGAGGGGGGATTTGATAGTTGCTTTCAACTACCTGAAAGGGAGTTCCAAAGAGGATGGATCTAGATCAACGTTCGGCACGCAGCTCACCAGGGTAAGCACCCTAGGGGGCCGGGCCAGTTTATTTACCTGCTGACGCGGCAGGTTTGGCCGATCATGGCCCCCACTCACCACGGTTCGCTGTCCCGGGCCAATGGGAGCAGCGAGAAGTGACGTGGGTGAGGGATGTGCTGGCTGCGGCTTCCCGCCACCCCCATTGGCCCGGGACGGCAAACCGCGGCCAGTGGGGGCCGTGATCGGCCGAACCTGCCGCATCAGCAGGTAAATAAACTGGCCCGGCCCACTAGGGTGCTTACCCTGGCGAGCCACGTGCCGAACATTGCCGACCCCTGATCTAGACTGTTCTCAGTGGTAGCAGATGACAGAGCAAGGAGTAATGGTCTCAAGTTGCAGTGGGGGAGGTTTAGGTTGGATATTAGGAAAAACTTTTTCACTGGGAGGGTGGTGAAACACTGGAATGGGTTACCTAGGGAGGTGGTAGAATCTCCTTTCTTAGAGGTTTTTAAGGTCAGGCTTGACAAAGCCCTGGCTGGGATGATTTAGTTGGGGATTGGTCCTACTTTGAGCAGGGGGGTGGACTAGATAACCTCCTGAGGTCCCCTCCAACCCTGATATTCTATGATTCTAATGCATTCAAAGTAAAAAATCAGATTCATATATCTATTCTGTCCAGCAGCCATTTTTAGGGCAGAGAAATCATAATTCATTATACAGCATGCAAATAGTCTAACTGCGGTTTTATCTGCACCCAAATTAGCTTCTGCATTTATAAGGGGTAACACATCATTGGGCTTTAATTTTAAGGGAGAGATTATGAATATTATAGTAGTCTTTTGCCAGCATTTGTATATAATATGGAGGGGTTCAATGGAGTTAAAATAGAATATTTTAGCTTCTTTGCACCTCTCCACATTCAATGGTTGGCAAAAGAATTAAAATGAAGTGGTCACAGGGAAAAGTGCAAGAGGACGTAGCCTTGGGGGTTAAAGCTCTGAATTGCAACTCCAGAAATTTGGGTTTGATTCCCAGGTCTGCCACAGACTTCCTGTGTCATCTTGGCTAAGTCACTTAATCTCTCTGTCCTTCAGTTTCCCATTTGTCAAATAGGGGTAATAATGTTGACTTGTCTATTTAGATTGTAAAAACTTTGAGGCAGGGATGTACACTGCCTGGTGCAATAGGCCCCTGTTCTCACTTGGGACCTGTAATAGATTCTTACCTTTCTGACATCAGTTTGTATATTCTTACCTCAGTTTCCCTGCTGTGTCTCTGGTTCCCTTCTGATAATATAGGCTCCCTCTGACCGTAAAATAATTCATACCTCAGTTTTCCTGTGACTTTTGGTGTTTTTGTTCCTCCAACCAAAGCAAAAGTCCTCCTGTTCCAAGGTAAACAAAACAACCTTCAGCCCCTTTTCCCTGGATCTTCCCTGGCTCAGTAACCCTCCACCCTTCCCCAGGTCTTCACGCTGATGCAGAGCTGGTGGGGGAGTTTCCTTCCATCCTATTCAGATGTCCCAGCCTAGGGCTCTTAAACAAGGACTGGTGCCAGCTTCAGCCCTCTCTAGATTCTTCTGTCCCCTGACTCTCATTAGGCTCCCTCCCAGGGCCTTTCTGGCAGCCAGCCTCTCCTTGCTCTTTCTCCAGCCCTCTTGATGAAGAGGAACCTCCCCTCACAGGTCTTGCCTTGACCCTAATCTTCCACACCTGAATAGAAAGACCCAGAATAATTCTGACAGCTCCCTGAAGTATCTGCTTCCTCTGGCTTTATATAGTCCTGCTCCCAAACTATAGTCACATGATCCCTAGAGTCTGGGGTTACATCCTCCATAGTTACCTTCGGGGGAGAGTGAAAAGGGCATGTGCTTTTATTTAAAGGTAGCACATAATTTCCCATGGCAGATGCACTGTGGAATATTTACGAATGCACATAACTATTGTATTGTATAACCAAATCTCTTCAAACTGCCCAGAGCATATACTGCTTATTATGGACTATGTGTACGTAAGGCTTTTGTTTGTTTGTTTTGTTTTTTATGATGTAAGGTTTAGATATTACAATTTCAGTCCCAAGGATGGAGGGAAAGTAGAGAGAGATGCAGATGGAGGTTAGGAGAGGAGCAAGAGAAGGACCAAAGTCTTTGCAAACAAGAGCAACTTTGCTCACCAAACACCAGGTAAAGTGATAAGAGGTGAAATGTAATGAGGACGTGGAAGAAGTTGGGTGGTTGAGGGGGCAAAGGATGAAGCAAAACGCTTATGTGAATAACTACAGTAATTGGGCCTTGGATAAAAGACTGCAAATAGCCCAGTTTGAAAGGATAAGGCAGATTTAAAAGCAGTTTAGTCAACTTGCTAGATTTTTCACCCAGGGTATTCACTCAGGAAGATCAGCTCACTGAATTTAACAACAGAGGTAATACAGAGCCAACAGACAGGAGAAAATAAGAACTCAGATGTAAGAGGAGCACTAGAGCCAATGGAAAATATCAGGGCTCAATGAAAGAAAAGGTCAAGAGATGTTAAATTAAAGTAAGATGCTAGGGACTTTAAATGAGAAGAAGAATCAGAGTATAGGAACCGAGCTGTAGACAAGCAGTTCCATCAAGTGAGTTAGTGGGAAGAACAAGAAGGGAGTGAGAAAGGGAGAGGAAAGGGAAGAAGAAATTGATCAGGCAGGAAAGAGCACAGGATTTGGGTGGAGGGGAATGATGGCCAAAGCAGTGTATCTCTGAGTTAGGGAAGAAACAAGAAGAGTGAAAGCAAAAGAAGTGTATGATAAAAACATGAGTTACCTATTAAAGTCACCCAGAAGGAAATTTCCTCAAGGAATTAAAATGATATGATATGATGTTGACCAGCAATAGCAGTGAACAAGCTGAAGGAAGGGGGCAGCTGAACAGTGTAGGCTTCATATCAAGTGGGAGGAAATTAGAACAGAAAGAATTGAGTTAATGAAAAACCATACCTCCTTTAAAATAGCTAAGGAGGTGAGTGGGAACAAAGTATAATTTCCCACAAGTCAAAACTTCAAACGAGCAATATGAGCTAATTCAAGTGAGGTCCAAGCTAGGAGTGACATCATCTGATCATATGAAACTAAGAGACTTTACTTCTGATAGAGCATTGCTACTGTCTGGTATAACACTGAATTCTTAAGGCTAAATTTCATGGGGACAGTCCAACAGGTATTAAGTATCCAGTTTTCCTTTGCAACAGTTCCAACCTGTTTTCTTTTTACTGAAAATAGGTTTTTTTAAATGACCCATGGCACAAAAAGATAATGGACTATGTCATGGTAGGTCCTATGTGGCTGCACAATATGAGGAGGGAGAGGGAATTAAGACACTGCTTCCTACTAATACCCCTGTGAGTGCTAATGGAGGAAGGGAGGATGAGGTGAGGGTTGGGCTCAAAGGAACGGGAGCGCACCATTCATTGAAATGGAATCAGAGCTTCTGTTGTAGTGTGCATTTCCTGGGAGGAAATGTGTGAGCCAGTATTCTTCATTGCTGCGGCAGGATCCCTCTGAACATCCATGGCCACAGGCAGTGGATTAGTAAATAGTGACACTACAAGCAAAGACTGTCCAAGATTTCCAAAAGTGACAAGTAATTTTGGCTGCCCACCTTGAGACATCTAAAAGGCGCCTTGTTTCAGAAACTGCTGATCCCCTACCCTCTAGAAATCAGGCCCTTTAATGTGTCATAAGTTAAGCATCTACAAATTAAATGCACCCCAAATCACTGAACACTTCTGAAAGCTTTGGCTACAATTCCTTGAGCGGTGCAGTTCTGACTGATGATCCCGGTTCTCAGCAAGATTTTGGCAAAAGTTACTTATAAGTGCAGACTTAAAAGCATTTAGTATTCCCATTTAATAATGCATTACTATGCCAATATGAAATTAATTGACCTCCTGGAACCTAAATATATAAAAGCACTACTGAATTATTGTCTTTGTTTCCTCGTTTTTTTCTTTCAGAGAATTGCTTTGCTGACATTAATATTGGTAGAATTTTTTAAATTAAATTTAAAATATTCAGATGACAATTGCTTTTTTTTTCCTGATTGGTGTTTGTCTTCAAAATATCATGTCATTGTGCTGGTACTTGAGCGCCAGGACAGGAAACTGACTGGCTTTTTTGCAATAGTTCAGTTTGAATAAAGTACAAAAAGTGAATAATGTAAGTGTTGGATATATAAATTGAATGTTTTTCAAAGGGTTCCAGTTTTAGGAATGGAAGGTGTTAATAATAGGGGTAAGGACATTTGATTTGTAAAGCAAGTTTCAGTAGGATTATGTCTGTTTCACAAGCATGTAGGATGAAAAAAATGATTCTTGGGGAAAAAAATTAAGGGCAAAATCCAGTACTTGCTCCTCTCAGTGGTGTAAGGTTAGTAAGAATGGAATGTTTTGAGCTAGTCTGTCTGTACAAGGCAGGATCGCTCAGGGAGCGGGGCTGGAGCGCGATGTAACACACTCCAATAAAAGAAACTGTATACGTTTCTGTTCTTCTGCCCACAGTACCTGCTGCCTAATGGTAAGAAGCCAGGGGCCTGTCTATAGCCTCAAGATGGCTGAACATGTCATATGATAATAAAAAGAGCACATAGTTGGGTCTTATCTGGTAAATTAGTCAGCCTAGTGTTCAAGGGAATACAAGATCTGCATACTGCCCTATCCCTGCCCAGGTGCCCAGTTGGGGATGGAAGAGATTTCTTGTGTCCTCTTCCATCATTCATGCAAGGCAGTCCAGATTTTTGTCCTTAGGTAATAAGGTCCTGATCCTGCCACCTATATTGCGATTGAGTAGTATGTTATTTTGCAGTAGCCTCCTTCATTCCAATGAAATTACTTGCAAAATTAGGGTCTACTCAAGAATTATAATGGTGGGAGAATCTGATTCTAAGTGTATGACATAGAATTATCCAATATATTACTTTAAATTAATTGTGGGTAGTTACCCATTTTAAAGTTCTTGTTATGAAAAGGTTAAACAGCTCATAGTCAATGTTTTACTACCCATTTTGTCTGCAACACTGTGTGCAGTACACACTACCATTTTTCACTGTCAGATTATTTCTGCTTTGTAGCTGATGAATAACAGAGAGACAAAATTGCTAAAAATGAAACTCAAGCAGCTGACATCGCAGCATGCTCAGAGAAGGGCACTAAAATGTCAGCTGATTTACCAGCCATTAATACACAATTCCAGATTTCCATTAGCACATTGAATGACTTCTGCTGCAGCAGCCAAGATGATGAAACTCCTCTTCAGAAGCATAAAAGAAGAGGATTTAGAGTAGGTCACTGCTTGAACGCCAGGAACTAATTTAGCTAGAGCACAGAGGACTTCACAACCTTCTCTGAAGAACCTACCATCTGATTTCAGGTGTTTCATTTGCACATGAGGGGCTGGATCCCAAAACATGCCACTTATAGCTATTCACAGACTGTTTCCTCTGTGGTGTTCTATAGACACTGTGCCTTGGGAATAGCTATTAGCCTGATATTCTAAGGAACAAAACCTATGCCTTTTGCCACAGCTGCGAAAGGTACCAGATGAAGGAGAGGTCACTTTAAAAACTGAATGAGTTAAACCAGTGCATACTCCAGTGTGGACATGCATATTGACTAAAGTAATACAAACAGGGTTTAAAATTGGCATAAGAGTGTCCACACACAAGGTTGCATGGGTTTAACTAAATGAGTTTAGAAATCTCATGGTTAGTTAAACCTGTGAAACTTTGCACATAGAAAAGGTCTGAGGAGCCTCCACATTCCTTTATATTTTGCACACCAGCTCCACGGGGACTCACTCTGCAACTCAGTACAGTGGCCTTTGGGGGAGGAGAGGTTCAGTGTATCCATCATGATATGGATCCACTTAGGTTTCACAAACTGGGGAACAGCAATAAGGACTGAAGTAACATCTCCAGAGAGGCTCCACTGTTTTTCCATGGCCTAGAATGGCCCTCTCCCCATCACAGCCCTCAGGAAGTATTCCCTATTGTGCCAAGCCTGGCTGCTCCAGCTTGATAAGGGGGATGCATTTGACCTTAGGTGATGAAGTAACTCTTGTGAAATCATGATTATCAGTAATCTATCATCACCAATACATCTCCTATTAAGGTCTCAGACTTTAAGGCCCAAAGGGGGACCATCATTATCATCTAATCTGACTTCCTGCACATTGCACAGAGCCTCACCCACCCCTACTGCAGAAGGCCTATAATCTCTGGCTGAGTTATTGATGTCCTGAAATCTTGATTTAAAGATTTCAAGTTAAAGAGAATTCACCATTTACTCTAGCTCAAACCAGCAAGTGACCCATGCCCCATCTGCAGAGGAAGGTGAAAAACACTTTCTTTCAATGTGACCTGGGGGAAAGTTCCTTCCTGACCCAAATATGGCGATCAGTTAGACCCTGAGCATGTGGGCAAAACCACCAGCCAGACCCTGGAAAGGTTTCTCTGTAGCAACTCAGAGCCCTTGCTCTCTACTGTATCATCTGTGGCCATTGGAGATATTTGCTAATAGTAGTAGTGGATGGGCCATATGCCATTGTAGGCAACCTTATCATACCACCCCCTCCATAAACCTATCTTATATTAAGAGTGAGATTGATACGTTTTTTGCCCTCACTACTCTCCTTGGAAGGCTTTTCCAGAACTTACCTCCACTGATGGTTAGAAACTGTTGTCTAATTTCAAGCCTAAGCTTTTTGTTGGCCAGTTTATAGCCATTAGTTCTTGTACCAACATTGGTCCTTAATTTAAATAATTCCTCTTCATCTCTGGTGTTGATTCCTTTGACGTATTTATAGATAGCAATCATATCTCCCCCCAGCCTCCATTCTGTTAGGCTAAATAAGACAATCTCCTTAAGTCCCCTCTCATAAAATAGGGTCTCCATTCCTCTGACCATCCTAGCAGCTCTTCTCTGCATCTGAATTCACTGTCTTAAACATGGGAGATCACAAATGCACACAGTATTCCAGAAGAGGTCTCACCAATGCCCTATATAATGGTAATAACACGTTCCTAGTTCTACTGGAAATACCTTGCCTGATATACATCCTTGGATTGCATTTGCCTTTTTCATGGCTGCATCACATGAGCAGCTGATAGTCATCCTATGGTAGACCAATACACCCAGATCTTTCTCCTCCTCCGCAGCTTCCAACTGACATGTCCCCAACATGTCCCCAAAAATTCTTGTGGTTAGTACTTAAGTGCATGACCTTTGCACTATTTACATTTCTGCTACTCCGGTTTTCAAGGTCATCCAAATCTTCTTGTATGATATTTTTCCTTCTTCCGTATTATATTCAGGTCCTTCTCCATATTGGCAATACCTCCCAACTTGGTATCATCCACAAATTTTATTAACAAATCCCCACATTTTATGTCAAGGTTATTGATGAAAATGTTAAATAAGATTGGTCTCAAGATCAATGCCTGAGGAACTCCACAAGTAACCTCCCTCCAGCCTGACAGTTCATCTTTCAATATGACCCATTGTGGCCTTCCCTTTAACCAATTCCTTACCCACCTTTAGATTCTGATATTAATCCCCATTTTCTCCAGTTTGACTAATAAATTCCCATGTGGAACTTTATCAACTGCTTTACTGAACAGATTAGATCGTTTGCATTTCCTTTGCCTAAGTAGTATCCCAGTAGAGCCTCTTTTAGCTTATTTCTCCAAGTGATTGGGATGCAAACAGATTCTGTTTCATCCATTCCATCACTTCTGATTTCTTTACAGTCTACCTCATCATTAATATTGTGGCAGAGCTCTGACCTTGTCCCCGTGGGTCCTGCGCTTCTAGGCAGTATATGCTAGTCTCAGTGGCTCTCTGTGACCCTCCCCGTAGCCCTTCTCTCTCTAGGGCCAGGGTTACGATCTACTGAGCTCTTTTCATCGTAAGCCAGCAAGGAGGTTGGTGAGAGAATTCCCACAGTCTCTGTTGTCCCTAGGGCTTGTTTTAGAACAGTTTAGCCTCCTGTCCTGACAGGGGCCTGACTTCCCCTCCCAGGAGGTGTTCCTGAAGTGGTGGGTTGGGGGGAACCCAGGCCCGCCCTCTTCTCCAGGTTCCGGCCCAGAGACCCTAATGGTAGCAGCTGTTGGCAGCCAACCTTTCACTTCCTAGAGTTGCTACATTTCCCTGGGCCACTTCCCCACAGCTCTCCTGCTTCTCCCTTACCTTAGGGCTCCCTTATCAATAACTTGAGAGTGTCTTCATTAACCAGTCCTTCAGCCGCACTTCCTCTCCCCTGGCTCTCCTCTGCCTGACTGGAGTGAGCCCTTTTTATAGTATCAGCGGGGCTTTAATTAGAGTCAGGTGGTCACATTAGCTTAATGGCCTCACCTGACTCTTTGCAGGTTAATTGAAGTCAGGTGTTCTCATTAGCCTGGAGCAGAGCCTGCTCTGGTCAGTCAGGGAACAGAAAACTGTTAATTCAGTGGCCAGTATATCTGCCTTCTGCTATTCTGCTGTACCCAACTGGCCTAGGTCTATCACAATATATAATACTATTCTACCATCTTTATCTTTATTTCTGTCTTTCCTGAACAGCACACACCCTTCAATACCTGTATTCAGGACTACTATTCCACCATGTGTCCGTTATCCCTATAATAGCTGGTTTTACTTCCTGTACCAGTAGTTCTAGTTCCTCCATTTTGCTACCCAGGCTCCTTGCATTGGTGTGCAGACATCTTAGTTGTTTCTGTTTGGCTTCACCCACATTCCTCGCCCTATTAGGTACAGTGATTTCACTGTTAGTATCATCTACCTGACTTTTACTGTCATTGATATTGGCACCATCTTTCCTCTTGATGTCCAATCTCCTACCCTCTGTTGTTCCTTTTTCCAGTGCTGTATCCTCTCTTACTTGATTTTCTTCCCACTCAATGTTAAAGGCATGGCAATTACATGAGCATTTCCCAACGGTCTCCCCCAAATTCCTAGTTTAAAGCTCTTTTAATCAGTTGTGACAACCTTCATACCTGAAGTCTATTTCCCTCTCTACTTAGGTGGAGTCCATCCTGTGAGAAAAGTCTTCTGTCCATCATTGCCTCCTAATTGTTGAACATCCCAAAGCCCTCCTTATAGCACCACTACCTGAGCCATCTGTTGATGATCATAATCTTGTCTTGTCTTCTCCTCTAGAGACAGAATCCCACTGAAGATCACTTGAGCCTCCATTTCTTTATGTGTCTTCCCCAGCCTGGCATAGCCTTCCTTTGTATGTTCTGGCAAGAATCTATTCAAGAAGGACAATCAGTAGATTCTTTCCTGCTCTAGTTAGTATCTTCTTCAATCTCAGGACCACATCCCGAATCAGAGCTCCCAGCAGATAGCACACATTTCTGTTCTCTGGATCAGCTCTGGTGACAGGCCTGTCTGTTCTTAATAGGGAGTCCCCATCATGCAGACCTGCCTCTTGGGAGCCAGGTGCACAGAAGAAGAGGAGAATAAATCCCTAATATTTAACTGGAAAGTTAGAAGAATAAGTCACTGGGCAAATGAGTCTTCAGAATCTATATATACTTTTCAATTCAAGTTTATAGGTTTACCTCTCTATTTAGATCACCTAACATTTTCCATTATAAAGATTCTTGCAACCTAAATCATTTAGGATTGATTTCAGGCTTGGGATATTTTGCATTAAATAAGGCAGGGGCTACTCATTGAATGGTGAGGATAAAAATATTCAACAGCTGTTGCCTTTCCTGTGCATGGTCCATCTTGTGCACTGAATGAGGCAGAGGTCCAGTGAAAAAAATAGTATGTGATTATATAATTAATGGCTGTATGATAATGCATGTGTACAAATGGCATAAGTTAAGTTAAATGGCACAGGGCAATATTAATGTTCACATTTCCTAACTTTTGAATGCTTGACTTTGCAACTTTAATAATGTTTTTTGACTGAATTATTGTTTTTTTAAGGAAAATAATTTTTAAAAGGAACTGGGTAAAAATCAAATTCTGTTATGCACATCTATAATAACTCCTCAATGTGCATCATTATCAGGGTTTGAACCCTGAATCTTCAGCACTGCAGCACAACTAGAACTACAGGAATTATTTTTTTAGCAGGTAGGAGGAAAAAGCTATTATCTTGGGAGAGGAGACGGGATTGGACCTCTGGAGCCATGTGCAGAATCTGGGAGGCATTGTCAGGGCAAGTCCCGTCAGAATTTCTGTCCCCCAACTCTTGAGGAAACTGTCTTCTTGAAGGGTTGTCTGTGTAGTATGTGGAGCTGGTGTAAGCCTGGCCTTAGGTTAGAGTATTCATGTTGGGTTATTATTTTGGCAAGCTGTCACACTTTTGCTGCCTACTAAAGTGACAGAAGGGAAATGATGATTTTTCTAAAGTTTATACCACCACCAAACCTGAACACAATTTCATCGGACAAAGAAAAGGCACTTCTGTAACCTGAGGGATTTCTCCCTATTGAATTTCAAAGGCCTACTTCAAACAATGGAAGTATTAGGGCTTTTCCAGAAAGGTCACAAGAATAATTTATAATGTAAAGAGGTAGCCAAACTAAATATAGTGGTCATCCCTACAACACAGAGGAGCCACATTTGTTTTTCATTGAAAATCTGTAGCAATGGGAGTCAACTTTGGACTTAGCTAGATGGATTAGATCATACTAACTATTGCTTAATGAATTCTGGCCATTAGCTAGAAGTTCCAGGAATTATGCTCTATACACCTTTAAATGGAGAGAAGCAGCTACTATGCAGGATGCAAATGCAACCTGCTTCTGAGGAATCGTACACAGTATTCCTGATTCTACATTTATGTGAATTAAGGATAACTTAATGGAAGGAAATCAGACCCACTGTGTACTCACTCTTTCATGAAGACCTACTTTTGTTATTTCTTGTTTTGTCATTCTCTTAATATAATGTAAAGGACATTTTGATTTAAAGAATATGGTTACACTTTGTGTATAGAAAAACATTTAGGAAAAAATAAATTTAAGTTGTATGATGATGTCCTAATTACAAAAACGTATACATTTATCAAGTTAAATAGGATAAAACTTTTTCAGATATAAAATCACTGGGGTGTTTACCTAGATCTGTTAACATTTATTATGGTTAAAAACTGAAGTATACAAAAGAGGTGGATTTTTTCAAGTAAAAATAATAATTTATGCTCTTCAACAAATATGGCTTATGAACAGTTTATTTTTTACAGGTTTAATGGTAAAATTGTTTTCTGCTTGTGTTCAAACAGTCTAGATAATTATAGTAATTTCTTATTACTTCTGTAAGGCCTTTGTTAACTTTACAAAATACTGTAATTTGCACATTTTCTGTGTTGGAATTGGAATAGACAAGAAAAAATGATTCTTTTAAAAGAGGCTTTTAGTTAGTCCAACTACAAGAAGTCTAAAAGAAATTGTGTAAAGTTTTAAGATAAAATCAAGATCACTATACATACAGCTGGTACATTTTAAAACATGAATGGGCTTCAGCAGCACTCACCACATTATATATACAGATGACACCACTGATTTGCTCTGATTCGAATCATTTGTCATTTTAGATTCAAAGCATAAATTCTAAAAGAGGTCAATAGCAAATACAGTATGGTAAGCACACATTTCAACTGCTTTTGGAAGAAAGTAATTATATAATAAGTGCGTTTCACTTTCTTTACCTTGCAGTTTCATAAAAAAAGAGTCATTGGATCGTTTGGTTTGATCCTTTAAACAGATTTATCAACTGAAGTTTAAGTAAATATTTGTTTGTGGGGACACATTAGGTTTGATGCTTTCTGAAAATATTTTGATTATATTGTTCTGCTTGGCTATGTATTGTTATGGTCTCAGGTGCCAACTGTAGTTTCCATTGACTGCATTGAACATGCCAGGACATAGAGGTAAAACTATAAATACTGGGGAATCCAAACAAGCAGGATTAGATAACTGACTGAAGAAACTCATGACTTCCTTTTTACAATGGAAATTTAGAGCCTAATTTTGTGTCTATTAAAGTCAAGTAGAGTTTTGCCATTCATGCCAATAGAAGTGGGATTGGTCCCACATACAGTATTTTTAAAAAAACAAATACTACTTTTAAGGAAGAGGCCCAACCCAAGCAAGGAAAATTCCCATAGTTGTCAAAGGGATTCTCAATGGTTTTGATGGGACTTTCATCTGCTTAGGGATTTTAGGACAGGGACCAAGATGTGCATGACACCAGCAGTGTTAAAATTGGAGATGGGGGTTCAGCAGCATTAACCCAATCAAAATAAAGCATGACTTCCTTCAGCACGTGGCAAGCAGAAATATTATTCATCTTCTTTGTCACTGTATTTAAGGTCAAAAAGTGTGTTATGGAGATATCAAGCATCCCTGTTACAAGATAGCCTACTTCCAGGACTTGTCAAGACGTGTGGGCTTCCAGGAGGCCCGCCATGCCTGTGAAATCGACGGTGGTGTGCTTTTAAGTCTGGAAAGTGAAGCTGAACAGAAGCTCATAGAAAACATGTTACAAAACCTCACTAAGTCAGGCTCTGGGATTTCTGATGGTGACTTCTGGATTGGATTGTGGAGAAGCGGAGAGGGACAAGCAACATCGAGTGCTTGCCCTGAGCTCTACCAGTGGACTGATGGAACCATTTCATCATTCAGGTGAAAGTCTGGGAGATTGCCTATAGTTTCAAGGGTTTATGGAGGGAAACACAGTGTGTGCAGCACCCAAATAAGTCAAATGTTTTGTGAATTGAAGCATATAGAAAAGTTGGTCAGTGGGGCTAATAACATGCCCCTGCTTCTTCTTCACACAAAGAGGAGGCTGAGCCAATGGATATGCACTTGGAGATGTGGAAGGATGTCTCTGCGGCATGCTTGTCTCAGCCCCTACCCCCAGCCTCATAGAAGCAAGGGCTCCACAGGCTTCCAGCTCTGTGGAGTTGGAAGGAGGGGGGTGGTGGGGAGGAAATGGCAACCAAACTCTGCTGGATTCTGGCCCCCAAACCAGAAAGCCAACAGCTGCATAACTTAGTGCAGACTATTTAGAGTAACTCACTCTGCCCACACCCCAGATTCTGGAAACCCCATTAGATTTCCTGATTCAGCTAAAGACCAGTAGAACAAATGGCAACATTCAGGAACCATAATCTGCAGGGCATCTGTGGGTAGGTGGCAGGGAATGCAGGCGTCAGAAGGGAAGGAAGGAACATCTGCATGGATGCTTCTTGACTGCAGGAAGATGCTCCAAGATCTGCAAGACTGGTAGTAGACTCCCCTCTGTTCCATGCAGGAGATGGAGGGAAATGCAGCTTATTCTGCTTTAAGGGACAATGGAGCCTATGTACTATAACTTTCACTAGATTATGGCATTTTTGGATGCTTGTGAATGGTTCTATTAGATGACATGGTGGGCCTTTTATCTGCAAGATTTTGAACATTTTGATTTATATGCACTGCTAGAAATTGGTATACGGATGAGCCTTCCTGTGGAAGTGAAGCTTGTGTTGTGATGTATCATCAACCAACTGCAAACCCTGGCCTGGGAGGGGCTTACCTTTACCAGTGGAATGACGACAG
Organism: Malaclemys terrapin pileata; assembly: GCF_027887155.1. Lineage (NCBI taxonomy): Eukaryota > Metazoa > Chordata > Testudines > Emydidae > Malaclemys > Malaclemys terrapin. The sequence continues at coordinate 179,592,833 of NC_071505.1, forward strand.
ATGCAACATGAAGCACAATTTTATCTGCAAGTATAGTCCAGGTAGGAAAAAGCTAAAGTCAGATTTCACATGTGGTAGATGTTAACAGAAAAGTCACTGCTTTGGCAGAAAATGTTGGGGATTTTGGGATCCTCAATATTTTGAGGAAAACTGTACTGAAAGAACTTGAAAACTGCTAATGTTTTCATGTGAAATGTGGCCAAAATATTTTCACCATTTTCAAGTAATGCTAGTTCTCGCTGTCTGGCTCTGTCACTGACTTTCTGTGATGTCTTGGGAATGTCACTTAGCCGATCTGTAAAATGAATACAGGTCAATGGAATTCAGGGAGGTCCAGTGCAACAGGAAGAAAATTACACACAGGCACACCAGCTCAGATGAGGACACAAGAGGCCAGGGATTTTTCAGTTTGGCTTAACCTCCAGAAATGACATGGGAATCTTTTCTGGATCCTGCATATTTCAGCTGAGGAGACTTAAAACTGGACAGCCAGAACAAGGAAATTGGAAGCAAGCTTGAATTTGAGGCTATAATGGTTTTTTAGTTATAGTAGTCATGCTTGGCAGTAGATAAACATCACATCTCTTACCAGGATTATGGTACTCAGAGCATTACTGAGTCTTAAATTGTCCACTGTGGCCACAAAGAGAACATACAAATCCCAGTATAAATTTAGCCAAACTGCATACAAAAAACAAACAGGTTGTAAACCATCCTCATCAGAGCCAGGCTACATGTAAAACCCCACACTGAACCAGAGTTTCAGTGTTTAATCTGAACCTGCAGAGATTCCCATCCAATTGCTTCTTACTCAATCAACCTCTAACCACAAAAGTGACAAGGTGTATATTACAAACTGGAATGTCATTTACACCTTATAGACAGTAAGTCTCAACAGTCTGCCTGAAGATTAGGGTCACTGTTTCAATTTCAGTGAGAGTTACAAATTTAGAAAAATCAGAGTAGGAAAACCAATTGATCTCCATTCCTCAAACTTCCTACTTCTGAAGTACTTAAACATGTCTTGTTTTTTCATCTTTACAATTGAACTATCAAAATTCATGCTGTGAGTATGGCTCTGTGATTCATTAGGCAATCTTACTCAGCCAGCCTCCAAGCCTAATTGACATATGTTCACTTGCAATTTTTTGTTTTCTATCTAAGATATATCTTCAGTGGTGGGGTGGAAGAGCCTCCCTTGATGATGTTTAACGTCACAGTACTAGCTGTGGGTTTGAATCTCATTTACCTTGAAAGAATGTTGATCGTAATTATATAATAGTAGCTGTAATCACATTTAGTTTCTGAGCCAACTCCTCCTGCAGCTTGATTTTCAGATCAAATTAAAAATTAATCCACCCTTTTATGCTCCACAATTAGCTACTTCTAGAAGCAATAGTTTCTAGTACTTTAACATTTTTCTCCAAGCCATGTTCCAATTAACCAGTTTTTATCTGAGAAGCTGAAGTAAGTGTTACTGTTGTAGTAAATTTTATTACCTCTTTGAACTCTGAGCATTACTGTTTTGAGATAAAGACCAGTAATACAACTGGTGTTCATAATCTTATAACATGGGAATGGTATCCAAATAACCATACAGATTCTACTTCTGTGATCATACTCTCCATTCAAAATAATTTCAATAATCTATGGAATCCTTTAAACATAGATAACACTACTCTCCCATTTCTACATCCTAACTGGCCTTTGCTGCATGTCTTATAGTTATAGTTTCCAATTGTCAGAGGGGTAGCCGTGTTAGTCTGGATCTGTAAAAAGCAACAGAGAGTCCTGTGGCACCTTTAAGACTAACAGATGTATTGGAGCATAAGCTTTCGTGGGTGAATACCCACTTCATCAGACGCATGCTCCAATACATCTGTTAGTCTTAAAGGTGCCACAGGACTCTCTGTTGCAGTTTCCAATTGGTTATCTCTAATTAGAAATGGAATATTAACCTCCTCTTCAGCAATGATTGCATTTCCTTACCATCCAATTTCTAATAGTTCATTGATGTATCCTTTTTTTGATTTTAGGGATGTCTAGCCAAATAAATAAATAAATAAAATAAAAAATGATATCTGCCCTCAAAACATCTGGTTCATACTTCTCACTGCTCCACAGCTAATTTTTTGATAATCATCTTGGAAATAAGAAAAAGTTTCTTTAGCCCACACTATCAAGACCACTGCCCATTTTAGTATGTTCTAGGATCCTCTGACTATAAGAGAGGTGAGATGTTAAGAAAAGCTATATTCAAATTATATCTGACACAAGAAAAGGGTGGGTTTCAATTATTCATCCAATAAACTAGTTGATGCCACCAGAAAAAAAAATTGCTTAAGGCAAAATTGCAGCATTCCTATTTATCTAGATTTGTACAGAAGTATGGACTAGAAGTAGTTTGATACCAACCCTTAACTTTGTTTGACACAAAACATTATTCTTCAGAAAGGTGCTTGCCAAATATTGAAATATGAAGTTAAAGAACTCTGCAATAATTGTTTTTTGTAATGAACATGGGAGCATAGTTTTGAGCTATGGCACTATGTGTAAAACAATGTAAAAGACGTCTGTTTTATTACTCTTACTCTTTCATTGTCAAACTATTGATTTAACAGATAATGTCCTAGAAAAAGAACTAGGCGACAGAACAGACACAGATTATGGTAAGAAACTTTAAAAAAAACTTTCAGCTTGAGTTGCACTGGCAAAGACATAATCTCATGAATCATTTACAGGCTCCAGGAAAGTTACATAGTTTTTTATTTTTTTTTAAACAGACTTGTGTTAGTAGTGGAACATATTAAAAGAGAATCCTGCAGAGAGGAATATTTGCAGATGTAGTTGCAAATATATGGATGTAGTTCAAAACACTGCTGCTTTTAATTCCTATTCCATATTTAATCCTAACAACACACTAAAGTTCTGTAGACACATTTACTTCCAATAACTTATTCAATGCTGAAACAGTTCACATAACAAATATGAATCTGTTTTAAATGTAAAAAACTATGAACAGATGCTACAATATGTAATAACCCCTCTTTCTATGGTTGCTATTTTTAAAATCTGTTTAACTTCTTTTTCAGAGGTTTTTCCATCAGTGGCAGCAGAAAAGCCTTATGATGAAAACAAACCAGAAGATAATTCTCATGTAGTTGTTACTGAAACAGGTAATGTATTCATAGGGTTTTAATGTTCGGAATAAAATAGTAACAGAGGATGGAGGGAATTAGAATGAGATATGCAACTTCCCCCATTGATGGGAATTAGTTTATTCCTAAGACCTCTGCTGAAAATATACCTGTAAGGGGTGGCATCCACTTCTCATGAGTGCCCCCTGGCCAGGTGCATGTGCCTTCACTCTCTTAGTCTGTGGTGACCTCTGTAGGTGGTTTCTTAGGCAGGTTTTCAACAACTCAGCCCTCTGGCCAAGTCACACATGCAATCTGTATGTGAAACAAAACAGACTCCTTCTTGTGTATACAGTCCACCAGGGGCCTATCCCAGTACCCCTCCATTGGTATTTCTGTAGCCCTCCCTGGGCTCAGTCTTTAAATAGTCCCAGCCCTGGTATGGGGCCAGACCCTCCAGGGCTTCCTCCCTGGGGCACTGTCTTCCTGCAGCCCTCCCTGGGCTCAGTCCTTAATCAGTCTGGCAGCCCCTTCTGGGCTAGCCTCAAATAGTCCCTCAATCCTGGTATGGGGCCATGCCTCCAGGGCTTCCTAAACTCTTCACCCTTTCTGGTCCCAGCTGTTCTTCTAGCTTCAGTCCCAGCAGCCAGCCAGGAGCTCCCTCTTGCTCCCTGGTTCTTGCCAGCAACTGATCTGTCCATAGTACTGCTACTCCTTCAGCCAGCCAGGAACACAGTCCTCATTCCTTCAGCTCCAGGCAGCAACTACCTAACTCTGGCTCTGCAGCTCCTTTTATATCACCTTCTTGGGCCATGATTGGCTGCTCCCTGCAGCCTCTCTCATTGGCTGCTTCTCTCCCCGGCCCCACAGCCTCTCTAGGCCACTGGGAGGACTCAACTCCTCTCTGAGATGGAGTGTGGTAGCACCCTGAGGCCTACAGCAGTGGGCCTCTGAGCCTAGTTCACCCCATCACAATACCTTTGACTAATAATTCAAGACTTTTGATCAGTTTCTCTTAGTTGTTCTTGCAGGAATCAATAGCTGTGATTGGCTTTCTGGGAGGGAATACTCAACTATTTCAAATATTGCTACTGTGTCTTCAGCACTGCAATTGGATCTGCATGAATCTGGATCAAACCTTTGCCCCTCACCAATGCCCTACTGAACTCAGTGGGTCTCTAACAGGGCACAGGGTTCTGCCACTGTGGATCTGATTACAGGATCAGGCCTCAAATATCTCTGATACAGTCAAAGCCAGAGATGTGTAAAATAGTCTAACACAAACATAAGACACTTGTTTTCTCTTTAGAAACTGAATTTTAGTGCTCACAAAAGGTGCCAGATTGATAGTTCTAGGGACTGAAGTGTTGTGTTATCTACCCAATAGCCCCAAGGTACAGCAAGGTTCCCCATGTGCCCCAACCCCTATCAGGAGGGATCAACTCTAGGTTGAGAGCATCTGAAAAACTGCCCAGAAAAGTGCCAACTCTGCTGTTGTTTTTTGGGATGGGGCCATCTACCCACTAAGAACTGCTCAGAGACCCACCAATTCATTTAATGTATAGGTTGATATCCTGCATGGTTCCAAGCAGTTCCTGAGAGGTGCTAAATTCCCTCAACTCTCATAGACTTCAGTGGGCATTGAGGGCACTCAACATCTCTCTGGAGCAGCTCAACATCTTGCAGTATTGGGTCCTTGGTTCACTGAACAGCTGACAGATGGCAATAACGTTCCACTACTGTCCATCTCAGCTGAATTTGAATCAGTTCCCTTGTTATGAATGCCCATGTGTTCCATTACCTGCCCCACAGGATACTTTTACATGAATCAATGAATTATTTTGTTGCCATTGTTGTCATTTTAAAGAATAACATTTTATTTTAAAATGTCATCATTGTTGTGCTGCTCTCTGAATATATAACGAGAATGCTAATAGTCCGAGAAAGAAAAAAAAAAATCCTGAAAAATGCTAGCTAATTGAGAAGTAAAACATGGGGCTTACAATGGTGCATGGGAAAGATAAGCAACAACAGTCACCACCAACTATTGATCTCCATTTACACTTGCTTAGTTTCTCAGAGCAATTTTTCATCTGAGCACTCAAGGGCAGATGCTGTTATTATAAATAAAAATAAATAAATAGGTACTATGCTTTTCAATGCATGGCATGCAAAGAGCCTGTGTTTAACACTAGTGCTATGGTATATAGAAAGCCAAATTATGATTAATAAATAAATTGGCCTTAAACATTTTCTCTTGCAAGTGAAAATATATTCAAAAATAGTTGTATACAGAGTACCAGCTTGTGGGTCAGGTTTAGACCACTACTAGTACCTTGTGTATGGTAATAAAATGTGGGTATAAAGCTATTTAACATGTAATCACAGTTTCTCTCTTGAACCTGGAAGCTGATCCTATTAAACATAGCTATACAATAATGATTGCTTGTTACTACATGGTGGTCAGTAAGCAGCAGTATGTTAAGTATATGGTGGCATATTAATGAAGGGACAAAGGACAGTTCCTTCACACACAACAGCTGTCTCTGGAGTCTAAACATCCCTCTTCTTGAGCCCCCTGTAAGCATTTGGGTGGAAAGGGCCTCACCTCTTCCTATATCAAAGGAGACAATGCTTCAGGAATTGTTTTTGTTCTTTAACTGCTATACTGAGAAAAGAAAAAAAGTTCAAATGACATAAGGGCAGACTGTAACTTTTCAGTCTAGCCTGAGTAAGGAGCAACGCATAGCTGTGCTGGTCCAGTAGCAGATCAGAGAACCAATGGGGACTCAGAGCCACAGTTCTGCCCCTGCTTCCCTATTGCTCTGTGGGAGGAGTAAAATACTTCACCCCTTTTCATGGAGCAGCTTATTCCCCACTGAGTACCAAGGTAGATACTGTGACCAGTGAATAGGAGAGGTGAATCCAGGGCTCCTGATACCCTCTATCCATTCCTTTCCATTTTTTCACTGCAGAGTGGGTCAGATGAGTAGCTCCTGCTCTCCCCCTCTCAGCCAGAAAGAGTCACAGTCATGAGAGCTGTAAATGGGAATGGGAGTGGGGAGTGGACCTGGGGCTTATGCTCTCTTACTCCCTTGCATGGTTGAATAAGAGCTGTGACTATTCAGCCCATAGCGTGTAATCGAGTGTATATTTTAGCTGCAGTGTAAGTATAATGAGATATGAATCTTATAAGGAAAACTACAGTATGCACCTTCTGGACATCATTTTCATAAAATATTGGGAGCTTATTCTAATATTCCTAATATATTCACATCTTCCTTTAAAATTGATTAGCAGTCTTTCTACACAAGGAATTCAGAATTGAACTATGTGGGCATATAGATAGATATAGTGAGATGCGACAGTGTCTTTCAATACAGTACGTACTAATGAGAGACTTTTTTTTCCTTGTAGGTATAATTCCAAATTTAATTTATGTTGTTATACCAACCATACCACTGCTGTTGTTGATATTAGTGGCTTTTGGTACGTGCTGTTTCCAGATGCTAAACAAAAGGTAAATACTTTCAATACACTGGAATTAAATTGTCTTATAATGATGAATTCAGGTTTCCATTAGCAAGCGCTTCATAAAGTAAAGAATGCTTACATCTCTCCCTTGCTTCCTTCTCAGTTGTACAGTATGCATCTTGTTGTCCCTGAAAATCCAAACAATTTACTTATATCTGACAGCTGAAAATTCATGTTCATGGCTTTTCACCAATGAAAAGGCTCTGGCCTAATGTAGAGCCACAGATCTCTTAAAACACACTATGCTGCCATAAGGAATTTTTCCAGTTCCAAGGAGGACAGTTTTTTCTGCCTCTACTGTTGCAATTTTCCCTTACGTGTTGCAGCCTGATCACAATCTATATTGGAACTGGTCTCTTGGGAATGACATTGGGAGGCTTCACTGACATGGAGCATGCAGAAGGAGCACCCCACTCCCCCAACTTTCTGCACAAAGGGTGAATTCTTCCCGGGCTGAATGGGCATAAGTTGTTAGGAGAAAAACTTAAAGCAGTAGAAGCCTGATAAGTCTTGATTCACTAGCCATCCAGGAAGAGCAAGAAAGACGCCACCAGAGCAGAAGAACTTTACAAAAACAAACATGTTTATGGGCAGCATAATTACCTGGATTCCAGCACTCAGCACTGAAATCACAGCAGCTAACATTTAAGAATGCATCTGTTTTGACAGTAGTAGTCAGCACTTTTGTAGCATATTGATTGGTGGTGGCGTCTCCCTTCTCCCAAGCACGTACATATGACTGTGATGCTAGTACTTCATTCATGGCACTCCTCTGCGCCTGAATGTCAGCTTTGGTGGGAAGGCAGGATTACTAACAACTCTGAGGACCCAAGGAATAGCCGATGGAAGAGTTTCTGTAGTAAAATGGGGCGATGTTCCATGTGGGCTTTCTTTTAGCTTTTTTAAAATTTGGAAGGCTATATTTTCTCTTTTTTGGTGGGTTTCAGTTTTAATTCTTCCTTGTGAAACAGAAAACAAAATAAAAGGTAAGCAATTTCTGAAACTTTTAAAAAAATATTGCCACAAATGGGAAACAATCTCCTGATATTTATGTAAACTATCACTGCGGTATTCCCTGGCATCACATAGTTATTTAGTAATCCTATCCCTCCAGATGCAGGAGCCCTATATTAGAACATGTAAGGTATCCTAATGACGTGCACTTCCATATAAAGAAGTGGAAGATTTGTATTTCCCAACTTCAGCAATAGTAACACGTCAGGCAAATCCATTCCTACATACAACCACTGTGATTCCAACGCTGACCAACAGAGTCTTGGTAGATTCCATGAAGGTTGTGATGAAGGGCGCCCATCCATAACATTGTAAGGATTAGGAGATATATCTCACCAACAGTGGGATTAGCCTTCTAGGTAAGTATCAAGGCAGGTACAGTCATGAAGTCATGATCTTTTTTTTTTTTTTTTTTTTTTTTTAGTAGCTCATTCCACACTCTCCGCTACCATGCAAGGGGTTTTAAAGGCTGAGTTCAGGCCTTGCCTATCTTTCCAGATAGACCATGCAAGAATGTGAGTGTGTGATGCGTTGCCCACTGATGTCAATGGAAAGACTTGTTGACTTCAGTGGGTTTTGGATCAGGCCCCTGAAACTATAATAATTCATCCAAGAAAAGGACTTTGCACTTTCCAAGAGCTAGAAAGAGCAGAGCACAAGAAGTTGGGAACTCCAGTGCTTTATGTGAGGAGTTCTACCCTGAAAGGAAGTTCCCAACTTACAAATGAGTCTCTTCTCCCTTTTTCTTTTGTAGGCTTTCATGGGAGGATGACCTTTCCTCTGAAAGGTTAGCTTGCTGTGGAGCCATAATCCATGGTCTTCCAGGACTTGCATATCTTGGAAGAACATGGACAGTTTTGGCTGGTTTGGGTTCTTACAGGGTAGTAGTAAAGGGAAGCAGAGCATCTCTCCTGTAATTAGTAGCAACAATCAGCTCATTCATGCTTAGATGCTCTCCCTTTCCTTTCTTCCAGGGAAGCAAGGAGAAACTGCTTCACAGACCCATCTCCATTATCATCTGAATGCCTTGCAGAAAGTTTAAATTCCAACCTGGTATATGTCTCAGTTTCTATGATTGTATTTCACAGTCAAAGCAACAATTTTAGACAATATCCTCGAACTATGTATTGCTCCCTACTTAACATTATTCCCGGAAATTGCATGCAGAGTCAAATCCTCCGCTGGTGTCAATAGCCACAGCTTCATTGAACTCATTGGAGATATACAGCAACTGAGGTTCTGATCCATGATATTTAGACATGTTATATTGGAGAGTGCAAATTTTTAACTGCTTTTTGCTTAGATGACTTTCCATTCAGGGTACCTCAGACATAAATGAACAAAATGGGCTGGATTCACTATTGTAAAACGGGAGTAAAGTTGGAAGCATACAGCCCAGCTCCAAAGCCCACTGAAGTAAATGGGAATCTTTTAAATTACTCCAATTACCCCCAGCCCCTTTGGCAAAAAATAAAAAACTGAAATATTATGTCTGGGAACCAAAGCGTTTTGATTTTGAACTGCTGCCATGGTGTCACATAGGCATTGTAGTTTGCTCCCATTGTCCTGTAAAATCTGGGCTTCCTGATCTGACATCATCTCCCAGGATGCACCTCTGGGTGAGGGGAAGTGATGCATCATGTCAGTCGCATGGTTGAGGTGCCACAATATAACATGCAAGATGAAGTCTGGCTGGGGATCCCAGCCCACAGAAGAGAATGGGAATGTGAGGTGCTGTGGCGGCATTTCAGAACTGACTTTTTCAGACTTCCTTTTTTTGATGAAAAATAATGTTTTTCAGTGGAAAGTAAACACTTTTTATTACTCAATACTCAAATTTTCCATGAAAAAACAATGTTGATGGAAAATTTTTTGGCCAGCCATAATTAGGACTTTTCTACTGTGGTCAGTTCATCGCTAAGGGTCTTCTCCAATGCCCACTGATTTCAGTAGAAAATTGATCAAGTCCTAAAGGAAAGATTTTGTCCTGCTTGTTCATGTTGAAGAAAACCTTGCCATGGGACTTCTCTCAGCATAAGATACTGCTTAACGTAAGGAAGGGTGGCAAAATCTGAACCTAAACAATATAGTACAGCATGGACAATCTAAGTCTACAGGGAGACAATGTAATTTACCCTCCTTTCAAGCATAATTTAGTGGCTTCTTTGCCTTTGCTGATCACTGTGGTGATGCATTTAGGCAGAGCTTGTGTACAACTTTATTGTAGGAGGGGACACTACATTAAATCAATAACAGAGGCAACTCTGAATTAACGGATGGATGCAAGTCTGACATACCCTGACCTACCCGCATCCTCAATCTGAGCCACAGAGGGATCAAATGAATTGAAATTATTTTATATTTTTATTTTTCAGTAAAGGAAGAACAAAAACCAGCCCAAACCAGTCCACATTATGGATTTCAAAGAACCCCAGGAAGGACAGTACCATGGAGGTATAACAATTTAATGACTGAAAACAAAGCAAAAATAATATTTTACAGTCGGGCTCTATTATAATGTCATCTCAGCACATTAGCTTGGAATGGCTTGAGATTGCAATGGATCAGCAAGATGAACTGTAAGCTCCCCCTTGAGGCAACTATTCAGATCATTTTTGTATGTAACATTTGATTATTAATTAAATGAAACATGTCATGCTAAATAAAGAAAGAGGATGTGTCTATTTTGCTAAGGGAAGTAACTCGGCTACAACTGAGCAATGGAATGGACAATGCATTTGAAGTTTATAGGGGGAAATATCTACAATATGTGTCAGTTTTCAAATTGTTTGTAGTAATCATAACATTTTTATTTCCTGTAGTCCCTCATACATTCTACTTTAGTTGATGTACTGTAAATTGAGTGGACATAAATTTACAGTGTAACAAAATAATTTATCTTTGCATAAATATTTGATAAAAATGGATTGCTCGGTTATTTATTTGCACATTTTCAAGACCGCTCTTCATTCTTTAGGCACAGATTTTATTTTTATCCTGTAGCTCATGCTCATTAGCAGAGACAGTTTCCAATGCTGTGATATTGATCTGCAGTGGCAAAATTCAAGTATTCAGGAAAATCACTTGATGCTGCATAATGAGTGTACTTTGCTAGCGGATGGCCATATCTTTTTGATACATTTCTCCAGAGTGGACATAAATCACTCTGCCAATCATAAGATATGATTTAAATGCAGCCTTTAATAGCTATACTGGAACTATATTAATTTTTATTTCCTTTGAAAAGACAAAAATGATAAGTATCACTGTAATATAAAGTCTGAGATGTCAGTGAATCTTTTATATAAAAATTATGCTTAAAATGAAAGTCAAAAGATTATAAAAAACAGGAGCGAATAGCTTTTGCTAGTAATAATGCATTTTAGAATCACACAAGAAAACACATATTTTTAAGTAACATTGTTATATTAATATAGATATTACAAGAAAATTGCTTTCTCCTAATATGCCATGGTGATACTCTGATGATGTTAGTATCTTTAAATTCTGTACTTTTAGGCATTTTTAATGACATTAATGTCCATTCTTCTTTATTTTGTCCTTGGTTTCACACCAATTATCTTTGTCCCTCATAAATATGGTGTTGTCTGTTAATCAGAACCAGAATTTAGAAAAAAAGTTGGGTCAGCTGTTAAATGTTGTTTCTTAAAGTTCAGAGGTAAGTGTTCCATTGACTGCTCTTATGATAAAGAAAAACAAAAAACCCACAATAATCGCACAATACCATTGCTAGTGCATGTATGAAGACATTCAGACACTCAACATCAGAATTAGCATTATTCTATAGGTTGTGCTTACTTCCTTTTCTGGATAACAACCCTCTCTTACAACTCAGATCACTATTTCCCTTCCTAGTGTTATTTATACATCTTCCCCATCTGTTGGAACCTCTCTCCTGGTTTTACCTTCTCCCCATCCATTACTTGACTTTTCTCTTTAATTATTATAACAAAGAAAGCATGATCCTGTATGACCTCAGAGTCCATACTTCCTACTTACCTGAAGACTGCTGAACCCAGCTAACACAAAAAAAGAGAGAGATGTCTTTCTTGAGGATGCGTATTGTAAACAATAGTTAGAAAGACATCCAAGATTTTAAAGAAAGAACAACTTATTGAAAAAAATGGGGTGGTGATGTTGGGGGAATGAAGGTTTAATAAGTCCCATATGCTCTCACTACTTTGCATTTCTCTCTGCTTGAAATGACCACTTCAGGACATACCAAGAAGATGTGTTTCCATAAGCCCTGTCTCAAGACATTCCTTAACTCCAGACAAAAGGGTTAAAGGAACTTGAAAAATCATTTAGAAGAAAATAAAATTATACATAAATACAAATAATGCAAAAATAAACTTAATGATACAGTGGGCCAGCAGCTGGCCGGGATTCAGCTTAATGTCTTGGAGTGGCTCAGGAGACTTCTTACGTGGGCCTGAGTCTCTGAAAAAAAATTGTTTCCTTAGGGAAACCTGTAACTCTCAAAGCTTTTAGAATGCCTTCTTTTACAGGGATGATACTTGTATGCATCATGTACACAAATCCCATATGTGTATAAGTACTGTTCTTTTTTCTCTGTATTTTATTTATTTTTAAAGTTAACTCTTTGGAGCACACAGAGAGGGAGGGCAGCAGGTGGTGTGGGGAGTGAAGGACCAATTGTGACACCATGAGGGAGAGAGAAGAACCACCTTTTCATTTGCAAAGAGAGTGCATAGCAATTGGGCGATACCAATAGTTCCCAAGGTTTCCCTGGGCAGAAGTGCTGTCACTCTTAGAATCCAGCAGCGAGACTATTGGTAATTATATGGCATGTTCCATAGTTAACAGAAAAGATGCCATTAAAAGTCAAGCAGTTCTGGATATCCATCACATCTGTGGTCTAAGCTGGTCAGAATTGAGGAGGGGAGGTTAGATATATGAGTTGACTTATTGTGTCACATTCCATTCTGCTCAGCCCTCTCCTGCCTCTTTTGTTTTCACAAAGAGGCAGAGGGCAGAGAAGCAGCTGCAGCAGAAGAGGAGAAGAGAAGATAGAAAGAAAGAGTAAGGATTCTATTGTTCTCAGGTTAGGTGTTTGAAAACTTATGTCACCTCCTAAAGAAATGCCTTCTTCCGCCTCCATAATTGTCCTGGCTATTTGCCAGAAGCACCAGCCACAGCTCCAAAAGAACACTGTCCTATCAGTTCTTTGAATCAGTTAGCATCTCAGCAACGTGAACCTGCTCAATCCCATAACTTCCTTTTCTGCCTTTTTCACAGCTTCCAAGAGCATGCAAAATGACCTGAGGTTTTTTCTAAAACAGTCCATGTTGCTTGCATATTTAAAGGTAGTAAGGACACAATATGATTTAAAGGCTTTATCTGTTATTTTAACTGTATGGAGACTTTTTTTGAGAGAGAGAAATCTCATCATAGGAAAGTACTTACTCAGGAGGACACACCTGTTCTATCTAGACAGAAGGGACTGGAGTAAAATGTATGTTTCTGACCCTAGTCCTATAGATATCTCACTCAGGAGCATATGCTTTATGCACAAACAATATTTTAAAAAGGGAATTTTTACAGGCCTATGGATGGCTTATTAATGTCTGAATTAATGCTGAACCCAACAAATCTGTAGTTCATGTGCATCTGAGTGCCTGCTGCTTGCATTTGGGATTCAAAACTATGCAATGAAAAAACTGAAACATGTTGCCATGTTTCTGGAAAGCAAGTTTTCCAGCAACTACGGCCTCTAATGATTCTGGCTGTTGTAAATCATTAATGGAGTAAAACTTACAGCATTTATGGTAATGTGCACATAGTACTGTCCATTGTAAATTACACCAGCGATTAACTTTCTGAAAGTGCATCTTCCACTGAATATAAGGACACTAGAAAAATCTACAGTAATAATAGACACCTTAATTTTTTTACTAATTGCAAACCTATTTCACATGATTTTAACTAGGAATAAAAATGTTTAAAACATTTTAACAATTGCTTCACTCACATCGAACTTTGAATTTGGTACAGAATGCACTGTATGTCTTGGGGGCTGTGTTTCATTAGAAAGAAGAAAAGTAGAATTGGAATGTGGAAAAAAAGTTCCACTATTAGTTGGAAAAGCTGGAGTTTTTGACTTTAACATTAACAATTTTTTTTCCAGATCATCTTAATGATTGATTCAAAACCAAAGGGGACAGCAATGGCTTGTACTTTAGCAATGATAGAAAGAAATCCTTCTTCTGAATATATATTTAAGCCCAGTTTGGGCAGCTATTCTCCCAGAGAGGTGCACGGATTTATGCTGGTAATGTCTGTTGGTGCTAAAGTTCTGAATTTTCTATTGATGGGAGAAGAGACTCCTTGTCACTACATTCTTTCATATCATGGTCACAGCAATCCATGGTTTTGTAATCCCAAAGCTAGATTACTGCCATGTGCTTGGTTTGAGACTGCCTTTGAAAAGGATTATGGAACTTCAACCAGCATGGAAATCTGTGGGTCCACTATTGGGTGAGGTGAGTTGTTATAATCCTACTGCTATGCACTGATTATCTATTTGCCTCTTGGTGCAATTCATAGTATTGGTTGTGATCTTTCACAATCATTTTGTCCTGGTCGGGGGAGAGGGGTAGGATCTACTTGGTCACTCTTGTTGGATCACCTTGTACAGCAAGACACCCCAGAGTGGGCCACTGGCCCTTTTCACTGGAGAGCCCACGCCTCTCACACCTCCCGTTTGTGGTCTGCTCGAGTCAAACCAGAATGGCAGCACTTTAGACTGGCATAAATGATGGTACGAGGTGGGGGCAATAGAAAATCTGGTTGATTGTCTGGCAAGATTCCAGGCACAGTATAAGGCCAGACTGAGTAAGGCCTAGCGTTACTTCATGTTAATAGCAAGGAGTGGGGGGAGAGAGGGATGAGGTCTACAAGACTCTTATTCTGAAGATTTAATTCCCCTTGTTAATAGCTGTATTCAGTGATGGAAGGCACCTAGGCAATGGGCATCATTACATGTGTCTATATAAATAATTACAATTCTTTTTGGACTTTTATGTAACATCGTGGAATTAATTAGATTTTAATTGTTCTATAGCAGGCACTGAGCAGAAACAAATGGAACATGCCACTGCCCTAGAATGATTACATCATTAGATACAAACATACATAAATTGTGAGTACACAGTTATTTATGTTTACATTTAGAGAAAGTTTTATTTGGAGAAGAACCCAAGAAATTAAAACAGTCAGACTATTTAATATTTTACACAATTGAAGTCCTCTAGTGGGTGATTCACCCTAATTGTTAAAACAAAACAAAACAATCCAAAACATTCTTTTAAAGTCCTTTGTACTGATGACTGAAAGTAAACACGTAATATACCAAGCAGCAACTAGAGTGGCATGTTTATTTTCCTTGCAAAATTGGCTGAGGATGCTTATTGTTAGATGCTTTTAAGAGCATTACAGTTTATAACAGAAGAGTTTGGTTTTTGTGTGCACAAACGTCTATCTATAATTAGATAGCTTAACAGTAATTTCCAGGATGTTTGCCAGAAATAATAATAAAAAAAGGTACTGTGTTCATCCCTGGTGTAACTTCATTAATTCCAAAACAGTGACACCAGGGAAAAAAATTGGCCCCAGGTCAGTTTATCCCATTATAAAGCAGCCAGATTGATTTGCACGCCATCTCCATGTATAAAATTTATTCCAAAACTGTTTGTAATAGAAACAAAGGAGCTCTCATGATCTCATAAACAGTTAGGGTACAGCCCCATTTTGATGTATGGGGATTATTAAACAAAATTCCCTATGCATTGAAATGGGAATGGACATTGGGAAGGAAAGCATTAAAAACCCTGAAAAACTGGAATAAATAATTTATATCACTGTTACTCAATAAAGAGCGTATCCTTTGCAAATCACAGATTTTATTCCTTCTAAATCTTTGTGCAGGTTTCTATAATGTACTGGGCATTGGCATTTTTTAAATAATATGTCTGTAAGGTGGACAAATAGTAAAACCATATCTCATATAGCTGTCAATGTAAAGTGGTAAGAACCAGTGGCAAAAGAGACAGCTGCTGTTTTGAAATACTGCTTTCTGACATGACAGAGTTTTCTTAATATTTAATGTTTTCCTCCCAAAAGTTTGTTTAGGTCTAAATCTCACTTTGAATGACAGGATTTTATTCAGTTTCTCTCATCATTATAATATACCACATAGCATTCAGAACTAATCTTGCTTAATATTTGTTTTTACATTCTATTTTGGTTTTTGAAGTCAAGCTAACGTATGAATTGTTTTATCCAGTCCACAAATTGTGTGACTCGAACATACACTCCAGGACGCTGGGGCAATGCACATTGATAGCCAAAGGATGTCACACCTGCCAAAAGCCACCTGTTATTGTCTTGACTCATCAGGGACCCTCCTGAATCTCCCTGCAATTTTGAAATTCAAGAGTTAAAAAAAAAAAATAACTGCTTTCTATCTTAAGTAACTTTGGATCTTCAAGCTGTTTTGTCTGTGTGTATCCCGGTTTTGGTGCACATGCTCCCGATATGCCCAGAAGGGGACCCACATGAAGAAATACTCAAAAGAGAACACTGTTTACTGATTTTTTTAAACATAACATGTGATCTTAAGCTCTTACACACCTGTCAGTCATGAACTGTATCAATCATGAAGCATAGTAGAACCCTTTGAATTAATTGTTTTACTTATCAACTTTAGGTTGTATGCTCTTACCTTGCACAAATCCTGATTAAACGGGCTTTGCACAGGGGACTTCTGAAAAAGGTCTGGGGGAAATAAAATCTCTCTCTCAAAGCCTGCAGAGCAGCTGCAGAAGCTCTCTCACTCTGTCAGCAACCTACAGGCTGTCTATGCTTGCTATATCCTTCCTAATTCATGGTTCTTTGGTCATTGATTATAACACTGATCTCTTGCACTCTGTATAATATTAAGGCCTTGTTCTTCCCTCTTCAGTGGGGCATAAGGGGATGCAAATAAAAGCAAAACAAGTAGGGAAAGCCTCACAAGCTTAAAGAGTGCAGAGTGGAGCCAACGCGGTATGACCTCCTTTTTTCTGAGAGTCTGCTGTAACTCCCTAAAGGCAACTTCATTTGGTCTAGTCTTGCAGTTATGGGGCACAAGTCAGAAGCAGCACAGGGTAGATCCAGTGAGAACCACATTCTGTAGCATGCTCCCATTAGAATGTGATGAAAACAGTCAGCAAAAACAGAGAGTTCATGCCGCTAGAAGCAGAACTAAGTAACATTCAATGCTGCCTGCCTCCCCATAGAGAGGGAGTGCATTGTAGGCTGTGCTGGGGTGGCCAATGGCTCCTTAGGAAGCTCTGCTGCTAGAGGGCAGGAAGATCATAAGAGAGCAACAGTGTTATCTTATCAGAGAGAAGGGCAGTTCCTCCAAGTTGTTGGAGCTTCCATTTCTTGAGGATCCATGGAATCTAAATGTTTGAAGGTAATGCCCCCTTACTACTCTCCATCCATCTATCTAAAGTATTTTTTAGACTTGTGTCAGCTTGGTATTTAAGCCTCACACCTCACATTTCCACCCACAAACATCTCTTCCTCTTGAGGAGATTGCAGACCAGAAACTGTGTGAAGTTCAATATGTGGCACTTCCAACACCCCATATTGCCCTCTAGTGGTTTTGTCAGAAAAGTCCCTTCTGGCCTTAAAGTCTATGAGGTACAAAATAGCTTGTAATCTTTAAAGCATGTATCTTGTTACAGTACGAAATATGTAAGGCTCTGAGTAGAAATTATATTCTGACAGTGAGTGGCTAGTTTTTAATGATCAGAGGATCAACCAGTGAGCTGTTCAGTATGTGGAAGCAGAGAAAGAACTGTCATGCATTGCAGTCCCCTTCCTGTCAGTTCTTTCTCTGCTTCCACAAGTAATTAGAAGGAATATAATATTAGCAATGCAAATGGGTTGTTTTTACTTACCTGACAAGAATCTACTCCTCCTTCATCATAGCCTGCACACATCATATTCTCTGTAATATTATATTCTGGCATCTTTTGTTGGCATTTCTCATTTGTAATAAGAGGGATCTCTGCTTCTTGCAATATGTTTGCAGTGGAACCTTATCAAAATACAGAGTATACACAACCAAAATGATCAAAATGCATAGCATAAACAACAGCCATTACTCTTAGTGAGTCAGATATTTCACTCTCATTACACAGCACTATCGAGGGCCTGGGTTGCCATGTCATTATATCAGTTTATACCCCACTAAAATGTATCTAGGAACTTATAAGGCCCTGGCTCACTATTATTAATGGATGTTATCCTCTGTGAGGTAGAATATATTAACTCTATTTTACAGATGGGGAACTGAGGCAGAGGGTATATTATGTGACTTGCCCAAGATCACAAAGAGAAATAAGGCTGAGCTAGGATTTGAATACAGGTCTCCTGAGTCCCAGTCTAGTGTGCTGTGCACTAGACCCCCCCCCGCTTCCTCCTCAGTCAAGGAGTTATTCTTGAGTAAACAGTAGTGAATGAAATCCTGAGCTTTTATAATAGAGATCACAACTAAATTTTGTTTTTCAAATAACTTAATGAAGACCATTAAAATAAATGAATATTATTATGCATGGATCTAAGGACTCATTAAAAACGTGGCTTTGACTATCCAGATTCTTTGAGTACATTGTATGATTTTCAGTTGGTCATTTTAACCCCTTACACTAATGTATGTTATTAATTATTAACCAACGTTTTACGGTGCAATTATACTCTGAAAGTAGCTCAGCAAAAATGGCAGTTTATTGCTCTGTGACACCAGATCAATATGCTTGATTTACAAATGAAAATGTAAATTCTCAGCCCTGGAAATTCAGCCTAGGCTCTAACAGTCAAGCTGCATTCTTTCCTCTGTATGCATCTTTACCAGTAATAATAATATCCTATGAGCTACATTCTGCCATCAGATTCCCCTATGCAACCTCCTTTGTCTCAGGACAGAATTTGGCTCCGTCTGCAATAACAATCTCTGAAAAGTGAAAATCTGCTTTGTTATGCAGTACAGTATAAATACATTTCAGGGTGTGTTCATTTTTAAATGGCAATTTTTTATTTTGGGTGGGTTTATGAAAAGAACTTAAAGATTGGTTGCAGGCTGAAATTTTGGCAAAAATATCTCAGGCAGGAGCAATTGTTCACTAAATTTTAAAATAATCATTTGAGACATTTAAAAATGTTTGCCACCGAAAACATGTTAGTGAGAATTCTCTGTCACTGATGTGGTTGGATACATTAGGGCATGGTAGCATGTATGTGTCATGACCCACAAGTCATAAACCTGGGTTTCCAGGGTTTATAGGAACAGCCATACTCCAACCCTCCATCTGGCAGCCTACTAAGACTTGCTTACCTTGGATCCAAAAAGCCCAGCCCCAGTTTGAAACTTTGGCCTTTCAGTACTTTTGGTGGAGTCCCGGAGCAGCTGATTAGCCTGCTGGTCCAGCAGCAGACACAGGAAGCTATCCAAACAACTGGGCTTCACCCTGTTCTGGACTGTGTGCCACCCTGCTCCTCTGACTTGATTTCCTGGCATGTGATTCATGGTTCTGACCTCCAGTTTGTCTCCTGAACCTGACTCCTCTCTTGTGACTCTGGCTCTGACAACCAGGTCTGACTGCCCACAACCCGGCCATGACAATATGAGATCTTTGTTAAGAACAGGCAAACGACCCCAGAAATGTTAACACTGGGCCTGAATTTCATCCTTTTGTCTAAAATGACCCTAAATATTTTTTTTTAATTTTTAAAAGTTTAGATAAACAGCCTTCCCTCGTTGATGTCTCTCAACAGCTGACGTCCCTTTTCTTTCCCTCACTTCTGATGGGCTTGTGGTATGTCATATGAACTGCATGGTGTTCATCCAAACTGGATAATCAGATTTTATGAAAATGGCCTTCCTCTAGAGGACTGGAACCAACTTCTTGCACCCAAATGCTCCTGAAGGCTGGGATGTTCAAAATCTGGATCTGAATTTTATTTCTCTCTGCATCCTATGTTGCTTAGGCAAGATGAAATGGAGTGAAAGGCAGGATTTCAGCCTTACATCTACAGAAACAAGGAAATAATGGACATTTTTTTCCTTATGAAGGAGTACTCCATTATAGTGAATGGCAAAAAAACGGTCACAGTATATGACCTTTTTAGAGACCTTTAATGTTACAGAAGGTGGCTGAATGAAGAGAGCACTAGACTGGGACTCAGGATACCTTAGTTTTGGCTATGGCTTTGCCACTCACCTGCTGGGTGATATTGGGCAAGTCATCTCACCACTCTGTGACTCAGTTTCCCCACTTGCAAAATAATTATAACAACACTTCCTTTGTAAATCGCTTTGAGAAATACTGATGAAAGATGCTATTTAAGAGGCAGGTATTACTATTACATACACATCCAGCCCACAAATATGTACAGGCAGCTCACACTGACTTCTATTGTGTGCACACAATCAGAAACACGATAATAGAAATCAACCTGGAAATAACACATACTTTGTTAACAGGGAGGGAAATTAGCCATTGGAACAACTTCCCAAGCAATGTGGTAGATTTCCCATCACTTCAAGACTTTAAAACGTAAAGTAAAAAATACATCTCTGACAGCAAAGAAAGAGTTTTCTCATTATTTTTTGTGGTATTTTTAAAAGTGTGGTGACTCACCTTGATTTGTAGTTCTACCCCAGCCAGCAATGGAGCAATTCATTCCTGGCAAAAACTGTTGACTTGCTTCTGGTAAGCAAATAGGCTGTATGTAACCTGTGAAAGAGACATCATTATTTTCAAGTTGTTTCCAGCGTTCTGTTTTTTGTGATGTCAGTTACCAAAATGCACATTGATCCAAACCCTCTCTTCCTTGCTCAGGCAAAATTCCCAACAAGCGCAGGACTGCGTCCGCTATGATTGGTTTTCCCAAGATTATATCTAATTTATAAGGACAAGTCCAACTATCCCATTAACCCATCGTTACTGAGTAAAGTCAGGTTGACTAGTCCACCTGGAGCGACCAAATTCATTCATACAGAGTAAATAAATGTGTAAGAGAAGATCAACAATCCTACCTGTATAATTCACTTTGAATTGAAGATGCATCATAGCAATGTCATTATTTTTTGTGCGCTTGTTATAATGAGGATTTATGACAATTTGATCGATCTCTTCAATTACTGTTTGAGGATATGTCAGATTCAAAGTGGTATGCAAGCCCAGAACTGCTTTCCACTGAGACGGTATTAAATTCCTCCTAGAGATTGCAAGGAATATTCACAATTATTTATTATCAAATGAAGGACTTGAACAATTTGCTATGTATAATTTGCATTAATCTTTAATCCCCTTGTAGCGGGGTGAACACCTGCTCCGGCCCTGGAGGGACTGGAAAAGCCCTGCAGAGGGCTGGGGCTGGGCAAGGTAAAACCCTGGCTGACTGGGGGAAGTGGCTGCAGCTGGGCCACGCCCCAATCAGGCTTCAGCTGGCCTGTATAAAAAGGCTGGGAGCAAAGTGCTTTTTCTGCCTTCAGAGAGAGAAGGGCCTGGCTGTAGGGAGCTAAGACAGAGTATGTGGGTGGAGCAGGGCCGGGGAAAGGCTGAGGAGCTCCAGCCTGGATAGCCCCAGGCTGCGGCCTAATAGGAGGTCAAGGGGTACTGGGGGTTGCAGAGAGAAACCCAGAGCTAGGCCAAGGCAGCTGGTCCAAACCCAACCTTACCTGTGATGAGTGGCCTATCCTGCAGTCTGCCCCAGGGAGCGGGGGCTAGTTGGTGACTGGCAGTGGCCTTATTCTGAGGTGAGGTAGGGATAGTGGGTGGGGGTTCCCTGGGGAGGAGAGACCCTAGTACTGGGGGGTGTACCCCAGATACAAGGGCACTGGGGTCTGGGAGGGACATGGGGGCCAGAGGACAGGTGGATCACTGGCCTGCAGGGAGCGCTCCAGGATGCTGGAAAAGCTAATTCCCAGAAGTCACCAGCAGGAGGTGCTGCAGGAGTGAGTCCGCTCCTCTACGCTCCTCAAGAATGAATATATACACACACTTTGTATATTTTTTCAGATTATGTGGTGTAGCATATTGTCTTTTGAAATTGCTTACGGTTTTCTGACAGCGCTAGTGGCCTAAAGTTTCATATCCGAATTATCAGTTCATTTTTGGTATTAAGCCAAAAAATACATTTATACAGAATTGCTTGGACAATAGTACAATTATGGAAGAATCATTAATTATTATGATCTTTCAAACTGCTGAAATTAAAAATTCCTATGCAATTAATAATCATCCCTCAGATAGGAAATTATGAGCATGAAATACCTTGGGGAGGGTAGACTGAGGGTATGTCTAAACTGCAACTGGGAGGTGTGATTGCAGCACCTATAGACCTATCCCAACTAGCTTTAATTTAGCTAGCTCAAGTTACAATAGCAGTGAAACCACTGTGTAGGGGCAGTGGCTTCTTGAGTATGCACTCAGGGTTCGGGGTGGACAAGACTAGCCCATGCTGCCGCAACTTCATGGCTATTGTTACTCAAGCTAGCTAGATCAAAGTTAGCTCGGGTATGTCTAGATATGCTGCAATCATACCTCCTGATTGCAGAGTAGACACCATTAGAAATCTTATTTTTAAATGGTTTTTAACCTACAGCTGAAAAAAAAAAAACTAGAAAATCAAAAGTTAAGACTATCTGAACATAATAGAAACATAGCATTTAAACAAAAAGAAAAATACAAGTTTGTTCCTCAACAATCTGTATTAATTGCTGAGCTGTTTAGGATGTACTTTAGTTAGAGACCTGCTTTATGGCTGAAGTTGTTTTGAATCCTCAAATGTCTACTGAATTAATTGATTTACAAACAATATAAATACTTCTGAGCCTGGTTGAAGGTGAACACCCAGGCTTCTCTATAGTGATTGAAATGCAACAAATATTGGTGTCTCTGAAAAAACAGGTTTCAGAGTTGTAACCGTGTTAGTCTGTATCAGCAAAAACAACAAGGAGTCCTTGTGGCACCTTAGAGACCAACCAAATTTGGGTATAAGCTTTCATGGCTAAAACCCACTTCATCAGATGCATGGAGTGGGAAATACAGTAGACAGGTATATAAACACAGTACATGAAAAGATGGGAATTGCCTTTCCAAGTGGGAGGGTCAGTGCTAATGAGAATTCAATTACAGTGGAAGTGGGCTATTCTCAACAGTAGAATTCCAAGGGAGGAAAAATCACTTTTGTACTGGTAATGAGGCCAACGTAATCAGGGTGGCCCATTTCAAACAGTTGACAAGAAGGTGTGAGTAACAATAGGTGGAAATTAGCGTGGGGAAATTACTTTTTGTAGTGACCTGTCCACTCCCAGTCTTTATTCAGGCCTAATTTGATGGTGTCCAGTTTGCAAATTAATTCCAGTTCTGCACTTTATATTTGGAGTCTTTTTGAAGCATTTTTGTTGAAGAATTGCCACTTAAGTCTGTTATTGAGTGTCCAGGGAGATTGAAGTGTTCTCCGACTGGTTTATGAATTCTGATTTGTGTTCATTTATTCTTTTGCGTATCGACTGTCTGGTTTGGCCAATGTACATGGGAGAGGGGCATTGCTTCAACATGATGGCATATATCACATTGGTAGATGTGCAGGTGAATGAGCCCCTGTTGGTGTGGCTGATGTGGTTAGGTCCTACAATAATAGACTTAAAAGTGGCTATTCAACAAAAGCCTCAAACAACTCTGACAATATAATCAAAAAGGCTAACAAAGGAGGTGCTGTCGTCATCATGAATAAGTCAGAATATGAACAAGAGGCTGCTAGGCGACTCTCTGACACCACATTCTACAGGCTATTACCCTCTGATCACACTGAGGGTTACTGAAGGAAACTACACCATCTGATCAAGAAACTCTGTGAAGAAGCACAGGAGCAAATCTACACAGACACACCCCCTAGACCCCTGACCAGGGGTATTCTATCTGCTACCCAAGATCCATAAACCTGGGAATCTTGGATGCCCCATCATCTCAGGCTTTGGCACTCTGACAGCAGGATTGTCTGGCTATGTAGATTCTCTCTGTT
The DNA here is from genome assembly GCF_027887155.1 of Malaclemys terrapin pileata. NCBI lineage: Eukaryota > Metazoa > Chordata > Testudines > Emydidae > Malaclemys > Malaclemys terrapin. Next base: position 179,616,640 of record NC_071505.1, read on the forward strand.
TACAAAAACAACTAGGAGTACTTGTGGCACGTTAGAGACTATCTCTGAATATGGTGAAAATGAAATTCATGATTAACAAAAACAAGATGAAAGCAAACACCTCAATTAATGCTCCAGATGTAGAGTTAGTAAATTATTTGTTATCTGGGGTCATACATATCCAACCAAGGAGGCTGTTCTAAAGAAATTGGAGGAAATACAGGAATGGTTTGCTCCGCAATGACCCCCTAACAAAAGTTTGGAGGAAAAAAACATAGAATTTTAAAATGTACAAAGTTTCAACTGGTGAAAAACTTAATTTTCTCAATAGCAACCTATGGATGTGAATTGTGGGAAATTAAGGCTGCTGACAAGAAGAAAACTGAAGCCCTTGAAATGTGGTGCTGGCAAAGACTCTTGAATATCTCCTGGATAGAAAAGATGAGGAATGTTTGTTAGGAGCATTGCTGGAGAGAAGCAGACTTTGTCAGAAATCAACAGGCACAAACGCACGTACTTTGGTCACATCCGGCACAGAGATGGAAATAACTTTGAGACAGTTATCACAGAAGGAATGGTGGCAAGTCATTGTAATAAGGTATGATCATGGAGGAGCTGAATAGATGGTGTGTAGCAGATTACTGGGAAATCATCTGCTAAGTGTTCATAGGTAGCAATGGATAGAGACGGCTTCAGTAAATTCTGCCACAATGTCACCAATATTCAGACATAAATAAATGGATTTTACTCTCGGACAATAGTGATAGCTCTTCCATGATTTTTTTTAAACACTGTTTTCCTATTCTTGGTCCCCTCTACAGCACTTTAATTATAGATATAATGGTAACATATTGTAGGAAATATTTTAAAATATACCTCATCTCCTAACATTCTGGGTAGTGCACCATAGAGACTACTTGAGGTGATTAAAACATCTATTCAGACAAATTGAGATTTATTCCAATTATGTAGAGTAGTGTAAATCTTGATCAGTCTCTCATAGTGTACAGCAGAGTCATAATTACACAGGCAACACCTAAATTTACCTTTATGAGATATGATGTCATTCTTTACTCTCACACCATTGGGAAAGCTTTGAGTGAGTAATGAAGACACCAAATTACAGATAAAGTGCAAATGCTTGATGAGGTATCATATATTTAATGTATACAACCTTCCATTTTCAAAAACGTGTCTCTTGATGTAAATGACTCCTTACTGAAGTCATTGAAATGTGGGGCTACTAAGAACGCCGGGAGCTGGACTCAATCTCTTATTAGGTGAGTGAATAATTCGGTACATAATAAATGATGAGCTGGGTTGTTAACTGTACCTATCATTAATTTCAGGTTTTTCCCTAGACTGGTGCAGACTTCAGCAGTAATGTCATTTTTCTAAAACTGGGTCCTTGCTGTACATGAGTTTCCACCACCACATTATACATTGGGGAATGGGAGAGAGAGAGAGAGAAATTAGGTGTTTGAAAAATCCTACAAAACTGTCTCAAGCCCCCTACATTAATTTTTCCCTCATACTTTCTATTGACTCTGGCTATTCTCCATTTGAACACAGTTTTGTTATTGGGTATGATTTTCAAGTACCTACTCTGAATCATTTATCTGATGGGCCTTTGGACCACTAAATAATTCTTTTTCAACTTTGAAAATAAACAACTACTTTGGCAAAACATTATTCTAGCACGGAAAAGTCATTTTACTGAGGCAATAATAATAAAAAAGAATATTATTAAAAGCATAAATGTAAGCCTCAATTCTGCAGTCAGATCCATCAGAACAGAAAAATATAGGATTGGAACATACCTCCTGGGTCAATGAGTTCAGTCCCCTGCTATCGAAGGCAACCACATTTATTCCCTTTCATAGGATCCATAAGGGGAGATCCCTGTGAATATGTGGTTCCCACTGACTTCAATGGGACTCTATGGGTCTGTCCACACTACAATAAAAAATCTGCAGTACCAAGTCGCAGAGCCCATCTCAGTAGGGCTCAGGTTGAAGGTCTAAAAAATTCAGAGCAGGCTTTCAGGCTTGGGCTGGAGCCTGGGCTCTGAGACCTTCTCCCCTTGCGGGGTCTCAGAGTCTGTGCTACAGCTCAAGGCTGAATGCCTACACAGAAATTTCATAGCCCCGCAGCCTGAGTCCTGTGAGCCCAAGTGAGCAGACCAGGGCCAGCAGTGGCCATGCCGCAGGTCTTTTATCGCAGTGTAGACATGCATATCCGATTGATAGGTCAGGGCCATTTGTTGTACTTAAAGTACTGCACAGGATCTTTTCAGGGGGAATAAGGCAGAACGCCACATTTATTAGTAATACATGTATTCATTAACACTGTATCATATGCATATAATATATTACACTTACACACACACACACACACAAACCCATTCCGTCTTGTTGTTACCAATTAGTTGCTCCCCTTAACTTCACTGGCCAGGTGAGTTAGATGAGGGAGGGGGTGGAGCCGGGCTTCTGCCGATCCGGATCGATGCTCCCATGTTGACAAGACGAGACCCGGGGTCCTCTGCAAGACACCTCACTTTTATAGCAGCTTTCCTCTTATGCAAATCTATACCAGATTCAAACTTTGTGTCTGTGTCCATTGGTCCTTTGTGCTGCTTTCTTTTGAGTGTTGTCCCAATGCTGCAAAGAGGGTGTTTCCAAAAGAAGGAGCTTGCTTCTAACCCCCGAGGCCGTCAGTATGTCTGCTTGTCTTTAATGAGCCCACTTGACACCTTTTATTGTCCTTGGGTCTGGCTCCCAGCCCCTCTCCAACAGTTGAGGCTGTCTGGAGGTGCTGCCTTTCATGCCTTGCTCATCCACACCTCATTCATTCAACAGGGCAATTGATTAAGAGTGTGGGGGGAAGAGCTCTTGTTCTACTGCTAGCAAACAGAATTTTTTCTTCTATCTTATTCTATCCTTAGGGGCTATAATATTATACCAAGGGCAATGCAAAGTTTCTAAATGAGGCTTTGATACAAAGTTCCATGAAAACAGAGGTCACACGTGGGTAGACCCACCACAAGGTTATATGAAGAGGCACAATGTAAAGTCATATGAAAATTATTAGAGATTGATCTACACATTCTGTAACCCAGCTTTATGAACGAGCATCTTATCAGGGTACATGTACATTTTGGGAGGGTCATCGTGGTCTATGTATTAAGGAGAAAGTAAACATTACCCATATACACAGTGCGCTGCTGAGACCAGCCATTCAGCACTGATGAGGGAAGCTCCACATGTAGGTTTTTCATTAAAAAGCAGCAAGACTACCCAAGGCCAAGCTCCTTCTTTGGCATCACTTCCACCTACAATCTTTGCACCGATCTCCTGAGTTATGAGTCGTTTTCCACAAGCTAGAATTAGAAAGGGGAGGGGAAGTCTGAAATTAATTTATGCCATATTTCAAGATGTGCCCAAGATACAAAGTTCCAGTCTGGAACTGGATCTGATCTTTCCTAGAGTTTGGGGGCGGGGGTGTGGTGTGGATATCATCATTTTGTTTGCACCCATTGTATGTTTAAGTCTAAAAACAACTGAAGATTATAAATGTTCCTGCTTCATTGTTTATATGAAAATACAGTTTATTTCACTGCCAAAATCTTTCAAACAATATACATGAAGTTTATGGAGCCAACAATTTGATTTTTAAAGTGGAAGTTTCTTATGAAATATTTACTTACGTTTATTGTTGCATTGCAGATGAATCACCAGATTACTGAGACACTGTTTGCTAGAATGAAAGCACAGTTGTTAAAAATACAGGTATCTGCAGGCCAGGTGACATTACATGAGTATGTTTAAGTGCAGTTTAGCATCATTACAAAACTTCTTCTGTACATCAAGTTTCCTTTTTCTAAAGGAAAACCACGGTATTAATGTGCAGTAATTTAGCTGTACTACCCAATGCTTAAATGTAAGTTTCAAATATAATATACAATATGGATATCACACATATAAATTCTCCTTTGCTGGACATTTGATTAAAAACAGCATATTATAGAAATTAAAATAGCCTAATCTTTAGGGGAGAAATGTCATCTGCTAAAATTCTGAATCCAATATAATCTGAATTCAATATGGATTTTTTTGCTGCCTTCTTAGGTGTATTCAGGAACTTGCCACTAGATATCAGTGTAACCAAAGAATTAAAATATATATATATATATATATATATATATATATAATGAGTCTGATATCAGTGTAGCTTTCATGGAGATAACATTGCACTGTAGAATATATATAGACACATATAAAGGCTTAGGAATTATTTAGAAGAAAAATAAAGCCAGAAGCCTGAAGAGCACAAGGCCACAGATCAAAACTACTCAAGTATTTCTGACACCTAGAGGTTTTAAGATTATCTTCATAGCTCGTAATGAATCCAAGCACTGGGAACAGTGCCTGTGCCACCAATTAAATCTGATATATACAAAAATATACCAGGAAAGAATATCAACAGAGGACTAGTTTAATACATAGTTTGTTTTTTAAATGTATACAGAGTAATATAGCAGGATTATATAAATGTAACTATCAACATTTCCCTATTATACAATAACATATACTCTCATATTGTAATCCAGAATCACTGTATTGTTTTCACATTGCAAATATCTCCTATTTTCAGTCTTACATATAACTCCAAGGATGTAGTTTACACCATTGAAGCCAAATTCTTCAGTCTTTACTCAAACTCCCATTGAAAACGCATAAGCCCATATAAACCAGCTGTGCATTGGGCCATCTGGCAGGGAGGCTGAATAAGCTGGTACAGAAAGGGGTAGGGCAGGGAACACAGCTGCTTCCAGCAGGATTGCACAGTAACTGGTAACTTGCAAATGAGCTCCATCTCCACCAAACTGCCTTACATGGATTCCATGGAGCTGCAGAGAGTGCAGGAACTAATGCAGCCCACTCCTAATGCAGGTTCAGCAGGAGGTGGGATAGAACGTTAGCTTATCTGGACAGGGCCCATGCCTTCTGTGATGGTGACACAACATCTAGCATCTCCTACTCTTTAATCTACAGCAGGGAGCTATGTGTAGGAGTAGCAACTCACTGGGGTATTTCTTACACTGCTGACACCCCCTTATTGCCATGACCAGAGGGACTTCAAACTGGCGAGCCTCCACCTTTACTTCATGTTGGAGCTGTCAGTCTGGAGATTGGTTCTGGGTTGTTCATCCCCATTTGTCATTCCTATGGCTGCCAGCTGGGTAGTGGAGGAGGATCCATTCCCCTTAGAGCTGGATGAAAATTTTCAGTTGAATAGTTTATTAGCCAAAACATGCAGTTTGGACCAGCCTGAAAGTATTCCTGAATTTGGAACAAATTTGCCAAATGCTTTTGACCAAAACAATGATTTGGGATTAGGTGCGATTTGCAAAATGAACAGAAGAGAAGCCAGTGCCACCACCCTAATAAGTTTAGGCTAAACTTTAGTGTTTAGGGCATTCAGCTGAATCCAGTTGTCCCCTGTACCTGATGTGGAGAAGGGATTTGAACTTGGGTCTCCCATATTGCAGAAAATTGCCCTAACCACTAGAACAGTTTCAATAGGAGAGAGTGAAACACCCCCAACAGCAGCATACCCTATAGTCCAGTGGTTAGGGTACACTCCTGCAATGATGGACACCTGTGTTCAAATCCCTTTTCTACATCTAGCAGAGGGTGGAACTGAACCCGAGTCTCCTGCATGAGCGCCCTAATCACTGGGATAAAGGTTATAAGATAGACAGTACTACCTCTTTCCCTTCCTCTCATGCCCACATTTGGGGAATTTAACTGTTTATTTCCTTTGCTATTATTTTTAAAAGAATCTGCAAAGGAAACAATACATTATTTTTGGTCAAATGAAAGGTTCTGTTAGACACAATGACATTTCTCTTGACTTTTTCAACTTGCCAAATTTTTTCAGAATTTTTGATTTTGGTTTGATTCGAACCAAAATTGTTTCAGAGCTGCCAATGAACCAGAAAAATCAATTATTTACCCAGTTCTAATCCCCCTCCTCTCCCATTGAAATGTCAGGAAGGCCTGGTGCGTGCTGACTGCTTCCCCTGTGTTACTCCCAAAAGGCCCACTTGTGTCACTGTATATAGGAGTTGGGCTGGATGACTTTGATGGCTGCGTGAATATTCTCCTTCCCAGGTGCTCTTAGCAGAAATATTTCTTGCTGTGGACAGTGGCGGATTGGCCACTGGGACAACAGGGCCCATGTCCAGGGGCCCTGGCCAATTGGGGGCCCCCCCAAAAATAGGTGCCCTTGTGCCCCGACCTGATCTGCCTGTCTGGCACTCCTGCCGGGGAGTGGGGTTGGGGCACAGGGGCTTGCACTGCTTCTCTTGCCCTCCTGGTGCTCCAGCTGGGCTGTGGGGGAAGCCCCCACCCCTGGCCCCACTCCCCGCCAGGAGTTCCAGGGGGTGGGGTGGGACAAGCCCCCCTGCCCCAACCCCATTTCCCTGGCAGGAGCGCCAAGGAGGAGACTGCAGGAGGAATGGGGTGGAGAGGGGCCCCCACTTGCTCTGGCCGAGGTCCCCACAAATCCCTAATCTGTCTCTAGCTGTGGAGTCTGCCATGCCACAGAGTTGCTTAGTGCATAGCCCCACCAATGCTTCTAGGGCTAGGATCTGGTCCAATGCAAATGTTATCCTTCTGTCAGTAAATAAGTTCCCGGTGTGTCCAAGATATGAACAGTGGTTTCATCTCTGGGTCACATTTTACTATTCTTAATCAGTCAAAACTCCGGTGACCTTCAAGGGAGTTTTGATTGAGTAAGGACTAAATGCAGTGTGGGATCTGGCCTTCATGTATTGATTATCAATTGACTTATTATTATTATTAGTTTATTTTACTAAAAGAAAAACACTTTAATCCTCCTCTCATTCTGTAACATTACAACTTCTGTGAAACTACATGAAGGTATAATAGTATCACAATAAAAGTGACCCTTATCAGGAGTCCAGATGATAAACAGAAAAATCTTTCTGCAGTAGGAATGCAGTTAAGATGAATGGTCGTCTTCCTTTTCCTCTTGCTCTCCTCATTCTTTAGTGTTTAACTGATAGTAATAGAAGACACCTTTAAATCATAGGCTGCTCTTTAAGATCTCTCATGGCAATGCTTGTTTAGACGTACATTTTATTAAAAAAAAGAAAAATAGCTTTTAATGATCCTCCATTACTCTAAGATGGTTTTTCTTCCACCACCAGTGAGACTGATAAATATTTGGTATTAACAGAATAGAATTAGAACAGAAAATGTATCAATCAGCTTCCAGCAGGGAAAAAGAAAACTCTGCAGCAAATTAAATATTCTCTATAGCTTTACTATTGTGCAATATGGCTCATAAGTGAAGCCTACAAGACTATTGATGCATCCCATCTTCAATCCAGTCTAAGCAACTGAGCAATTATATGGTGATTTTCTGTGTCAGCGCATCTATCAAGGTTCCAGGAAAATGTAACTGTTAATGTGATAGGACTACTAAGCTTTCTTAGCTCCTTTAAGGTACTGCTTTAACTGAAGTGTAAACTGTCTTGCTAGTTAATGGCAAGCACCTCTCCTTTTATAGGTGTGCCTAAAGCACTGCACCTCTTGTGAACGTAATTCTTTGCAACTATTAAATTCAGGGTCTATAGTCAAGAAAAGCTCCCAATTATTCCAAACTCATAGGAATCCTTCAAAGTCACATCAGATATAATATAGGGTAAAACAGATTAGGGGTAGGATATGGTTCTGAACAGCTCTTCGCTTAACGAGCTGATTTCCATGAGAAAGATATGGAGACAAAGCCAGAAGAACTATACAGGCCTCATTTTATTTTGGTTACTACCACTTGCCTTAAAACATATCAAACCAGGAAGAGGAGGACTTTTTTTTTTTTTTTTTTTTTTTTCCCTAGCTGGCTATTACATTTGTATTGATCTCTGTTCTTGTTATGGATTTTGTCCCAAACTACCTGTTTTCAGTATTTTCCTAACATTTTATATTTAATATGAGAAGCAGTGTGGGCTACAAGATAGAACACTGGACTGGGACTTAAGAGATCTGGGTTCTTCTATTCTTGCCATCAGCCTGAGCGATGACATTGGCCAAGTCACCTCACTTCTCTGGACCCCTTATTCTCCATCTGTAAAATGGGGTTAATGATACTTAATGTAAAAACTTTGAGATCTATGGATACAAAATGCTATGCAAGAATAGTACTATTTATTATTGAAACCACAGTAGCACCTAGACTCCCTAACAAGATTGTAATAGACAAACACATAGAGAAAGTCCCTGCCCCAAAAGCTTACAATACACAACACATGGCAGGGGAAACAGAGACATGCAATGACTTGCCCAAGGTCACACAGAAAGTCAGTGACAGAGATGGAATAGAATCTAGGTCTCCTAGCTTTCAGAGCAGTGCCTTATATACTAGACCACACTGGCTCTCAAGTAAAGTAAAGTAGAACAAGACATTTATTATTATATTTTTATTTACCACTATGATCAATTTGATCCTTAATGGGAGAAAGATGCATTGATGCCTACCTTGGTGTAAGTATTAGGCTCTGGTTAGCTGCTTTGGTGATTTTTACAAATGGCCCATTTCCAGTGGATAACATCGCTGATGATGTATTCATATTTCTAGGAGAAGGGAAAAAAAGTGAGACATTTTTAAGATACTCATTGTGTTTCTCTGACTGAATACAAATTTAAAAAAGATTATGTCTGGTAGTACTGGTTCCGAGAATAGTGGGTATTTATTCAAAGATTTTTGAGGTTTGAAATCTAAAGGAAAAAGAACAGAAACAAACACCAAAAAAAACTCCCACAAAAACCAGGTACTACCTTCACTCTGACACACACGTCTTGAAATATTTCATTTAAGATGCCTGAATAGCAATGAAAGGTCCAGATTAATGATTTTAATGACAGTGAGTTATCAGATTTCTGTTTTTCAATGCCACTATGCAAAAGCATTGCACTGCCATTTTTAAAAGATAGAGTTAAATTTTATTATGCAGTGTCCAACAATAGTCAATTGAAACATGTGTAGCACAGTTCTGTATTTTAGGGGGAAATAACAGTATCATGTACACTGGGCTTTACAGAACAACTAGAGGTGAATTCTCTATCTAGAAGAATTTAAAGTCAAAGGACTTGATGGAGCTATTTGTGAAATAAGATATTACTTAATGTGAAAATGGCAAATAGCTCTAAATTAAGAATGGAAGAGAACCACTCAGAGGGACAGGAATGGAAAGATCAAGTACAATATGATTGTTCAGTTACTTGGAGGCTAGTGTGTATGTCTTGGTGGTTAGAATTTTTTTTCTAAAAAAACCCCAATGTTTTTAAACCAGACTACAGAATAGCATACAAAAACCTAGCCAGCTTGAGAATGTCAGCTGAGTAGAAAAGCAGTGCATTTATTCTCCATTGACTCACACTTTGTGTAATTATTACATCTGTGCCATGTCAGGATAATATACTACCATTCTAATATGGGAGCATCTTACATTCACTTTGCATTGAGATAAGTGGCTACACAGATGCAAGGCAGTGGTGAAGCAATTCTACAGTACTTTATGTATGCAGTTTGGAGAGAACTATAACTCCGGATATGCAATTCAACTCCCCCAAAACTGAGGGTAAATTCTGATCTGAACTTCTGTGTCCTGAGCCAGGTTCTTTAATAGCTGAACCAGAACCCAGTGGGTGTGATTCTCCACTGTCACATCAGTTCCATGGCAGTTGCACTTTATTGAATTTAATGGAGCCAGGCTAGTGTAAAAGTGTACAGAATAGAGCATTGGGCTGTAAAAACTAAACCCCCAACCTTTGGGAGAAGGTTAACTCTGGATTCAATTCAAGATGCAATCTTAGTAACATAGGTCTGTTCCTAGTTACAAGTCCATTCAAACCAGCTTGCTTAAAAAGCAATCTGGAAAGGGAATGCACCCTTATTACACACCCAATTTACAGTACAGTAGCATTGTTTCAGATTCATTTACTGTAATGACACATTACTGTACTTGAAAAATTCCATCCTAGCAATTACTTGGCCTCACAGGCATTTGTAGGAACATAATAATGAAGTATACCAAAAATACACTGAGTTACAATTCTGCCCTGATTTATACTCTGTGCAACCTCCCTGACATCTTCAGTTTTCTTGAGGACGGGGGAATTTCTCTAATGGCAGGTAATAGGGGAGGGATAAGCTGGTTCCAGTGGCAAAGATTTTCTGGCGGAAACTTCAACATCATCTCTTTAAGGGCTCAATTAAACTGCCCTACTAACCCATCAGTCAGTGGGTGATAAATGGACACTTGTAGCTTTTTTTTTATTCGTAACAGGCCACAGACCTGTTGGAAGTGTTATGAGGTGAAATTGGTACCTTGGTCTGTCAGGACTTCCTTGGGGAGAGACACCCGGGGAAAGATTCTAAAGAGCTATGCAGCCACAGTTTTCACCGTGACATTCTGGAGGAGGATCGCCTCCAGGAACTGAGTGGTGTAGTTGAGAATGGTCAGGAAATATTGGAACCCCATGACTTTCTTCAGGAGGGGTCCTACCAGGTCCATTGCGACTCTCTTGAAGGGGGAGTTGATCACCGGCAGGGGGACAAAGGAAGCCTTCAGTATCCCTCGCGGGGCTGTGAGTTGACACTCTGGACAGAAGTCACAAAAATCCTTTACCTCCCGGTGTATCCTGGGCCAGAAGAACCGTGTCAGGATCTGGGCTAAGGTCTTATGCCCCAGATGTCCCGTCATGGGAATGGTGTGGGCAAGCTGCAAGGTGGCCCATCAGTGGCATCGGGGGACTACCAGCTGGATCTGGATGTCCTGGGTCCAGGAGTTACGATCAACTCACTAGAGGCAGTTGCCCATCAACTAGAAGTGGGGATACTGCATTGCCTGGGGGTGGGCAGTGTTCCATGGTCTTCCCATCAACATGAGTCAACTGTTCATAGGCCTGTCCAAGGGTGGGGTCCTCCCACTAGTCACAGTTAAAGTCTGAGCCTAAACCAGGGGGTTCACCATGAGCGAGAGGCCCATGATCACCCTCTTCATCAGGAAGGTCCTGGTCAGCCTTGAGGTATTGCTGGTTGCTTGGGTTGAGGTTTCTGGGTGCCCAGTCTGTCCCTTCCAGGACTTCTCCCTCAAAGACACCCTGGGGTTCTTAGGACTCGAGGCTCACGGTGTGCAGGACCTCCAAGAAGCTGCTCCAGTCTTGACCTAAGATGCTGGGCTAGGCCAGCCTTGGTGCCAGGCCCACTGTCATAATCCTTGTATCCCCCCCTCACAGTCAAGGTGATCCAGGTCTGAGGGTAAGGCTTCACATCCCCATGATACACTGCAGCAAAATGACCCCCAACTATGGTTCTGGGGGCTTGACAAGGTCCTGACATACCAGAGTCTGTCCACAACAAGAGTTGACAAGGGTGGAGATCCAAATTCCGTCCATATCTAACAGGGTCGTCACTTGGTCCCGGGGGCTGCTTACATGCCCAAGATTCCCCGGTCCAGACTCAGCTGAAACTGAGGAAGGCCTCCAGGTCACCTCTGGGACCCATATTTGTCAGGCTCAAAGGCACCATGGGGATATTCGGGGTCACTGCTCTCCCAGGATTGGAGCTGCTGGGTATTGGTATCAACACGGCCAGCTGCTGCAAGCACTACCATTCTTGTGTTGGCCCCCCAGCTCTTGAATGAGTTGCTGTTGCTGGTTCCTGAGCTGTTGTAGGCATTGCTGCTGCTGCACAAGCTGCACTGTATGCCTCTGCTGTTGGCACTTGGTGAGCTTCTTGACCTCCAGCCTTCCTGGTTGGGAAGGTTAACCGTTCTATCATCTGACAGATGGGGGGGGGGGATTTGATATGCTGCTTCTCTAGGCTTGTCCCCTTGTTTCACGGGTGGGACGATGACTGAATTCTCCACCAATTGTAGTGATCCCTCACTCTTGAGTGGCGAGGGAGGCCACTCTGCCTCACTACAGGAAGACAATAATCAAGAGTCTATGGGGGAAGCTCTTGCCGTCTGAGAAGGGCAAAGCACAAACAGTCTTTAGCCTACAGCCTCCTGGCAGGGCCAGAGTCGGGTGGCTCCATGCACCAGCGCAGCAAGTGCGTGCCTGGGGCAGCAAGCCGCGGGGGGGCATGCCTGCGGGAGGTCTGTCAGTCCCGTGGCTGTAGTGGGAATTTGGCGGTGGGTACGCCGAAGGCGCGGGACTGGCAGATCACCCGCAGAAACGCCGCCGAATCCGCGTGACCAGCGGACTGCCCACAGGGGTGCTGCCAAAGGCCGCCTGACTGCCGTGCTTGGGGCGGCAAAAAACATAGAGCCGCCACTGGGCAGACTGCACGTTACAGTTTATAAGGGGCTCTGGCTTTCTGGCCAGGATAGAGCACAAACAGACTTTGGTGCAGGCCTCTTGGTCTAGAATGAGTTTGCAGCCACCCTAGGTGTGAGATGGCAGTGCCTCATACTATGATCCTTTAATTTAATACACATTTTAAATTTGATTGGTTAAAAGAGATCTTGTAATAGGGCAAAACCCTGCAATCTTTCTAACTCAAGTCAAAGCTCCCACTGACCTCTGACTATCTACTCAGTGCTTTTCTTCTCCTACATTTCTTGATCTTTTTTCAGCCAAGGTAGAACTAACTATTTCTCCCTCTTGCTCCTCTATTTGACTAGTGCTATGCTGTCTGGATTACTGTTCTGGATTTCTCTCAATTTTTCTCTAGTCTTTGACACCTCCTCAAGATAATAGCCCCCTCGCTTCCTGAAAGCAAGTTTAAAGTGCTTCTCTGAGTTAACCCTCAAGAGTTTCTCTTGATTTATCAAATTACAGCAAGTTAGTTGACTAAAGGTTTCTTAGATTATTTTGTTGGAACACATAAAACTGCAAATCCCAAGAACATGTACTGGATTGTAATCTGTTGAATAAAATACCACCTCATTAAAAATCAATGAAATGTCTTCTCTATTCTTTCTTCCTTTTCAGTAAAGATAAAAAGAAATCAAATGTCTTTATTGGAAAGCTATTATTGTAATAACTTTTATTTCATTCAGTAGAGCCAGGATTTCATTTGTACAGCATTATTATCTCCATTATGCAAGAGAACATACACATGATGATGCAGGCCATGTGCTCCCTGAAAGGTTTCAGGGAACTGTTCTGATGAGATTCTTTTATTGTTCTGTCAAGTACTGATCAGCAGTTGGAAACAACAGAGAAAAAATATGATTTAAAATGAAGGAAAAAGCCATACGCATTTACAAATATGTCCGCTCTTACCTTTGTTAATCCAAACTCCTTTCTTGTATGATTTAATTTATCAACATAATGGGCTGAATCTTAAAGTCTGGATTTGGGATTTAATATTGGAACCTCAATTGATGAAATCAGTCCATTGGAAGTTTCCCAAACTGTGATTAAATGCTTACAGTTTAAAAAAAAAAGGAAGGTCTGGGGGCTTGGGAGATCCTGGTACAATTTCCTGCTTTTGCACAGACTTCTGTGTACCCCTGGGCAAGTTGCCTTAGTTCCGCACCTTTAAAATGGGGAAAATGGCACATCCCTATCTTACAGGGCTCCCCAAACTCCCTGCACTTATTAACAGTGGAGACTCTGGCTCAGAAGATATTATCAGGTCCCTAGGGATCTGAATTCTTGCAGTACTGACAGTATCAAGGATTGGGACAAGTGGGAACCTGTGGATGATGGCTTTAGTACCAATGCAGCTGGCACCAAGCACTTGGTATGGGATTCCCTTGGTATCATAGATAGGTGAGCAGTCTTTCTAGTTATTGGTAATGAGTGTTGTTCAGGGATGGGCTTGGTCTTTTCAAGCCTATCTCTGCTGCTCTAGGTATGGGTACCTGAACTCTGTACTGAGTCTGTCTTAGATGACTGACTCCTTTTTGCCTTTGATGTACTGACCTCACTCATATCCTGCACAGACACCTCTTAGGACCTGAGGTCTCTGTAGTCTTCTTGTGAGCTGGTGACTAACTTCTTGGAGATTTCCTCATCACATACTTTTGCTTAGAGGCAGATGTAGATGAGGACTTCGGCACCATAAATGTACTTGGTGTCATTGTACTGCCTACTTCTCTGCTGGTCTCTGGTGACTGAGATATCGATGCGGATGGGGCACTTGCTGTACTGGGAGATCTCTGTACAAGGGGGGCTCTCTCCCAAATCTGAAGCTGGATGTAAATCTTGCTCCATCATAAGGAGTTTAAACTTAATTTCTCTGTTTTGGGGGGATTTTCCCTTGAAGGAAGTGCAGATCTTGCACTTGTTGGGGGTATGAGACAGCAGAGGTACTAGGAAAGTCTGTCACTTATTGGAATAACCTTACAACAGGAGAGGCACCTCTTGAATCCTGGGAAAATTCCAGGCATTCTCGAGCCAAACTAATGAAAATTTAACCCCTAGAAGGGAAAGTCTCCTAACTATGTAACTATCTCTATGAATAAAGATTTTTTTTACGAAAGAAAAGAAAAAAACAAAAAGGAACAATTCTTCTAGCAACTATAACACTGTAAGGTAAGGAATTATAAGGTAACTATCTGAGAAAAAGCTAAATATTAGAGAACAGACACGCAGTTGACTCCATCTTGGGCCAAAGGTGGTTGAGAAGGAACTGAGGGCTGTTCGCCTGTGTGGGGCATGAGGATGTGTGGGGTGCATGAGTGGACCAAACTGTCATGTCTACCAAAAATCTCTGCTCAAAGGGACAGGGCGCAAGCACACTGAAGTGGAGCATCTGCAGAGGCGCTATTCGAAGAACTAACATAAGAATCTTAACATGATGGGGTTTGTTTTAAGATAAGTTTGCGGTGAAACTGCATGCCTAATAGGCATATACAGTTATTATATTTGCATGCATCAATACCTGATGTGTACACAAATGCAGTGATTGTTCAGGCAAAAACACCACACATTTCCTCAGCTAATGATGAAAAATAAGACCTTGAATATTTTCTTGAAGGGCTCCTGATTAGGTTGATTTTTGTAGTTTGCTTATTTATCACAAAGGAGCTTTAGGCTGTACTCTTGTCAGATCTCACAAGCTAAGATTTCACTTAATAGTTGGATGAGTGACATCCACTGAAAACCAGCCTGCTGCAAGAAATAGTGCTGGTTATTCAGTGATGCAACAGTGATGTCACTAGAATTGCTCCTACTGTAAATGATGCTAAAATATGGCACATAAAACTGCACTGTAAATGGTGAAAGTTTAAAAAAGCAATGCCTTCAGGATCTTACCACACAGGGAATCTCACATACTACTGATTTAAGTCATATGTAATTTTAGAGTCATTGGGCTATAGGTGATAGGCCAAATTTTGTTTGTGTCCCCATTTTATGGCAGCAGCACTGAACAGATCCTCTTCTTGGATGAAATTAAGAAAAGGAGAACATAGGCCATGAATTATGATAGACTGTGGAATAGTGGGGGAATACTCTTTTGTCATAAAACTAGACTGGACAAAGTAATAGAAAATATACTGAAGGGAGCAATCTGGCACTTGCAGGAGGATGGACAAAATGACCTAATAGGTCTTATACATCTCCAATTTCTTTGATTTTATTATTCAATCTGTCCAGCCTACTTTACTGAAGTATTTGCCCAACAGCAGGACCCACACACAGCTTTGATGGGGAGGTCAGAGCTTACCCGAGTTCAGTTTACTATGCTACAGTAGGTCTCTTTAAAGAGTAAGAACAGAGTTCAGGAGACCATCTTCTAACTTCTCAAGCAGGGAGGATAACTGAGGAAGTTAATTAAGTCACACATACAGGGATAAGAAAGAGCTCAACTTCTTTTCCCTGGTAAGTTTAATGCCAGACAAAAACTGTCCTCAGGTCACTATCAAGGGAGTTGAATGTAAGAACACTCAGTCCTCTGACTTACTCCTCTTTGCCACTGTGGGAAGGCCAGACTTTTCTATTTTCATCTGTGGTTGGTCTTTTTCCTTCAGGCAATAAGTTGATGTGGGCAGACACCAAGTTTCCCTGTGGACCTTGATTGCTGAAGCTTACTCTTTTAAAAGATGTTCCTGCTTTAGAAGAGAAGCTGCTGCTGGCTCCTCTCTTCCCTCCCCACTGCGCTATTGAGTTTACATTTTTATATGTCTCCTTCTTTACAATATGCCTTTCAACATTTACAAATAAGTATTTTATTTCCCTACTGACTGCCTTCTTCCATGTAGGAAATTATTCCTCCTCTTTGTCCCAGTTTTTCTAACGTAGCTGAAATTAGCACTGCTTTTCTTGTTCACTTCTGCCAAGCGACAGCCAGAGCCAGAGCCAGATCACATAAGCCAGTGGTTCTCAAAGCCGGTCCGCCGCTTGTTCAGGGAAAGCCCCTGGTGGGCTGGGCCAGTTTGTTTACCTGCCGCGTCTGCAAGTTCGGCCGATCATGGCTCCCACTGGCTGCGGTTTGCCGCTCCAGGCCAATGGGGGCTGTGGGAAGCGGCGCGGGCCGAGGGATGTGCTGGCTGCCTTTCCCGCAGCCCCCATTGGCCTGGAGCGGCGAACCGTGGCCAATGGGAACTGCGATCAGCCGAACCTTTGGACACGTCAGGTAAACAAACCAGCCCGGCCCACCAGGGGCTTTCCCTGAAAAAGCAGCTGACCTGCTTTGAGAACCACTGACATAAACTACATTATTGCTGTTTCTGTGGGTGCCCCCCCCCCAAAAAACAGTGTTTTTTGCAAAACCTCTCTAGCCATAGGGTGCATTTTTTTTAAAAAGTGCAAAATTAGATATTTTTAGAGCTGGTCAGGTCACAGTACAAGTTTCCATGAAAAAATCTTCACTTTTTCATTACAATTTCCAATTTTGACTTTTTAAACAGCTCTATAGCTGATCAAAGTAGAATAAATGTTCACATTTTTTCACAAATCATAAAATTTCAATATGTCTTTATATTTAGAATGTATAAGCTATTTCCCAGCAGACTAAAGGCCAAATTTTCTGCTGGCACAATGAAGTCAATGGATTTACATTGGCAAAGAATTTGGCCTTGAACCTCAATCAAATATGATCTGTTTTAAAATGTTCTAAAGCAGTGGTTCTCAAAGCCGGTCCGCCGCTTGTTCAGGGAAAGCCCCTGGCGGGCCAGGCTGGTTTTTTTACTTGCTGTGTCTACAGGTTCGGCCAATTGCGCCTCCCACTGGCCGCGGTTCACCGCTCCAGGCCGATGGGGGCGGCAGGAAGCGGCAGCCAGCACATCCCTCGGCCCACACTGCTTCCTGCAGCCCCCACTGGCCTGGAGCGGTGAACCGTGGCCAGTGGGAGCCGCGATCAGCTCAACCGGCGGACGCAGCAGGTAAACAAACTGGCCTGGCCCGCCAGGGGCTTTCCCTGAACAAGTGGTGGACTGGCTTTGAGAACCACTGTAGAGCTACCATTACATATCCAAATAACCATAAAGGAGCACAGTAAGATGGGCCATTATTCCACAGAACACTGGTATATTACAAATGGACACTGGAGTTATTGGGGTCCTGTGATAGCTTTTGGGAAGTAAGGAGGATGAAGAGCCAATATTTTGATAATGGGGCCTAATATTTTGTCCATCCCTTAGTCGCAGAAGATAAGAGCAGAACCTGCAGAGGTAGGGGACAGGATACAATGACAGGATCCTCCACCACTTGGAGCCCAGGAAGAGGCCCCCACTCAATGGTAGCTCAAATTTCACCTTACCAAGGCAGGGAGCATGGATTAAGGTTTCTACAGAGAAGAACACAGGTGACTGTTACTTGGAATATCTTCACCACTCCTCCTCACTAACTTATTAAGGTTTGTTATTTTATTTGAATGAGTCCATAGCACTAACACTGATTAAAAGGTATATCCCAACAATACTTATCATTTCTTATTATGCTGCCAGTTCTATCATACTGAGGAATAAAAGACTGAAATGGCCTTTGTCTCATTTATAAAGCAGACAGAACTCTCAGAAGAAGTATGTCTAATGGCTAAGCAGGATGATTGAGAATCGGGTAGAGACCTGGGTTCCCAGCTCTGCTTGGTATGTGAAAGTAGGCAAGGCACATAACCTATATTTCTTCCTCTGTAAAATAAGTAAAACAGATGTTTTGTGAGGCTTAATCAATATTTTCAAAGCACTAAATCAGAGCCACACATTGAAGTCCATAATTAATTTTTATGCATTACTTATATATCGACCCCATGTGAGCTGAAAGCAGAAAGAACGGTTACTTACCTTCTGTAACTGTTGTTCTTCGAGATGTGTTGTTCACGTCCATTACACATTAGGTGTACGCGCGCCGCGTGCACGGACGTCGGAAACTTTTTCCCTTAGTGGCTCCCGTCGGGCCGGCAGGGCCCCCTCCTTCCCACCAGAGTGGCGCCCCGCTCCAGGGTATATATATCCCTGCCGACCCGACCCCTCGGGTTCCTTCTTGCCGGAGACTCCGACAGAGGGGAAGGAGGGTGGGAAGTGTAATGGACGTGAACAACACATCTCGAAGAACAACAGTTACAGAAGGTAAGTAACCGTTCTTTCTTCTTCGAGTGATTGTTCACGTCCATTACACATTAGGTGATTCCCAAGCTTACCATTGGAGGTGGGTAGGAGTCAAGGTACAACTGACTGTAGCACAGCCCGTCCGACCATCGCGTCCTTTCTGGTCTGATGATGGATCGCGTAGTGGGCTGTGAACGTATGCACGGACGACCAGGTGGCCGCCTTACAGATCTCTTGGATAGGGACCTGCGCCAAGAAGGCCATTGAGGACGCTTGGGCCCTAGTCGAGTGGGCCCGGATCTCTGGGGCCGGAACATTGGCGAGCTCATAACACGTGCGTATACAATGCACAATGCATGCCGACAAGCGCTGTTTCGAGATAGGCAAGCCTTTCATACGTTCCACAATAGCAATGAACAGCTGAGGTGTTCTGCGGAACGACCTGGTCCGTTCCAGGTAGAATGCCAATGCCCTTCGAACATCCAGGGTATGTAGGCTGCGGTGGTGAGGGTCCGTATGGGGTTTAGGAAAGAACGCCGGTAGGCAAATGTCCTGCCCCATGTGAAACTGCGATACTACTTTTGGAAGGAATTTGGGGTGCGGCCTCAGTTGCACCTTATCCTTATGAAAAACTGTATAAGGGGGTTCCGAAGTGAGGGCCCTCAATTCCGATACCCTTCTGGCCGATGTGATGGCCACGAGAAACGCCACCTTCCACGAGAGCTGCGTGAGGGAGCAAGTGGCTAGGGGTTCGAAGGGAGGTCCCATGAGTTTTGTTAGGACTAGGTTCAGACTCCACGCCGGGACAGGCGGGCGCGAGTAGGGAAACACCCTCTCCAGCCCTTTGAGGAATCGGGCCACTGTGGGGTTGGAGAACACTGACACTCCCAGCTCTCCCGGATGGAAAGCCGAAATGGCGGCTAAATGCACTCTGATCGAGGCGGGCGCAAGCCCTTGATGCTTGAGGTGCAGTAAGTAGTCCAGGATCGACGGAACTGAGGCCTGTAGAGGCTGTATGTGTTGAGGCTCGCACCAGTGGGAGAACCTTTTCCATTTTGCCAGGTAGGTCACTCTTGTAGAGGGCTTTCTACTACTAAGGAGGATTTGTTGAACCTGGTGAGAGCACCTGTGTTCTGCCTCATTCAGCCAGAGAGATACCACGCCGTGAGATGTAGCGAAGACAGGTTCGGGTGGAGTAGGCGACCCTTGTCTTGTGTGACTAGGTCGCGATGGAGGGGGAAGGTGATTGGGTCGGCTATGGACAATTCCAGAAGGGTCGTGAACCAATGCTGGCGTGGCCAGGCCGGGGCGATGAGTATGATTGTCGCCCTGTCCCTGCGGGTCTTGAGGAGAACCCTGTGTATGAGTGGGAATGGAGGGAAGGCATATCTCAGGCTTCCTCCCCATGGGATCGTGAAGGCATCTGCTAATGATCCCTGGCTGAGGTTCTGGAATGAGCAGAACTGAGGGCATTGACTGTTGTCCTTGGTGGCGAATAGATCCACCCGGGGAAAGCCCCACCTCCGGAAGATTGAATGCAGGACGTCTCGCCTCAACGTCCATTCGTGCATTCGGTAGGATCGGCTGAGGCGGTCCGCTAAGCCGTCTTGGATCCCCGGAAGATACGTCGCGATGAGGTGGATTGCATGGGCTATACAAAAGTCCCATAACTGGAGTGCCTCGCGACAGAGGGGAGAAGACCGGGACCCGCCCTGCTTGTTTATATAGAACATGGCGGTAGTGTTGTCCGTCAGGACTGCCACGCTGTGACCTTCTATGGTGGCGTGGAAGGTCTGACAGGCGAGGCGAACCGCTCTTAGCTCCTTTAGATTGATGTGAAGCGGTTTGTCTTCTCTGGACCACAGCCCTTGGGTCCGCAGTTCCCCCAGATGCGCTCCCCAACCCAGGTCCGATGCATCTGTTACCAACGTCAGAGTGGGCTGTGGGGCAGCGAAGGGGATCCCTTCGCAGACCTGTTGTTGATCGAGCCACCAGCGGAGCGAGCCCAACACCTGATCTGGGATCATCACCACTCGATCCAATGGGTCTCTGTTGGGACGGTACGTTTGGGCAAACCACAACTGCAAAGGCCGGAGCCTTAGGCGGGCATGTCTGACCACATGTGTGCAAGCTGCCATATGCCCCAGGAGCTGCATGCAACACCTTGCCGTTGTCGTGGGGAATTTTTGGACTGAGCTTACGGCCCTCTGAATTGTCAGGAACCGTGACTCTGGGAGGCTTGCCCGTGCAGTCACCGAGTCCAGGGTCGCACCTATGAAGTCCAGTCTCTGTGTGGGGACTAACGTGGACTTGGGCACATTGACCCGGAGGCCGAGTCTGTCGAACGTCTACAAGGCCAGCGTCACGTGAGATCGGACCTCGGCCTCCGACCTGCCCATGAGAAGCCAGTCGTCCAAGTACGGGAACACATGCATCCTTCTCTTTTGAAGGAAGGCTGCTACCACGGACATGCATTTCGTGAATACTCGTGGTGCCGATGCCAGGCCGAAAGGCAGGACCATAAATTGGAAATGGCGCTGGTTGATAACGAAGCGCAGGAACTGCCTGTGGGCCGGATTGATAGCGATGTGAAAAATAGGCATCTTTCATATCGAGGGCAGCGTACCAATCCCCCGGATCCAGGGATGGGATAATAGTTCCAAGGGAGACCATACGGAAGCGCGCTTTGATCAGAAACTTGTTTAGGTCGCGCAGGTCCAAAATAGGACGGAGGCCCCCTTTTGCCTTGGGGATCAGGAAGTATCTGGAGTAGAATCCTTTTCCCCTTAGGTCTGGTGGGACCTCTTCCACTGCTCCTGCAGCGAGAAGGGTCTGTACCTCCTGCATGAGAAGTTGCTCGTGAGAGGGGTCCCTGAAGAGGGACGGGGAAGGGGGATGGCAGGGAGGGGGCGAGGAAAACTGGAGGGTATAACCCGCCTTCACTGTGCTCAGGACCCAGCGGTCCGATGTTATGCGCAACCAAGCCCGGTAGAAATGGGACAGGCGGTCCTTGAAACTCGGAGGAGGATCTGGTATAGAATGTAGTACGCTGTCCTCGGGCGTAGCTTCAAAAGCCTGGTTTGCTCCCTGGCTGCGGCTTGCCGTGGCCGTGACTCTGGCCCTGGTTAGGCGTATTGTTACGTCTCCGCCTGTTATCCCTGCCACGACGGCGGTACGGTTCGTGCCGAGGACGAGGGTGGTATTGTCTCTGTGGTGGCTGAGGTTTAAAGGGCTTGCGCTGTGTCACCGGGGTGTGCATACCCAACGACTTAAGGGTTGCTCGCGAGTCCTTAAGGCTATGTAGCCTGGCGTCCGTTTGGTCAGAAAACAAGCCCGACCCTTCAAACGGGAGGTCCTGCAGTGTGGTCTGCACCTCTGGCGGAAGGCCTGAAGCCTGTAACCATGCCGAACGCCTCATCACTACCCCCGACGCGATTGTCCTAGCCGCTGCATCGGCTGAGTCGAGGGAGGCCTGCAATGAGGTCTTGGCCACCGCCATCCCCTCGTCCACCAGGGCCGTGAACTCCTGGTGTGCGTCAGGTGGTAGGGAGTCCTTAAACTTGGAGACTGATGCCCAAGAGTTAAAATTGTGCCTGTTTAGAATCACCTGCTGATTAGCGATCCTCAGCTGAAGGCCCCCAGATGAATAGACTTTCCTCCCGAACAAGTCTAAACGCTTAGCTTCCTTGCCCTTGGGCGCAGGAGCTTGCTGGCCATGACGCTCTTTCTCATTGACCGCCGAGACCACCAGCGAACAAGGGGACGGGTGTAAAAAGAGGAAGTCAAACCCTTTAGATGGGGCGAAGTATTTCCTCTCCACGCTTCTTGCAGTCGGTGCACTGGAGGCCGGCGTTTGCCACACCATCTTATAGTTGGACTGGACTGTCCATATAATCGGGAGAGCGACTCTGGAGGGCCCCTCTGGGCTCAGGATATCGACCATGGGGTCCTCCTGTTCTACAGTCTCCTCCGCTTGCAAGCCCAGATTGAGGGCTACCCGGCGAAGCAGGTCCTGGTGTGCCCGATGGTCAATCGGGGGAGGGCCAGACACCGTCGTGCCCGCTACTGCCTCGTCCGGCGAGGAGGAAGAGGTTGGGGCCTTCTGCCCATCCTCATTTTCCTGCAACCCGGCGTCGACCGGTTGCTCCTCTGGGGCCTGACCCACAGCGTGGGACTGGGACGGTACCGTGCTCAGTGCCGAGTCCACTCCCTCCCGCTCCGGTGGTCTAGAGACCGTTGCCTCCTTATGCGATGGCGGGCGGTGCTGCGGGGAGCGGGATCGGTACCCTGATGGTCCGGATCTCGAGGCCCTCGATGGAGGCCCTTGCTGGTGGTAGGCCCAGGGTGTCCAGAATGGCCATTGGCTCGGTTGGCCCCACTGGGAATGGCCATAGGCTTCGTAGTCCCTGTTGGCCTGCGCCCTATGGGCATACCCGCCGTACCGGTCCGAGTCAGTCCCCGAGACCACGGACGGTGACCTGGAAGGCCACGGCGGAGCCGTAGGATGGTGCCGGTCCAGGTTTGGGGAGTAGCGCCTCCGCGACCAGGACCTGGAGCAACGTCTCGCCGACCTGGATCTGGATCGGTACCAGTGATCGCGGGACCGGGAACGACTACGGCTGGTCGGCATCGGGTAACGTACCGCCGACACCTCGCGGTGCCGACTCGTGCTTGGGTGCTGAGTCGGTGCCAACCGCTTGTTGAAGCCCGACTGCTGCGGTGCTTCCTGCGCCGAGGACAACCGGGAGTCCACCGAGGCGGAGCTCGACCGGGACCGGTTCCCGGAACGGTGCCGAGACGGCGACCGTGATGGGTGCACCAGCGCCGGCTTGCCTCTGTGCGGCAGCTTTGGCGGAGCATCCTCAGTACGCGTAGGGGCCTCAACGGACAATGCAATGAGGTCCTTGGCTGCCTCAAACGTGTCCGGAGTGGAGGGCTGTTCCACGAGCTCCTCCAGCCCTTCATCTTCACTCGACGCGCCCATCCCGGGGCTCGACGGGCCTTTCGGCGCCGGAGCCACTACCGGGGTCTGTGCCGGGAACGTACCGGCCTTAGGCACACTCGAGGTCTTCGCCGGCGCCGCCCTCTTATGCGGGGAGCGTCCTCAGGCCTTGGGTTGGCCCTTCGATCTTGCCGGCGAAGACGACCGGCGTCATACATGCCCCCGTTGGGACGGTGCCGTGGGCTTCGGGTGACCCGCCGGCGCCGGTTCCCGCACCGATGCCGGGGCGCTCCGCACGGAGGCAGATGGTGCCGCCGAAGTGGAGGGCTGTAACACCGTCTCCATGAGCAGCTACTTAAGGCGAAAGTCTCTTTCTTTCTTAGTTCTGGGCTTGAAGGCCTTGCAGATCTTGCAGCGCTCTTTCTGGTGAGCTTCCCCCAGGCAGCGGAGACACGAGTCGTGGGGGTCGCTCAATGGCATAGGCTTGCGGCACGTGGCACAAGCCTTGAAGCCTTGGGCGTGCGGCATGCCCCGCCGCCCAGGGCCGGTGCCGGGGTTGACCAAGCAACCACAGCAGGAACTTAAGTACCTAATGAGCTGTTAACTACTAAGTTCAACACTACTACTAATGAACTGATAACTGCTAAATAACACTAATGACTATGCTAAGGGACACTCTCAGACGAGAGACAGAGTTGTTCCAACGCCGCCACGGACGGTAAGAAGGAACTGGAGGGGTCGGGTCGGCAGGGATATATATACCCTGGAGCGGGGCGCCGCTCTGGCGGGAAGGAGGGGGCCCTGCCGGCCCGACGGGAGCCGCTAAGGGAAAAAGTTTCCGACGTCCGTGCATGCGGCGCGCGTACACCTAATGTGTAATGGACATGAACAATCACTCGAAGAAGAAATCAGAATTATGCCTAGGACTTTCAGAATAAAACACAGACCACTACTAACTGAGCTAAATAAGTGACTTAATTAGCTGACAGCAGTAGCACTTTGTCCAGTCTAGTTCTCCTATTAGTTTTTGAATGTTATAATTCCTCATGTCAGATTTGTGTCCATTTATTCTTTTGGGTAGAGACTGTCCGGTTTGGCCAAAAGAATAAATGGACACAAATCTGACATCAGGAATCATAACACTCAAAAACCAGTAGGAGAACACTTCAACCTCTCTGGTCACTCAGTAACAAACTTAAAGGTGGCAATTTTGCAACAGAAAAGCTTCAAAAACAGACTCCAATGAGAAACTGCTGAGCTTGAATTAATATGCAAACTAGATACCATTAACTTGGGTTTGAATAGAGACTGGGAGTGGCTGGGTCATTACACATATTGAATCTATTTCCCCATGTTAAGTTTCCTCACACCTTCTTGTCAACTGTCCAAAATGGGCCATCTTGATTATCACTACAAAAGCTTTCTTTTTCTCCTGATGATAATAGTTCATCTTAATTAATTAGCCTTTTATAGTTGATATGGCTACTTCCACTTTTTCATGTTCTCTGTATGTATATACATCTTCTTACTATATGTTCCATTCTATGCATCTGATGAAGTGGGCTGTAGTCCACGAAAGTTTATGCTCAAATAAATGTGTTAGTCTCTAAGGTGCCACAAGTACTCCTGTTCTTTTTGCAGATACAGACTAACACGGCTGTTACTCTGAAACTTTTTTGACAGCTGCAATAAAGAATATTGGAATGATCAAGCCTCAGGAGGTTAATTTCAAGGAAGTGCTATATATAACAGTTAGAGATTTTCCATACCACAGAGATTTGGGTATCAAGCTGGAAATCTCATGGAAAAAAAGTTATTCTCATAAGATTTCTAGATTTCCTGGTTTTGGTGAGGTGAGAAAAAGACAACTTGAAGACAGCCTCTCTGGCAGTATTTTAGTTTTTCCAGTGTTTTATATCCAGCTAAAACCTGGAACTCCAAAGGGTAATCTTTTTAATATATATTTTCCAGATCTCAAAACAATGTCATTCTCCACAGATAAGTGCATGCTTCCTTTTCTGGACAATCCTGAAGTTGTTCAAACCAGCTAGAGAAGCAAAAACATGTTCCATATGCAATAGATGTGTAAATGAGATGCTGACAAAGACAATAAATAACATTACTTACCCTAGTCCTAGCAGTTGACAAACTTCATTTGAAATCTGCTCACTCCAGTAATCTGCACATGCTATATACCAATTATTCTCAATCCTGAACTGTAGCAATCCATTGATGCTTAGAGAACCATTAAACAGACGCACTGTGGACAAAAATAGGCATATGGATTGGCAGCTAGGCTTATAATACTAGAAATATAACAGACAGACAGACAGATTCACTGGTGCTGGCAGAGGGAAGTGTAAATTACACAGCCTAGCAGCAATGAGGAACCCTCTGCCCCAGAGGTGATACAACCCAACAGGAGGCAGGCATGCTACTGCCACTTCCTCTGGCATTTCTGAGATGGGAGAGAGTTTTAGTTTACAGCCAGGGGATCTCAGGAATCTTGTTAATGGAAGCTATTGAGTTGATGTGCTGAAGCAGCAAATGCTCCAACCAATCTATCCAAGGCCCCTTCCTGGCCAGTATCATCCTCTTTTTCAAACTAGTGTACAATGATTTAGCTACCCAATTTTCACTAAAACCAATTGGAGATTAAGTTAAAACCAGAGCTGACTGAAAATTGGAATTTTCATCCCGTGAGAAATTCTGATATTTTAACATTTGCTTTCATTGTTAATTGGGACTAAAAGTTGAAATGTCAAATTTTTTCACAGGGCAAAAAGTTAAAATATTCAAATGTTGAAATGCTTCATTTTGGTTTTGTTCAACATTAAACTGCACCTCCATGGGCTGCTGTGGAGGCTCACAGGAGCTGTAATCCGATTAAGCAGCCCTGCCCCAGTGGAGAAGGACAGCATGAAGACTCCAAACTATGACTCTGGTCAGGCACTGCTGAAGCTCAGGCAGATGAAAATTATTGTCAGCCTGACCTGAAATTAACCATTACATTTCAATTTTCCCAATGGAAAAATCAACATTTTCCCCCCACACAAAATCAACATTTTCCTGTGAAAATTTCTGATTATGTAGAAACCGCATTTTCCATTAAAAAAAAAATCTGCTAAATATTCCTGACTGGCTGTATCTAAAACATCACACAGCAGAGCTTTGAGAATGTCCTCTTTAGTATGCAATTAGTATAAGTATGAACCTTCTGGTATTCATATTGGTGAAATATATCATTACAAGGCAGCGATGATGTATAGTAACTAGTGACTGGCAAACCTAAAATGTCAGGAAGCTTGGATAAGCCCGGAAAACATTGGAGGCATCTGCACTGGGAGAGCTCCCTTTCCCTCTCTTCTGTCTCAATCAGATCTTTCTGCTTTCCTTTTGATTCTATTCCTCTCTTCTCCTTGAATATCCCCTTGAAATTCTTTATCTTCCCATGAACTACAACAATTCCTTTTCCCCCGTATCCAACAAGCCCCTGTAATCCGTGATTCATGTATGACTCTTAATAGATTCTCTTATTTTGGTAACGTTGGTACAGGATGCAGGGAGTTCTGATACTGGACCCCAAACAACTGCTACTCTCAGTGTTCAATATATTAACAAGCTTCTCTAGGTGAGAGAGGCCTTAGAATATGTTGACTTTGACTTTTCTATGACCCTTGAGAAGCCCCAGGAACTAGAGCATTTGAAGATGGCAGGTAGTTTAACTTGATTGCAACAGCTGAGATCTTAAAATGGGTTTCAGCAAAATTAGGAGAAATTTTGGAGACTAAATGAGGGCTAGTTGACTTTTCACTTCTTTTTGAGGCTTAGACTGAGGTTAGGGCCAGTTCTTGTGGGTTTTTTTGCTTTGTTTTGGTAACAGCTCACTCAGCATTAGATGTCTAACTCAGTAGAAGGTGTTAAAGCAAACTGTGCCAAAAACATCTCTTTGGGACTAAGTACATAATAACAGGGCAGGAAAGGACTGCTTTATCCATATTTTAAATCTGCAATATAAATGGTTGAAAATCTTTTCCAGCTGTTCTTAGCTACATAATTATGTTCACAGCTTTTCCTGTAGGTAGAGGCTGCAGGTCCGTTTATTTTAGGAAATTAGAAAAAAAAAAGACGACAACGACATTCTCACACTCAAAAAGAACACATTGAAATAATGAAAAGAATCAAACTCTGCTTTTGGATGCATGCACACAGTTCCAGTTTAAGTCAATGGGACACAGCACACGTCTATGGTCATATCTTAGCCCTACAAGTTTTCCTTAAACCAACCAAAGGCAACAAACTTGTATCTGAGTCTAAAAGCCTACCCTTAAACGTTCCCATTTGTGGTCTACAGAACTTTGTCAGAAATAGCAATTTCATTTTTTGCCAGACCCAACATGATTTTAACATAGTTTTTGCATATAAATTGTCATTTGGGGGCCATTATTTCCATTTTGCATGAAACAAAACTATGTACTGTGCAGTTAATTTTTTATTATCTTCACTGATGGTAGCATGACAGCAGCTGTTGCTCTTGTTGTCATGGTAACCTGCACATGTGAACAGCTGTGAAAAGCAGTCATAATGCTGCTCCAACACCTGTATGAGACAGAGTCTAGGCAAGCTCTGTGGGTCAGGCATCGGAGCAGTAGTTTACATGCAGTAATCATTTTGCAGTAACCAGTAGTCAGACAGGTTTTCTTAGAAGAGAAATCTGCCTGCTTACTGTGGTAGAATTAACTATACAACTGAAAAAGGATATTCTCCTGGTATTTTAAGTAGCCTATACCTTAAAGTGTTGAGGACACTCCCTGCTTTCACAGGGATATTTGCCTGTTTAGATGCAATGTCACAGAATGACTCACTTTGTCCTCTCTCTCTCGGACTTCAAGCCAGACCTTCAGCTTGTGTAAATTGGCACAGCTCCATTGAAATAAATGGAGCTATGTCAATTTACATCTGCAGAGGTTCTGCCTCTTACATTTGTTTTTTCTTGAATGGTTATTTCCTTTAATAAAAAGTAATAAATAAAAATAAAAGAAATGATCATTATTGAAAATACATGCATTGCTCTTTGGGTACGAGGAAAACAAACACTTACCACACTCTGCTTCATCAGAGCCATCTTTACACTGCCATTGTTTGTCGCAAAGGTTAGCAAGGGGTATACATTCCCCACTTCCACACTGATAAGCATTGGGTCCACAGGGTTCTGCAGAAAGATTTGGTCAACGAAGGAAACAAAAGCATAATTACAGAGTAAGACTAATCACACAGATCATCCAACCCAACTGAAGGGACAAAACTCTGAATGTAGTTATGAAATGAGCAGGGGCTCTTCACTGGTATCTTATTGTTATGGAAACACATGGGTTTTTTTAAATTAATTTATACAAAGAAGTTAAATGGAAACAACTATATGGTAGTTATTGGTGTTCTATTGTTAAATACAATACACATCTGAGGGGTGAGAAAGGAACGAAAACTTCAATGGGTTTAGGACTTCACCCCATGGTTTTCAAAAGTGACTACAGATTTTGGATACTGGGTGCTCTTCACTTTCCATAAATCAGGCCTCTTTAAGGCACCTAAAAAATTGGGCACCCAAATCTGGAGGCACCCCAAATCATGAGTCACTTTTAAAAAAAATCTTGTTTGGGGAGAAATATTGCGTAGGGGCAGGGGGATAGGAAGAAAGGGTGCATGCACCAAGCTAGGTGTAATCTAGTTCAATTGACTGCATACCAGAAGAACGTTACATTCCTTCAGAATATACGGCTACATTTGTTTTCTCCAGTTAATATAATTTTTTTGAATTACATTGCTTACAGATCGAATTAGGGAGCAAGGAAATGGAAAAAAATTGCCTATTCTATTGACAAACATGTTTACTTCCGTTTACTTTGCCTTTCTGGCTACGGTAGCTGAAATTTTATACCTTTGTTTAAGGTGAATCCATTGTTTTATCTTTTGGTAAAATAAGTGATATAATACCAGGTTAGAGTCATACAAACATGTATCTGGCCTTTGACACTTTTTTGATTAAAACAATTATACACGTTATATACACAATGGGCCAGGTTTCCAAAACTTCTTTGGATCAGATTTTTAAGTGTTCAGCACCCAAAATTAGGGCCAAATTTTCAAATTAGCTCAGCTGCTGCTCACTGCCAAAATCTTTTGAACCACATTTGGGAAGAGCAGTTATTTGCCCATTCCCAGTAAACAAAAAAGGACAGGATTTTTAAAGGCACCTTAAAATATAGATAGGCACCATATAGGATTTTCAAAAGTGCGTAGGCACCTAACTCCCATTGATTTCAATGGAAGTTAGGCACCTAGACACTTTTGAAGTGGGAGTTAGGTGCCTCGGCACTTCTGAAAATCTCCTATTTGCACTGTTAAGCACCTAAATATCTTTCAAAATCTGGCCCATAATTACTGTGTACTGTTCTAATTTATCAGGTCCACATTAAATATTTTACAAAATCTGCCTAAATACAGCCCATGATGGACCAAAAAGACTCACAAAGAACTATTCTGATTATTGGGCATGAACATAATTAATACGTGTCGGTAACTTTCCATATATTTATTTTTCTAAAAAAAAGAAAAAAATATGGTAAACATGAAAATACTGAGTCAAATTTTGCCTTAAATTTAATGGCACTGCACAGAGTTCTAGACAGTTCAGAATTTGGTCAAATTTAATATTCTGTTTAAATGATGTTACAGTGACAACAGCTGTCCATGATCAGATAATCCAAAGGTTAGACCGACGTGTTGCATAGTGCTTTCGCCATTCCCAATTTCATATCAATTTTTCTACAATCTTAACTTTGTTAGAGCATAATTGTGTCTGTTTAAATCCAACAGATTGCGTACTTTACTCACCAGGCATGCCAAGATTATAACCAGTAGTGAAATTTGCAAGAAATCCTTTCTGAGTTCCAGATTTGTCAGTAATGAAGAGCACTGTCATCTGGTTAGTGGTAGAGAAGACATCTGGAACAGGGTTTCGTCCTGTATAGACAGCTATTCTCAAGGAAAAGATGAATACATTGCAATGGTGGGTTAGATGATTTTAATGTAGATGGATTGTCAGATGTTTTTGGATGCCATAGGATGAAAGATATTCAAATTAAGAGATAGCAACAGCAACATATGGGTAGTAATTATTTCCCAAGCCTCCCACATCCTTGAGGTGTTTATAACAGGTAAGGTATATATTCCACACCTGACACATTAATATAGCAACATAAGCCTTGATCCTGTCAACACTTAATTGTGCGCTGAGCTACAATGGGAGTACTCCTGTGTGGAAAGTTAAGCACATGCATAAGTCGTGACAGGATCACATAAAGTAAATTATATCCTCATGCCTTCTCGTTAACTCCCAAGTATCATGGATCATCCCAAAATACAGATAAAAATAGAGATGACTAATTCCTTTTCCATCATGTTGATCAGATTGCTAGAATCATCCCTGATTTCATTTATCTTATAATTCAATATGTGGTACTTGCCTAAAAACAAGGAATCTGCTCCTCTTCCATCTCTGATTTCAACTACATCATAGATATTTTCCAGCTCAAAATATGGAAAATGAAGCTGAATGTTTTTCCCTTTTCCAGCATTTAAATACCACACACCTAGAAAACATCACCAATTAAAACAAAACAAAACAAAAAAACCCCCCGTACTTTATATTTACTATAGTATTTGCATTTTGACAGGCCATAGGGAAAAAGATCTTGGGTAAAATTTTCAAAAGCATTTAAGTGATTATGAAGCCTAAATCCTATTTTCATCAGTTACTAAGGGTCATATTTTTAAAGATATTTAGGGGCCTAATTCCAAATGATCTTTCTTGGCACTTAAATCCCGTGCAACTTGGTATCAGCATTATTTAATTAAAAGAATCATATGACATAGGTCTGGCCATTCGAATTATGCTCCTTCTATGGAAAAAGCCTTTGCAGCTTGCGGTGTATTGAAGGGAAAGATTTGTTTGACAGAAAACAAACAAACAAAAAAAGATTACATGTACTCTTTTCTCCACAAAGTGAGAACTCATGTAACCAGAATTGCCCAAGGACACATATACAGCAGCATAAGTAGGATGTAACTGACAATCTTTTTCTGAGCACCATGCAATGCTCAGAATGTCTTGAGTCCCATACTAAGATCCCAATTCAACAAGGTAATTAAGCCCATACCTAACTTTAACCATGGCCTCACTACCAGTGACCTCAATGTGACTACTGCACATGCTTAAAGTCAGGCATGTGATTAAGCATCTTGCGGAATTAGTGTGTGAAAGTAGGATACCATACCTTAGTGTGACCAAATAAACCCCCAGGATTAGATTTCATGTGATTAGCACACCAGAGAATTCACACAGCTCTCTTACAATAACTGAACAACATTTAAATTTAATTGAAAAGCAACAACAGTGCTTTCTTCTTCACTTCAAGCATCAGTAGCAAATATTGTACATTATCAAAACATTGTGGGCCTGATTTTTTTCTGACTTACACCAGTTTTACCTTGGTGTAACTCCATTAACTTTGGTGGAGTAACTCCTGATTTACACCACTGTGAGATGAGAACCTCCAATCAAACAACTCACAAAATACACGTAAATGTTCTTCCACGTAAAATGTTTTAAAATTAATTATTTTATAGGAGGTGTGATTAAAGTGCTGCCTGCAGGTCACATACATCGAACTGACATAGAGTTCTCCAGTGTGGCCTGTGGTTACCCTCACTGCTTTTAGACAGAAATACAGCCTATAAAAACTACAGCTCCCAAATTGCTGTGATGGGTGCACCGAAACTGAGAGCGGATGCAATCTTCTTCACAATTTATCAGCTAGCTACCATACGGTACCTCAGTCTCCTGGCAAGTTGCCAACATGGCCCTCAATTAACAGTCATCCAATTACACAGCAAGGTTTCTTCTCCTTCCTCACAGCACATAGTTCCTATAATCTATTTCCATTTTTATTGTACTAATCCTCCCTGCAGATCTGGGGGAGGGGAGACTTACAGGAGGCTTGGTGGGGGTAGTTGTTCGGGAAATTTTTAGAGCTGAATGTAGTATTTGGTTCCCAGAGTTCAAATGGTCCCCCGCAGTCAGCTGAAAGAGAAAGTGTTTCAGAAATATGTCACCTACTGTCTGTTTGTGCAACCAATTGCCCAGAAAGACCATGTTCCGGTCAGTAAAATTACAGGTCATACATTTAATGGTCACTTAATGGTATTTCCTTTTGCTTTATAGACCTGGAAAGAACAGCAACATTTTTATAAAGAGAATGAACTGGATTCAACTTTACAGTAACAGTATAAAGGTTCAGAGCCAGATGGTGCTATTAATACACAATCCTGAACCTCGGGCAATACGCGATCCTGAACCACTCGCAGCTAGGAGTCAATCTACCCCAATGGGAGCACTAAGTCTCAGGGAAGCAGAGTATCTAACAGAACTCCTAGGGAATTCAGCAGCCGCTCCTCTCCTTAGGAAGATATAACATGCACTACTGTCCAGGGCCAGTCAGCTCTACTGGCTGATGCAGAGGTGGACAGTACCATGGTTCCATCAAAAGCCTTTTTGTAGATTCTATTGCGTATGTAGTTCTTGTGTTCTGGGCAACACAAGTGCTGCAGGTGTGACCACTCTTGGTGAAGTCCGCCCCTTGAACTTTGGCAGAGGAAATGGTCATGATCTGTCCCTTATTTGTTGATCAAGGATTCCTAAGGGCATTACATGAGAGCAAAGCTTGAAGGCTTTATAGATGAACAGACAGTTTTAAATGTACACTGTATTGTTTGGCTGTACAATATTTTAAATGCTTGTTATTCAAGAATTACAACAACAAAACCCCACAAAAAATTAATGTAAACCTTGGAATTTTAGTTAGCAACATCTCCGTCATTTACTCTCTTTCTAAATGTCTTTGTATTTGATTTGCTAGCCTGGGAAAATACTTGATGCTCTTAGACACACCAAAGGTACTTTCCTTTCTTCATCCACTGAATAAATTATTAATGGAGACCATGTGGAACTAAAATGGCAAAGTGGGCCAGATAATTTGACATTTAAAAATTTGTCATATTCATACATACATATATATGAAAAATAATGCCAAGACAATTTTTTGGGAAAAGTTTTAATGATTTTTCATTCAGCTTGGGCCATAATTAAAACATTAACTTGCCACAATATCTTGCATGATTCCCTATACTTCTGTATTGCACTCTTGTTTAAGTACCCTAGTAAAATTCTAGGGCTGAGATTTTCAAAGTTGCCTAAGGAATTTGGATACCCAATTCCCAAAGGGAATTGAGTTTCAGAATCTTGTAGGCAGCTTTGAATATCTCAGCCCAAATGTTTGCATCTGAAAATACGGAACCAATGTAAGTCTTGATGAAAATGGACACAACTCCCATTATCTTCCCAGGAGCTACCCAGGCATACACTAGGTCTGGACATGGCCAATAGTGCTTTATTACATTCAGTTCTTGAAGGATACAAGCTGATTTATGAGAAATATAAAATTACAGTGAGCTATTCCAGAGCATCCCTTACCATACTGTACTGCCAATCCCTGGTATTACTAGTAAAAAGGAAAAGCCTGCTAATCCTTGGTTAAGGCCATGCAAGGGATGGGAACAAGGGATGTAGGCTGTGCAGTGAGCTCCTGAGCTCTACTGCCAGCAGAGGATAGGATAGTTCCAGATGATGATGAGAGCGAGAAGAGAAATGTGCTTTGGATCTCACTTTAGTGCTCATCCAAAAGGATCACCTGCAATCCCTTCTATTGCAAACTACTAACTGGAGCATGCACCTACAAAATCAGGGACCTGACTCTACTTCCAAACGGATGGATCCTGCCCGAAGAGACTAGTGTGGCAGCAGATGCACTAACCAAGCTCTGTGAAAAGCTTAGTATTATTATTAGGAATTATTATAATTGTGTTCAATAGAGCACTAGGAAGGTATCCATCCCTACTCATGTGCAGATGCATTGGTGGGTGAAAGGAAGAGTTCCTCTCCAATGAGCCCATGAAACACAGGGAAGAATTTAGCCCAGTGCACTTAATAATACAAATATCTAATCTAACCCTATAGAAAAGGCTTTAGCAATGCTTTCAATAGACCTTCTGAACCTATTTCTGTGTGTGCCTCCCCGCCACAAAGAACATTTCCTCAAGCCATGAGATTTTCTCTCTCCTCTGTTTTCTATGCCGCTCCTTTCCTCAGGGCATGAGAGGGAACCTAGCTGTCTTGCATGGCAGTGCATAAAACTAGCCATGTCCTTCTACTTTTAAGATGAATAATTTAACAGGCCCCAATTGGATTATGCTTTAAAAAAGAGAGCACTGAAGATATGCCAAAAGTGTGCCTGCCACCATGAACAGTAGGTAGCACCATTTGCTGATGTGAGCTTTTATTTGTTTTATGACACTGCACTCTCCCTTCATTCCTGGACACACAGCTAGAACAGAGGACTCAGGTCAGGAGACTTAGGCTGTAGTCCCAGCTCAACTACTGCTTCACTGTGTGACCTGGACCAAATCATTTCACCTCTCTATACCTCAGTTTCCCCATATGTAACATGGAGATGATAATACTTATCCACTTTTTTAAAACAGTTGCAACTTTTTGGATGAAAAGGGCTATGTTCGTGCAGGGTATTATTATAGTGTGACTATACTGAACAAGTGTAGGGGTTATGTATAAAGGTTTTTTTAACATAGAGTTTTGAGAGCTCTGCACGTGTATCTTAGCCTTTCAAAATATATTTTAATAAAATATGTTAAGGTGAATAGTCAGGACCCCGTGTAAATACATCCAGACTTCAGTGGCATTAGTGAGCCTGCCAAAATGGATAGCACTCGTAGTATTTATACACTAAATGGAAGTTTCAAAAGGGTCATTGCTTTTAAATATTTAAGAGCTACTATTTTAGATACATTTCAAGTATAATTTCACATTAAACAGCTGGCTAGTAAGATATCCTTTATACTTGCTCTAGCAAGATATATTACGAGTTGTCTAGAGACAAATGATGGTAAGGAATTGGCAGAAGCACTTATAGTATCTGCCCTTCTAATTATGATGATACCATTTACACTAATGGTGGTCCAGCTATTTAGAAAAGATGGTACATATTCTGTAATAAAGCAACAAAAGACTTGTATTATAATGGATCTTTAGTATCCCTGATATGCAGTGTTATTAGATAAAAGGGCCACAACTACTGAACAAGCGTACAATGGGTGATAGTTGAATTTCTCAAACACTTATGTCAGTTACTTTCACTTCACTGGATACCTATTAGCTCATTCACATAATCTTTCTAAATGCTAAAACTAGCCATTTGTCTTTCCATGGAACAATTTTTCTCATGAGTTATGATCTGACAAAAAACGTTCTGTATGTACAAGACATATATTAATTGTGTGTGCGTGTACATGTGTGTAAAGAATTAGAATATTTGAAGTGATTATATATATAACCCTCTTGGTTTAAACTGGCTGTTTCTCTAATAATGCTATTTTATCTGCACAGGATAAATTTTTTAGATCCAGCACCTTGAACAGAATGCACCATCCTGCACGCCAAGAAAAAAACATCTAATTAAAGATTTTGGCTAAAATAAAAAGCTACATTTGTAAATCAGTCGCCAATTCTAGGGTTTATGATTAATGCCAATAGACTAAGAAACTTTCATGCCTTAATTTCTTATGGAGTTGAAGGATTTGGAAAAAACAATACATATTGCAAAATTCTGCTTGCTTGGCAATATCTGATCTTTGTTTGTTTTACAAGATTTTATCTCTACTAAGATTCATTGGGCCAAACTTTGCCCTTAGTCGCATCCCATGCAAACCCACTTAAGTCAGTGGGGTTTCTTTTAACTATGGGCAGAAACTGAGCTGCTGTCTCTGAGGATGTGAAACTTACACTGTCAAAACTATAAGGGATCATCAAAAATACTTGAAGGTCATTTTCCATTAGTGACTGGTGAACCTCCAAAAGTTATTACGTTCATTTCACAGAAGCATCCAAACTTTTAGCATCAAAATACATTTACCTCTTCAGTCTGCAAAATTGAACTAAAAATCTCCTGACAAGAAGCTCTGTTAAGTGTAGAAAAAGCCCAGAAGAAAATGGCCTTTATTGGGATATTTCATCATTTCCATTTGGCAAACTTCATCTGAAGAACTAAATATGAGAATGATAATGAAGGAGAGGTAGTAAAACATTTCTAGATTTGGGAGCTGGGGGAAGGCAGTTTTATTTGGACTTTTGGTAGAGTTCCCACTGGGTTATTTATTTATCATTTCTATTTTAAATCTGAACCAGTGTGATTCTGGTGTGTGAATCTTTCTGAGTCATCATGCACTATCTGGGACTATGATGTAAACATGTTTTTACGAAAACACCTGTGGGGATTTTTCCCAGTGACTTTTGGAGATCTTATTCTAAGATTTGATTCTGTGGATTTTTCTTTTTGGGAATGTCCTTTCGTTTTGTTGTTCAGAAGCAAACCAAACCCCCAGATTTTGTAAATGCACAGTGAGACAATCTCAACAGACATTAGTATGACTCAGCTAGCGGACAGGAGTCACATGAAGACAAGAGGTGAAATTATATTGATAGAAAAAATCCTTAAACATTTGATACTCTTTTTTTTAGGCACAGTGATAAAAGATGATTTATGTCTGAAATGTATCGTTGCCATATCTTTTAAGTATACCTCATTCTGAGGGATTTTACTTATTTTTGTCCCAGAGTTACCTATGATTAACACAAATTTGGTGTCTCCTCACTTCTATTGTTGACAATTATTTACAACAAAAATAAAGAACATTGAAATTGAGGTCACAGGAAGAGTCATTTACTCTAAAGGAAGGACTTCCACTATACTGTAATTTTCTTGCATGGAGAATTGTTTTGTGTACCTAATTTTGGTCTTTGCCACTCATTGCATTCCACATTTGGGCCTTAGTGGTTAGAGAGGGATGACCATTGTAGAAGGGCAAACAATGAAAGAATGTAATCTTAATTACCTAATATGCAGAGCAATATATTTTTAATTGCAAGTTTAGCAGAATTAAGCAGTGAATTCCTCCACAGCCATTTAGAGACCGCCTACACAATGGGAAAGTTCCTGTTGAGATTGTCCACAAAATTCTCGCAGGAGGAAGCTCTCGGACATAAGGAATGGCTTAATATTTTCCTTTGTTAGCCCCACTAAATGGGTTCCTATTTGACTATTATTCTTGGAAAGAAATGGCAAAAGCTCTAAAAAAGAAAAAATAGTGCCAGTAGTCTCAAGACGCATACATTTTATGTAAAAATTACGTAGAGTTAGAAAATATGTCAAGTTAGAGTTATGGTTCAAAGGGTTCATAGGGAAGTCCGCTTTCTATAGATAGGATCAGCAACAAATGACGACACTAGCTTTCTGTTAAGAAACACACACACACACACACACACAGATATTTCAATTGATAATTGGCTTTCTGAATCAATATCATCTGATGGTTTTAGCAGAGCAACAACAGCTACCTTAAAATGGTATGGCTTGTTGTTGCTTGGGGCAAAATTTGATCTTGTGAAGTCTAAGCATAAGACACATTACTCACAATCCTCTAAGCGCTACCCTGGCAAGGAAATACAGTAGAAAAGTAATTGATTCTACTCACGTCTGGAAAAATTATTGGCAAAATCATTAGTGGTCTTTATAAAAAACAAAGTATTAAGCAGTTATTTTGGACTTTATGCTTGATGCTAGTTACCAGTAACAAACTGCAATCAACACACATTTTTTTTCCCACTGATGACGACACTACAGCAGACAATGCAAACATACAAAAAAACCTGCAGAAATTGGGCTTGTTTTTGGCTTAATTGGCTTGTGAGTTGCTTGTTGACTAGTTTTTGGCTTGTTGCTTGTTGCTTCTTTTTTTTTTTTTTGATCGTCTCCGTGCAAAGGGGTGCAAGGAGGGACAAGGTGGGGAGAGAGAGTCAGGGGTGCACAGCAGGCCCATCATAGTCCCAGATTGCACACCAGGGGGATCTAGTCACATAGAGGGTTGGGGCTCTTAGAGATTGGCTTGTTTGGGCCTTGTTTTGAAATGGGATTAGCTTGATTTTTGGTTTATTGTGAAAGTCGGGGTGCTTATTTACCGCGTGAAAGTTGGCAACTGTGCACTACCGGGGAAGGTTTTCTGAGCACTTTTGAAGACAGCTCTATTAATTAATCCAAATAGGCCCAGCCCTGAATCCCTTACTCACATAAAGATCCCTTGTGCATTGGCCATGATCACAATCTAGATGGGTACAACCAACTCCGTTGCAAAAAACACTCTAAGTCATTTCCACTCTATTTGTGTGCTATGCTCAGTGTCAGAACATGATTTGAAAATGAGTATTCACAGATTACAGCAATAAATATTGCAAATAAAAATGTAGAACTGACAGTCTTATGCAAAAAAGCTACAGAAATGCTTGGCATTTCAATAACGTTTTGTGATACTGCAAAAGACAATGCCACATTTTACTGAAACATAATGTCTAGCAGAAGAAATTGACTCAACTCAGATTCCTCATCTCTTGTTTTCTGACATGACATTTTTAATGAAATCAGTGTCAGTAGTAAACTTGCACAAAGTCCGTCTTTGTAGTGCAACATTATTTTGAAGCACTCAGGACTTTTGACAGCTTAAAAAGAAGATAATTTTTAGTATGCCTTAGATACAGGAAAGCAAACAAGGTATGCTCATAGTTTTCTACCATCCTCTGTCCGCAGAAAGCATGCTTTATTTTCACTATGAAGGACAATCGGGGTGCTTACCATCAATTCCATGCTGAACATATGCATTATATGTTACATGTTGGTCTTGATACTTTAGATAAATTATTTAATTTAATATTTCAACTGTGCAGAAATTTTCAGTTCTTGTGTGATGGGATAGAAAAATAGATACAACTCAGCTTCAGAAATGTAAAAACAATGAGGAGTCCTTGTGGTACCTTAGAGACTGTGCCACAAGGACTCCTCGTTATTTTTACTGATACAGACTAACACGGCTACCCCTCTGAAACCTTCAGAAATGTGTTATAGATTTAAAATCAGGTCAGCACATGGCTGTCAGTGGTAAAACAGAAATCTTATACTGATTCCATTATCCCACAGATGGAACTGCTCAGTGTGTTGGTCATTTATCTACCATTAGAACATCCTTCAACGTTCTTTTGCATTATTTTAAAAACTGGTGGAAGTTTACTCATGTGCTTCAATCTCAAAAACTTTCAACTTCTAATGCTGCTCAAATGGAATAGTGTGTATCCAGATTGAAATGAATTAAGATAGCTTCATCACACTGCTTCATGAACCAAGAACGATCCGTGTTCTCACTCAGTGAATGCCATATTGCTAGATAATATTATTGAAAACTCACTGAGAATTTTACATAAATGAAGGCCTACAAAGGAAAGAACTAAACTAATTTATTATGGTGATTAATATTAATTTGTTGTCCAAATTTAACTTTGGACACGGAAACTTTTTATTGAGTTTTCCTTTCCTCTTATATTTATTGCAAGGAAGGTTTAAAATTAATCTTTTATTATATAATCAGAAAGTCTTAGTTTGCTTTCCTTTACTGATGCTTTACATTTAGAGGTGATGGGACTTTTAGTGGAAGGTCAATATTAGTAAACAGTACTTTGAGTGATGGGAAACCCACCCAATAAATTACCCCCGTTATTTTAATTTCAGACCATCATTATTTACTATATGTTGTCAAGTTAGCAACTAGAAGGATTTATAAATGACAGTAAACCCAGTATGAAACAGGACTCTTGTGCACTTATTGTTAATTTCAATTATTTCAGACCTTCTGGGCACACATCAAGTTTTTTTTTTCTTTTAATTATCAAAATTCTCATGATTTTTTCCACCAAAAAAAAAAAAAAAATGCAAAAAGCCCTCCAAAATAAAACAAAATAAATTTTCATCATGTTTTGACTAGTTTTACTCATATGTTTACTAAGGCACCTAGAAGGATCGGTGGATCTAGCTTACTGAGTTAATATCAGATATATTGATTCTACGCTGAGTTATATGCATGTTTCAAAAACAAAATTATGGTTGCATTAAAGATTTTTTTTAAAAAAACCCTCAAACAATATAAATTCTGGAATTTAAAATCTCTGTGGTCTCCATACAATGGCTCCTGTGAACTTTCCAGGATTGGTGTAGACAGAGGAGTAGGGTGCACCAGAAAGGAGATTTACAGCCAATGTTTTTAATGGCTCATGAACTTTAAATTGAACTGTTGTTCGGGAGGAATGTTTGGATGGTGCCCCCAAACCTAAAGTCTAATATAAACATTAAAATAAAATTCCAGGAAACCTCCTTTTCTACATATTATTGAGACAGGATTTGAGTTCTTCAGTGGGCCTTAAAAATTTAGATGATTTATTCTTTGATACTTTCAAAATCTAGGCCCTGATCCTCAACAGATGTAAATCAGTGTAGCCCTATGCATGTCAACAGAACTTTGATGATATATGCCAGCTAAGATTTTGACCCCTGATTTGTAACTACGAACAAAGGTCTAAGTAATTAAAGAGTTGAAAATGTTTAAAAACAAATATATTCTTAGAAAATAAACATATACTTTACTTTAAAACAGACTTACTGGGAAGTGAAGGTGGAGTAGTGCTTGTTGGAACCAAAGTTGGTTCTGGATAAATACTTTCCTTACACTGTCCACTTATCAGTCCAATGTCATCCAGGGCAATATCACTTAGACCTGGTTTTTTAAAGGCATCAAAAATAACCTGAAATTCATGGAAAACACAAATTTAGAATGTAATGCTAAATTATCTAACCCTCTGTGCCTTCAGAACAGATTTCCCCTTCTTTCATGCATTTTTTTTTTTTATTTCTACCATAATCTCTGGTCTGGAATTCCACTGGTGGGTCACTAATGAGAAGAGATAATTCCCTGCTAGAAAACTTTGTGAAACAGCACTACACAAGACTAGATTGTGGCTTATGCTTACAAACAGAGAGATCCTCTCATTTATCCCCTATATATCAAATGAGTCAGGAGATTTAATACACAATTCTATAATTTCATTATCTATTATAATGAAGTTTCCACACACAGAATCTGAAATCATTATTGTTCAAATTCTCTACTGGCCTTAATTGGCTTAGCTCCTTTGATTTCCAAGGAGCTGCACTAATTTAATCAGAAGAGAATTTACTGTTGTTATTGTGCCCCAAACCTACTATTACCTACAGCAGGCCTATTACCAAACATTAAGCGCTGGTGATCTGAACAGCCAAATGCAATATTCTTCATGGTGTTATAAGGAAACCCAGGTTTCCTGGAAAACTGATTATACCTTTATTACAAAAGCATTTTTTGCTCAGATGGTAACTGCAATCTTTAGCATTCTTTTCTGGCAGTGGTTTTGCTCAAATGGCTGCTCATCTTCACCACCATAACAAGACTAGTCATCCCTAATACTTATGGAATG
Source organism: Malaclemys terrapin pileata (assembly GCF_027887155.1). NCBI lineage: Eukaryota > Metazoa > Chordata > Testudines > Emydidae > Malaclemys > Malaclemys terrapin. The sequence goes on from NC_071505.1 coordinate 179,658,673, forward strand.
AATTTGTTGTCTAATGCAGAATAGCTGAAAGAATTACCTAGTGTAGTTCTACTATAGACTAATTCTTTTTGATACAAGTAGAATACCCAGCTGGATATAAAAAACATTTCCTTTTGAAGCTAAATTCAAATATATAATTATGTAATTAATTGGCTGAACTATTTGGGAATCTAAAGTTTCTGGTCGAATCTCATTAGGGACAAATGCTTCATATTTCATTCATTGTCAAGGTATTTCAACTTTCAATCAGATTTGGATACGTTCTCAGATTTCCCTTGCTGTGACAAAGAGCTCTCTTTGGATACAAAGCTGGCAGTCCTCAGACAGCAGTAAGTCTCCCTGTCCTACCATATCAACAACAACAATAATTTAAACCCTAGAAAATACAAGGTCCAGTTCTGAAGCCCCAGTCTTCTGCATACTAATAATTATTTGACAGTAAGTGTTAGCAGACAACAAAAGATATTGCTTTTGCAGATGTGGAATACTGCAAACAGTTCCAAAAGTTGTTGGAAAATAAAGTGAAAGAGAGTTAGCTTAAAGTAATAAAAAAGATTAATAGCTTAACAAACCTTAAAGTCAGATGTTTCATTTAATGTTACTTGTCCATAATTCCAGTTGTTTCCATAATTTCCTTCTTTCTGGAAAACTGTCTTTTCCATGTTATTGCTATTCACGATGTTAATACTTAAACGATAAACGTTAGTACCATACATATGATACCTGGAGGGGAAATACCAAGATTTTATATTATCCTATCAGACTGGAATTCATCCAGATGAGTGAATAAAAAGAAATATCATACTGAAAATACTAATTCAAGCTTTTCATTGCATAAGTAGCTTTTTGAAGTCAAGACGGGTCAAAAACTAAAAGGTTTTAATGTATTTTCACCCAATACATTCTGTGAATTTGTTTCTAATACCTCACCAATATTTATAAATTTCTACAATACAGGGTATCAAAAGAATATCATATTCAGACTCTGATAACTGATATTCTAAACGCATTTTGATTATGACAGCATCCCTCCAATATGTGTCACCAGACTTCCAGCATGTGTCATTCTGAAGGACTGGCATCTGAAAGCTCAACAAGCTAGAATGGTTTTATAATATGAGGTTTTAAGCCTCATGACTTCATTATGGGTCTTTGGCTGCTAGCCAAAGGTTGTTAATCCCTGCTAGGCCTGATTCAAAGCTCACTGGAGTCAATGAAAGACTCTTATTGACTTCTGTTGATTTGGATCAAGGCCCATATTGTAATTTCTTATGGAACTGGATAGTTAGAGACCTGGAGTGAAATCCTAGCTGCAAAATTCCCATTGACTACATTAGGGCCAGGATTTCAGCAGAGGAATCTCTAGTTTGTCATGGAAATCCAAACTCTTTGCAGAATTGTGCTGCACTCCTGCTGCGTGGTTAAGCCACGTTGTAGACTTTGAACCAATTGACCAAATAATTTATGACAAAAATACATTTACATATGATTTCATTCTTAATTAAAGGTTATACTTAGTAATTATGTAACTTGCAGATGCTTTCTAACGTACCAAAAACTTAGACAGAATTGATCTGAAGCCGGAACTAAAGGCAAGCTAAAAAGCCGAACTCTCTGCTGTCTCGCTGCAACTCCTATGGGTGTTGAAATATAAAATCCTGTAAAACAGTAAATATCTTTCATTGGCTATCAAGTTGATGAAGTTTGATGATGACACTAAATTATTATGGTCAATAAAAAGAATCGGGTTAGTAAAAAATACCAGAAACATCAGTGTTAACTGCAGATAGAGCGAAATACACGGAAAGACTGGGGAGTGTCACAATAGCAGGTGAAAATGTAAGTGTAAAGTTATCCATGTTGGTAAGCAATTGATTTAAAACTTCTTATATATTTTAATGGGCCCTTAACCTGCACAATGACTGAGCAACTACCCAAGGGGTGAAAATCTGGCCCCATTGAAGTTAGTGGGAATTTCACCAAGTGGGGCAGGATTTAACACAAGGAGTTTATAATGAATTAATCAGAGACTGCCCTTATGACAGTTGTACAGGCTTTTGGAGGGAGATTATTTCCCACTCCATACCCTCCATACCACATAATGGGATGTGCGGGGGGAGGAAAAAAGATTGGGACAATAATTTGTCGTAGCTGGAAGCAATATCAACATGAAACATACATTGTTTGGTAATGTGTTTGCTAGAGTTATCTACACTAATTCTTTGAGGCTAGGAGCCCAAACTTTCTTTTGCAATGTGAAAATGATAAATGGGGTAAAATTAAGTGGAGAAACACTCTCATTTCAGATCAGAAAGACAATGTTAGCCACAGAATTAAGAGTCCTAAAGGTGAAATTCTGGTTCCAGTGATGTCAGGAAGAAAACTTACAGATGCTAGGATTGTATTGTATAGACTCTATTGTATAGATGTTTCATGTCTGCAAGATTCATTCAAATACATAAAAGATTGGTTTGTAGAATGAAATCCAAATCAGGTCCTTCATTTCTGTATTGATTTAGAGATGCTCATAATCATAGATTCGTAGAATCTAAGATCTAAATCCACTGTGATCGTGTAATCTGACCTCCTGTATAACACAGGGCATAGAATGTTCCGCCCCACAAAAAAAGTCCCTAGAGAATATCTTTTAGAACAGCATCTAATCTTGATTTTAAAATTGCCAGCAATGGAGATTCCGCCACAACCCTTGATAAATTGTTCGAATGGTTAATTACTCTCACTGATAAAAACTTATACCTTATTTCAGGGGCGGGCAAACTTTTTGGCCCGAGGGCCACATTGGGGTTCCGAAACTGTATGGAGGGCGGGCGTAGTGTATTAAATTGCTCCCCTTAGGAATGTGCTACTTATGCTGTACTACTTACGGCTACCAGTCCTGGTGCTCTGAGTAGCATGGTAAGGGGGTGGAGACGGGAGGGGTTGGATAAGGGGCATGGGGTACTTGGGAGCAGTCAGGGGACAGGCCTCAATTGGATGGGTCAGAGGTTGGGGGGGCGGTCAGGGGACGTGGAACAGGGGGGGTTGGATAGGCATGGGAGTCCTGGGGGGCCTGTGATGGGGTGGGGGTGTGGATAGGGGTCGGGGTAGTCAGGGGATAGGGAGCAGGGGAGGTTGGATGGGGGTGGGGTTCCAGGGGGTGGTTAGGGGTGGGGGGTCCAGGGAGGGGGCAGTCAAGGGACAAGGAGCGGGGTGTGTGTGGATGGGTCAGGGGTTCTGACGGGGGCAGGTGCCAGGCTGTTTGGGGAGGCACAGCCTTCCCTACCCAGGAGTAGTATACTAAATTGCTCCCGTAAGAATGTGCTACTTACGGTGTACTACTTACGGCTGCCAGTTCTAGTGCTCCATAAGTAGCAAATTCCTACTGGGAGCAATTTAATACACTATACGCTGCCCGGCAGGAGCTCGCAGCCTGCTGCCCAGAGCGCTGGCGACACGGCAAGCTGAGACTGCGAGGGAGGGGCCCAGGGCTAACCTCCCCAGCCAGGAGCTCAGAGGCCAGGCAGGACAGTCCCATGGGCCATAGTTTGCCCACCTCTGTCTTATTTACTCTTTTGTCCAGTTTCAACTTCCAGATATTGGATTGTCTTACGCGTTTCTCTGCTGGATGAAGTGCCCACTATTGAATACTTGTTCACTATGTATGTTCTTATAGACTGTAATCAAAATCATCCCTTAACCTTCTAGTTCTTAAGATAAATAGATTGAGCTCCTTGTGTCTATGAATAGAAGATATATTTTCTAATCCTTTTAACCATTCATGTGGTTCTCCTCTGACCCCTCTACAATTTATCAACATCCTTCTTGAACTCTGGACACCAGAACTGGACACAATATTCCAGCAGTGGTTGCACCATTGCCGAATAAAGAGAGAAAATAACCTCTCCACTCCTACTCAAGATTCCCCTTTGTATGGATCAACAGAACCTTTTAGTCACAGAGCTGCACTGGGAGCTCATGTTCATATGATTATCCACCATGATGCCCAAATCTTTTTCAGAGTCACTTCTTCCCAGGATAAAGTCCCCATCCTGTAAGTTTGGCATACATTCTTCGTTCCCAGATGTACACATTTAGCCATAGTAAAAATCAGTGGCTATTACCCAGGATGGGCAGGGATGGTGTCCCTAGCCTCTGTTTGCCAGAAACTGTGAATGGGTGACAGGGGATGGATCACTTGATGATTACCTGCTCTGTTCACTCTCTCTGGGCCACCTGGCATTGGTCACTGTCGAAGACAGGATACTGGACTGGATGGACCTTTGATCTGACCCAGAATGGCCATTCTTATGTTCTTATTGCTTCAGCTCAGTTTACAAAGCAATCCAAATTGTTCTGAATCTGTGAGGTGACCTGTCCTCTTCGTTATTTACCACTCCCCCAGTTTGTGTCATCTGCAAATTTTATCAATGATAATTTTATGTATTTTTCCAGGTCATTGATAAAAATGTTAAATAGCATTGGGCCAAGAATCAATCCCTGCAGGACTCTACTAGAGACACACCCTTTTGTTGATAATTCCCTATTACAATTACATTTTGAGACCTATCAGAGTTAACCAGCTTTTAATACATTTAATGTGGATCATGTTAATTTTATATCACTCTAGTTTTTTAAATCTAAATGTCATGTGGCACCAAGTCAAATGCCTTACAGAAGTCTAAGTATATTACATCTACACTAGTACCTTTATTAACCATACTTGTTAATTTCACCGAAAAGATGTCGTTAGCTTGACAGGATCTATTTCCCATAAATTCATGTTGAATGGCATTAATTATAATCATCATCATCATCATCATCATCCTATTACGCCTCTGGCATTTAGGGCAGTGACGAAGCTCCTCCACTCCTGTCTGTTTTTGGCAAGTCTTTCAATGGTTCCCCAGCTGTGCTACAGGTTTTTCAGCTCTTCGCCATGTTCTTTTTGGGTGGCCTCATTTTTGCTTGCCTTCAGATGTCCATCTTGTTGCCACTCTGGTGATGGAATCAGTTTCCATCCGAAGCACATGACCAATCCATCTCCAATGCCTCCTGGAAATGCTGGTGCTCAAAACCTCTTGGCTGCACTGCTTCAACAGATCTTGGTTTGAGATTCTTGTGGGCCAAAAGATCCAGAGGATTTTTCTGAGGCAGGTTGTATGGAATGAAGACAGTTTGGACATGTCATACTTTCTCATTCCCCAGCATTTTGCACTAAAAAGTAATGTTGAAAGTACTCAGCTCTGATAAATGTTGAGTTTGGTTTTGGTTTTGTATGTTGATGATTTCCAGACTGTATTTAAGCTCCTGAATGTGTTCCTGGCTTTATTGATTTTGTTCTGGATGTCCTGGCTTGTTCCACCATCCTGGCTGATGGTGCTGCTCAAGTATGTGAAAGTTTCTACATTGGTGAGAACATAATCCTTTATCCATACAGGTCATGGTGAGGCAATATTAAACGTCATGATATCTGTCTTACTGTGGTTGATTTTCAGTCCAATTTGCTGGCTGAATGTATTGAGTTGAGTTTCCTTTTCTTGTATATAGTGTTGGGTATGTGATAGGAGAGCGAGGTCATTTGCAAAATCCAGGTTTCAAGGGATGAGAAGGGTGTCCATTTAATGCCTCTTGGCATGTTTTCTGTTATATGCTGCATTACCCAGTTGATGGCAATGTTGAAGAGGATTGCAGACATGAGACACCCCTAATGTACTTTTGTTTTGACTTTGAGCTCACTGTGATCAACAGTGCATGTAACGTTGAAATAAAAGCTTTTGATGATGTTGATTATATGGAGAAGGATTCCATATGCCCGCAGAATGCACAATACGCTGGTCCTGTGAATGCTAAGAAAAGCCTTCTCAAAGTCTATGGAGTTTATGTAGAATTGCCATTGCCATTCTAAGCATTGTTCTATTATGTTTCATAGAGTGAAAATCTGGTTTGTGCAGCCACGCACTTTCCAAAAACCAGCTTGCTCTTTTCTGAACGCTATCGACTGCCTTTGATATATGCTGGACTATGATCTTACACACTACTTTGCTTGGCACAGATAAAAGTCTGATACCATGCCAGTTATTACAATCACTGAGAGTTCCTTTCTTTGGTATCTTCACTATAACCCCATTGGTCCACCCATCCAGCACCTTTTCCTTTTCCCTTTCCCAGACTGATTAAATAGAGGGGCCAGGATAGATGCTGCTAACTTAGGATTTACCTTGAACAATTCTGCATTTAAGTTATCCTTGCCAGGAGCTTTCCCATTTTTTAAGGATTTGATAGCTTGAATTATCTCTTCCTTAGTTGGCGTGTCTGTGTTGATATCAAGATCTTCTTCTGCCTCCTGAATGTTTACTTCCTTTTTAGGTGGTTCTCTGTTCAACAATTCTTTGAAATGCTCTATCCAGTACATTTCTTGTTCTTTTTTGGTTGTTAGTAGGTGTCCTTGTTTGTTCCTGATGAGAGTGTTTGTTGGTGTCTGCCGTTCACCACGGATAAGCCGTCATTTTGTAGATGGTTCCTTGTTCACCATGAGCAGCTGCATCCTCTGTTTGTGTTGATTATCAATATAATGCCGTTTGTCTGTTCTCACAAGGTGGTTGACCTCCTGGTGTGCCTTACTACACTGCTTGTGGTATTTGTCCTTTAGCTTCCGGGATTTTGTGTCTAAAACTTTTTTCTTCAGGGCTCATCTCGTTTCTATAGAGTTCCATGTGCTGGGTGTAATCCACTCCTTCCTTCCCTTCTGCTGTAGCCTAGACAGGATTCACTGCTCTGTTTATAAATTGTTGTTATTTTGTCCCACTTCTTGTTGATCTCCTCATCTGCATTCCCGTCCTTTTCATCAAGGTCTGCAAGTGCTTGAAACCTGTTCTTTAATTGCAGAACAAAGGATTTCTGTATTTCAGGGGACTTTAGCTTGTCAATGTCATAATGTCTATGTCCCTTGTTTGGTGGACCCTCACTTCTCAGTTTTAGCTTGATGGAGACTCACAAGGTGGTGGTTATATCTGCACCCATTCTCACTTTCACATCCGTCAGTGAGCGTCACCATTTGCCATTGATCATGATATGATCAATGTGGTTCTTATCTCTGTCATTTGGAGAATACCATGTCAGCTTGTGAATTTCATGATGATGAAATAGGGTTCCACTGATGACTAGGTCATTCATATTACAGAAATCAACTAGCCTTTCCCCGTTTTCATTCATGATGCCACACCCATATCTTCCCATTGCTCTGTTGTTGTTTGTGTTGTCCTTACCGACCTTGGCATTCAAGTCTCCCATGACGATAGTTAGGTCGTGGCATGGTACTCTCTCTAACTCCACCTGTCGTGGAAGGTAGAATTTGTCTTTTACTTCTTCATCACTATCATTTGTCGGAGCATAGCACTGAATCAGGGTGATATTATTATGTTTCCCTTTCAGTCTGGCTCTCATAAGTCTGCTGCTGAAGGGCTTCCATTCGACCAGGGAATGCTCCACTCCCTTCTTCAAAAGGGTGGCAACACCCTTTCAGAATTGTCCATCATCCCGTCCAGAATAGAGCAAAATTTCTCCCGAGGCTGCTGTTAATCTTTCTGATCTAATTCCATCTGCTCTCCCTGACACCCAGAATGAGTAAGCTATAGCGTCTCATCTCTGCTGTGACCTGAGCTAGCTTCCCTGTTTCGTACATTGTCCGTACGTTCCAAAAACCAAGTCTGGTTTTTGTCTTGGTATTGAGCACTTCAGTCTTCATGCCAGTGGCTTCCTTTTGGCTTTTCACCATTGGCAGTCATACAGGTCATTGACTCCTGAAGGCCATCACACACAGTAAAGGTAGATTTCTCCGTTGCTGTTTCCATAACATATTTTGTTTTTTATGGGACAGGGTTGTTAGCCCTATGCCTAACTCCCGAACCTGGAGGACCAGGATTGCAGTTTTGTCTGGCCCCTTCCCCACAGACCAATCCAGCATGGTTGAACCTACCAGGAGCAAAAAGCCCCAGCCAACACAGACTCTGGGGATCGTTAGAGCACACAAGCTGTCCCGCCACGACAAGGCATGGACACCAGAGGACCGTCCTTTAATTATTTATTAATCAAGTCCCATATCAGCCATTCCATGATCCTCAACTATATTGAAAAAGTTTTCTTTAGCAGTAGGTGAATGAAAGATTAAATGGAAACATGTCATCCCTATTTTGAAAATGTCTGCAAATATTTCAAGCAATGTACTTCTTTCTGATCCTTGGTTCATTAATTCTCTGAGCAATCTGAATCAATTTGGAGAAACTTGTCCAGTAATACATATAGTTTTACTTTAGAGTTTGTGCTGTTTATATGTATTATTATGTAGCATGCATCATTTTGGCATGAGGCATGGCACCATTTAATACAATATGATGGGAAGAAAGTGAGGTGAGATTTAAATCTAATTTAAGTTGAAAGTAAATCTTTTCTAGTGTAGGTTTGAAGTATTATGCTGATTTGGTTCTGAGGCTTGTTGAATGTGTATTATCTCTTTTGCTTTTTTGGAGAGAAGCGAACAAAATTGAACATTTTTAATATCTGTGTATAATGATGCCAGCTCTTATGTTTACATCAAACGGAGGCAGTAGAAATCTGAATGTTGAAATAATGGTAATATTGCATATAAGAACTGTCAGTTTAGATCTAGTGAGGTGAAAGAGGAAACATCTAGAATAAATGAAAAATTCAGAGTTGAAAATCACTGCCAAGTGCTTTACTAAATGAATTCCATGTTATTTCAACTGATTTGGCTTGCAGAATTTGAGAATGAAAATAAGATACTGTTCTCAAGACTATTTAGGGAGTGCACATTTATGTATTACAGCCAGATTAATACTTTATACCAAATAACGTATTAGGCAATTTACCTCTTTTTCTGTAAGTAATTTATATTTCAGCAAATTACAATTTTCAGCAAATCACTGAATAAATTCTGAATAATTCTCAGTCTTACAAAGAGTTTGTTGTGATTATTCAAAGTGAAATTCAAACTACATTGATTAGTATTGATTGGGCTGACAGATCATATGGGGATATTTTTGTTTACCCATTGAATAAGCAGAAACTTCAGATTCAGTTTTCTAGGATGAGTATTCACAATTACTAATTCAAAATGTGCAGCCCATGAATAGTCTCTATTTGTTTAAAATTAACTTTTTTCTTTGGATGTTCCTTCTATTAAACTCTTTGCTATAATTTGTTCTTACCTGACAAGTTGCCATATGTATGATCATAATCAGGGCCAGACATAAATGGAAAGGTGGGCCCACTAATTCTCTCCCATTCACTATCATCTTCTAAATCTTGACTCCAGTAACAAAAGCCATCTTCAAAATTGCAGTTAATTTTTTCATTATCTGTGAATAATATCAGATAAGAGTGTAAGATTGATGATTTCATCAGCATGTCCAACTGTTCATTTCTATGAAAAAACAGAGTTTGGATTTTTAAGAGTGCCTATGAGGACTGCAACATATGGCCATTTTTGATTCACTCCACTCAGGAGCAACATTATAAAGTTGAAACAGTGTATATGTTTTCCTAATGAGCCTAAACTCCTTTATGTGCTGCAGTATTCATGGAGTTGACTCTAAGTGCTCAAGCACTTAAGAATTCCTTTGATGCTCCATAGCTCAACAATATCCCATTCTCTTTTCTTCCCCTTTCCCTGTGTTCACTCCAGCATTGTTCTTTTGAAGGCTTCCACAATTCTTTTTCTCTCTCACACTATCTTGCTCAGTATTGTTCCCCAATAGGAAGGGGATCTTGTCTTCTGCCCACCATACTTTCTATTGCAGCTCACACCTTATGCAAGGGTTCCCAGAGCACAGGAATCTTGGCCTGTCAGCTGCCTCATGTAACCATATTCTCCCCCAGGGTCATGCCCTCCTCACCCCCATTACTCAAAATGTAGCATCCTAGACAGCAACCACCTGTCCAGCCTATGCCTAATTTTTCCCCTGAATATCTGGAAACATCTAAGCTTAATTCATGTAGTTGTCCTTCATTTGTCACAAACAGATTAGCTACATTCAGATTTTCTTCCAATATGTCTACTGACTGAAGCTGATATGCTCCTCTATTTGCTTTAACTGTTCTAGGACCATCACTCATTGCAATGAGTTAAGCCACCAGTAACTACACAGTTTAATTCACCCTCAAGTGAGCAGATACTGAAGAACAAATGGTAATGCCAATGATCTTCAATTGCTCATTCTTAAATATATTTCTCATGACATATCCACAAGCTTCAGTTTTTATGAAACCTATAATATAGATAATATCATAATGCCTTGATACTATAATCAGTTCCACATAGACAGATCTTAAGGCTACACAGATTCATGTTGAAGTCAATGGAGCTTCAAAGAAGCAGAAGGGCCCATGAATATAGATCCAGTTGCAGAACTGGTCCATAAGATGTATCAGATCATTGCTCTCAATATCTCTACTTTCTCCCTTTATCAACCACAAAATACAGATTCATCAGCCTTTGCTGTTGAGAAATAACAAAGGACAAAAGACACTTACTGCTTAGCTCACTGGTACGAAATGTGGTATATGTTGCTTTGAATCCATTATAATTTTCAGAATAATCTGTAATAAACTCCGCTGTAGCCTTATCAGAAAAAATGTAAACTGTTCCAGGATTAGTCCCCCAGAGTGAAGCTAAGAATAAATAAAAAAGTTACAGAAGGTAATTTGATGTCACTTAAAATGAGTGGTGCTATTATAAAAAGAGAGTGAGTATGACTGTTTCTTTCAATTCTGAATAAATCCCTCTTTACAGAAGTGGTGGCTCTAGCTAAAAAAAAAAACAAACAAAACAGCATTTTTCTAATTAGCTAAAATATAATTACTTTTGTGAGGTAAAGCTCTGCCCTCAGATCTGCACATCCATCTTACTTTAACTTCAGCACAGATGTCAGCTAGTGAACAAAGTACATTTTCTAATATAATAACTGTAATTAAACTGTGGTTGTGTTTAATTGCATTTTGCAATATCTAACTCGTCACATATTAGCTCTTCAACTTCATACTTATTTCCCTATAAATATTCTGGAGTTTTTGATACATGTATAAACTCCAAAACTCTAAGACCAGAAGGTTGACTACATGATTTCATTACTTGAGTTTATCCCCATGGTTTGGTAATTAATACTTTTATTTTTAGAATCAAAGAACTTGAAATACACTATGATTACTTTGTAGTTTTATTTTTTTAATAATGTATACATCATAAAACTATATAAAATATAACAAAAACAATTACAGTGTAGTCAAAAGTCATATATGACTGTGAATTCTAAAAATTATTTATGAAACTAAAGTGGTAATGCAATAAGTAACTCAGTCATGTAGTTAGTTTCCTGGTTATGAGCATGAGCCAATACCCAACTGAGGTCAGTAGAAAGACTCAAATTAACTTCAATTGGCATTGGATCGGGTCCTATTTTATGAGCCACTGCATTATAATATAACCAGGGAGAGGCAAATCCTGGACTCCCAGTTTCCATTATGAAGTGGAGTTTAGGCTAGGCTCTCTTCGTTCCTCAATGTTTAGACAATTTCATACAGTTAGCAAGTATGTGTTCTCCTGGAGAGGAATGTTTTGCCCGTTTTAATTCTATAAATTCCCACAGTATTCTTGCCAGCAAGTTAAAGTAGTATGGGCTGGATGAATGGACTGTAAGGTGCACAGAAAGCTGGATCGTTGGGCTCAATGGGTAGTGATCAATAGCTCCATGTCTAATTGGCAGCTGGTATCAAGCGGATACTAAACTGGGAGGACTGGTAGATACGCTGGAGGTTAGGGATAGGATACAGAGGGACCTAGCCAAATTAGAGGATTGGGCCAAAAGAAATCTGATGAGGTTCAACGAAGACAAGTGCAGAGTCCTGCACTTAGGATGGAAGAATCCCATGCACTGCTACAGACTAGGGACTGAATGGCTAGGCAGCAGTTCTGTACAAAAGGACCTAGGGGTTACAGTGGACGAGAAGCTGGATATGAGTCAACAATGTGCCCTTGTTGCCAAGAAGGCTAACGGCATTTGGGGCTGTATAAGTAGGGGCATTGCCAGCAGATTGAGGGATGTGATCATTCCCCTCTATTCAACATTGGTGAGGCCTCATCTGGAGTACTGTGTCCAGTTTTGGGCCCCACACTACAAGAAGGATGTGGAAAAATTGGAAAGAGTCCAGCAGAGGGCAACAAAAATGATTAGGGGGCTGGAGCACATGACTTATGAGGAGAGGTTGAGGGAACTGGGATTGTTTAGTCTGCAGAAGTGAAAAATGAGGGGGGATTTGATAGCTGCTTTCAACTATCTGAAAGGGGGTTCCAAAGAGGATGGATCTAGACTGTTCTCAGTGGTAGCATATGACAGAACAAGGAGTAATGGTCTCAATTTGCAGTTGGGGAGGTTTAGGTTGGATATTAGGAAAAACTTTTTCACTAGGAGGGTGGTGAAGCACTGGAATGGGTTACCTAGGGAGGTGGTGGAATCTCCTTCCTTAGAGGTTTTTAAGGCCAGGCTTGACAAAGCCCTGGCTGGGATGATTTAGTTGGGGATTAGCCCTGCTTTGAGCAGGGGTTGGACTAGATGACTTCCTGAGGTCCCTTCCAACCCTGATATTCTATGATTCTATGAAATCTTTAAAAATATGCCAAAATGATCATTTAAAACTAGGGTGATATAGATATATATGTACCAAATTCTTCCCTTCCACAGTTTTTTTCCTTCTTAGCAGAATGGAAACTCTGTGTGGAAATCCCTTGTAATTCTTCCTTCATGGGATATGCAGTGCCCCACGGAAGATCCCCTGGATCTACAGATCTTGGAAAGAGCTAATGGTGGTAAAGTGCATATAGGTGTCCTATGCCTTTATACTACCACCAGATCTTTCCCCCAACAATTCCTTCAGCTCCTGGGAAGCATGGCTGCTGCAGAAGCAATACTACCAAAGAACTCCCAATTGAAGCTTCCTGATCCCCCACAAAGGAACCATGTATGTATAAGGATGAGGTGAGATAATGTCATAGAGGCAGAATTTTGTCTTTCTTCACTATATATCCCCTTCCCCATCCAGACACTATTTGTAGTGCACATTTCCCTTCGCTTACAAAGGCAAAGAAGACTATAATGATAAGGAAACCTCCCAACTTTTTCTCTAAATATGTATTAAAACCCCTTATCAAAATATGGAAATTGCTTAAATGGTTTTTTTTCAGGTAAAATACAGGTGGAATCCCACTTCTTTAAAATAGGACACAGGGGTAAATACTATGCCTTGGTCTTCTGATTTATTTAGACCATAAGCTAAATAAAGCATTAAAAAGTGACTCTCTCCTTTGTATCTTCAAACAACATTTAGCAAGTCACTTTAAATGAGTAAGCAAATATGTTTTGATCAGAAATCTTCAGAGAAAAAAGTATGTATTTGATTCACCTCAAAATATAATGACTGAAAAGTAATCCTGCCTTACCTCTTAAAATCTTGCTTGGTCCTGTACCTTCATAAATATTTAAAGTGTCCGCATATTGTTGGGTATCAAAGGAAGTGAAGTTTAGTTTAATGGATAATCCTTGATTTGCACTAAAATAACAAAAACAAAAGAAAAAAAGGAAGATTATATGCTTCAGTAATTTTCCTTGTCTGTAGTAAATGAACTGTTTATATGAAGGCTGTTTAATGGATAGTTCAGAAAGGTTATGGGAATGGCATTATCAGCTTTTCTAATCTGTGCTAATCATGGTGAAATTTTAGATGAAGCATTACACTTTGTACAATAGCAAAAGAGAACAGACGGGAAGCCTCTTCAACAGTGGAAACTGTAGGAAAGATAGGGTATAAAACAAACCTCACTTAAGCAACTGCTTAATTGATTATCCATACCACCTTTTTTAGGTTTCTTTTAATTTTGCTTAACTAGAGAAATGGACTCAAGAGTTGAATTTTAGTTTTATAGTTTTTTATTAAATATTTTTACCAGCAGAAACTAATATTATAAGACAGGTATTGGCAACTATCCCTTGGCCCGTGCCGCTTTCCGCAGCCCCCATTGTCCTGGAGCGGCGAACCACAGCCAGTGGGAGCCACGATTGGCCAAACCTGCGGATGCGGCAGGTAAACAAACCGGCCCGCCCCGCCAGGGGGCATACCCTGGCGAGCCACGTGCCAAAGGTTGCCGATCCCTGATACAGGAAGATAAAACTAGTGTAGGACTATGATTTGGATAACACAAACTAAAAAATTGGTTGATATAACCATTCAGGTTTTCAGAATCAAATTAAACAACCACAATAGAAAATAATATTTATCCTCAATTACTATCTTAGGAAGGTGACTTAGTTTAGATATTTGACCAGGAATCCCTTAGAACAGGGCCCCACTTGTGTCATTTGTTTATCAACTCCGATGTTGCTAACAGAGAGGAAAAAACAATCCAAAGCTAAATCACAACACAGTTTGGTCAGTTACTTTCATAACAATTCTTCATAACCAACTTCTCTTTCCCAATGGATCTATAGTAGTCAACTCTTATTACCTATTTCCCAATGAATTATATTAGCCCCAGGATCTAACTAACACTCCTAACCATCTAACAAATGCATACCTTTATGACAAACTGTATAGACTGAGTGTAGTACAAGAATCTTGTATACTTGGTCTCATTTTATGTCTGTATACACCTAGAATTTAAAAGGCAGTATGCAACCATTCATTACAGTAGATGAATTCACATATTTTTTACAATCTTAGTTAACAACACAAACTTTGTTCATTTCTAAAGCTACTTTACAATAATCTTGATTGGAACCTATTACAAAACAAGGACACACACTATAACTCTGACATTCTTTAGAGCACATATACAAGCATGTACACTTCCTTACTAAGTAGGTACCTAGTTTCAAGAAGTGGTCAGTTGACTAATTTGGGTCATCACCTAAGAGAAAGTCTGCATCACCTGATCTTTGCTTCGTGGTCAGCTTTTTAGCTCAGTTATCATTCACAGTAGGTGTTCACATTGCGAATACAGATGGAGCAAAAGACAGACACAACTATAGTTTTTCCCCAGTGCGCTAGTAGGCAACCAGAATTGCTGGAAAATAGGAACATTCAGTTAAAGACTTCTAGCCAAGATACTTAATGTCAGCAGGAGGAGTCCCTGGTGGCTGGACCAGGACCTTAGTCCAGATGTCTTTGGTTTTCAGGAACTGATATACTGAAAAAGACAGGCCCTTTGATCCCATTTCTATTGGGGACAGGTCCTTTGATCCCATTTCTGCTGGGTGATTCAACTTTATCCCTTTTCTTGGAGATGCTGGAATGGACCAATCAGATGGTGACCCATACTACTTCAGAAGATTTGAAATGACCAACCAAAATAAGAGTTGTCCTTCCTCATCATTCTCTCAGGGAACGAGACATCAGCTTTTGAGTTCTTGCAACTGGGATTGGAATTTTCCAGGTGTTTTATGCAACACACTTTGTTACACCAGTTTGTGCACAGCAAGTTAGGTCATAGCTGTTGATGCAACCATCTTGAGACGTATCTTGAACACTAGCTGGTTTGCTCTGGTCAGCAACTAACCACCAGAGATTGCTTTCTGTGACCCACTTTGCGGTGCATCTTTTGGCTAACTTTGCAGTTATGCTTGCTCAAGTTGCAGCTTCTTCAGCAACTCTGCTAGCTGCTGAAATCTCCAAAGTTCATGTCATTTATACAAGGTCCATCCATATTCTTTGATACTCTTTAAACTTGTTATAACAGTCCATTATACAATGCAAAATCAGTTCAAGAACTGTTGTTCTCCAACAGGCCAAAACAGCTGAATAAATCTTCCATTTTTGTTCTCCTTCTTTCAACAACAATGGTGAGACCTTGGTATGTATGGCTGAGCTGAGTCCATGCATTATATATAACCAGTTACATTTCTGATTATTCCACTCGGTGCTCAAGTGTCCTTATAAACTCACTGTTCGGTTTCAATTTCTTTTATTTATTGCCTCTCTCACTACAGGTGTATTTCATTAGCTTGACAGCATAAGCATGCTTGATTGCAAACATTAGGCTTATTTTATCACTTAAACTAAAATAGATCAGTATGAACACAACCACTTTCTTTCCTGACAATACTGCGCATGAATAAACCCTGTCATTAAAGTCTTCAATATTTTGCTCCAAACTGTATCACCTATAGTTGCCTTTCCTTTTACATATATTTTAATCATAATATTAGATTTAATTAAGTTTCCTATTTCACTACTTTATCTGGCACATAATATAATATCAATGTTTGATATTAAATCAATTTTTAATTCATTCATTCATTCACAGACAGGAAAAAGGGGAAGTCTCTGTAGCTCCATCCGTACACTCCTGCAAAAGCCTGTAGCAACTCTGATTTTTCTCGAACTATTGAAGAAACCTAGCTGTTAGATCTTGAGTTTTTATTCTCTTGGCCATTTGTTCTATCTTTTCTAAAAGGCCTTAATGCTCAGGCAAATTCTCATATAGTGATAACACATAACCTTGGTTACTGCCAGAGCCTACAGATTCCTTACATACATAAAACGTTTACTTCAGGGTTTGAACCGTCTAATTATTTGGAATCAGAAGTTGAAATGGATAGCTCTTTTTTTTAAACTGGTTGCTAATTTGTGGTCATCTTCTGATACTTGGCTCATGATGAGTATCACCTTAATCCGCAAGTAGCCTCATTTAAGTCAAATGAACTTTTGTGGAGTATTGCGATAATCAACAAGAGTAAATATTTCAGAATCTGTCACTTAGTCCATGCTACCTTCCTCCTTGTTCCAAAACCACAATTTAAGTTCAGAAGAACCGGGGCTGTCCAACCTACAAGTTGGCTCTATGCCTTCACTTCTAAGCATCGCACAGCAGTCTGGTGCATCAGTTCAATATCACAAGTACTGCATCCTATTCCCCCCCATCACATTCTCCATATTTTTTCTAAATGATTCTCTCCATACTCTCCCCATCAGAAATACATGATGGTCCAAGATCCATAACTCCACTGCCAAAATCAATTAATCTTTCCAATAGAACCATTAATTTGTTCTTCTCTATGGTTGATTCCCAGCGGAAGTCCAAATACGATTTGAAAGCAACAGTCTCAACATGCCTGTCAGAACCAGTTGGGAGATACACATGGAACAAGGTTTCATGCAGCTTGTACTCCTTTTTATTTTTCTTTTGTGGCTGTGCACAGATAGAAACATAAATATATATATTTATGAAAATGAAAAGATGAAGAATGCTGTGAAAAGTAAATGCGCTGGGGGAGAACTTGTGTAATTAAATATGATGGAGGGAAATTGACCACACTGTTGGTATCATATTATGTTTATGCTTTGAGTAAAAAAAAAGATGAAATTATGTCTTTGTAAGGAAACATATAGAAAAGGGAAAACGGAAAACATATTTTAACAGGGGTCACTGCTGAGCTTTCTGGTTACTTAGTAGAGAAGGAAAGGACGGGAAAAGATCAAAGTTGGTTGTGCTGCATGTTGATTTTTTTCTAATAAAGATTTTCTAACAAGAATAACATAAAATGCATTCCATTGGTGACTGCAAAATTCAAAAGACTCCCCAAAGAAACACTTGAAAGAAGACAGTGTCTGAGTTAGGAGATACCCAGCCGATCTGTTCAGGCTTTCACTGTAAGTGCTCAGGCTTTTCTAAGGCAGAGAACTGAAGAATAAAACTAGACGATTATTTTTCCCATTGAGAAACATGTAGCTACACACATTTGCTGCATCATTACTGTAATGTTGGACATAGAAGATGAACCTTTAAAAGGCCTTTAGCTCAACTACACCGGGAGGTGTGGCATCCAAAGGTAAACCCCAAGATACAGGACAATCCCTCTTATGTTTGCATGTTATCTGTGATGCTTCTTTATCTATCAATTCACTATGTAGCACAATCCCAACACTTCATGACAGAGAAGTGCTAGGCTACGTCTTCAAGAAATCGATCACTCGGGGATCGAATTATCGCGTCTCGTCGGGATGCGACAATCGATCCCCGAAGACGTAGCCCTAGAAATCTGCTATATAAGGGTTAGGTATTATTGTTAGTAATAACTGATGGGGTGATTTTGATTCAGATTACTGATGTGGGAGTATCTTAATATGAAAGCATTCTCATCCAGACCTACTCTGACCTTTGTGGGATGATGTAATGGGGTTCACTCACCACTAGGGGTGCATCCTCCTGGCCACTCTGGGGCTTAGCTCCTTCCAGGTGCTGTGCCCACTTGTGGTAGTCTCTCCACCCATCGTCCTCTTTCACCTGTGGCCCCTCTTACTTCAGTAGCTGCAGCTTTCTCTTTGCGACTTGGGCCACCCCTTCTGAGACATCAAAGACTTTTAAGGCAAACTGTCCAAGGGAGTCCATTCACTACTGCCTGGTCTGTGCCTCTTCCCCATAGGCTGGCAGGGGAACCCAGGCCCACCCTCTACTCCAGGTTCCAGCTCAGAGACCCTCTAGTTAGCTGCCAATCTCTGTTCCACCCTGGACCTTACTGCCTTTTCCCTGAGGCTTTCCTTACCTTTTGTCTCTCCCCCTGCTCTGGGTTTGTCAGTCACACACCTCCCTCCTCCTAGGGAGTAACTTTAGGCTACTTTTCTCTATACCCCCAAACACACCTTCCTTTTTCCAGGAAGTGACTAGAGTCTACTTCCCTGCATTCCTTTTCTGCTTTCAGCTCCTGGGCTTTATGCAGGTCCTGCTTGTTCCTGCCTAGCTGAGCCTTGTCTAATTAATTCCTGCTCCCTGGCTCCTCCTCCAGGTACTGCCTGGGAAGTACATTGGCCCTGAGAGCCAGCTTAACCCCTTCAAGCCTTGTCTGGGATGGACACCCCAGCACAGAGGGGTACTTTAATTCAGGCAGAGCCCCAATGACTCTTATAGGGACCTTATGCCTTATTCCATCTTTTGTAGGTATGTGGGCCATAATTTATTCCATGTGTTTAAATAGGATAAATTCAGCACCAAGGCCTATATTTTAAAAATTGGGTGGCTACAGTTTGGGTCCTAAACTCTTTTTTAGGTACACGATTTTCAAAAGTGCTGAGTACCTACCAGTTTCCACTGATGTCACTGAGAGCTGTTGGGTGCTCAGGCTACTTATTTAGGTGCCTTATTTTAGCCACCCAGTTTTGAAAATCTTGGTCCAAAATCCCTAGATCAGAGGTTCTCAACCTTTCCAGACTACTGTACCTCTTTCAGGACTCTGATTTGTCTTGTTTACCCCCAAGCTTCACCGCACTTAAAAACTACTTGCTTACAAAATGAGACATGAAAATACCAAAGCGTCACAGCACACTATTACTGAAAAATTGCTTACTTTCTCATTTTTACCTTATAATTATAAAATAAATCAATTGGAATATAAATATTGTATTTCCATTTCTGTGTATAGCAGGGATTGGCAACTTTAGCCTGCAGCCCGCCAGGGTAAGCCCCATGGCGGACCGGGCCAATTTGTTTACTTGCCGCGTCTGCAGGTTCGGCTGATCACAGCTCCCACTGGCAGTGGTTTGCCTCTCCAGGCCAATGGGGGTGGTGGGAAGCGGCGGCCAGCACATCCCTTGGCCTGCGTCGCTTCCCGTCGCCCCCATTGGCCTGAAGCGGCGAACCGCGGCCAGTGGGAGCTGCGATCAGCTGAACCTGTAGACGTGGCAGGTGAACAAACCGACCCGGTCTGCCAGGGGGTTTACCCTGGCAGGCCACAGGACAAAGGTTGCCAATCCCTGGTGTATAGTATATAGAGCAGTATAAACAAATCATTGTTGTATGAAATTTTAGTTTGTACTGACTTCACTAGTGCTTTTTATGTAGCCTGCTGTAAAACTAGGCAAATATCTAGAAGAGTTGATGTACCCACTGGAAGACTATTGTATACCCACAGGGGTACATGTACCCCTGGTTGAGAACCACTGCTCTAGGGGCCAGGTAATAGCAGTTCTTATTTGGACACACATGCATAATCATAATTCCTCTTGGAGTAATCACAGCCTCTACAGCAACATTTGAAAGAGTATAGTGTATGGTCTCCTCACCAGCCACCTGGAGGTAGCATTATCCAGACAATTATTCACTATGCTTCAAATTCTGGGAAACATCAGGCTAAGGAGCATAAGATGTCATGCATCTGAAGATAAAATCTGACCCTTAATATATAATACCCACTATATCTGATAATTAGTATTTGCCAGCAATTACCAGTGAATGGCACTTCAGATATCAGAAGCTGAAGAGTGATGAATGTGTTTATAAAAAGGAAAACACAAGACTTAAATGTACTCCTGACTAGTTGAGATAAATGGGCAAGTTAAGGATCTGCTGTGACAGAACAACCTCAAAGATGGGGACTTTCAAAGGAGCCTGTGTGATTTAAAATCCCAACTGCCACTGAGCTTCAGTGAGAATTGGGTGTCTAACTCCCAATTTAATCACATTCATTGGGAACATGAGGATCACAAGACTGTCATCTTTTACAAAGCTATTACAAGAGCCTTTGCCTCTCAAAGTACTTTTGAGTGTGTCACTTGGCATGGAGTGGGATTTTCAGAAGCAACTAAGGCCCAAATCCTTGAAGATAAGTCCCATTGAAATCAATGGGAGTTAAGTGTTTAAAAAACTTTGAAGAGCTGAGCCAAAGAGACTTAGGAACAGAAGTCCTATTGACTTCCAGCAAAGACTTGTGCCCCTAAGTCACTTAGGAACATCTTAAAATCCCACTCGTCAACAACAGTTGACTTTCAAAACTATTGCTTTGAAGGTAATATTTCCAGTAATATTTTTATGAAAGACAACATTCTGCGCTATGGAGAGTCAATTGAGTGGCAATACACCCAAATTATCCAGAGCAGACAAATACTTCCATATACAGAAATTCAGTACCCAAGATTTTTCACACCATCCCTACCACCTTAGGCATCAAATATCTTAAATGAGAAAACTGATGGTATATTTCACTCTTGAAGTTTATGCCTTGTTTTAAGGAAAGCTGTGTACATAAATGGAATAAATTTCTATTGTGCATTTTACAGGGACATCTTAACTGAGAATACAAAACACAAGGAATAAGTTCTGATATAAAGGAAATGAGAACACCTTACAATCAAATAGATGTTAGGTAACAACATGTTTTGAAGCTACTTACCGTATAATCCATTGGCAAACAATATTTGAATTATAAGGCTTTGGATAATTAATAGAGTGGAAAGATCCAGAGGAGCCAGTCAACATAAATTTTCCATCACAAGTTGTAGCTGTAAAGAAATAATCATTAATATTTGCCATAGTACAATATGACATTTGAAGGTATTGCTTGAATGAAACTGGACTCAGAAGCAGGCTTACATCAACAATTTTGAAAATGTATTATAGGGAACAATCCTGCATTGACAGGGGGATACGCTAAATGACCCAATAGATCTTTCCTATCTCTAACTCCTATAACTGTATGATTTCACAATACAAGCTTGACTTTTTTTTGTCTCACTGACATCTTATGGAAAACATTGTACAGTAGTCAGAGACAACACTGCTTATCTAGCCATTCATTTTTTGTATTCTCCTTCCCTGTTTTATGTTATTAAGTGCATTTGCAGAGAAACAGGATCTTGCATTTAGAGTTCATATTTCATCCTTGAACTCATGGATGAAAGGATGTGGTTCATAGCTTTTTTTTTAAATCAGTGAATTTAAGCAAAAACACAAATGCAAAAAGTCCCGTAAGAAAATGGACAAAGTTTTACGTTTGCACATTTTGAATTTCATAAGGTATTTTTTTTGCTAAAACAGAGGGATTGTCCAAATCTTACATTAAATACTCTTCCTGTATCCTCACTGATGCTGATCTTTATGGTAGTCTTATTTTTAAAATAACATAAGTGTTTTCCCCTACGCTTTCTATTTACCATTTAGATATTTTACTTGAAAAATGGACAGTTACTATATTTTAAATGCAATGCCACATATTACTCAGGGAGCAAGAGAAAGTTGATCAATTTGATATGGCTCATAAGAAGTTATATATTGTTAGTAAGATATTTTTGTCTTTATTAATATGGATGTGGCTATTACCCCATTAATAATAATAATAATGATAATGTGCTAAATTTGTAAAGTGCACAAAGGTGTGGTATTTTCTTATAGAGGTTTAGCAAAATAGGTGCCAGCCTCGTAGAGTTATCACCCCATAATGACTATGGCAAAGTTTAGCATATGCTTCATTTGTTCAACAATTCCCTTTTGCTCCTCTCCCATCCCCCTTTCCTTTATCTGCTCTCTCTCACTATCTGCCCCTAATCCAACCATTCCCATCACAGACCTTGGACTGACTGTAAGAGGACTACTACATAACACAAGGGCATTAAAGCATAAATGCACTTATCTAATCAGGAGATTTCCCCAACAGTCACAAAGTTAGTTTAAAGGTAGTGGCACAGGGCTAGCTGGAGTTGTCCCTTTTGATTTCCTTAGCCACCTCACTGGTGATTCTGGGCTGCTCCAACTACTTCCCTTGCAGAGAGAGGAGGCACCTCTGGTCAGGGCAAGGCAGAGTCTGAGCTGTCATTTTGACTTCTTCTGCCTCATTGCTGGAGCCTCTGGGCAGCTCCAGCTGCTTCCCTTGCTGGGTCAGAAGAAGGTCCTTTTGGTCCAATGTGGGGTTTCCTGGAGATTGCTCTTGTTGCTTCTCCATCCCAGGAGAATCTGGACAGCTCCAGCCACTTGTCTTGGGGGCTGGGTGCATTTAGGATTTAATCCTGCTCTCATTTAAGTCAATGACAAAACTCCCATTAACTTCAAAAGAGTAGGATCCAGCCCATCTGTTTCATGTGCAGAGTCTTTACCTGCCAATGAAGGTTTATTTCTTCACCGCTAACATAGGTTAATCTCTTTCAGCAAAGTAGCGATGCTGTGAAGTAGGTTTATTATGGTAGACAAAAACAGGGTTGTTAGCGCCCGTTATGAAAAATAATGCCCCCAAGGGATGAGCCTCCAGACTCCTTTTCCTTAGACTGATGTGCTATACTGCTGCTTTTCCAACAAAATTGTTTAATAATATAAACAGTCTAGGTGTTCCCTACTTCTCTGGAGACCCCTTAACTGCTATTTCTAACTGCCCTTCAGTATTGCCTATTGATGCTGCTGCCCATAGCAGAGCCAGAAGGAAACATTTCAGGGCAATTTTATTGATAAAATAGAAAATGAATGTATTTTTCATCATCTGTTGTCTGAATCTCTGCTTAAAAGCTTATGGATTTCACTACACTTTGTCAAAGTCAGGAAGAAATAGTTAGAATTTCACCTTTCCTGTAATGTATCTATACATCTCTAACATATGCTAAACTCAGTAACACGAGAGGGAGAAATAAACCAGGGAGGAGTGAGGCGGAAGGAGGAATCAAGTTTAGTTGTTTAAAGGGAAATAGCACTTTTTGTGTGCAAAAGCACTTGCAACAAGAATTATAAATTGGCTGTAAATCTCATTGTAAAACTCTGCAGCACTTCTGAAAAGCCAGACAACTTTAGCTATTATATGGCTGTATTAAGTCACTCTGGGGGATGGGACAGGAGTGAAAAATCAAAGAGGTGGAAAACTTGGCAGGTCTCCCAAATGTGCACATGGCTTATTGCCATTCAGTACACTGGCTCTGCAAACGTTGCTAAGAAGTCTAAATATAGAAGCCTGGAAAAGCTCTTTACTTTTGAGCATAAGATTTAAGATTCAAAATCTAAAATAAAGGTGATGGGCTCAATAACATGTTGTCCTGAAACCAGACTTTTATTTCCCCCCAGGCTGTGAAGAGCAGCTTTCAGTGAAAATGTGAACTGAAAAGAATAGGTTGGATGCTTGATCCAACCAGGCACAAATTAAAAGGAAAAGGATACCACCAGTAACTCCCTAGAACAGGCTGTAACTCCTGGATTTTGCTTTGTGAATACTCTATATCAAGCTTCTGTGTGACATAACTGCACATAATCTCTGTCCTGAAGACCCATGCAAGTTTGGACTCATTTTTACAATTCAATGCAATCTAAAGACATGTTGCTATGAGTAAGAAATAATGTTCTCATTTTTCAAAAGAACTGAGCATTCAAAGAGTCCACTGAATTCTCTCTTATTTTACAAGTGTTTCTATTAGTTCTCTACAAAACATAAGCAAAATTTGTGAGCAAAATTGAGCTCACAAACAAACTTGGTTCTGCCTCAGTGCAGGGGGCTGGACTTGATGACTCTCAAGGTCCCTTCCAGCCCTGCATTTTTACAACGTTATGAAAAAGTGTTATTTACTCTAATGAAAAACCTATACAATTACTGTTAAAAAAATCAGTTTATTTCTTTAATTGTAGCAGGTAGAATACTTTGTATTACAGATAAAATGGAACATTTATGTATGGCTTCAGACCACTGTACAAACTTTAGCTAAGTCATTGGCAGGAGCTATTGCATCAAACATTGTTCTGAGTCAAAGGCCCAATTACACAAACTCCTGAATTCCTTCCAGTTCCACTGATTTAATAGGAATTGATGGCTGGGATGAAGCCTATTTGGCTTAGTTTGTAGCAAAGTGCAAGATTACAAGAGATTTAAGTATGTGTGGTGGCTTTTTGTTGTTTTAAACGGCTTTTTTTCTCTGGTGTTTTGTTCTAATTGTTAAAGAACTACATTTCCCCACCAAGGTCACTAACACTGGTCACAGGCTCCCGAAAGGAGGAAACTCAGGTGTTCAAAACCCTGACAGACCTGCAGAGTGATAAGTGGTGGTTCCCAGAGGGGAGTGTAACTTGGTTTTGAGCTAAGTGTGAGAAGAAGAGTGAAATTCCACCCTAAGACAGGTATAAGCAAGGGACCAGAGAGATCAGAAATGGGGCAGAGGTGCAGTTAGCCCATAACAAGAGCAGTCAACAATTTGAAGAAGGGGCTCAGCACCATTTGAGATCAGGCCTATTCTTGAGATGTTCCTGAATCATTTTTGGTACTATTTAATCAGTTTGTCACAACCCAGTGGCCCCTTCCCTCAGGGGGTTCCCTGGGGAGACAGATCAGCATTGTATGTTGCTAACACTGTCGCAAGCATTGCAAGGCATTTTGGGAAGGGTTAAAGGGTTAAAGGTGTGAGTGTGGAACAAAAGGTTTCTTTACAGGCAACGAAAGGCCAGAGGGTGAGGAAAGGAGAAAAGAACGGGTTAACTTGATGTTCCAGCTACAGCCGAAGATAAGGATCTGACTCCAGCCCAAGGCCATTGCACACACTCTGCTACCTGCCAAGAAAGAAGGGAGGGAGTCCACTCTCCCCCCCTGTGACCAGCCGTGAGACAGGAGAGTGGCTGAACAAATTGCAGGGGCCAGGAAAAGGAGTGAGACAACATGGTCATTGAGGGAAAAAACATGGTCCTGAAGCTGACGTGTTTTGGGGAAAGCTGAGAAGGCCACACAAAGCCGATTTGGACTGATACAAAGAGCACTAGGAGCAGAGGTCCCTGAATGAAACACCCTGAAAAGAACCCAGGACTTAAAAACCCTCCTGAGAGCCAAAGCAAGTTGGAGATCACAGCGGAGCTTGGATGACCTGTGCACAGGACAAGAACTCCCATCCACCCCGCCCCTCTTCTTCTTATGTTACACTCAGACTTGGTCAGACTTGAGTCGTGAGTGTGTGAGTATGGAAGTGGGTTAGGGCTGGGGTACTAATGTTTTCTTGCTTCTTCTGAGTGACGTGCGGGCAGTTCCAACACTCACCGCTGTTATTTTATTATCTTATTAATAAAGCTTTAAAATTCAGACACTCTTGTCTCTGTGTGCTCTTCATCTCCTCCCCTAAAGATCCTGCAGCCTCAGCCTGATCACCTGATGCCCCAGGCAGATTCGTAACATAAATTTGTCACAAGTTCCATTGCAAACATTCTAGTAAGATGGAAACCAGGTTTGAGATAATAAAGGAAGACCTATAAATTGCCTCAGTGCAGTAGAATCCCCCTGGTCAATAGTATTAAAAGCTAATTAAGAACAGTAAGCACTGGAAGAACATCAGATTGAAGTAGGATACCATTATCAACTGTCACAAGGGACATCTCTGTACTGGTTCCACCAAGAAATTAAGAATTATGCATCCTGGAGATGGGGTATGTGGTTCTGCAGCTGCATAGCAACATCATTTGATAGCACAATGTTGGATATAATTTTAAATTATTTGACAACGGCTCTTCCATTAGATGAATATAGCTGGCTTATGCTGCTTCAGCATTATACCATACAAATATTCATAAAAATATCAAGCCAATCTGTAGTTTCATACGTTTCTTGAAGAGTAAAATATCTTCTTGAATTCTATTTTTCACTTCTGTTGGGATTGGTTTGGAAAATACTTTTATTGCTTAATATATTGACAAGTACAAGCAGATATAAAGATTGATTCAGAGCTTTACATTCTTACCACATATTTCTTCAGATTCATCTAAACCATCTGGGCAGTTTGGTACTCCATCACAAAATAAGTCTTTACTTATGCAGTTTATGGCATCAGCACAAGGTTCCTCAGGAGGCAAACACTTCACTGAAATAATAATTGAGATAAGAAAAAGGGAAAAAAAGAAAATTATATTACAAAGGAGAACTGACTTGCCTTTGGGACTCCAGCACAAACCTAATTACACAACAATTGTGTGAGTTGTATGTCTAACTTGCTTATGGTGTTTTTACATGCTCTGAGTCAATACATAATAGCTGAACAAACTCATCAGAAAGGTGAATATTAGTACAGAAGAATGAATAAGTTCAGACATATGAAAACTGAACATTCACTTCCTGTTAGAACTATGCTCCAAACTAGGGCTGGTGGAAATCTATTCATCCCTTTTTTTTTGCAAAATGAAAAAAAATCATTTTTATTTGACTCAATTGGAAGTTCATTTTTTTCCACCTTCAATCATTTAATCAATAATTTAAAATTTGTCATGGAAAAGAATTCCCACATTTTGACCAGCACTAATAAAAAAGCCTTTTTAAGGACAAGTTTTAGTAATATTATAAATCTCTGAGAAAAAAAAATCAATGTTTGTACAATTTTCTGCCCAGATTCTGCAATCAGCTCCCTGGGGATGGACCCTTAAGTCTGTATGGAGTCACACTAACAGGACTGCCCAATGGTGTATGCGTCCCTCCACATGTATCTAATTGTTGGATCAGGGCCAAAGAGTGCAGTCCTGTCCCCATTTGAGTGAATAAGAATTCTGCCAATGGAAAAGGATTGAACCATAAAGACATTTTGAATAAGCATCATGGAAGTACATACCTGATGGGATGGAGGTGGGGAAAAGGGAAATCACTCAGTTGTATGTACATCTGTTTTTGCTTTTGTTAGTAAATGCATATGAGTGAAGGTGGAAAAGATCTGACTTAAGAAAAAAGCAGCAAAATACTTATAAGAACATAAGATTGACCACACTGGATCAGACATAGGATCTTTGTATTGTATTTGTAATACAAACAGGGCCGGCTCTAGGTTTTTTGCTGCCCCAAGCAAAAAAAATTTTGGCTGCCCCCGGTCCCAGCCCTGGGCTCCTCGTCGCACCCCCCTGCTGCCCCAGCCCTGGACTCTCCCCCCGCCCACCCACACCTCCTGCCGCCCCAGCCCTGGGCTCTCTCCCCCTGCCCCACCTGCACCCTCCTTCTGCCACAGGCCTGGGTCACTGGTAACTCGCTCCCAGGGCAGGTCATTCAGCAGGAATTTTAGATGTGCACAGAACACAGACAGGATTGGTTGCCCTATGGTTACAGAACTACAGTAAAGTGGAACAATTTTCAGCTTGTGTGATTGGAGGATATCTGGATGCATATTATAAGACTGTCCTGCATAAATGAGGAAAAGTTGAGGTGCTTTTATTATTCTATTGTTCCACTCTTTCTTTCTATGGGGAATTTTCCAATGCAATATCACTGTCTTCCTTTTAAACAAAACAAACAAACAAAAAAGGCAATGGCTGTTGAAAATAGCAATTCCAGTCCTAATAACCACTGGGAAGCATTTCTTGCTCAATTTTATCCTACTTTTTCTATAGCAAGTTACAGTGGATCAGTATATTTGATTTGGGAGAAATGAAGTAACAGCTGCCCAAATTGAGCTTGAGCACTCCTGAATTTTGAGATGTTCAAATCTGGAAGGCAGATGCTGGGGTGGAGGGGGCCTGTGGCTACGCGGGGGAGCACGGCAGCATGTATGCAGCAGTGTGTCTGGCGCTGCGCGGAGCCAGACACGCTGGTCTGAGTGGCATGGGAAGGGGGCTGGGGGGGTTGGATGGGGTGGAGGTTCGGGGGGGGGGGGCGGGCAGGGAGAAGGGGGGGTTAGATGGGTCAGGGGTTCAGGGGGCAGTCAGGGGACAGACAGTAGTTGGATAGGCATGGGAGTCCCAGGGGTTTGTCAGGGGACAGGTAGGGGGTGAGGTCCTAGGGGGAAAGTTGGGGGGTCTCAGGAGGGGGCAGTTGGGGACAAGGAGAAGGGAGGCTTAGATAGGGGGTGGGGTCCCGGGAGGGGGCAATCAGGGGACAAGAACCAGTGGGGCTTAGATAGGGGGTGGGGTCCTGGGGGGCAGTTGGGGCAGGGGTCCCGGGAGGGGGTGATCATGGGACAAGGACCAGTGGGGCTTAGATAGGGGGTGGGGTCCTGGGGGGCAGTTGGGGCAGGGGTCCCGGGAGGGGGTGATCAGGGGACAGGGAGCAGGGGGGGTTGGATGGGTTGGGGTTTCTGTGGGGGGCAGTCGGAGGGAGTGGATGGTGGTAGGGTGGGGCTAGTCTCCCTCCCTGTGGAGTGTCCTATTTTTTGAATGTTAAAATATGGTATCCTTACTCACAGCGCAGCTCTCCATTCACAGCAGGCTGCAGCATGAGGTCTCAGCTACCTCACTCCCTCCCGCTCTTTCCTGTTGGTAATGGCCAAGGGAATGCTGGGAAATGTAGTTCTTTCCCTGCTCCAGGGCTGGCTCTATAGGCAGGGAGCTAACCAAGGAACTACAGATCCCAGGGCCCCCTGTTGGTTCTCAGCTCCCATGCTGGATCCCTTCAAGTGGGCTGCCCCGAGCACGTGCTTGCTTTGCTGGTGCCTAGAGCCGCCCCTGAATACAAAGTGAAGGCGTAAGAAAGAAAATCTGCCATTTTGCACTCAAGCAATAGGCTATACACTTCATAGCCTTTATATCATAGCCTGTTTTATGCAGAATGGGAATGTTGGCCAGGGCACCACACATGTGTAATGGGAGTTACAACTTTCCACAGGACAACCACCTAGGATAAGCAGAAGAACCTTAATCATACCATTCAATACAAAGCACAACACCCCTCTAACTCTTCACTGAAGTATCAGCAAAGGGAATGACCACAAATCTTGTTGAGATGCTTGAACCTAGTACATTTCTAGACTCAATGAAAAAAACCCCAAAAAACTACACCAAATACCCAGAGATATGCTTTGAGTGAAATTAATATGCAAAAAGAATGTTGTGTTTACAAAAGATATCTTCGATTCCATTTTTATTCCTATTCAAAAAACCAAACTGCAGTGCTATCTTCTGGGCACAAGAAAACTGATATTTTGTTTGAAAATGCTTCTTTTTTATTTTAAGTTTGAAGAACAAATTACCTCTAAATCATAATCGATAGAGGAGTATAAATTGCCACTGTACATGTAAAAATTACAAATGCTTAGACATATCTGAAATACATTTGTGTTTCTCATACTTTTCACTAATTAATGAGTCTGGGAAATATTTTCAAAGGTACATATGGCAGATGGGTACTAAACTTCCACTGAAAGTCAGTGAGAATTAAGCATCTAACTGTCATTTGTGTTTTTCAAAATATTCCCTATAGTCCACAATTGCAAAAATAGCTCTATTAATCCAACACGGTATATACTATACAATATCCTTTGTGTTTAGGGCCCAATCTTGAAAGGTCTTCTTTGTGCATGGCTCTCCCTTTTCAGTCAATGGAAATTCTATGTATGAAGTATTGGTAGGACCAGACCCATAATTTGTACAACTGAATGGACACCAAAGTCTTCTATGTAAAACATCAAACTTTTCACTATATTTAAATTACCAACCTGAAGTTGTTGAAGACTTGCTTGTAGTGAGTGGTTCTGAATCTATGTAAACAAACAAACCTCAAGATTAAAACATTTCAGAAGCACATTTCCTATTCCTTAAAGGCCTAAAAAAGATCTTTCTACTATTCGAAAAGTGTTAATTGTTGCTTCAAAGAAGCCCATATTTGCTACTCTGACATTGTCCAGAGTCAAGCAGAGTTACCAACTCTCATGAGTCTCAAAACTCCAGCTCCTGGAGTCAGGTGAGAATCTCAGTTTTGATTTTCTAAATAGGTAAGTTTCTGTTGCTCCTGACTTTGTAGAAAAGCTTGAAAATATTAACTTTAAAAGGTCAAAAATACATAATGTAACATAAATAATCCAACATATATTATTTTAAAATCTCATGATTTATTAAGCCAATCTCATCATATATGTGTGTATGCAGGCACACCGAGAGAGAGAGAGAGAGAGAGAGAGAGAGAGAGAGAGAGACTGACTTCAGGTAGATACCAGGTT
This sequence comes from Malaclemys terrapin pileata, assembly GCF_027887155.1. Taxonomy (NCBI): domain Eukaryota; kingdom Metazoa; phylum Chordata; order Testudines; family Emydidae; genus Malaclemys; species Malaclemys terrapin. The sequence continues at coordinate 179,689,345 of NC_071505.1, forward strand.
CTTCCATTAATAAAAAATAACATTATTTTGTATACTCATGATATGCAAAGGTTCTGACCTGAAGTTGATGGAAAGGGGCTTTTAGTGAGATTCACAGGATCTGCTAGAACAAAACACAGTTGAGATAACCCATAGTTTAGTTCTAATCTATATCTGTAAACACTCTAGTGTGTAGATTTACTTTATTGATGGTTCTCAAAAAAAAAAAAATCTGAAAAGTTTGGGTGCTTATCTGTTGGTTATCCCATCAACACCTTCCTCTTAACCTTCCTAACAATAGTCTACTTTTTTCTTCTTACTCATCATGCCCCAAAATCTCCCAACTCCTCCTGAAGCACATTCTTCCTTTATCATAGGCCCTTGGCTGCTGATTAAGGTATTGGTTATTGTGCATATGTATTACTGCTATGTACTATGTACTATTGCCAAGACCTCCTCAAGTGTGATCATATCATCTTTATCTCAAAAAAGATGTGTTATCACAGCCAATGAAGAGCATCTTTCAGCTCAAGAGATAGAGGCTTTGTTTTTGGAGAAGAACTGACCTGAGTTGCAAATCAGGTGCAAAATGTGTGGTGTAGTTGCAAACAAAGTTGCTTGTGTGTATGTAGTGATTGATCATTTACGGTACAACTTTCTCTCATGACAATTGCTTGCAGGGTCCAAGGTCTCTCTCTCTGACCTTCTTCCAACTGGCTTTAATTGCTCACCTTTGAATCTTAATTTGTAAGGCCCAGCAACTGTGGCAGCATCTCCATGTCAAGGGAAACCTAAGTGTGCCTTTCCCCATAAGATTTCCATTGAGAATGGAACCAAAGCTTAGCAAAGTTGTTGCACTAACCATTTCTCATAGCATAAGTATGGATAGCTCTGGCCTTATCTAAACCAATTTGAACCTTTACAAAGTTTTTGTTTGGAGTCAATGGGTGGGCAAAGATTTATGTTTGTTTTTACTTTTTTCCAGACTGGTTTAAATCACTAGACTCCAAGGACTTCCATACAAAATACAAAAGCTTGTCTCCTCATTATAGGTGAGTTCAAATCCAAGCATCTTAGATTATCTAGAGTATTACTTCAGGTAACATATCACTTTATGGGACAGCTCCCCAGTTGCTGTACTGCAGTGTATCTCCAATGAAGTCAATGCAGCTATGCCAATTTATACAAGATGAATATGTGGCCCTATACTTGTTATCATACCTTACTTGTGCACACAAGCAAGTTTTCATTTACAAGAAGTACTGACCTGATGATGTTAGAGGTGGGCTTGTAGTCAGACTTTCAGGAGCTGTTGGAACAAAATCAGGTTAAGTGTAAACTTTCTATATAAAGTATTTTGGAGTTTCACATTAGCGTAGGAATCCCACAAATATTTTTGAGACTGTTTTTGACTTGAATGTTCCTCTGAGCCATTTGAAATGTTCCAATTCTCTCCTGGTGAATATCCTACCTCTCTTGCAGCTTTTCGTCCCACTCTGCAAGCTCACCAAGGATTACAACTTCACATCAAGCCCTTTCTCCCATCTCTCTCTCTCTCTCATGCACACAGGAACCCTAATCCCTATTCCTTCTCCTCTTCAAGAAGGATTTTATAGAGAATGTGTGTCTGGGGACTCATGGGGACACATCTGTGACTGTCAGAAGGGACATATTTTTCAAGCAGCCATCTTGAGTCATATTACCATTTATATTACAGTACTCCTTGAGGTACCTGCATCTCATAAGACAATATTTGGATCAGTTAAATGAGCTGAAATGAAAATGGGTGTGGCAGCAATTTTCCAAAAAGAAAGTTACTTTTTATCACTATGGAAGCTGTGGGACCATAGACAAATCACTTCACCTCTGTGGCTCAATTTTTTCATTTGTAAAAGGGAGATGAGACTTTTCTTGCTATAGCGTGTTGAGATTTAGGAAGTTAAAGTGCTATATACAATTATCATTCGAATTTTAAATCAGACCTGTTAATCTCTCACAGCAAAAAAGTTTGCCTATTCCAAAGCTCACAAGTAGATATATTGCCCTTAGTACATAATTTTCTTCTACAGAACTTCTGGGATATAGTGGTCAATCATTTCCCACAATGATGGTAATATAGAAAAAGTTATATATATGTAAAAAAAACCTTCTAGATGGTGCAAATAGTCAAAATAAATAATTATGTCAAGGCTCTGAATTTAGTCATTGAATACCTAAAGTACCTAGCATGAAATGTGCCTTTAGAATATAGAGTATAAGAGACTTTACACACCAGATGTCTCCCTCCCCTTATGAAGGTAATCAGTAGCTACTTATAAGTATCTCCAACAGAGGCTGAAAATGTCATTTAATCAACTTCCACTTCAATGGAGAATTAAGCACCTAACTGTCATTCGTGTTTTTCAAAATATTTCCTATAGTCCACAATTGCAAAAATAGCTCTATTAATCCAACACGGTATATACTATACAATATCCTTTGTGTTTAGGGCCCAATCTTGAAAGGTCTGCTTTGTGCATGGCTCTCCCTTTTCAGTCAATGGAAATTCTATGTATGAAGTATTTGTAGGGTCAGGCCCATAATTTGTACAACTGAATGGACACCAAAATCTTCTATGTAAAACATCAACCTTTTCACTATATTTAAATTACCAACCTGAAGTTGTTGAAGACTTGCTTGTAGTGAGTGGTTCTGAATCTATGTAAACAAACAAACCTCAAGATTAAAACATTTCAGAAGCACATTTCCTATTTCTTAAAGGCCTAAAAAAGACCTTTCTACTATTCGAAAAGTGTTAATTGTTGCTTCAAAGAAGCCCATATTTGCTACTCTGACACTGTCCAGAGTCAAGCAGAGTTACCAACTCTCATGAGTCTCAAAACTCCAGCTCCTAGAGTCAGGTGAGAATCTCAGTTTTGATTTTTAAATAGGCAAGTTTCTGTTGCTCCTGACTTTGTAGAAAAGCTTGAAAATATTAACTTTAAAGGGTCAAAAATCGTAATGTAACATAAATAATCCAACGTATATTATTTTAAAATATCATGATTTATTAAGCCAATCTTATCATAAATGTGTGTATGCAGGCACACCGAGAGAGAGAGAGAGAGAGAGAGAGAGAGACTGACTTCAGGTAGATACCAGGTTCTTCCATTAACAAACAATAACATTATTTTGTATTCTCATGATATGCAAAGGTTCTGACCTGAAGTTGATGGAAAGGGGCTTTTAGTGAGATTCACAGGATCTGCTAGAACAAAACACAGTTGAGATAACCCATAGTTTAGTTCTAATCTATATCTGTAAACACTCTAGTGTGTAGATTTACTTTATTGATGGTTCTCAAAAAAAAAAAAATCTGAAAAGTTTGGGTGCTTATCTGTTGGTTATCCCATCAACACCTTCCTCTTAACCTTCCTAACAATAGTCTACTTTTTTCTTCTTACTCATGATGCCCCAAAAATCTCCCAACTCCTCCTGAAGCACCTTCTTCCTTTATCATAGGCCCTTGGCTGCTGATTAAGGTATTGGTTATTGTGCATATGTATTACTGCTATGTACTATGTACTATTGCCAAGACCTCCTCAAGTGTGATCATGTCATCTTTATCTCAAAAAAGATGTGTTATCACAGCCAATGAAGAGCATCTTTCAGCTCAAGAGATAGAGGCTTTGTTTTTGGAGAAGAACTGACCTGAGTTGCAAATCAGGTGCAAAATGTGTGGTGTAGTTGCAAACAAAGTTGCTTGTGTGTACGTAGTGTGGAAGCAGAGAAAAGAACTGACAGAAGGGAACTGCAATGCATGATGGTTGTTAGCAAGAGTCAGGCTTCGTTAGCAAGAGACAGTCTTTGTTAGCAAGAGTCAAGCTAGCTGTGACCCTGATAACCCTGATAACGCGAGATTTGTAGAAGCGAGGATTGTGTGAGGATTGTGTGAGACGGGTGAGAAAGAGCTGTGTAAGAAGTCATTGTGACCTCAGTATAGATAAGGTGTAGAAGACCTTGTGTAGATAAGGTATAGAAACTAATTGTATGTAGGCAAGAGTCAAAACAAGTAAGGAAATGAGATATCAAGATGGCCTATGTATAAACAAAATGCAGCTGTCCCTCATTATTTCTGTAATGAAAGGTATAAATGCTTGCTGTAATTAGTTACCAGAGAGAGACCTGCTTGCTCTCTCCTCTGCACATGTGAGAGTTAATAATAAAGCCTCTGACTTGCTGTACCTAAACAAAATAGTGAGAACTCAGTTTTTCTCCGACAATTTGGGGGCTCGTCCGGGATGGCAACGCCCACTGAGGCAACGGCAGCTGCTACGGATCGTTCCCCTTCGAACCCCATGGCGCCACAATAGAGGTAAGAGACCTTTTGAAATCTCTATTGGGGTGTCGGAGGAGGACTGTCCGTGGGGCCGTCTGCCCCTGTTGGGCTCACGCCATCCGAACTTATTGACTGTGCAGCAAGGTCAGATGCTGAGCGGCGTAATAGGGGAATTGTTTGCCGCCCCCTGTAAGCATATGCTAGGTGCATAGGGTTTGCACCTGTATTGAGGAGTTGTTACTGCCTCAAGAGGGGTTTTTACCGCCTCAAGTGATGCATCAAGGTACTTGGGAATAGTACCTGGAGGTACTCAGGAGTAGTACCTGGTATAAGGCCTTGGTATGTTGGAGTGTGTGTGTGTGTGGTGTGTGTGTGTGTGTGTGTGTGTGTGTACACAGTGTGAATTGAGTGTTACCGGAAGACGCCCAGAGTACTCTGCGAAGTCTTTTGGCTCGTGACCAGAACTACTCTAACGCAAGCCCGGTAACTAGAGGATCTTTTAGGAGATCCGACCCATGTAAGTTGACTCGGCCTGGCATCGTCCGGCGAGGAGGCTACCTGGGTCTAGGAGTGTGTGCACCCATCTTCCCTCCCCTTTTCCTCTCCGTGTGAGCCACTGACAGTCTGACCATCTCACTGGATGCAACAGAGTAAGCGGCGCTTTCTCTCTGAGATTAGCCGACGCTCTTTGCTGAAGGGAGGTGTAGGGGGTCATGGCTATCCTCGTTAGTCACTCCTGTGTGAATACCCTGTAGGGAGAGATCCTTAGTTTATGAGCCGCTAGCGCGGACAGGGCATCCTTCCCCCTTTGAGTGTGTGATTGGAAAATGGGTGGGGGACAGTCTAAGTCTTCCCTCTCACCCCCTAAGGGTACCCCAGCTTATTTCATGTACGTACATTATGGCCCGAAAACCTGCAGGTATTTAGATAATTGGAATCTTTACACGCGTGCAAATCCATCTAAACAATGTCCACTAGAAGGTACCTTTGATTTAGACAAACTTAAATACCTTAAAGAAACTCTGGCTTCACCAAAAGCCTCTGATACACAGTGGGAGCAATTTGTCTGTTGGTGGGAGGAAGCAACAAAGAGACTCCACGAGTCTCGAGTGCGGAGTCTAAAGGACTCCCAGGAAAAGTTAAAAGCCCAAGTGCAACATTTACAGCTTAAATGCAAGGCATCCAGCTGTTTACCCCCTAGAGCGATTCCTTCTGCTCCTGTGTATCCTAATCCCGTTCAAGCAATTCCTTCTGCTCCCCTTTATCCCCAATTAGTTAGGTCTGACAGTGAGGAGGAAACTGCTGAGGATATTTTAGATTTCTTCAGTAACATTCAGCAACAGCAGCAGCCCGTGCTGCCTCCTCCCCCTGCACAGCATGGGTCTGCTAACGAATCTCACCCGGCAGTGCCAGTTTCACCACTGCATGTATCAGCTGCACACATTGTTCTCTCTTCCCCTGGGAGAGAAGCCTCCTCTTCACCACAAAGAGGTGATTCTGAGCCTCCCAGTAGCTCCCCTGATTCTAATCCCTCTGAGGAAAGTACCCGTTATCTTACTAGAAGTGTGGCACATGCACTCCAGGTTCCTTTAAGAGGCCTGGAACTATTTCTCAAATGCGTACTTTTCTTGGCATGACTGGGTACTGTAGACAATGGATTTTAGGCTATGCAACAATGATTAAACCCTTACAGGATCTGACTAAGTCAGGTACCCCTGAGCCTCTTCCTTGGTCTCCAGAGGCTGAACAAGCTTTTGTTGCTATCAAGCAAAGTCTGTCCAGTGCACCAGCCCTGGGACTTCCTGATTATGCTAAACCATTCACTCTTTTCTGTCATGAGCGTAATGGGTTTGCTTTGGCTGTATTAACGCAAAGGCACGGAGACAAACACCGTCCCATTGCTTATTACAGTACTGCCCTAGACGCTGTGGCAGCTGGATTTCCCCCTTGCCTGCGTGCTGTAGCTGCAGCAGCTCTTGCTGTTCAGGTATCTGAATCTATTGTCTTAGGATCTCCTTTGATTGTTGCTGTTCCTCATGCTGTGGCTGCTCTCTTGTTAAAATCTAAGACACAGCATCTATCCACTTCTCGTCTTACAAAATATGAGCTTGTCTTGTTGTCTTCATCTCATATTACTTTGGCTCGTTGCCCTGTTCTAAATCCTGCCTCCTTGTTGCCTGGGCCCAAAGACGGAGACCCACATGACTGTGTGTCTGTGACATCGGTTCTCTCTCGTCCAAGAGATGATTTACTAGATGTGCCTTTGCAAAATCCTGATCTTATTTACTTTGTAGATGGTTCATGCTTGCGAGATTCTAAGGGCAAATTGGTTGCTGGTTATGCTGTGTGTTCTGCACATGCTGTTATTGAAAGTGCTTTCCTTCCTTCTGTGTTTTCTGCTCAAGTGGCCGAACTTGTGGCTTTAACTCGAGCCTGCATTCTCGCTCAGGATCAAGCAGTTACAATCTATACAGACTCCCGTTATGCTTTTGGAGTGGTACATGATTATGGGTTGCTCTGGAAGTATAGAGGTTTTCTTACATCCACTGGTTCTCCTATTAAGAACAGTCTGTATGTCTCTGCTCTTTTAGATGCCCTTTTATTGCCCAAAGCTATAGCTGTCGTGAAATGTACAGCTCACCAGACCCCTCATGATGAAGTTACCCGTGGAAATGCTTTGGCAGACTCTGCAGCCAAAGCAGCGGCCCTTTCTGCACCTCAGGCTGAATATACTTGTGCTTTGATTGAACAGCCTCCACTAGCCTCCCTTGAGGATCTGGCCAAGATCCAGGAAGCTGCACCGGCAGCTGAGAAACGTTTATGGAGTGCTAATGGCTGTATTCTACACCCTGATCATCTTTGGCGTGCCCCAGCTGGTCGCCTGGTTGCACCGAAGATGTTAATGCCCTATCTTGCTCGTGTATACCACGGAATGGCTCACGTGAGCAAAAGGGGGATGGTTGCTGCAGTTAACCGAGATTGGTGTGCGTTCGGGTTCCCAGTCATTGCACATCACTACTGTCAACAATGTGTGAATTGTCAGCAGCATAACATTGGTAAAGCTGTTAAAGTTAGGCAGGCAGCTCACCCTCCCCCTTGGGGACCTTTTGTAAATATTCAGATTGATTTTATTCAACTGTCTAAATGTTGTGGCTATGAATATGTATTGGTTTTGGTGGATGTATTTTCAAATTGGGTTGAAGCTTTTCCCTGCAGGAAAGCAGATGCCAGGACTGTTGTGAAACTTCTGCTTAAAGATTTTGTACCACGATTTGGCATCCCTGTGAGTATCAACAGTGACCGTGGAACTCATTTTACTGGACAGATTGTAAAGGAGTTATGTGCAGCTTTGCAGACTCAACACAACCTTCACTGTCCCCACCATCCGCAGTCTGCTGGGACAGTGGAACGCCAGAATGGAATTCTAAAAAATAAACTGGCCAAGATTTGTGCTGAAACAAACTTGAAGTGGCCAGATGCCCTTCCTCTGGCACTAATGAGTATGAGGGCCACTCCCAATCGAAAGACTGGACTCAGCCCTCATGAGATTCTGACAGGGCGCCCGATGAGACTACCAACTGCGCCCCCACTGACCCTAGCTCAGATGGACATTCATTTAATGGATGACACAATGCTTAAGTATTGTCAGGCACTAATGAAATGTGTTAAGTCTTTCTATACACAGGTGAAAGAAGCACTACCCAAGGATCCGGTGCAGCCCTGCCACTCGCTGGAACCAGGAGACTGGGTCTACATAAAGGTCCATCAGCGAAAGACTGCCTTGGCTCCACGCTGGAAAGGCCCTTTCCAAGTCCTGTTAACCACTAACACTGCTGTGAAGTGCCAAGGACTGCCCACCTGGACCCATGCTTCGCACTGCAAAAAAGACCCCTCCGCCTGGAGAGGATTCTCCAGCTGCTGATCAGCCTATTTCTCCTGCTAACTCTGCTGTGCCTCCTGGACAGCAGGGAAAGAGGACAAGGTGAAGTGCTAGTAACCTCTCCCTTGTCCACTGACAGATCTACTGTGCCTTTGAATTCTTTTACAGGAATCACACCAGTACAGGGTGAAGTGCTAGTAACCTCTCCCCGGTATTATGGTGAATCACAACTGCTTTTGAAGAAGAAAAGAAGAAACACTCGCTCTGCTGAAACCACCAAAGTCCAGAACTTTCTAACTACAAAAGACATTAAGAACTGGCCCTGGTGGAAGAAACGAAGTATTGTTTATTGGCAAGGAGGGAACTGTGGGGAACGTTCCTGGGAATGTGGGGTCCAGTGGTGGGGTGGATTCTTTCCAGGATCAGGGCTTTGTGCTTATGGACAGGTACCTTCAGGATGCACTGCCCTCCCTAATTGGCTTTCAGATGATAAATATCAAAAACGCCTTGCCACCACAAAGACTACACCTACCACTAGTCCCTTGACCCTTGCCACCACCACTGTAACTTATCCAGATACAAACAGTACTACACATTCCAATGAAACTCATTGGCCAAGACTTTCACATCTCAGTGATTTACTGAAATTTTGCTCGAAGAAATTATTCTTTAAAGTTCAAGACAATGTATATGAGCAAACAATTGAATGGAGAACAAATGGATCAGTAGAGATAAAAATACATGATATCACTACTAGTGAACCCCAAGAATTAATAACTGCAATTGATGGGTTCTATAGTGAAGTAGATATGATGATTGTTCCTGGAATTTGTACTGTGTTAAATGAAAGAGGCCCTTATTGTTATTTGATCACCCAATTAGTGAACAATCGAACAAGCACTCAAAGAGTTTGTTCTGCCACTGGAAATTTTACCTGCATAGAAATGATTCCAGTGACTGATAATGTGACTTGTACCTTACTGCAATACACTCCATCTTATACCATTAATGTTAATGCCTCCCGGAAATACATAAAGGTGTTTGACCAACAGATGTGGTATAGTACTACACCAAAGAGAGATGTAGTAGGATATCGATGGACTGTGATTAACACCACACTGGGAACTGTTAAATTTTCATTGCCCTTATCCAGTTTCCAGATTACCTCTACATACCCGAACTGTTCACAAGGGGCTGCCATTAGATTAGCACAACAGAGGGCTTGGGTTATTTGTTCTAGAAAGAGAAGAGACTTGACTGGATCCCTGTGGGATGGGGCCAATAGTGCAGCAGCAGTTTGGAATATTTTTAAGAATCAGGAACATGATGAGAAATTGGGCCAACTAGAGAAGGCCATAGGCCTTGTTTCTGGAGCACAACTAACCCAGGTACAGGCTGGAGTTGGTGAGTTACATGTTATCTCCGCCCTTAGTTCTATGACCCAGAAGTTACTGACAGAGATGGTATTGAATATCACTGAGGCTGGGAAGGCATTGCAGTGGGATCTAGCATGCTCAGAGATTCAGGATTTCTTGAATGACCAGCTAATGGCCATTCGGAATGATCTAGAGCACCAGGCTTGGCCCACTGCCCTTACAGACACGTCAGGAGTGCCATCTGACCTGTAGCCATGGAGACATACTTGGAAACTTTCTGGGTGGAAGTGTGGACGTTCTCAGTGCTCCTTCCAAGCATATGGACCGGTACAGGGGGTGTGGGCTCCCACATACCGTATCCTGCCAGGTCCATGGGGAGGATGCATATGGGATTGGGTAATTCATCGAGACATCTGGGAAATTAGACCACCTGGTATGCCCAATCGATTTTTAGTTAGTGCTCCTAGGATTACACCTAACATTTGGATGGGGTTAGGTAACCTGTGGACATTCTGGCCATTAGAACCCCCACAGCTTCAGTGTACACGTAAACTGAAGCCAGGAGAAGTTGTCACTGTCTATGACTACGTTTGCTGGGAGGGTAGGGGACAAGGAACTACCCTGACAGGACACTTACTCTTCCAAGCTAATGATAGCTGTGTGTATGTTAATGACACCATATCACAAGACATACATTTTAATCTCACTACCACTGCAGGCAATCATATCATTTACTGGCCTGCAGATAGAGTTTTTCAAGTAGCCCTTAGGTTCCAGATACCCTTTAATTGGACTAGCTTACTATCTGATAGATTTCAAAACTTGCTTTCATTGTTACCTGAGATTCAGAAAATCTCTGAGGTACAAGGGCAAATTCACATGCTTCAAAATGTATATCAAGTAGAAAAGTATGCCTTTCACACTGCTTATAGAGTATCTACCTTATGTACTAAATATGATGTATTGTGCTTTATGACAAAGGCTGTACAACAACCCCATTATAGTATTGCTATGGGAATGTTATTGCTTGTATTGTTATTAGTTAGTTTAGGATTATGTTATTGTTGTTGTAAAAGACGTAATAATAGTAATACCTTTCATGTTCATGCTAATCATGCATTATCATTGCATCCAATCAAAACCCCAAAGGTTGAAGCATCTGATTTAGAATCTGAAGTCCAGGACTTGATGCAAATAGAGATTTGAGAATGTTTGTTGTACTAGAAGTACAAAAGGGGGGGGGTTGTGGAAGCAGAGAAAAGAACTGACAGAAGGGAACTGCAATGCATGATGGTTGTTAGCAAGAGTCAGGCTTCGTTAGCAAGAGACAGTCTTTGTTAGCAAGAGTCAAGCTAGCTGTGACCCTGATAACCCTGATAACGCGAGATTTGTAGAAGCGAGGATTGTGTGAGGATTGTGTGAGACGGGTGAGAAAGAGCTGTGTAAGAAGTCATTGTGACCTCAGTATAGATAAGGTGTAGAAGACCTTGTGTAGATAAGGTATAGAAACTAATTGTATGTAGGCAAGAGTCAAAACAAGTAAGGAAATGAGATATCAAGATGGCCTATGTATAAACAAAATGCAGCTGTCCCTCATTATTTCTGTAATGAAAGGTATAAATGCTTGCTGTAATTAGTTACCAGAGAGAGACCTGCTTGCTCTCTCCTCTGCACATGTGAGAGTTAATAATAAAGCCTCTGACTTGCTGTACCTAAACAAAATAGTGAGAACTCAGTTTTTCTCTGACAGTAGTGATTGATCATTTACGGTACAACTTTCTCTCATGACAATTGCTTGCAGGGTCCAAGGTCTCTCTCTCTGACCTTCTTCTAACTGGCTTTAATTGCTCACCTTTGAATCTGAATTTGTAAGGCCCAGCAACTGTGGCAGCATCTCCATGTCAGGGGAAACCTAAGTGTGCCTTTCCCCATAAGATTTCCATTGAGAATGGAACCAAAGCTTAGCAAAGTTGTTGCACTAACCATCTCTCATAGCATAAGTATGGATAGCTCTGGCCTTATCTAAACCAATTTGAACCTTTACAAAGTTTTTGTTTGGAGTCAATGGGTGGGCAAAGATTTATGTTTGTTTTTACTTTTTTCCAGACTGGTTTAAATCACTAGACTCCAAGGACTTCCATACAAAATACAAAAGCTTGTCTCCTCATTATAGGTGAGTTCAAATCCAAGCATCTTAGATTATCTAGAGTATTACTTCAGGTAACATATCACTTTATGGGACAGCTCCCCAGTTGCTGTACTGCAGTGTATCTCCAATGAAGTCAATGCAGCTATGCCAATTTATACAAGATGAATATGTGGCCCTATACTTGTTATCATACCTTACTTGTGCACACAAGCAAGTTTTCATTTACAAGAAGTACTGACCTGATGATGTTAGAGGTGGGCTTGTAGTCAGACTTTCAGGAGCTGTTGGAACAAAATCAGGTTAAGTGTAAACTTTCTATATAAAGTATTTTGGAGTTTCACATTAGCGTAGGAATCCCACAAATATTTTTGAGACTGTTTTTGACTTGAATGTTCCTCTGAGCCATTTGAAATGTTCCAATTCTCTCCTGGTGAATATCCTACCTCTCTTGCAGCTTTTCGTCCCACTCTGCAAGCTCACCAAGGATTACAACTTCACATCAAGCCCTTTCTCCCATCTCTCTCTCTCTCTCATGCACACAGGAACCTTAATCCCTATTCCTTCTCCTCTTCAAGAAGGATTTTATAGAGAATGTGTGTCTGGGGACTCATGGGGACTCATCTGTGACTGTCAGAAGGGACATATTTTTCAAGCAGCCATCTTGAGTCATATTACCATTTATATTACAGTACTCCTTGAGGTACCTGCATCTCATAAGACAATATTTGGGTCAGTTAAATGAGCTGAAATGAAAATGGGTGTGGCAGCAATTTTCCAAAAAGAAAGTTACTTTTTATCACTATGGAAGCTGTGGGACCATAGACAAGTCACTTCACCTCTGTGCCTCAATTTTTTCATTTGTAAAAGGGAGATGAAACTTTTCTTGCTATAGCGTGTTGAGATTTAGGAAGTTAAAGTGCTATATACAATTATCATTTGAATTTTAAATCAGACCTGTTAATCTCTCACAGCAAAAAAGTTTGCCTATTCCAAAGCTCACAAGTAGATATATTGCCCTTAGTTCATAATTTTCTTCTACAGAACTTCTGGGATATAGTGGTCAATCATTTCCCACAATGATGGTAATATAGAAAAAGTTATATGTATATAAAAAAAACCCTTCTAGATAGTGCAAATAGTCAAGATAAATAATTATGTCAAGGCTCTGAATTTAGTCATTGAATACCTAAAGTACCTAGCATGAAATGTGCCTTTAGAATATAGAATATAAGAGACTTTACACACCAGATGTCTCCCTCCCCTTATGAAGGTAATCAGTAGCTACCTATTAGTATCTCCAACAGAGGCTGAAAATGTCATTTAATCAACTTCCACTTCAATGGATTCAAATTAATTTTTATCCTTTTCCTCACTGAGAGCCTGTTCGGAAACTCATTGAAGTCAATGGGAAGATTCCTACTTATTTCACTGGGATTTGGATCAGGTCTTATCCATTGCTCATACATCTCTTCCCTCTGGGTATCAAGGGTCCCACCACCACTTTTTAATCATATTTATGATGCTTAGAATCACCTCATCCACTTATTGACAAGTCAGAGTTTTTCCTTTCTGGTTAAATGCAACTGAATCATCAAGCCTTTTAAATTCTGTTCTTAATGTTTGTTTCCACTTACATGAGATCCCACTTTCGGCAATAAGCAAGATATATCATCCATCTTTCCCTTATCTGCCCCCACAAGTAAAGCAGAACATCTAGCTTTCTATGAAGACTAGAACTTCTCACTACCCCTGGTCCGAATGTTGGGTAAAATAACTGTATTTACTTAAGAAATAGCATTATTGGGCCTTAATTTCATTACCTTGAAGGACATTGGTAGGCATCACAAATGATGGACACCATAAATAAAGGATTAATATTATGGAATTTCACTGGGAGTCCACCTTTTATTTTACCCTCTTGTTTTCTTTTTAAAGCGTATATATCACGCTCACACAGCCTTCTGTGAAGATGGCTCTACATGGCGCCCAGTGTGGTTTGTGAATGCTGCTTCCAGGTTGGCTAAAGGAGATCACTTGTGAACAGTTCACAGGCTATTGGTCAAGATTTTCAAAAGTATTTAGGTACCTAACTCCCACTGAGGATTTGGGCCTTCTTCCCTACAACTTCTGATTATGTAGCCTCTGTTGTGCCAGCTAGTAAAGGCATCTTCTGTAATGGAATTTTCATGGGTGGACTTGTATACCTGCACACATGCCATAGCAGGATTGAGTGTCAACATCTGCAATTCACTTACATGTCAAGGTTTCAAAGAAAGCAAATAATTTTCATAGTTACCTGTGATTTCTATGCTGTTCACATCAATGTTAATAGTCTGCAAAAGGCTAGTTTTATTTGCTTCAATACCTAAAACCAGTTCATTCTTTGCTTTCTCATTAGATATCCACTGTGCAAAGTATAGGTTGAATATTACGATAATGCTGCCATTTCTGCCAAACAGAAAACATCACAGAAGAAAAAAAACAAGTTAATCATATAAAATACCAAGTGAATGCAATATGACATTTTTTAAAATCAAGATTAGATTTTTTTTTTTCTAAAAGATATACTCTATTTCAAACAAGAATTATTCTGGTGAAGTTCTGTTGCCAGTGTTTATATAGGAGATCAGACTAGATGATCACAGTGGTCCCTTCTGGCTATAGAATATATGAATCGAACAAGGACCTCATTCTAATAATAGGTTCCATCCACTAACCTCAAACTGTCAGGGGCGGGCAACTAGAGATATGGTGAAAGGGGCAAATTTTTAAAAAGTACAGAACGTCTTAGAAACTTGTGGCCTGATTGTCCTTTCACTTACATTGCTGTATATCAAAAGTAACTCCATTTATGTCAAAGGAGTCAATGGTGTTATACTGGTGTAAATGGAAGGAGAATCAGGACCTGTGTTTTGCTAAACCCATACTGAGTCTTCATTAGGACTCTTATTTTAGGCTTTATAACAATGACAGATAGCCTTGAAATATCCACATGATAAAACATCTTGTAAAGTACTCATTTTTGTGACCCCAAAGTTAAGTATGTTTGTGTCACGGGTGGATTCCATAAGTACTGGGACCGCTCGCATGAAACAATACAGGGTGAAATCGTGGTTTCACTGAAGTCAATGGCAAAACTTCCATTAATTTCTTTGGGGACAGGCTTTCATTTAAAGAGATGCCCTGGTAATTAGAGCAGGGCAAGATTTTCTGCAGAAACGTTATTTCACTAATAAATGCAGATTTGTGAAAACAAAACATGTGGTGAATTTTTCTCGACTTTGGCAAGTTGTCTCACTTGAAAAAAAATTCTGAAATTTCGAAATGGTTCGTTTTGACATGTCCAAACTGAAATAGTTTGATTTTGGGGGCTAGATTCACAAGGGAACTTAGGTGCCATTCCCATAAGTGAGAAGATGGTGGTGGAATCCCCTTAAGCCCACTAACAATCACAATCAACTGGACTGTGGGAAACCTAGGTTCAAATCCCCACTCTTGAGATGAAATTTGAACATAGGTATCTCATATCCCAGATAGCTGTCCTTATCACCAAGATACCAGGTCTTACCCACTGAAGCTGTCCCACTTTCTAAAATAATTAAATATTAATTGGAACTGGAATCTAGGTGTCCACCTTCCCAGATGAATGCTCTAATCACCAAGATATAGAGTTGTTTGCTCTCTCTTTGGCCCAATGAATATTTCACTATTGAATACAAAATGGAACAACTTCAACAGGCAAAACTGAAAGAATACCAAATAGCCAGGTGGTTAGGGAATTCACCTGGTATATAGGTTCAAGTTCTTGCTCCAGAGTGGAGATATGAACCTGGGTTTCCCACATTCCAGGTAAATGCCCTTGATATAAAAGAGAACAGCACCCCGTACTCCTCCTGTTTTGTGCATGGCCTTAAGTCCCTTATATTTCTTTTGCTTTTATTAAGAAACATTTAAAATTGTCTGCAATTGGGGGGGGGGCAGGGGGAGAAACATGTTGGTTAACCTGCAACAATTTTTTCTGACTTTTTGATTCACCAAAAATTGCCCCAAAATTCAGTTTTGAGTCAGCCCCAAACCATTTCCTCCTGATTTTTCAGAACTGCCATCAAACTGAAAATGTATCTATTCGCCCAGTTCTATTGGTAACCCCTGTTATTCAGGTCTATACTTATAGCAACATCTTGGTTGAGTTGAATATATAATTTTGCTTACTGGAGAAAAGGACATTTTCTCTCCTTGCTGAAAAACAGCAGTGACCATCCTTATTGCAAAGTATTTGTGCTAGCAGAGTGCCACTGATTCAACAGTGCTCTTTGATATGAGGTGATTAATCCTATCACTGCACTGAGCACAGTTTGCAATATATTAATAGACTAATTTCTTAAATGATTCTGATAACCTCTAGGCCATGCTGAGTAAACAAAAGCTTTTATTGCTATCTTTGTGACTCAGCTGAGTTCCAAGGGTAAAACAATAACCAGATTGCCCAAAAGGGTAAACATTTTTTTATGAAAAGAGTCAACTAGAAAACAATTGCTGAGTCAAACTAATAATTTAAGTATTTCCACAGTGAACAGGAATAGAGATTATTCCAAAAAATTTAGGGGTCTGATACAAAGTCCTTTGAAATCAATGGCGTCTCCCTGTGACTTCACAGGGGTTTGGCTCTCACTTTAGCTGCACAAAAGGAAAAGAAAAGGAAAACAATCTATTTTGCCATAAAATGTCTAGAGGGCATAAATGAACAGGAATGTATTGGGGGGATGGAAAGAGGAAGCCTCAAACCTCCGGAAAATCAACCCACTTAGGGTAAATCTACACTGCTGCCGGGGGTATCATTTCTGTCTTGGTTAAACTTACCTGTGCTAGCTTTGATTGAGCCAGTGTGCGAAAAATAATAGCCTAGCCATGGTTAGTGACCGCAACTATAATCCCACTTGTCCCCCTGGTGCTTGAGTGTCTAGTGCAAGCCACTGCCTATGTCACAGCAGCCATGTCTCCACAGCAACATCATTATTTTTAGCACACTAGATCAATCAGAGCTAGTGTGAGTATGTCTATCTAACCTGGAAATTGCTCCCCGGCTCCAGTGTAGGTCAACCCTAAGAAGAGGCATTTTTTCTAAAATCTGAATGCTTGTCAGGTGCATAAATATTAATTAAAATCTATTGGGAAGTGGAGGAGTGAAAATGGAACATCTCTACATGTTATTTTGAAGCTCACAAAAATAGAAATAATATTTGATATGTAATCTTCTATGATTAGGAAAATGGTTGTGGGAGAATATTTCATGCTCACTAACATTTCCTCTTGTATGCTTATAAATGGAGAAAACAGCTCTTTACAGATATATGAACACCCTACTCTTTTAAATACATATTAATAGTGCAGCTCTGGGATCCTCTCTCTCTCTCTTTCTTTCATTTCAATTTCTTACAGTTGTATTAAAATGAATGAAAATGCAGTGTTGGGTTTCCATGTCTCTTCTCTTTTCTCTACTGAAAGCCTGATTCTCTGTAGTCATTTATGCCAATTCAGAGTCATTTATGCCAATGCAGGGTTTACAATGCTACTAGATCAGAAAAGCAGTGTTTTACACGCACTCTGCAATGGAGTAACAGAGAATCAGATGCTTTATTTTATTATTTTGGAAGATTTTGTGGGGGAAAAGTACTATTAGGGGCATAGTAATTACATGCTCCTCTGTCTGTCTGATACAATCCTTGAATGTATGGTACACCCACAGATATTGTTCAAGAGCATTACTTTCTGCTTCAATAGCACTGATGTCTCTTGCCCTTGTACAAGTTAACATTGTCTGATAACCTGATTTTGAGCCTTTTTTGAACTCTCAGGCCCTGATTCAGAGATCCATCCCTAAGCATGAGGTCAAGTGCTCTGCTGTATACCTTTGAAGCTACATTGAAATGACTGGGACTTGAGCATGTCCTGAAGTTGTTTAGTGAATAGGGATGGTCCTGAGCATATGCTGAATCAGGGCTGCACCGAAACATGAGTGGACTGGACTGAACTCAAGTTTGGTTAGGCTTGTGGCATAACTGGCATGTGGGATATTAGACAATAAAGCTAACCATCCTTTAATAAAACGGAGTATACCCCACATGTTTTATACTGTACAAAATACACAAAGCGTAGGTCCGTCTGGGTTATAATAGTAGCCTAATCACTATCACCAAGAAGAGCTGATCCTAAACTGTGGTACATTGATGTAGCTTCATTGGTGCTAGGTCAGTTTAAACCAGCTGAGGATCTGTCCCTCAATCTTGAACTTGTCTTTTGTTCTCTCAGCCACCAAGGCCTGGGAGCACTGTGGATGAAGCACACTCAGTAGAGCTTGGAAAAAGGCAAACACATTTTCTGTGAATTTTTTTACAGATTTTAAAAAACATTTTTCATTCAAATGTTGACATTTTTGGCCTTGGAAGAGAAGCACTGTATATTGCTTGACGACCTTTGGCCAAGGCTTGGCATTGCATCAATAGGTTCTGAGGAGAAGAAATATCCAGAGGAATATAGTTACACTGTGCTTTCCACAAAAGTGTTCCACAAGGGGAGAGATGAAATGTCCCAACGGACCCCTTTAAGAGATAGAATCTTTTTTATACACTGTTGACATTCATAATCTAATGAGGATTTTTAAACTTAAACATTATGAACTATAGTATATACCCACTTGAACTGCAAAACTTCAGAGTTCTTATATTCATTCTTCAGCTGACTTGCTTGATAGATTTCATTTATCTATACAAAAAATATGAAAACTTCTAAAGAACTACAATAGTTAGAAATATACACAATTACACATTACAATTATGATTTTAACACTGCACATGTTTTTTTTTTCCTAAATGAAAAATGCTCCTTGAGGTGACTGAAATTGACATTTTTGTCAGTTTCACTGCTGCTATTCAAATAACAATGGTAAAAGGGACAAGAATCATGTCAATTTCAGTCACCAGCTGCCAGAGCTCCTAGATAGGCAGGCCATGGCATTGAGGACAGGGACCAAGGGATCTCAGGGTATGTCTACACTACCCACCAGATCGGCGGGCAGCGATCGATCCAGCGGGGATCGATTTATTGTGTCTAGTCTAGATGCGATAAATTGACTCCCGAGCGCTCTCCTGTCGACTCCTGTACTCCAGTGCCGTGAGAGGCGCAGGCAGAGTCGACAGGAGAGCGGCAGCAGTCGACTCACCCAGGTGAAGACACCAGGGTAAGTCGATCTAAGTATGTTGACTTCAGCTACGTTATTCACATAGCTGAAGTTGCATAACTTAGATTGATTCCCCCCACCTCACCCCAGTGTAGACCAGGGCTCAGGGTTCTGTGCCAGCTGAATCCCCAGGCAGGTTTCTGATGGAACCATCTCATATTTGATGAATCTGCATTTTCCAAAAATGTTTTGTCAGAAATTTCCTAACCAGTTATAACCGATATTAGATGCCTTTAAGAAATCAATACAGTTAATGGCATGTTATCTGTTATATCCTCTTGAATTAACTCTAGACTCTTACCAGTTGTTGAACATCAAAGGCAAGAGCCTTGAAGTCAGCTGATGAGTTGTCTTGTAAACCAGGGCTGAATGATGCTCCTGACAGTATTTTAAACGTTCCTGTGGATGCATGACTGTTTCCGTATACTTCAGTTATATTATTTAAAGAAAAACAAAACAGTGGAAGTGTTGAATTAAGTAGAAATGTAAGCAAGAGGTTGTATTTGACTTTTCCAGTAAAGATCATAATAAAATATTGCTACTCTCTCCTTTCACATTCTATTCAGAGCTTTTCTTTGCATTGTATTGATTTCAAAAGAAAAGTCAGATTCTTTTCAGCTGCTTAAAGGACACTATTTCACAATGCTAACAACTTTAAATCCATTCTATTTTTTCTAATCCCATTACTTTCAATTATATCTTCATTTCAGAGCTTCCTGGAACCACTATTACCTGCTGAAAGAGGCAATGACCGGTCAGCTTCCTCCAGCTAGAGGGACTGATACAAGGGAAGCATGGTGGGCAATGAGCTATTAAAAGTTTGTCAGTTCTTGGACTGCAGGCACCAAGATCTCACACTGTTGGCTTTCTACAATTAAAAGCTCTGTGAACTTCTAAATACACATACACCCCTTTGAGAGGCAGCTTTGAAAATACTATTTTCACTGAACTAATTATTATATGGTATGTGTGACTGACCTTTTCTACCAGAACGTACATGATGGTGTGGACGAATTTATAAAAAACAAATTCAAACAGGAATTAATTCAAGGAAAATCCTATGGCCTGTGATATGCTGAAGGTCAGATTGGAGGATCACAGTGGTCCCTTGTGGCTTTATAATCTATGGGGAAAAAATATGTGAAAGTAGGTAGTAAGGGCTAGATCCAGAAAAGGACAGACACCTCACTGCCACTTTAGGCACCTAAATCCAACTTTTAGGCACCAGTACAGTCTTCAACCCCCCTATCCAGCTGCTGCACAACTCTGTAGGCATCTAAAGTCTCTAGAGCAGCTAAATTTCTGCTGTTAAAGTCCCCATGGTGCCTACAAATCTGCTAGTGAGCATGCACACAGCTGCCTCAGTCTAGGCACCCAGGTGCCTCTCTCACACCTAAGTCCCAGCAGGCTCTTCAGACTAGATGTTTCCCCTCCTATCTCACTTGCCAGGACCCAATCTGGTAGTATCAAAAAAAATTAGGTTCACTGCCATATGCCTCTATATAATGATTTTGCAAAAAGTATTTTAAAAAGAAATAAGAAAGTTAAAAATGATTCATTTCTGCACTTTCCCATTGGAAATGTCATTGAAATTGACACATTCCTGTGACAGGTTTTTATTTTAGTAAAACTGCATTTTCCTATGGAAAAAAAATTCACTAGCACTGACGGTGACTGTAACCTACTTTGACTATCGAGAGCCTGACTGTGCAATGTGCCAAGAACCTCCTACTACCAGCTGAGTGCCCTCACATCTCACTATCCACAAGGTTGGGAGATGAAGGCACTGTGCAGGATGGCACTGGAAATCAAAATATTACATAAACTAGTAACATTATTTGTCTCTGAAAAAATGTGTTCCCAAGACGTGCTGAAAATCTGCAACACTACATGGAAGTCAGTACCTCACAGGATCAAGCCAGAAGCTTGTAAAATAAAATGGTATTCCGATAAAGGACATTTACAAAAATGATACAGCCTACTTTAATGAAAAACAAAACAAAATAAAAACAAAAATACCCCAACCAGTGCTTTTAATTTTTCCTCTGACACATCTGATCAAATATCATAATCTTTACTATTTAGATTAAAGTCCAGGGGCCTGACCAAAAGCCCACTGAAGTCAATAAGAGTCTTCCCATCAACTTTAATGAACTTTGGCTCAGGCCTGAAGTGCTTAATGTTTTGCTTTTCTTGTTTGTACCGATTATCAGTGGGAAAAAAAGGGTAATGAATCTTTTTAAAGCAACAGAGGTAACAGCAGAGCATGAAACATAAAAAATAATGACAATGAAACAATAGTTGGCTTCCAAATCTGAACACTTACCAGAGAGCTCCTTTAAAGGTTAAATCTTGACTACTAACCTTGTTGCGATTCCTTGATTAGTAGCCATGAAAGTGTAATTAATCCAGCACAAACACATACAAAAATTGCAAGCAGAGCAGCAAGCCAGATTTCAAAGTCACTAAGAGGGATACTTCTCTTAGATAATGATTTTTTCAGATTCATTTCCAGCTAGGAAGTTTATATCAATTAAGAATTGTCACAAGAAACATATAAGCATGACAAAGAGGGCAGCGATCTACATGAACAGATATTTATAGGAGAAATTTGTAAATTAATTGCACCATTAATCTTCATTTACATTCAGTCAGTATGATGTAGTTTTTATCTCATTCCTGAATGGTTATATCAGTGTACAGTATATGCTGGTATAAACAGAAAATAAAATTCTCATTAAGGAAGATGATAATGTCTAAGATAAAAAATACGTATGCAAACAGCTACCTAAAGTTGTAAATGTTAATCATCAGCTTTATAATTACCTGTCATTTGGCAATTTTAAATTTAAAATACATGTTATGAATACAGTTTATTGCGGTTTGGTTTACTATTTTAGGAGTAAATATGTAAGTATGTGGCCTGGTCACAGGCCTTTGCATACCTTGCTGAGTCATAGCAGCCATTACTTACAGACTGTGTGGAACATTTACAGGAAGGTTAAGTTCTTCCAGGGTCCATTGTCTTTGTTGATGGGCCATTAATACTGTCTGGCTTCTTCATTGTTGTACCTGAAAGGCTCGTTGTGGGTGTCACCCAGAGTAAGCACATTTGAAATACAGATACATAGTCAATAGTCCGAACTTTAGAAACAAACATGATACATGCGTACAAATAGGATAATAATATTCAGCAAATCATAACTTTTCCAATGACCCCTCACATGACCCGTCTAGTACAAAATGCATCATAATTATACCATCATCATATCATAATATCACTGTGAAGAATATGGTCACATCCTTCATCTGGCAACTCTTCCATCAAAGTCATCAAGAGTTCTGCCTGCAAAAAGTTTAAGTGAATATTGAGTGAGGACTTCTGGATTTCTACCTATATAAATATTTGCACCACTACCATTTTGTACATTTGAACAAGAATAAAGAATCACAGTTGGAGACTTTTTTTTGAATTTTGAATTTATGCCTACACAGTGAACTGATGGACTCATTATATGAGAAGTAGCAAAAGAGGCTGCAGTAATCTACAGCTCAACTGCTTTATGTTTTATGATGCATGGCATACATAGTCAAGCTATGTATATGCTTGGATTTACTCAACTTTGGCCAAGGGCATAAACTTGAAGAGCTGTCTCCAATATTAGTCATATTGAAAAAGAATAATAAGATAACCAATGCTTTTTTCAACTGGAAACCTTTAAGACTTTGGAGATAGACATATTTTGACATCATGTTTAATTAGTGGTGGTATCATACCAGTTGAATGACTTCTTGTACAGTGTCCAAGCATGTTCCCCTGCTAAGATGTTTCTGCAGGCACTCACCCAGTTCATTACTACAGAGAAAGCACTTAAAAAATCCCTTCAAGCATCCATTTTACAATATGATCATTCACAATTAAAATAGTGAATGAAGCTCTTTTGCCTGCCAAGCGAATAGTGTTACTGCATCAGCTCTTTTCTCCATGAAATCTCTTGGATGATTGTAATCAAATAAAGAGCCAAATTAGAAAGCCTGGGGAAAGCTTAGTCAAGCACATAAATTAATCTTTTAACTGAGGTTGGAAGAGCACAATCTCATTGTGACACTGTCAGACCAGGTGCCAGCTCTTGCCAAGGCTTTAGGTCTCAGCTGAGCACTGGCAAATTCATTGCTAGAAACCAGTCTGTTTCAACTCTGTGTTAGTATGGTTAACATGGGTATTGAATGAGTAACAATGTGTTTAGACATTTTGAAATGCTTGTAAGTTGCTGCATGAATTAATCTCACTTATAATATCTTTATCACAGGCTATAGGGTAATATTTAAGTTTTTGTTTTGTAACTTTAAAAAATGTTTGCTCTGAAACTGTGAACCCAGCCCGGAGGGATCGTCTCCTGCCCATCAAGAAGGGCTATCAAAACTAAATGGGCTGTAATTACCAATTCTGTGCATTTTCCAAATTGCAAGTCGCAATCATTTATAATTCACCAACAACCTAATTATTTACTGAATAAATTAATGGGTAATTTAAAATAATAGATGAGAATGTTATGATCTATTGGTAAACAATTTGCAACCAGAAAAAAGGTGAAATTAATCAAATTATAAATTACAAATTATTTGCTAAGCTGTAGTTTGGTGAATGAATAGAGATGTCTTGATTGAGCTTTTTTGTTCACTAGCAATGTCAGAAAAAAATAATTTTGGGTCGATTGGAAACCAAAATTCTTCAGAATTTTCCTCTTCCTATTTGGTTTCTTTGAATGATACTCAAAGTCAGCATTTGAAAGTCAAAATGTTTTATTTTGGAAATGTTGAAATGCATCTTTTCTGATCTTTTTTCCCTCTTTTCTTTGACTGAAATAATTCAGTGAAACCAACACAAATTAGCAGTATGTTTAGGTTGTCCTGAATCTGCATTTTTAATCAAAAACAGTTTCAGCAGAACAATTGCACCCAGTTTGAGCTATGAACAATATATTTTTAAATTATTATAATTTAAAAGAGTACAATATTTAACTGTTATATGGGCAAATGTTGTACCTGCCCCTGTATTCAAAAATAGAGAGGAATGGACAACTTTGTCTAAAAAATGACTTAGTGTTATTACATATAAATATTGTTTGACTGATAGCTTTTCATTATCAACTCCATAGTCTCAGTAACCAAATTCTAGTTCAGGTCATTTCCTAAGAAATATATTAGAGTGCAATCCCAGCAGATTGACAGTACAATCACTTTATATTGTGCCAACATCATTTGCAGACCAAGCAAAATTTACAGTCTCATTGTGATGTTTTTATTTTCCTTTTTAATCATACTATTGCATAGGGCAAAGAGGTTGCTGACACAGAAAGAGGGGAAATGTTGTATTCAGATAATTCCTCTAATACTCAGTCTACGACAAAACACACCCAAAGCCTGACATTCTGTTAATCTGTCCGTGGGAAAATGATTTGGTTACATTCACAGGAATGCCCTCCATTAACTAGATGAAGTGAGACTCAGCTTTCTTGTGGCAGGTGTTTTCAGATATGTGAGTGCATTTTGCTGTGCAGGCTGCTGTGGAAAGCACTGGAAAACTGCATCAATACATCTGCAATGAAAACCTAGTAACAGACCGTTAACTTATTTTTGCTGATGCTTATGAACTGGCATTTTAAAATAGAACTCAGGCATACATATGGCTTCCTAGGTTTGTTATACTGGTAAATTCTAGCAATTGCAACTTTAAGAAACACGGACTTAAATGACTTACCATCAAGCTTTACAATTGCAGAACTTAATGAGATTCCAAATGAGGACACTGGCATATTTATTGTCAAACCTCACATGTGGGAGAAAAAAGGCTCACATGATTCTTAATTCCATCCACAGCATGAGTTACCTGCCTTGTTTTTGGTAACTTAAAGGACTATGTGACTCCTTATTTGTGTCTCTCTTATGCAACCTGTTCTCTCCACCATGGCACAGTTAGCTTGGGCTTGGTATTGCCTGCATGGCAATGACATAACATACCTCGCTAGCATTCTATAAAATTCTGTTGCCCCTACAATTTCTTTTCTTGATGCCGGGTTATCCAACTTCATCAGCAATCCAGCAGAGGACTTACGTCATTGTTGGCCTGTATGTGATATAATACGTCAGATTTCTGGAAAACATTTGTCAATAATCCATTGTGGAACAACTGTTGTGTTCCTAGTCTTTTAGGACACAAACTTCCATCCAATAATTTGTCTGATTTTATGAGTTTCTCAGCACAATTTAAGTTCCACTGAGGCTGATATTTTACTCATGTGATAGCGTACCAAGGAGCAGAGCCTGTGTTTGCTGGTCAGAGCCGGCATCTTGGACCAAGAATGTAGGAAACTCCGTGTCTAACTATTGATTAAACATTGAGAGATAAGATCCATGGGTCTGCTCATGTTGGGAGAGCCACAGGCAATGGAAAGACCCATACATGGGCATACCCAAGAGGAGTATGCTTTAAGATATTATCCTAGAACTTTCACATACAAGATTGCTAAATAATAGAAGGTTTTTTTAGGGGCACTGGCTGAACAGGTGCACAAAATTATACTTTGATGGGTAACTGAATGCAATGAAGTAACTGATACATTTTCTTTATAAGGAGGAGAATGCTGAGGATCTAAAGAATGAGGTTTGAGTATATTCAGTTTCATATCACATAAGCCAATATCTGAGCTGTACCATGTTTTGTGCATTCACAATTTAATTAAACTCTGGTTTTCAATAACCCTATGATAAAAAATATAGTCTAAACCCCCTGAAGACATCATACATTTTCTGAAGAGGGTTCAGAAATAGGAACTGAAATTAAGTATCCAGTGAAATGACCCAGATGGATTGCTGGGAACTAATCTGTTGCAGTGTGAATTGATCCATATCAGGGAAATAATTAAAAACACACTGCTGTCTTAAGAATCTGTAAGTCTTAGACAACTCAGGTGAAAATAAAATCTGCACATAAAGCAAAACTGGAGACATTGCTGAAAGACAATAAAAAAGTAGCATCCTTAACTCTCTGTGTTCAACGGAGGCCAGCAGGATCTTGCCAGCCTTGGTTGAAGTGCATTGCCAGAGCTGAGCGTGGAAACTTTCATTACACCTGGCCACACTTTGCCCAGCTCTAGGCAGCTTCTCTTCATCATTCATTTTCTCTAGTACTAGTTCCAAAATTGTGCCCTCACACATACAGCACTGGATAGACATGTCTCAGAAAAGGGCCACAATCAGAGACCCTTCCTCACATGGAATAACACCTTACTCTGTGATGAATTCCACTGCCTTCAATAGCACTACTTGTGGAACTAAATGCTTCTCGCTGTAAGTAAGGCTGTCAGAATTTAACCCCAAATATTTCCACTCATGGTTTTGTGTGTTTTTTTTTAAACATTTGTTTCTGAGTGATGTGTTTGGTGACATGAAAGGTGGGAGGGAATGTGTGGGTCATGGGAGAAATTGGAATATAAAGCCCAGGTGAATGACAAAAATGACACATGGTGCAAGAAAAACAGTAGGAGAAAAGGCATGAACCATGGACTAGTGAATAAAAAGTACATATAAGCCCAAAGTTCTCCCTTTCAAAGATAAATAAGAGCAAAGGGAAGGGACAGATAAGACAAATTAAGGAGGAATCAGCCTCTTATCTCCACTGATAATGTTAATAGCAAAACAAGAAGGCAAAAGAGAAAGGTCAAGAGGGAGTAAAAACATCACTGGTGCACAGATTAAATTTGTAGAAAAGCCAGTGAGTTAATAATATATCAATGACTGGAAAACAGCAGCAAGTCCAAGGACAATATAACAGGGTACAGGGGTGGCAGGCAATTATAAAACATTTTATGTATGTAGATCTCCTTCTTGGAGACAAATATGGAAATCCTGAAAAGAAAATCAAGATGGATGGCATATGGGTCTCTGCCCCACCCCTGACTCTCTGCATTTGAAAGAATGAAATTATACTATCTGCTGCTTGTAAATATGGAGATATACCTATCTCATAGAACTGGAAGGGACCCTGAAAGATCATTGAGTCCAGCCCCCTGCCTTCACTAGCAGGACCAAATACTGATTTTTGCCCCAGATCCCTAAGTGGCCCCCTCAAGAATTGAACTCACAGTTTAGCAGGCCAATGCTCAAACCACTGAGCTATCCCTCCCCCTCTAAGTGGCTTTTTGAACAAAATGTACATTGTCTAGGTAGAAACATCTGTACAGTGATGATACTAAGGGATCACCAAGAGATGGAAAAGGAAAAGAGAATACGACTGAAAGAAGGATTTAAGTCACAGGCCGGAATCATCATTATCCCTTTCTGTTCAAGTATATTAAAGATATCTGTACTGGGAATTGTATAAAAAGGTGGGGAGATCACTGGTTTTAACTATGTATAGATGCACCCTCTTTTTCTTTACAATCTCAGGCATTTTCTGTACATTTCTGATATGCCTATTCATTGGCCAGTTCAAATTGATGAACTATTCCTCAAGACACATTAAAAAAGGGGTGACTTAATGCAATGTTCAAATCGAAAGGTTGGATACTCACATTGCTATTTAAACACTTAAAATGGGAAATGCCTAAATGCCTATTTGAGCATCTGCATCTGGGTTTAAGGAGTATATATATAACTTTATTTACTGTAGATCTCAAAATGTATTACAAACATATGTAAGCGGGGGAATGGTCCCGCTATTGTGGGGAACTTTCCTGGCTTCTGCACTACCCCAGTGAAGTGGGTAGTGAAAGGATCCGAGTCCTCGCTCCCACTTCCTTTACCCAGAGGCCTCCCTGCCCTTGAGGACTCCCCTTCCACTCTCCTGTCTGGCAGAGTCCCCGTAAACCCTGACAAGGCTGGGCCCAGGATTCCTGGGGGGCTCGACCCCCAACCCTGCTGTGGTCATCCAGGACAGGGGCTAGGGTGTCCCCACTCCGGGGTACTCTCTCTGCACTGGGCACCTCTCTGATCCACTGATCATTTCATACAATTTAAAGCAAATACAAGTTGTTTAATTAACAATTAATTTTTAAAAAGAATAAGGAAAAATGGGAAAGGTTAAAGGAAAACACATCACCCTGCTCTGTGGCAGGGAACATCACAAACAGTGTCTCTGGAACATCAGGGCAGTTCACAGTCTGTTCCTTGTAGGTCCCAGGCTCCTTCTCAAGCCCTGACTGTGCTGCAGAGACGCTGTGGGTTGGACCCTTCTCTGGTGGTGGCCACACGCTCTCAGGCTCTAGGTGGCACGACCCTTTTTCCCAGCGTCGCCCCCGCCCGGTCGGGGTTATGATCCCCCCTCCAACTCTGGCCTGCAAGGCCTCTTGGCTGAGGCGTCTCCCTGTGCTGGGCCCACTGCCCAGGGTCCCCCTCCTCTCCCCAGCTGCTCACCACACCCAGCTCCGGACTGCTCCAGCCCCGGCTCCAGCTCCACACTGCCTTAGCACGGCGGCTGCTGCTGCTCTGCCTTCAGCTCCCTGGGCTGCTTCTCTGGCCTCTCTGGCTCTGGTTACTACAGCTCTGCCCTACAGGACAGGTCAGCTCTGCAGGCTGCTTCTGTGACGCTGCTCCCAGCTCTGACCTGCTTCCTGGCTGCTTATCTGGCCCCTCTGGCTCTGGTTGCTGCAGCTCTGCTCCCAGGGCAGGTCTGCTCTCTCTGGGCTGTGCTCTGGCTTTGGGGCTGCAGCTCTGCTTCCAGCAGCTTAGCTCGGGCCCCTGCTCTCTCCTTAGCTCGGCCCCGCTCTGTCTGACCCAGGCAATTCCAGCTCACACGGAGGACGGGACCCCCTCTGGCCTCCTGACTCCCTGATTAACCTGCCCGCCCTGTCAATCAGGCTGATCTGGAGCATTGGCCTCTCCCCATTGTTCCTGGGGACTGTCAGTCTCAGGCTCCTGACTTCCCATCGACCCTTCCCCTTTTAGTGCTGGGAGCTAGCCAACCAAAACACCCCCACTGAATGTTAGTAAGGGGGCAACAGTCCCCTTACACATAGGTAAGTGTTATCATCCCCATTTTGGGGGGAAGGGATAACTGAAACCTATAGATGGTAAATCAAAATAAATCACAGAGTGAGCCTCCAGGAGAGGTTGTACTAGAACCGTGTGACTCCCAATTCTGTACATCACTCAAGTCTTTGGTCAATCTGCTATGCCTCAGCTCTTTGGAAAACCTACTATAGAACCCTGTTTGAAACTGAGCTCTACCTTTACAGATCTGAAAAAAACACAAGATGCAAATGACTGTATTGGAGAAGCTGGATGAAATGATTACCAAGTAGCTTTCATTGCCCTCCGGGTCTTCTGCCTTTGATAATAGGCTATATGTGGTGGGTACCATAAAGGATGGGATACTTTGTCCATGAGTCTTGTTTGCCACATTGCTCTCAACCAATTGCTTAAGCAAAATGGGAGAATATGGAAAATCCACAGGACTCTGCAGATTTCTTTTTTAAATATTTCTTTTTATTATCATTGAGGATACAATAGAAAATAAAAATAAAATACTCTGGAGACGATTCCAAGTGAGATTTGTATGTGGTCTAATACCTATGCTACTTCTAAAATACTCCTCATTGAAACTAGGAGTAACCAAACTGATGTGCAAAACATGTCTGAGAAGAATCTCATTGGAATCTCTATAATGGTGAAATAATTTAATGAAAACCACAATAATTTCTGCCTCTCCCCCCATCACTAAGCTATTGTACATATATACAATAAACTATGAGTCTTGAAAACACTCTGCAATGCTTAACAACCACCATCCTGTGTGACAACAACATGAAATCAGCCAATTTGATTCCTATAACACAGTCAGTCCTTCAAAGAGAATTTGACCATGTACAAAGGGAAATAGGTGGGGAAATAAATGATAAGCATATAATTCCAAACTTTTTAGTTAAAAGTGACTTTGTGCCTTCTCAAATCTCAATGCCTCTTTATTACAACTGGTCAAAAATGAAGAAAAAAACATGAACATTAAAGGAAAAAAATAAATTATTTTTTTTGTTCCATAGGATTTGAAAAGGAAGGATTTTTTTAAATTCTATTTTTTGGCAAAATTTTTATCAAACAAATTTGGGTTTTATTTATTTTGTTTTGTTTTGTTTTTCCTGAATTTTACCTTGCTCCCTCGTCTTTACTCTCTCCTATTTTTCTTTTGCCCACTTTGCTACTATGGAGTGGGGAAAGAAGAAAGGGGAAGAAAAACAAATACAAATCCTGAAATAATGAAAAAAGAAAAAAGATGGCTAAACTTTTTCAGAAAAATTGGACATTTTTGAAAAAATTATGCTCACATTTTCCAATTAAAAAGGGCAATTTTTCAAATAAAAGTTTTTTTCTTTCCCAAACTTCTCTCCAGTTCTATTCATCATAGTGTTCCTTACATCAATTTCAAAAATTGTATATATTTTATAAAAGAAATTGATTGCTGATCATCAATTTTCCAAAAGTAAAGGGGCGTTCAACAAATGGCAAAAAGAGAGGGTAAAAAGAGGGAAGATCTGAGCACTCAGCACAAAATTGAGACGTTGAGAAGAAAATTAATCAAGGAACCAAAGGACACGAAGAGAAGAAATTATTGAATTGCCTATATACTAATGCTAGGAACCTAGATAGCAAACAAGAGAAATTAGAATTGCTCATTTATTGGCATAAATTCTGTCTAATAGGTATCACAGAAACCTGGTGGGACGATTCACATAACTGGGATGCTAAAATCATTGATTATAACCTATTTAAGAAGGATAACATGACATGATACTCAATCCCTCTCAGAAGGATCACAGATGAATGTGTCTAGTTTCTTGAGACTGAAGATGAGAGCACTAGTAAAGAATTATGAGAGGTTTCTCCACTAACTAGTTGCACCATTCTAGATTAATGCATACACTGTAGTCTATTGTAACAACCGTGGAATATTCTGAATACTAATATTTAGCTAACATTTTAAAATTTTTAATTCTTTTAAACTTTTTAATTTTGTACAAGAAATTTTAAAGGAAACCAGATACTATTAAATTTGCATTCAAGGTGTAAATCCTGACCCTGCTGAATCAATGGCAAAACTTTAATTGACTTCAGTGGGGATAGGATTTCACCAAGGATATTTATGCATTATTTTTGCCAATGTCTAATTTAATTGTTTCAGTATTATTATTATTTATTATTATTTTGCTGGTTACTTTTGATACTTATCCTTTTAAGATCAAGTCTGCACGTGAGAAAAAGGGATCCATAAATTATAAATTTAAATCACTTTCTATCTACAGTTCTACATGGTTTTCAAACAATATGTGCTGACTGAAAGTACCATAATTTAGAAGAGCAATGGTTTATATTAAGTTCATGAAGCTGAATAGTCAAATATGAACACAAAGGGTAAAAATTTCAGAGCGAAGTAGGCTAATTAAAGTACCTATGAAAGAGTATAGGACATTTGCCCTTTTTTGCAATCATAAAGATTATAGAATTAATAGATATATAGTATGAAACTTATATGAATAATATGGAATTGATGATTTATGGCAAACTGCTGCATAATGTTAAATGTTTGATTTTGGGCTGGGGATTATATGAAGCAAATTATGATAATTAGACACACAAATGAAATCTAAGTATTTTTCCATTTACTGTTCCCAGAATTTTATTCTGAAAATAATTTCTATTCTATAAAGCATAAAAACAAGAGAATCAATATCTGAAATAAATAGCCAGGGTGGGATATTCAGAAGCACTCAGAAACTCTGGTTCAGAGAAAATCGATGAGATTTACCCAACTGTTCAGAGACAATTCACAAACAGAAAAAAAATAGATTAAATTTGTCAATAAAGTATTCACTATGAATTTTCACCCAGTTCTAACAAACAATACTCCTGGGAATGGACCATTGTCTACCTGAAGAATAAAAATGCAGAGAATCAGGATGAACATGAAATTAATCAAAAGGAGACTGAGGATCAATAGACAAGTTGTCTGGTAAAGAAATTAAAGAAAGAGAACATCTTAAAGACAGTGTGAAAGCCTCAAAAAGGCCAGAGTAATGTGTTTATAACTCTTCCAGAGAAATTAGAGAATTACTAGAGAAGTACGAAAGACTTTGTAAAAGAAAATTATACAAATACTACATTTTTAAAAGTGCATTCAGAAGCATTAAAGTGAAAGGCTTAAAGAAGAATACATATAATATGAGAAAAATGTAGTCTATGAACTAACAACATTAACACAGGTATTAAATAATCTAAATAAGGAGTATTCTTTCTTGAAATGAACAATGCACATCATTATTTTTTTTAAAGAAAAAACAGTTTGGTTCTCCTCCCAATAATAATACTTACTTTTCTACAAGTCATATTTGGAAAACTGTTTAAGAGAAAATTTAGCAGATGTCAAAAAGTGTTAAAAATGATACATTAATCATTAATCTTTGTCACAGAAACATTCAACGATACAGATAAATTAATCTGCTTTAAATCATTAGATGTAGAACACTAAGAGCAAATAAATTACTAAGCGTAGACTTTTTGCATGCCTATTAAAATATATATATTTGGTTGAACAAAATATTTGCTTAACTTAATCCTTGATCATCACTCCTGCATAGTAGCATAACTACTACCACTCAAACTGTGGGTAACAGGCATAATGTCATGTAATTCGAGAACATATGTGAGACATCTATTTTCAATGTGTGTTTTTTGTTACTTGCTCTTTTTTAAAATACTCATCACATACATTCACATAAAGTCAATAAAGATTTCAGAGGGTGGTTGTGAGTAGAATTTGGAATTTGTTAAATATGAGAAGAACGTTGTCCTGTGAACTCAGACTGGGAATCACAATGCCATCTATAAAAGTGTTTGAATTTTAAATGTTCTTATCCCACTCAGGCCCCCCTTAAGAAAACACTTAAACAGTGCTCTAGTTCATCCCTATTCAGGAAAACACAGGCTTGTATTTAAGCTTATGCTTAAGCCCCTTTCCTGACTGGGATGCTTTCCTGAATCAGGGCCCCTGAGATGACAATGTCAGGTACAATGCAACTGAAAATAAGCAGATGAATTCAGACCCAATATCAGTTTTGATTGTTAAGAAATCTTCCTAATCTTGTGACTGACCATTTTTTATACCATCAAGCCTTAGAGATCTTTTCTCTCTTTTCTTCACTGATCTACCCTATTAGCAGAGAAAAAGCCACACCTCAGTACTTTTGATCCATGACCCATTTAACAATCTTCTCCTATCTCAATTTGAAAAGAACCCATGCCAAAGTTAAGACACCAGAAGACCCCTGGAGAATGCTCACTTATGTACCTAGCGCAATTTCTAAAGTAAATAAAGCACAAGATTAAAATTCATCACATGCACCTACTGTAAATAAAAGAAAAGAAATGTAGGGAACCTTTTAAATATTTACAGCTGAAAACTAAATCTTGCAGTTCTGAGTGAATTTCACTGTTGATTTGAAAGATTGTTCTTATCCTTTCCATTTCAGTAGAGCACATGATGAATCAATATCTCAGGAGGCTATTCTGAAGTGTACTCTCTGGGGCTGGGACTTTTTTTTTTTTGTTCTGTGTTCATGCAGCGCCTAGCACAATGGGTTCCTGTGCTATGATTATACAAATAAATTAAGTAATAATAATAATAATAATAATAATAATAATAATTAGTTGCCCAAACCATGTGACTTCATTTTTAATACTTTCTTTCTATTAATTCGATTTCTGGAGGCCGATGTTAAGGAACTTGGACCTAGTGTCATGGACCACTGTGTGAGAGGTCATCTGTTATCAACAGAAAAAAAATATTTCCAAAGAACACATTTGAATAATTACTACAGCTGTCTTCTCCACACACATCTTACCTAAAATAAATGATGAATCTCCAACTGTTTGAGAGTTAAAGAAACATGGCATTGTCATCATATTAATTTATCTATCATGTTAATTATCTTAACAAACCCAGACATTTTATCAACATTTTCTTGAAGGCTTTGAAGCCATGAGACAAAGTTATACTTTGTAGGCCAAATTCTGCTTTCAGTCACAAAGTACAAATCCAGAGTAATTCCATTGACTTTAGTGGAGTTACTTCAGATACACACCAGTGTAACAGAGGTTAGAATCTGTCCCTATTTGTACATTTTGCCCTATATATATATATATATATAAAATATAGGAAACACCTCATGGAACCACTCCCTATCCAACTATTTATTTTATATGCACTGCTGAAATAAATTTGTGGCAGTAGCATCACTGTAAATTATATATCTCTACTCAGTCTACTCCTACAATTTTTGTTCCAGCAGTGATGCCTGCAAGTTTCCTATAATACAGATTTATGAACCTGCTTTTGATAAGAGTTTCAATAAAACTTATTTTCATTCAAAACCTTTTTTTTTATTGTGACTTCTAAATGGAGCAGTCATACAGGTAGAAGGCAAACAGCAGTGGGACCATCAATATTTAAGGAAGGCAACCTGCCAAACACTAACATTTACTGAACCTCAAATTGTCTGAAAGCTTGAATAAGTGCACTGAAGTTTGGATGCCTACTGTCCCAGAGCTGACTGTGGTAGCTCAGAATCTTGTGACTAAGCACTAGTCTGCACTGATGTAGAGCTTTCATCTTCTCCACATTATCTAAATTACTTTGACCTGAAAAATGAGATAAAACTCATACAGGAAAAGTCTTTTTTAATAAAATGTATGATATTTCTTGTTTATATTTGGGTTAGTCCTATATAGAAGGGGTACAAATATAATATAGAAAAAGTAATTGAACATTTTCAAATATCAAGTATTATTCATTTTGAAGAACAGATTACATTTTAAAAGTACTTCTAATTTTATCCAAACCAAGTCACCTTTCTCTAGGTAATAAAGGTAGCATCTTCTATAGTCTTTTTGGAAAGGCCTGCAGAGAGACAGCCATTAGTAACATAATGCTTCTCCATTGCTTCTCTGTCCATGTTACTTTCTTAATCCCTTCCTGTATAAAATTGGTAGAAAAAATTGTTTAAAACTTTAAAACCACTGTAATTTTGCAAGTTTTGAAAAGGAATTTTATTTATTATTTATTTGAATTTTTTGATAAAAAAATATTATTTTTTGGTTTTGAGATTTTCAAGTTTTAGTTTTCCAGTTTTTGCCCTCTTTCTCTTCTTCCCTCCCCCACTTTCTTCACTGAAAAAGGGGGTAAAAAGGAAAAAAAATCCAAAAAATCCTCCACTTTTTTGTTTTCAGATTTTCTTTAAAATGCACACTTTTTTTTAAAAAAGTCATTTTTTGACAAAATTTTGCATTCAAAAATATTTCAGGCAGCTTTACTTAAGCTTCTCACAGACATCTGAAATTGTCTGCTTATCAGGCTTACAGCTTTGGAAAACACTCTCTCTTTGGACTCGAAAGAAAGAATTGGGGCCAGAGTTTGAAAACAAATCACCATTCAGCCTCCTCTCTCATAATCCATTAGTTACAATAAATTAAAGTTCGGTATATTAAATCCTGTATAATTTTAATGCAAAGCACAGTCAATGTGGAATTCTCTAGATTTATACATACACTTGATAACTTGATGACCATTAACAATCCAAGCTAAAATAACGATAGGGTCATCAAATCTAATGTTTCAGGGTAAAAGCTGAATGAGGGTCAAGAAGGAATTTTTTCTATGTACTGCATTGCACACAATTTCACTAGGGCCTGTATCCAAAGGCTGTTAAAATTCAATGTTTGTGCCAAAGCCCACTGAACTCAGCAAAATAGCTGAGTTCAGTGGGCTTTGGCACAAACCCGAGGTGAAATATAGGTGCTTCCCCCAGTCCCTCCTCTAAGGCATCAGACATGTGGCCATTACCTGATGCTGAACAACAGACTATGTCCCCGATCCTACAACTGGATTTACCCTGGTGGAACTCATTGAAGGACTGAGGATGGAATAAAGTAACATTCTGATGTGGCATTGCAAAAAGTTTGTAACAGTCCATGCAAAATGCATTTTAAGTATAAAATTAGTATAGGAAAACTCCAAGAATTCTTTTCTTCAAAAGGAACAGAAGTACACTTTGCACAGATAGTAAAGAACTGCTTGAGAATTAAGAGGTGCCCAAGAATATAAAAGTTAACTAGTTAGTAAAATATTTATAGAACTCTGTGGATTAAATTTCTTCTCCAGGAGATTTCACAGAACTGCGGCAGCAATTTTCTGTTTCCTGAAATGAAAAGGAAAGTCCAATGTCACACTTTCATTTAACTGGTATTTAAACAAATTAATTTTACCTTAGAAATAATAGACCATAAAGACTTAAATCAACATTCCTTTCCCACATGAGAATAAACTATACTGGTATAAACAATTTTATACCAGTATAACAGCGGAGGGGAGAGGATTAGCATTTTAACTATACCTACATAGTTAAAGCGGTGCAGCTTTTGTGTGTAGAGAAGACCTGAGAGTGTTAAAGATGAGACTGTGTGGATGAACCCATGGATACAAGCTGCCCCTACTGCTATAAGAGATGTGGGTTTTGAATTCTTCTCTCTGATGATTCCTTGATATTGGGTTAGAGATGCATAAACCCCAGAAGTGGGTGACTGTATTAATGTTCCTCTCTTTCTGGCCACAGTAGAAGTACAGTTATGGAGAGGAGACAATGGTGGAGTAATATGTTGGATCTGGTTTTTAGATTGGGATTGGAGATTAGACAATTGGAATTTAAACCCTGTGTCTCGGATCAACCATTTTGAATGGGTCTCTCAACAGATACTGCACAAAACAGCACATGTACATTCATGCATCTTTAGTTGGCTGGTTCAAATGCCTATGTTGGCATTATCAATAGTCTAACATCTGTTACAATCTGCATCCTCAAAACGTGTTGGGACCAATTGTTTTTGAAGAAATACATTGAAATCTGGCCCCTCTAAAGTCATTGGCAAAAATCTCATTTAAAAATTTCTTCCCATTGGGGATTTCACCCAGATATTAAAAATCTTTCTTATGTGCGAGTGTTGTTCTAATGAAAGTAGACCACAGACACAGCCATTTTTTAAGCAAGCACATGCTTGCTAAGTCCTGGTGCATGTACTTGCATGTGCAGAAATGGAAGCCAGGTTTTTAAAGCATATCCCACAGTTAAAGTCTCTCCTCTCTGTGGGACTTCCTGAGATTGGAAAGTCTTCCTAATGGTCAGGCCCTTGATAAAGCCTGTTGCAGATTTTATTTATTTTGAAAAAAAACCCAAAAAACTGATGGTTTGCCTGATCAGCAGGTGACAGAGGTTGGAGTGTGGTGAAAGAGACTGGAGAAAAAATGCATCATCAACCAGATGTAGCCCCAAGAGAGGACACTACATTGTTCTCCTAAATTAAAATTTTCATTGTAAATTGTGTGACTTTCAATGTTCTCTCATTGTGTTTGCCCTACTTTGAAAGTTTATTTTCTATTTTAAAAGAAAGCTCCCAATTTAGGGTTATATTTTCTTTTGAATGTGTAATTCCCATTAGTGCTAATGAGACTTATGTGCAGGCACCAAGGGATGAATCATGTCCCTTAGCTTATTTAATAAAAAGTGAAAGTTGAAAGGAATTGCAGCTGTGCTATTTGAAAGCCTTTACTCTTGTGGTTTACTCTTTCACCAGACCCACTCAATGGTTTTATAGCTTTATTGCATACAAATGAACATTATTCTACTGCACTTCCTTTGGGGAATGGGGATGATCAATTCAGTTTATTTAGTAGAAAAGAGAGAGATGATTGCTTTCTCTGCAACACAGAAACTACCACATATAGCCTCCATTTCCCTTGGATGTGGCTGAAATCAGACAGGAGATTTGAATGGGTCACTATCTTTATCTACTTCTGAGAACAAAGAAACACATGTTGTGAGAGTTACAGTTCCATAAGTCATCCTTCTTTTCCCCTTAAGCCAT
This sequence comes from Malaclemys terrapin pileata, assembly GCF_027887155.1. NCBI lineage: Eukaryota > Metazoa > Chordata > Testudines > Emydidae > Malaclemys > Malaclemys terrapin. The sequence goes on from NC_071505.1 coordinate 179,727,247, forward strand.
CCTCAATCTTTCTTCTAGCTGCCTCAGTTTGTTTTCTTGTGCCCGGATGCATTGTTCTACTTCTGCTATCCATGAAAACAAGATCTATTAAAGTTGCTTTAAATAAATCAAGGCCAAGATTATTTCTGAGTTATCTGCATCCCAACAACTTCTGGACAAAACTTTTTTCCACTCTTTATACTTCTCAGTGTTGTTATGAGTGCTTCAAGTTTTCATAACCTAAAATCAGTATGTTTAAGAACATTGTGGTTGGAAACAGAAAAGGGAGATGGGATAAAATTAAATTCTACCTGAACTTTTGACCAAAGTCAAAATCAAACCTGCACTGAACCTCTTCCAAAGTTAAATTTAAATGAAAAAGGATAGTTAAGAGAAAAGTTAATGTGTTTCCCCAATCCTTGGCTCTGCAAAGGTGCCAACCTTTGATATGTAATATAAATTCCACACTCACGTACAAAATGTCAACTTGGAACTGGCAGAAGATAGGACCTCTGCCCCAGCATTCATCATTATTGTATTTGTTGATAAGTAAAAGCTTCTGCAAAGTTACCCTTTAACTTAAATGACTATTAGAATAATATTGGGGTATTTTACTGTGGAACTATACAGCAGATTTAATCATACATGCCTGATGTATGTCATGTGTCTTGGAAAATGAACTGGGTGGTAGACCCTGAGCCAGGGACTGAAAGGAAAAGGGTACTTTAGGGGAACCTAGGACTGTACATGTGAGCTAGGAATGACATGAGGCACAAAACTTAGAAAGGGTCTGGAAACAGGTCCCAGAGGCTGGTCTGAAAAGAAGCCCGGAAGGACAGAGGGACCTTTTGTTTGTTTGTTTGTGATTATTTATTTTGGACTCAGTACTCAGAAGAGGTTATGTTTGTTGTGATTTGGCCAGAGGGCTAAGCCACATCTCCAGCCTGTGCGAAGCTGAGGAGACCAACCTTGGGGAAGAAAACTGAGGCAAGGAGAGTCACCCACTCTGACCAAAAATAGATTATATGGGGCAGCCTTGCCCCTATGACTGGGCCATACAAGAAGGCTGGTCTGTCCACTAAAGAATACTCCATGTGCAAGGAGTTTGTCTAAGTTATGTAGGGCATGACTGAGGAAAGGAGACATGGCTGATGTACTATTGTGCTCCAGTTATTCCTGGCTTCTGGAATGATCCCGTAGAACCATGGGAAACTGAGTGTAATGTATAGCAGCCCTGAAGATGCTTTATGTTGGGAAGCTGGGCTGATGCCAGCCAGCTCCAGAATAAGCAAAGCACCCCTCATACCAGCTACTGTGCTCAGCCTGAACAAAGAATGGAGAATCTCTTTGCGCACTACATGTACCTAAATGAAAGTAAGCCAAAATATTAGAAGAGAATAGAGGGGCAGTGAAAGTAAAAAGGAAATACTTTGATTACATAATTAAAAGCTTTACATAAAATAGAAGATATTCTATAAATAAAGAAATGGTCCCAGACTCTATGTAATTTCACAGGAAACTTGTCTTCTAAGTACATTATTATTTAGCTAATTAATTCAGGACCAAAAAACATCCTAGGTTTCTGACAAAAGGCCCCTCTAAACTCTGCCATCAAATTATCAAAGATTTGCAGGACTCTGTCCATAATGTGGATATGTTTCTTTTTTAAAATTAAAGGATCAATAAGACAGCTGGATAGGAAATTGTTTTCCGGTCCTTTGAACATTTTTGAGATTTCAAAACTTTCCCCATTCTGCATTCGGATGAAACTCAGAACTTTCAAAATGCTTAAAAAAAAGACAGAAAGCAAGAGACCAGAATATCCAATAACCCAGTGGTTAGGGCATTTATCTTGGATATAAGAGATGGAGTTTCAAGTCCCTTTGCCTGATTCCAAGCAGCAACTTGAATCTGAGTCTTCCACATCCTAAGGCCTGGTCTACTCTGGGGGAGGGGGGAAAAAGGGGGATCGATCTAAGATACATAACTTCAGCTACGAGAATAGCGTAGCTGAAGTCAACGTATCTTAGATCAACTTAGAATCACTTACTTCGCATCCTCGTGGCACGGGATCTATGACCACCACTCTCCCGTTGACTTTGCTTCCGCCTCTCGCCGAGCTGGAGTTCAGCAGTTGACGGGACAGCGATCGGGGATTGATTTATCGCGTCTACACTGTAAGCGATAAATCGATCCCCGATATATCGATTGTTACCCACCAATCCGGCGGATAGTGTAGATGTACCCTAAGTGAGTGTTATAACCACCAGATTATAGGAGTCAGTGTTTCTCTAGCCCAATGAATGTTTAATTATTTATACAAAATGTAACAGCTCCAATAGGAGAGACAGAGAAAGACCAAACCTAGAGTGCTCGTTAACCTAGTGGTTAGGTCACTCAGCTAGGACATAAGAAATCCAGGATCAAGAACCAGCTCACATGAGGTCGCACTAGGGTAGACTCTTTCCTCCTTCTCTCTGCTTTTGATCAGAAATTTAATCCTGGACCTGAGAAACCTTCCTGATCAAATTTTTGTTGAAACCAACTCTTTCCTGCAAAAAGTTTCAGTTTAGACAAATAAGCACTTTCTGACAAAAACACATTTCATCAGTAAATTCCCTGCCAATTCCATTCAATAATAGTCTTCCTTATCTCCAATATGCGTGGTATAATTTCAGAAAGCTGACTTGAATCTCCCTATATTACAGATAAAGCCTACAAATTGTAAACTGTCATTGAGGCAATTGTATTGATTGAATGCTTACTGTTACTTGAACTTTTGCCTTTTAAGAGGATCATTTTTGGACTTTGTGCAGATTTTATTTCCTCTTACATAAAATTATGGCCCTTATCTATTCCATTAGTTTGTAAGATTTAATTATATTGACACACAAGCAGGAATGTTTTATTAATCACTAAATGCCTTCAGATGCTGCTGATGGAAGTTAATGTATTAATGTAAATTGTATTTTATTGTGTTCCACAGAACCATTAAAGAACTGGCACAAATATAAAATGTGCAGATCTAAATTATAGGAACATTCATACAGAATTAAGACATTATATTCAATAAAATAATTTTATCTTAATCATATTTCTCAGTAACTTTCACTATTAAATATTTTTATATCAGACAAATAATATACGCAACCTCTTAGGATATATGTGTTCTATAACCTTAGGGAAGGGCCTAACCTCTATTCTTCTCAACACTTATTTTACAGTCAGTCACAGATTATATTATTCACTAGAAAAGCATATGAGAAGGTATTTGAATTAAGAACTAATGATGACATGTAACAACAGAAATCTTTGAGCATTTAAAATATGAATGGTAATTGGTGAAAAATCAGTTTCTGATTTGACTGAAAAAGAAATGTTTATTTAATATTAAAAGTGAACAAATTTATTATGAACTGTATATGACTTTACAATCAAGGTTCCATTGCAAAATGAAACAGAGTTACTGGTGATTGGCTAATTAATTCTTCTTTATGGTATTTGTTCAATATTTTATACATGAATACAATAGATAATAAACAATGTGACAAGCTTATTTTTCTAGTACAGTATAGGAACAATACATACTATCATTCAGTGCTCCAGTCATTAAACTGTACTAGTTATACCTTTTGCTTTTGTGCTTTATATTTTGCTAGAGTATTTATTAGACCATTAGCTTCTAAGGAGTGGACTGTTCTTAGGATTTATATATTTAATGCACAAATATATAAAATAATTAACCCCCACTGTGATATGGTTCGATAATTATTATTCCACCCCCACCACCTCCAAGAGTGAGAGAAAAAGATGAAGTAGCTTACCCGAGACCACAGTTAGTGGCAAAGTCAAAATCAGAAGTCAGTAATGCCTGATTCTCAAACTAGGGCCCATTCCTCCAGCCCATACTGCCTTCAACTCAGATCTAGTGTACACAGCCATCAAAACTGGAGCAGAAAGAGGCTGTGAAAAAGATCAACATTTTAGCTAGAAACAGAAACATATTTCAAGTGGGCTGTTCAAAGGCTTCCACTGACCTTAGTCTGCTCCCACTGAAGTCAGTGAGAGTTTTACCATTGACTTTAATTAAAACAGGCCATCACTGAGCAGTTTTGAAAACTCCACTTGAATTCAAGTGTAGATTTTCTCGATGAGCAACAAGTGGATAGAAAATTATACTGTATATTGTACTTTAGAAGACGATTACCTGAAATCTGGCCAATTATAGAATTAAAAGTAGTTTCAGGTACTGTACCTGCCCCCGAACCCTACAGGTAATATTGTAAATTTACAACTACATTTTAACTTGTTTTCATAGAGAACTGTGATTTTTAAGTTGATAGAATACCTTTAATATTTGTCACAAATGGCCCAGTGGAAAGGAAACTTTATCAAGATGTTTCCCACGCTGGTAATAAATCAGTAACACTAATCATAATCAATATTTGAAACAAAGTTTTGGTATTTAATAATAAAATATAAAAAGGGTAGACAACAACAAGCTATCTGCTGGTAACTGGATAGTATTGTTAATGGAAGGTTAGGGATGTGTTTCTTGATTTTAATTTTGCTTGTCTATAGATTTGATAAAATTGATAAAATTGACACAGAGTCACTGTTGTTTCATTTTGCAATATAGTCCAGAACCACTGAGAATTTGAGTGAGCTCGTCTTCCACGATCCTGATTAGTTCCCTATAAATGAACCCTTTGGCTCTCACAGCTTTGAGAACCTGGCTTTTTTCAAAACATTGAAGTCAAAATTTTCATAAACAACCAGTTATTGAGTGCCTGACTAGAAACTCTTTAATGGAGCCTGATTTTCAGAAAGTGCTGAGCTTCCACCCACTGAAAAATCAGGCCTCTTCAATGTGTCTTAAGTTGGGCACCCAAAAACTGAGACAACTGAAACCACTAGTCTTTTGAAAATCTTGGCCTTAATTTTGTATATTTCCTGAATACATTTATTTTTAAGCTAGTTAGGATACAACTGGTGGATTACAATTTTGTAATGAGTTTTTGTAATAATTTCAAAAATTTGCCCCATCATAGGGAGAACAAAAGCAGGGAGCCTTTTGATATCTCATTTGTAAATCGTACTGCAAAAATCAATGCCTTTGTGTACACCACTGTCTTCTTTCTCTTTCTCCAGAACTGGAACACCAGGCTCACTAATAACCTGCTATGATTTAGAAGGGTATTAGTATGCAAATGAGCCATCGTGCACCTAAACACTCTCTATCTGGATGTATCTAGAACAGTTTGTCAGTCACCTGAAAAAGCATATTAGTGGTCTGGATGAGCAAATTTTGAGGATGAATCCCAGAATTTTATTTTCTTTTATTTGATGTGCTTTCCATAATCTTACATTTACACAGATATGACAAGTTGTTCCTGTTCTATGGCTAGAGTGAGAAATTCTTGAATCCCACATAGAGCCCAGGTTATCAGGCTTTATGTGTCTGTGCTAAACAGGAACTGAGCTATCTGATACATAGACCACCTGTCTTGGCCAACGTTCAGTGTTTCGTTCTGGAGCCAATGCAGAGTCCACTATGCAGGACCATTTCCCCCATATTGTCTCCATCCCATCCAACCACACACACACAAGGACACAAAGGAGTGCCACAGGATAAAGGCCTTTTTGTGCCTCTCTTCCTGCAGGAGTGTTTCATCCACATAGAAGACTTCAGGCTCTCTGGGTCTGAGAATGCAGCATACACCTCTACCCCGATATAATGCTGTCCTTGGGAGCCAAAAAATCTTACTTCGTTATAGGTGAAACCGTGTTATATCGAACTTGCTTTGATCCGCCGGTAAGTGCGCAGCCCCACCCCCCCCAGAGTGCTGCTTTACCGCGTTATATCCGAATTCGTGTTATATCGGGTCACGTTATATCAAGGTAGAGGTGTACTTCATAGGCACAGGTATTATTCATTGATCAACCACCACAGTCTTGTGTATAAAAATGTTAAGAGAATCTCAGGATTATCCCAGAAAACAGACACAATAAAAAATGGTAATGCCTCTTCCTCTAAATTTATTGAATGCAAATTTTACTTTGCAACTTCATAATGTTTCCTGTTCATATGCTGATCAGTTCAGTCCACAATTACATGGTGACAACAAAGAGTTTATCCTTTTGTTTTCTATTCTGATTTGTAATTACAAATGTAATTGAATATTATCAATTTCCATTCAGTTTATGAATTTTTCACAGTTACTCATGCTTTGGTAATTATAATTTAATAGTCAGGAACTTTTTTTAATCTTTGATACTCTGAAACTTATTAATATAATTGCTTATGTTAATGATAAAGTTCCCTTCACCTCACTCTATAAAAGAGACAATATATTCCAGGAAATTATAACTTTGTTTAATTTTATTCCTCTTATTTCTTGTCTTTCTTATTTGGTTTATTAATTAATCCTGTAATATAAACAGCCTTCAGAGATGGCATAAAATAAATTAAATATTATCTCTCAGTCTAAGTAGAATATGGTTACTTACTCTATAGTAACTGAAACTCTTTGAGATGTTGTACTAAAGGCCGAGCCCACTCTAGGTGTGCATGCACCCCATATGTGAGACCAGATATTTTTAAATAGCAACTTTGGGAAGAAGACAGTTAAGGCAATAGAATGGTTCATGTGGAATTCTGAGACCACTTTAGGGATGAATTTAGGGTGAGGTTTCATCACCACTTTGTCCCCATGGAAGGGTGTATATGGTGGCCCAGCTGTAAGAGCTTGTAATTTGCTGACTCTTCGTGCTGATGTGATGGCTATGAGAAAAAAAAGACATCTAAATGGTGTGATGATAAAAAAAGCATTCCTAGTGGTTCTAATGCTGGCTCTGTGAGCTACAGGAGAGCCACATTAAACTCCTTTGTGGGAGTAGGGTCCTTAATTGGAGGACAGATATGAAGAATTCCCCTAAGGAATTTCAACACTGTAGGGTTTGAAAAGACCAAGAGTGACTGTACTGGAGTGTGACATGCTGATATCATTGCCAGATGGATATTAAGGGAGTTAAAGGGTAGTCCTGCTTACTTCATGAGCAGTACAGAATTTTTGACATCAGCTGGCTTCACATTGTTTTGATCATATGGAAATTCTTTTTGGCTTCAAAGTGTAAATCTCACTGGTAGAGGGTTTATGACCCTGCAAAGAATCTCCTGGACCAGTCAGGAGACAGTCTATGTCAATCCTGCACAACCCGCCAACATCCAGGCCATCAGATGCAATTACTGTAGGTCCAGGTGCAATAACCTTGGCTCTGTGAGAACATGTCTGGATAGATGGAAAATCATATGGGTGGCTGGCAGGACATCTGTAGGCTATCCAAAAGGCAAAATTGCCTTGACCAATAAGGTGCCGATGACTGTGTCTTTGTTCCATTTGATCTTTGATATGATCCTGGGAATCTGGGGGATTGGTGGGAAGGCACACAATAGTCCTCAAGACCGCCAAAGTTGAAAGACATTTGGAAGGGAGCCAGTGTTCTCACCTCCCTTGGGGTAGGAGTCTCTGCAATGAATACTTATGGCTCATGACCTGCTCTGAAAGTCTGACAGGTCTTAGTTGACCCCTGGTAGGTGCAGAACCCTCAGAGTCACTCCATGCTGTTGACACCATTCCCAGAAATTGATCACCTCCAGGAAGAGAGGGAATGATCAAACAGCTTCCTGCTTGTTTATATAGTGCATCGCCAACATGCTGTCAATCAGGATCTGAATGGCATTTCAAAGGGTGAGTAGGAATCCCCTGCAAGTGAGTCTGATGGCTGTTAGTTCAAAGATATTCATGTGTAGTTTTAGATGATCCTGAGACCAGAATACCTTTCATTTTCAGGTAATTCAAGTGGATACCCCATCTTGTCCCTGATGCATCTGTGACCAATGCCATCATCAGGGAAGGGACTAAAATGGGTGTTTTGTACATTTAATGGGTTTAGCTATAAGTTAACTTCCTGAAGGATACAGGGTGAGATTGAAATTCATTTGGTCATATCATAAAGTGTGTGGATGGAGAGTGAGCCATCTTCAGCCAGCACTGCAGAGGTTGCAGGTGAAGTATGGCAAGTGGCATCACATATGTGCACCATAAAAAAAGCCAAGGAGTCTCAGACATGTACATACTGTCATAGGTCTTGTTCAGAGGTCATCCTCCATCAGCTTCAGGGACCGGATCCTGTCCTCTGGTAGGAAGGCTCATTGAAGTGGAATTCAGGGCTGCTTCAGTCTCCACCTGGGACCTGACTTTGATCAGCCAGTCACCTAGATGTGGGTAGACATGGACTCCTTGTTTCCTTAAATACACTGCTACTATGGCTAGACACTTGGTGAACACTAAGTGCTGTAGCGAGCCCAAAGGCTAGCCCCCAGTAGTGGTTATGGTTCAACCCCATTGTAAATCATAGGTACATCCAGTGGGCCAGATGCATGACCATATGGGAGTATGCATCCTACAAGTCAAGAGCTGCAAACCAACCTTGAGCTTGAAGCAATGAGATGATGGAGGCAAATGTAACCTTCCTGAACCTGAGACAGCCTATATATTTGTTGAGTTTCTTCAGACTCGGATGGGACAAAGAGCCCCTTTTTTTCTTAGGAGTAAAGAAATAACAGAAGTAGAAACCTCTGCCCCTGTATTTTTGAGGAAACCACCTCTAAGGCTCCTAGCTGAAGCAACAAGGCCACTTCTGTTTGTAATAGGCTCTCAGAAGAAGGGTCTCTGTAGATGGAAAGGGAAGGTGATGGGTAGGGCATAGTGAACGGATTTATTTGGGGTAGCTGTGGTCTATGATTCCCAATATCCATCTGTCTGATGTTATACAGATCCTGCTTGGTGGAAGGATATGAGGTACACACCAAAGTTTGTGTTCCCCGGATTAGTTTCTATGCAGCTCTCAACCATTCCATCAAATTTGCTGGTGGTGATCACAGAAGAGTGAGGGGCTGAGATTGAGGAAGGTTGATGCAGCTTATTGTACCTCAGGCATTTCCTGGCGTGTTACTCCACTAGTCAGTGGTACAACAGGATGAGTGTTGTTTGTTGGTGCAATGGTTGAGGATAGTACACTTTCTAATAGGGTGGGAGAATGTAGATCTCCAGTGAATACAGGATTGCTGTGGAATCTTTCAGTGAATGTGGGGTGCTATCTGTCCATTTGCTTAACAGCCCCAAACCCTCAAAGGGGAAGTCCTCAATTATGGATTGTTCCTTGCAAAGGATACTTGAGGTTTGGAGCCACAAAACTCTCTACATGGTCACTTCTGCACTGTCAGAAGTGTCCATTGCCACCTGTGAGCCAACTTGTCCAGGAGCAGTCCTTTTATGATGTCTTTTCAGCTTCTCTCTGTTTTCATGAGGGAACTTAGCTATGAAGGGTGTCCCTCTGTCCCATGTCAAAAACTTTTATTTGGCCAGCAATGGCGGGCAGCTGGTCACCTTCAGTTGGAGCAAGACCATTTCTTCCAAACAGACCTTACAATCCTTGTTTTTATGCATGTTTTTGGCAGATCTCAACTTCTCCTGGACATCTGAGACCAGGTTTGGGTGTTGGAGTAAAAATAATCAAAACCCCAAGGGGAAGTTCCTGGTATCATTTCTGACATGTTTTTCCATAGGTGAAATATTGGCTGGCATTTGCCACAAAGTTCTTGCTGGGTCTAAGAGGCTTGCATTTATAGGAAGGGCAATCCTGGAGGAACCAGCAGGTGACAAAATGTTGAATTGTTTGAGAGATTTTTTTTTGCAGATGACCAAAGTCTTAATCTCTAAGGTGTCCATGATCCATACCTTGAAGTTGTCTAGTGCCAGCATTGGTACCAAGGTTACTGTTTCATCTGCGGACGATGAGAAGAGGGTTCATTCAGCTTCCAGGTCCCATTTGTCTCTATATTGTGGTACACGTGCCCATATCGGTGCTGAGTGTGGCTCCAGTACACTCTGAGTTTTCACTGTTGGTGCCAGAGTTGATTTTGCTGTGGGGGTTTCTGGTGATGATCCCAGAATTGATGGAGTTCATTGCAGCACAGTCCACTCTTTTTTGTCCATCTTTGACACCATGCTTACCTTGGCTGGAGTGTCTTCCTGTGTCCCTCTTATGAGAGCATCTCAAGCTCTATCTTCAGCTATTGCATCAGTTCTTGGGTCAGCCCCTTATGGCACCCTGCATTGATGTTTGAGGCCACTGATAGCTTCATTACTGGTGCCAATGTCAATATCAATGTTGCCACTGGTCGGGCTTCAGTACTACCCTCTTTGCAGAGATGTCCAGTGTTTCCTGCCTGCTGGATAGACCACTGGAAGACATGGGCTTGACCATTAAAGGAGGTTTTCAAATTTGAGTCTTCTGAATCTGATGCTATTCTCATAGATTGGTCCAGAAGATGGAGCTTCAACCTTGTATCCCTGGACATGTGCATTTCTGTAGAGAAGGAGAGGTAGACCAATCACCAGTTTGGGATGTGAGACTCTCCCTAAGCTGAACCAGCATCTGCTATGGCTGTCTTTCAATGGAATTAGCCCATTACAGGATGGAAAAGGCTTGAAGTCTGTCATTCTAAAAATCTATATGGGGGTGTGTGTGTACCGGGAAGGGGTCTGTACAGGCTGGAGGGTCGTACAGGAGGCTCTGCAAGCAGCTTTCAGTTTGACAACCACTAGAGCAGACTGGGGTTGTAAAATAATAGAATAAATATAGTTCTCCTGAGCCTTAGAGAGTTTAGAGAAGCTTTTGAGAAATTTAGCTGGAGCTGAAGTCTGGTGAGTCGGATTCCAGCTAGGTTCTGTCTTGCTGCCACAGGCATTCAGAGTATGTGCGCAGCCCCAACAGATGCAGTTGTTAAAAAAATAATCCAGTCTCAAGCACATGGGGACATGTGCACCTAGACTGCATTGAGAAAGAGCTACACTGACACATACTCAAAGAAAAGCAAATTATCTATTCTTAGTTTAATCATAGTAGCCATGCCATGCTTTAACTATTCATAGGGCCAGATTGCAACCTTAGGCACAGCCCTCTGTAAGGCATGGTGTATGAATTGTACCACCTCTCACATAGTCCTGGATGACACTGTTACTTAGAAACACATCTCAGTCATGATTCCTCTCCGGCTTTCTACTTGTTCTTACAGGAAGAGGGGAAGGGGTGTGATTTTCTGCTGGACTAAACCAGCAGCAATTTATGACATGCCCTGCACAGGTTCAGCTGTACTGGTGAGCAAGAAAGAAGGTCGATCCAAGGCTCTGCATGATCTCTAATCCACCTCACTGACTGCTGAAGGAAGGGAGTAAATGGGGCCATAGCTCCACATACCTGGCCCAAGGAAGGTCCAGATAGCCCATTCAAGGGAATAAAAGCAGGTGTATAGTCCAAGTCCAAGTCACAATCTAATACATAAAAAGGAAGAATTTTAGTATAATGTATCAGAATCACTGATGACTGAGATAAAGATAGGATGTCAAAGGGATCATCATATTATTTAGTCAACATCATTTTCAGTTGAAAACAATATTTCTGCAATATTTCTAATAATGGACAACAGTAGTACCTGGTTCCCCACACAACTCTGTAATGTGCCTGAACACTAATATGGAGGTGGGATCACTATGGGTAAAATGGTAGCTTAAGCTTCCATGCCCTTTCACTCCTTGACTTCACTGCTGAGGCTGCTCAGTGCCAGTTGTGCTGGAGGCTTTTGTTTTATGAACACAATCATTCTAAAAGCTGGATATATACTATCAACTTATTTGCTATGGGCCAACAAAGAGGCATCAGATGGTAATGCCTATCACTCTCTTGCTCGCTATCAGCCTGGGTTGAATTTGAACCTGAGACAAAGATGAAGCATTTTGAGAATTATTACCACAGATGAATATTTAAAGATAAAGAGCCAGATCATGAGATAGGAAATCTTTATTTGGAGTTAAAGTAAGGGCTGAAGTCCAGTGACTTAAAAGTATTTAGCTGCCTGATTCCCATAGAAATAAATGGGAATAGGTGCTTAAATACCTTTGATAATCTGGTGTAGTCTGAAAAAGGACTTTAGGATTTGTCCATGTATTAATATCCATAATGGGTGTTTGGAGAAGTTAACTCTCTCTTTTGTTGTGTATATATATAACGAATGTACCGCTGTACAGTTTAGGAGAAAGTAAAACGGTTTCATTTTTTTTTCTCTTTGCTGATCTTGTAGAGACTTGGAGTTTTGCCTGATCATTTCCTGATGCCTAATGGAAAAGATCAAGATCAAGCAAAGATCAGCTTTCACCATCTGCATTCACATTCTCTAAGAGGAAAAAGGCCAATTTCACCAAAACTAAAGTGATGGTGATGGCAAAGGTTCCAAACACTGTTCCCTTCTGTGAAAAATGGAGCTTTAAAAGCAGATAAAAACCAATCATATTCCTACAGTAAAATAAACCCAGGAGTGACCAGACAAGATATTTATGGAGACTGAGAGGAAAGTGTTTTGCTTTGGAATCAGGTACCATAAGAGAATGTACAGCTAGGTTAATTCATTTTACAATCTTCCACAGACTGTATTGGACCTCTTGCAATTTTGTAGAATAATAGAACTAAAATAATCTTCCTAGAACTGTGGGTTCAGCTTCATCATGTCTCTTTACTGGATACTGGCACCTGGATACCAAGGTGACAGGTGCCTTATAAACACCTAAGGTGGATAGGCACAGCTCATCTTTATTTAACTACTTTGACACTATTTAGTGTTTGAGAGAAAGAGGAAATCTGAGAGAGGTAGCAGTAACAAGCAGCAATATGACCAAGGATAATATTCTGTTCTGACATCTCATGAAACCTCAGTGAAGACAATGGTATTGCATAAGTGTAAACCAGGACAGAATTTGTCCCAGAATCTACCTCCAGTTCTGAGTTTTCATGCCCATATAGCTTCAATTAGGTAGAATTAGTAAAATTATGAGCTTAAGATTTCTTTATTAACTTTATACTTTTAAAAATATTGGGGCTAGCACTATTGCCTTTTCCCAAAAGAAATGGGGAAGAGAGGAAGCATTGTTACAGTAATAGGTTATGCCTTGAAGTTTGCCTTTTAGATCTATTAAGGAATCAGCCAAGTTTGGAGTTGGTGTGGTTTTGCTCTTTCAAGAGCCCAGTGAATAACGCACAGGCATTGGGGGAACATGCAAACCAAATGATATAAAACAGCTAGAGTTGGGGTTTACATTTGTTTTTATGGGCCTGTTCTGATGCCCATTGAAATCTGTGAATGGGAAGACTCCCACTAACTTCAGAAGGCTTTGGATAAGGCCCTATGAAATAATAGGAAGTTGTTATATAAATAAACTTTACCTATATTTTAATCTTGCTACACTAAATATTAACAGAGACAGACCCAAATGAAAACTCAACCTATTTATCCCTGAATTTTATTAGGTTCAGAATCTGCATCTGGATCCAAATATTGGGGCTTGAGCATATCTTTAAAAAACAAAAATGAAAACAAAAACTTGTAATAGAAAAAAAATCAATTCTGCTGCAAAGCATAGAGATGATGTTCAGTTATTATTTTTAACTTATCTGTTCATCTATAAAATATGGGTAAAATTTTCAAAAGCACTTACGTCCCCTTTTCAAAACTGATTTAGGCATTTCAAGGCAGGTACACACAGGGATTTAAGCACTGAACTGCCACTTTAGTTGCCAACGTCCAAAATTTAGATCCTCAGACTCTCTGCTCATCTCTTGCCTAACCCTATAATAACCTAAATTCCCTAGACCACTACAAATCTGCTAGTGCACGTGTGCACAGCTGCTTAGGTCCTGATGCCCAGTGCCTATCTCATGAGTAGCCCTGGGAGGATCTTCAGACTAGATTTTCCTCCATCTATCTCACTTCTGGGTCTGCTCTGTTAGATGTTGTAAGAAGCTGCCTAACAGAATGGGCCCCACACACATTTCCTACTGGCTAATGAGATGGCTCCCCACTCACCATGTTGGTTTCTGTGAATCCTTTTTTAGGAGCCTAACTCTCCCCATGTATTGCATAGGGAGCCTTGGCATGTAACTCATAGTTGTGAATTCCACTTGTCTGCAGGGTGGCTAAACATTAGGCATTGCAACACTGAACCTGAGCCCCCATTGGGAATCCCACCCTTATGTGCCAGCATCTATGTCTCATTGCAAGTCAGTGGGACTTAGGGCCAGATTTTTAAAGGTATTTAGGCACCTAACGGTGTCAATAAGTACCTAAAAATGCAGATAGATGCCTAGGCATTTACATCTTTAGGCTTCTAGATACAGTGAAATATTTGGTTGTAAGTGTCTCAGGCTATGTCTACACAGGGATATGAAACCCGCAGCTGGCTCAAGTCAGCTGACTTGGGCTCATGGGGCTCATGCTCTAGGGCTCAAAAATTGTTGCGTCAATGCTTGGACTCAAACTGGAGGGTGGAGGGTCCCAGAGCTCAGGCCCAGGCTGAACTTGAACATGTACACTGAGATTGATAGCCCTGCAGCCCAAGCTCGGCGAGATCAAGTCAGCTGATTCGGGCCAGCCGTGGCCATGCCGTAGGTCTTTTATTCTGTGTAGACGTTCCCTACGTCACTTTTGAAAATGGGACTTGTGTTCCTAAGTCAGATAGACACTTCTGAGAAATTTACTCTGTATCACCAATCACAAGTCCCACAGGGGCTTACAAAATTAAAATGTGATCCGCGTCTGAATAAATATACAGGTTAGCTTTGAAAGTAACTATACAGCCTCATCCCTTCCCAGAAAGAAAGCCATTGGAGCATATCGAAACATTCAGTATTCAATTCTATATTTTTAATTTGCAAATAGAAGTGATGGGCTGATCAGCAGCTTGGCTAAAACTTGAATATAAAACACTTGCTAGTGAATACAAAATAAACCAATTGCTGAAGGAAAAATATTGTCACAGCTTTAAGGATTTTGAAAGTCAACAACAGAAGCAATGCACTTAAACACATACTTTAAGTTAGGCACTTGCTGAGGTGCTTTGCTGAATGAGGGCCTTGCGGAACAGCCAGTGTACATGAGTAAACATTAATAGAGAAGCATGTGAGTGATGGGGATGGTGAAGATTAGACTAATAGCATGGCTTTAAATGATTTTAGGAGTTGGCAGAGGAAAAAGGGAGTCTGTCAGGAGGGCTAAGGGAATAGCCAATTGTGGAATAAATAATGAGTGATTTAAAGATATACCTGAAGAACAAATTTAGAAGTTACACATTTAAAAAAATGTCAAATAGGTAGCATCCAGAGGGACAAGTGAAGGTGCATGTCAGACTCAGCAAAGGCACCCAAGCTCCTTGGCACTGCCATGAATGTGATAAAAATGAAGTCAACCTCAAAGGGAGAACAGGAAAGTACTGCACTATTCCAAGTCAATGAAAGAACCTCACCTGTAGGCATATTCAATATGAAGGCCAGATATAAGGGGCAAATTTCTGTTCAATCCAGAGGACTGTATCAGGATAACAATGGAACACTTGGCTTGATGTCTACTAAACCACGAGTAATACGAGAATGGCCATCAGTGGAGAAATCAGGAAATTAAATATAGATTTGAGTATGTATTAATATGGGATTTTCATAGGAGCCTAAGGAAGTAAGGCATCCAACTTTCATTGAATTTCAATGGGAGTTGGGCACCTTATTCTCTGAGAATCCTTAGAAAATTTCAGCTTGATGTATAACTCTAAGGGTAATATTGGGTAGCCTGCAAATATTAAATATGAAATTACTTCCATGAGTGAATGAATTGAAACAGAAAATATCTGCCACACCTGTGCCGTGTGATGAATGGTAAGAGCTAGGCTACAAAAGGCAGACTGTTCTGATTCTCTTCAATACCATATTTTTTCTCAGTATAGAGACATAAGAAAAAAACTTGATCAGCAAAGAGTTAATTAACTATTATTTGATAAAGATCTAAGTGCAGCCCCCCAGCAGCTCTGACACTAGAATCTGCTAGAATCTGCCTGGAATAATATTCTTTCTTCACTTAAGATGTTTCATCATTCAGTAGTTAGTGGAAACAACATAAGTGGGTGCAATATGTCAACAAAATTATTTCCAGCTGCTAGGAGCTAAGGAAAAACCTGCTTGCTGACAACATTGCTTGAAAAATTGGTTTATAGTAAAATGCTCTGTTAGAATTAGTCTTTTCACTGAATCATGACTCTTTTCAGTGGACAGCAGGTATAGCTCAGCAGTGCCTGTGGATAAAAGATAACATATTGGGCAGAGGCAAGCCAAGCCCAAATGTTACATATAATCCAGCTTTGGAAAATGGCCCTGGGAATTTAGTAGCTAAACCTCAACTTCTATTTGCCTTTATTTAGAATGATGATGTTAATGACAAAAGAAATGGTATTTTAGTCATGAATTTAAATAAAGAACAAGAAAAACAAAGTTACTTTCCACATGCAAGTGGCTGAGTAGATTTTTGAAACACTGGTAATGTCATGGCTAAAAAGAAATAATGTATGAAAATCTAAGTATTTTTTTCAAAATGATCTTAATAAAACTTTGTTTTTACAGTTAAAGACAAAGGTCACAATTCTGATCTCAGTTATATCAGTGTAAAGCCAGAGTAACTCCTTTGGAAATATAGCCATAGAAGAGGAAGAATTATTCATATTTCAAACAATAGATACAAGAAAAAAATACAAATGTATGGAAATCATACTGATTTTGTTCTCCTTTTTTTTTCTGATTGGCTTTGCGGAAGGAATGATTCTGTTACTTACTTCTCCTACAGTCTATTCTGCTTTACCCAGATATTAAAATATTTGGATTTCAATTGTTAATTGATTACTTTTAAACCAATTAATCACAAATCACTTTAAATTGTCTATAAACATAGCCAAAGGGCTAAGAAGCTTTACAATACATTGAACTATAAAGTAAATGAGCTCATTATCAGAGACACTGATTTGATTGTAGATTATTTACTGAAGCCTTAATTCTTTACTACTGTCTTTTGTTTTCCACTGTAGTCTTGCATTTCTATAGTTCTTTACGTTTCTGATGCCATTGGTGTGGAAATATTTGTGCAGAGTACTGTAAGAACACTCATTACTATCAGATATAATACATGCCAAGAAAGCTTAAGTTGCATGAACATATATTTTGCTGACATAATTATTGTAGGTGAAATCTTTTAAGGAAGCCTGTACTTGAGAATCAAAGGAAAATCAAAAAGGATCTCACATTTGTGAAGGATAAATCTGGCCACTGGAGGGCATTGCTGCTCTTCATCAAGGTCATTTCCAGCAATATCAGTTAAAAATCAGAAAGTACAAATACGGCAAACGTAGGTTTCAGTGTATATCTCTATCGAGAGAGAGAGAGAGTCTTTAATACATTTAATATTATTTCTCACACAATTCAAAATTGGGGAAAGCTTACATGTGCACTTCCACCATTCCAATTTAAGTTTATGTGCCAGCTGACCTATTTGTAGTGTATAATTTATTGAGTGGCTATGCAGTCACACTTTCAGAAGCAATCACTAGTTGTCTAAGCTTCAAACTATTTGGTTCCTAAAATAACATAGCTTGTGCCTGGTTTTCAGAGGTGCAGAGGATGTAAAACTTTGATAGAAACCAATGGGTTTCATTTTGGGAAGCCTCAAAATTGAGGTGCCTTAAAATAGTGAACGTTTCTGAAAGTGATGGATTAGTACTTTGTATCTATCTGCCCTCCCATCTTTTTAGTTTAGTGAATTATTGGCAAACAGATTTTGATTTTTTATAAACATGCCAGTTATTTGAAATTATTCACCTTTTGTTTTATGCAACCAAATTTCAGCCTGTGAGTTGTTTTGAATTATTTGGTTCAGTTTCTCACTCTTTGATGTTAATGGTAGGCCAGTGGTGGTGTAAAACAGCTGTATCATTTCTGTTTCCTAATTGGATGACTGCATTTTTTATTAAAAGGGGCAAGGAAATCAATTAATTCTGACTGCATGAACGTTTTGGGAGTGAATCTTCTCACTAGCACATTTGCACAAGCATTTACAAAATTTTCACTTTCTATTAATATTCTTGCAAAAAAATCATTCTTGTGCATTTTTGTGGAAATTTTTCTTGTTAAAAAGGATGGAAGTATGGAAGGAGAAGAAATACTGTTAAAGCCAGTACATGGTTTTTAATCAAACAAATACTGACAAATACTTTTTAAAGTATTAACTCAGTTTGAGCACTGCATATTAAAATGCAACAACAGACAGACATTTTTTATGTTCTGCTTTACTTCTGCTTGAGTAAATCCTGCTACTTTGTCAACTTGAAATACAAGGAAATGGGTAAAAGAAATTGAATATAATTACTTTAGCTTCTTGGCACTGAAACATAAAGTTACAAAAATTGTTCTCCGTGGGAAACGTATTTAATTTTAATGTGTAATAATAATTTACAATTTTAAGGCACTTGAAGGATCCCAAAGAGCTTTTCGAACTGATACACAAACTGTACCGAGAAATCATTTTTCCCATCAATTTTAATGCTGCCTTCCGTGCAGTAGAATATAGCACCTTTCTAACATTGCTCAGCCAAACTCAGCAATAGCAGAGGACAGGAAGGGAAGCAGAATATTGTGGGGCAGCTTCCCTGCAGCGTTGAGCTTCTGCTGGGCACAGCAGAATGGGGGCAGTGAGGGAATCTGTAAGGGCCCTGAGAGTCTCTGCCCCCAATTCTAGCATGGTTGACCAGAGCCCAGGGGCTGCTCTTACTTGTGCCATCTGACTATGAGCTTCTAGGGACTATATCCCAGCTGAGGCTAACCAAACCACATTGCACTCTGGCCAGTCCTTCCAGCTCCCCTTCAACCCTGACACACTCCTCCTGACCCCAAAGATGCACCCATGTTGGTGGCTATGGTGGGGGAGACAGACATAGAAGCTGGACTTGCCGACTCTATACCTGCTGGGGATTACTTCATAGTGGAGGGATCCCAAGCAGGGCTATTAAAAGACATTTCCACTCCCTTGGCATTACCAGAGTTTCCTTGAGTTAGAGGCACAGAATCTGATCCTGTATTTCATTATTCTGAGGTATTCCAGGTGGGTAGGGCATGAAATTCACTCCCTATTGAAATGCATCTCTCAGCACTTCAAGAAACTACTTAAAACGTTTCTTCACCAAGCAGGTGACTCTACTATGATTATGGTTGCTCCCATATTTGTTACCTCATTTTTTTTGTTTCTCTTATTTTTCTATATATATAAAAATAATATTAATTTATTTATTTTAATCGGCATGTTCATCCAATAACTAGTGCCTCTCAGTTTAACAGTACAAGTCAGCAGAAGGAAACCACATTTTTTGAAAGGCCTATAATTCAGGAACCTTTTGGTCAAATGACCCCGAATTTGGATCACTTATCCTACTCCACACCCTCCTGAGGTGAAATTTTAGTGAAATCTGACTAAGCTGATTGATTTTAGAGGACTTAGGCTGATATTTAAACAGATATGATGCAACAATAACTATAGCGGCACTCCTGCACCACTATAATTAACTACATACGGACTTATATCACATCCCTCACTTCCTCTTGTGAATGTTGCATGCTGTGCACTGATTCAGAGCTGTCTGCCATATTTCACCACTGCAGGTGTTGTGTTTCAATAACAGATGAACTGATCTTTTTGTATCATTTTGTAAATTCCTTTGTGATCCTTTGGAATAAATGACAGTATACGCATATACTGGTATTAATATTGTTTCTCTCCTAAAATTGATTTTAGGTCTTGATTCATGCCTTTATAGCTCCTAGGCTTAATTATTGTTATTCCCCATTTGCTTAACTTTCTGCTACATGATTGATTACAGTTTACTTAAAACTCAACCACTAAATTTCTCAACAATATTCAACTAATAGCACGTTACAGCCTTTCTGACAAACTTTTCTCCCTGCCTTTGATGAACCTCAATTTTCTGTCCCTTGTCACTATGTCACTGAAAAGCTTACTCTTTTCATGCACTGTGTCAATGCAGTCTGCTGCCTCCTCATAAGAAATTCCAAATCTCTTATTCTGAATATATATTTTTATTGTATTAAACACAGTTTGTGTGTCTGTGAACACCTGAAAATTGTATATGGGTAAGTGAAATATTCTGACTACTAAACTAACAACCACGTATCATTTTTACTGGTGCTGTCTCTAAATAGTCTACCCATGGACAATGGTACTTCCAGAATACATGTAATTGAAAATGGCAGTTTTTCTATTGACTTCAATAAAAGCACGATCACCTTCTAATATTGAACAATAAAGTGTTGCCTAGTCTACTTATTTTCACTTGTTACTGAACAATTCACTGGAACATTCAATTGCCCTAATAATCCCTGGACACATAAGCAGTATAAAGAGACACAAAGGAAGAGATTTTTCGAGCAGTAAAGGGGATTTACCTGAACATCTTTCATTAAAATTAATGGGTGAGGATGGGATTTCCAAAAGCCCCTATCAATGGAGCTTACTCCCTTAGGTGATTTGGAAAATCTCACCCTGAATCTCCTGAGTTGCTTGGAAAATTTCAACCTGACCAAGCCCAGAGAATCAGAAATAACACTCACAAACATCTCACCCCAAATTCCAACCATTGCTACCATTGGAACTAATTTGATATCAGAAATAGACTGTATTCTCTTTTCAAGAAAGTCATTAGAAGAATTGAGAAGTCTGGCATATTCCATCTATATTCCATACAATAGAAGGCATCAGTACACACAGATAAAAAGGACCTTACCTTGGAGCTCCATCATTTATGAGCAGTCAGAGCTTCTTTAACTCAGGAAATAAAATATCTTCAGCCTTCAACAATAACATGACTTATAGTCATTCTTAAAGAGGTGGTGGAAGTGAGATACCAGGGAAGATTAGATGCCTCAGTAATAGTTTGCAATCTAGATGCCACCTCTACATCGGTTACTTTTTGAGCAACCTTCAGAAAACAAGAAATATTTTCATTACACTATGAATATGCACATTCTTTTCTTTTGATGAACAATTACCCAGGGCCATGCATATTGAAAAGGTATTCAAACACATTTAGATTGAACTGTAACATCTGCAATCAAAAGAATAACGAAAACTAAAACATATTAGAAATGAATGAATATAATGACAAAAATAAACAAGGGTAAAATATAAGAATGTAATTTTTCTCTTTGTTATTATGAAAATAAATTAAAGTTCTTTAAAGAGACCTATGGTTGCCTTTTGTAATTCTTCATTTCCAAAGACATTGTCAGTAAAAGAATGGCTATTTCAGGTTAGTCAACACACCTCTTCTAAATCTGCACTAAATTAGATCACCATTTGAAATGCACTGCTTGCTACAAGAAGTGTCCTCATGCTATTCTGCCTCTTTTGGGCATTTACAAATGATTTGAAGCCAGTTCATTAGATTTCCCCCCCTTTGTAAAGACATGAGTGTCCACAGTTTTGATAACAAAAACAAATGTTGGCTATCTTGGGTGCTGTCATGTATTTCAATTCACAGAAGCTCCGCTTTTAATGGAGAGTACCAGACTTCCAAAATTGTGGTAGATACCCCAAAATAGTATTGTGGTTAAGTCACTGCAGAAGACTTTGAAACTACATTCAATTCCCATCTCTGCCACAGACTTCTTGTATGATATTAGGCAAGTCACTTACTTTGGTTGACATACAGTTTTTGTACAATGTAATTATTTTGGTTAGGAATGTGATTTTTTTTTTAAAGATGTAGATAAATCAATTCCACCCTAGGGGTGACACAATTATACGTACCTTTTACTGATGTAACATAGTCCCCTTCCCATATGAGTATAAGTGATACTGATATATTTAATGTAGTACAGCTTTCTATTGAGGACAAGGCCTTACTCTCCCTGTGTCTCAGTTTCACAACTTTAAAATGGGGACTTTAGTACTTTCTTCCACTTTTTGTCTGTCTTGCCTCTTTAGATTGTAAACTCTCTGGGGCACAAATTGTTTCTTACTACGTGTGTATGTATAGTGCTTTGCACAATGGAGTCCTGGTCTTGATTTGGGCATTTCGATGCTATCACAATAAAACAGTAAAAATAAAATATATGCTTTAACTGAATGTTGTTTTCTCATGAGTCGAGAAAGATCTGTCCTTTGAGCGTGACAAGTTTTTCCTCTCACAATAGTGCATTATTGTCAGGGACAAATGAGTGAATGTTTCTGAATGAGATTATATGATGGGGTTGCCTGTGAAAGAAGGGGATTGGCCTCCCTTCCAGTTCTGTGTACCAATATGTATAAATAGTTCCAAGAAACAATTTTTTTTCCCAATTTGCGGTGATGAAATCTGGGTTTGCCAGTGAAAATAACAAAATTCTGCACTTGACCAAACTAATACAGAAATCTTACATTAGCATTTTTGTCTGAAAGTAATAAGTGGCTGAATACAGCTTTGGTGGAAATGCAAGAATTACTAAGGTATTCACTGGAAATGAAGAGATTACTGGGGACACGTCAGTATCATAGTACATAGTTTCAAAACCTCCAATTAGAAGGCCATTAACCAAGCACAATTCATAGCAGGTGATGTTACTCACCAAATTCCAGCTAGCAACAGGCTGTAAACAAATTACTGCCATTTATCACATCCAACAACAGGAGATATAATAGACCTGCTGAGATGAACATTTGCTAACTAGCCTAAAAGCCAAAGGTTAGCAAAGAGACATTTTTAGATTTCTTGTAAATTCATCACAGTTCTCCAGTGACAGCATACACGATTTTCCCCCCAGCTCCCACGCAAATACGAGCCAGAAATTGGATAACTGAAGCTAACAAAGTACACCAATGTCTCTTAAATAGTGTTACAGTGTCTGCTGCTGCTGCTTGATCAGGCTTTTCTTTATAGAGGCCACAGTTCAGCAAGCTATCAGTATCTAAGTACTTCAATAGTCCTGTTGTTTCCAGTGGCAGTTGTGCATGCATTCATGGAAGATGGGTCCTGTCAAATTAACTTGTTATTGTTCTTTGACAAGACTGGTTGATAAAAATGACAACTGTGTTGATGTAATATACTTAGACGTCTGCAAGGCATTTGACACAGCACCATGTGACATATTGATTCAAAAATTATCATGACACAAGTTTAACATGGCCCATATTAGATGGCTGTAAAACTAGCTAAGAGATATATCTCAGAAAAGCAATTGCAAATCATCCACTGGGGGACTTTCTAGTGGGGTCCCTCTGGGGTCTCTTTAAGGCTCATCTCTTCTTTCCTCCCCCCCATCCCCATGCCCTCTATAGGTGATCATCCTTGTCCTGGGGATCCTTGGCTAGATAAAAGAGTGCACTAGAAGCTCATTAGCTCCTGTGATGAGGAGATGAGATTTTATAATGCCATTCACCCTCCTGAGGCACCATTCCTTGGGAGCAACAGCTTTCCTGAAGCTCCACTCACCCCTTTGGAATTAGAATAGGAGTGGGTCTTTGGACCTTGCTATGGATCATCATACTAGTCACCCTTCTGGGGCTGGGAAGGAATTTTTCCCATACTGCCAGATAGGTTTAAGGTATGTAGAGTTGTTTGTCTTCCTCCCATTGGCAGGCCAGAGACTCAGTGGGCAGGTTAAGTCTTAGGATATTCATGATTGATTAGTAGGGGGTCTAGTTTCCTTGTAAATTGAAATTAGAAGCAGGCTTAGAGCAGGGCATCCCCTAAAGGAGATGTCTGGTCCAGCCAGGGGCCAAGCCATACCCCTATACCCTCAACACTTCTATGGAGGGAGGTTGGGGGGATCCCAGCACTGGTGGTGCCAAAGGTTAAACTTTGGGAGGGACAGGGAGGACTAAAGGAGGTCCTTTCTCCAATTGTACGGTTTATGGAAGGAAGGTTGACCTGCAGTGGACAAGTTGTTGAATAGTTTCCTATGTCTTCATTTCCTAATGTTGTGATGTACTTAAAACATATTTGTGATATCTGCTCTTTCTATCTTGGCAACGATTGATGTTCTGGAAAACACATTTTAAACTGAAATATTCTAGGAGCTCAATCTGTTTAGTAGAGTGGGATTGAAGTTTTCCAGTGGAACATTTTTCAGCTGGAAAAATATGGATTTGTCAATGTCAAGGCTGCTTCCCCACTCTGAACATTAGGGTACAAATGTGGGGGCCTGCATGAAAACTGCTAAGCTTAACTACCAGCTTAGATCTGGTCCGCTGCCACCATTCCCAAGTGGATTCCCTTCCCTGGGAAGCCTTGAGAAACTCTTCACCAATTCCCTGGTGAATACAGATCCAAACCCCTTGGATCTTAAAACAAGGAGAAATCAATCAGGTTCTTAAAAAGAAGGCTTTTAATTAAAGAAAAAAGGTAAAAATCATCTCTGTAAAATCAGTATCGAAAATAACTTTACAGGGTAATCAAACTTAAAGAGCTCAGAGGACCCTCCTCTAGCCTCAGGTTCAAAGTACAGCAAACAGAGATAAACACTCTAGTAAAAGGTACATTTAGAAGTTGAGAAAACAAAGGAAAACTAACACGCCTTGCCTGGCTATTTACTTACAAGTTTGAAACAGGAGAGACTTGTTTAGAAAGATGTGGAGAACCTGGATTGATGTCTGGTCTCTCTCAGTCCCAAGAGCGAATGAACTCCCAAACAAAGAGCACAAACAAAAGCCTTCCCCCCCCCAAGATTTGAAAGTATCTTGTCCCCTTATTGGTCCTTTGGGTCAGGTGTCAGCCAGGTTACCTGAGAGCTTCTTAACCCTTTACAGGTAAAAGGATTTTGGAGTCTCTGGCCAGGAGGGATTTTATAGTACTGTACACAGGAGAGCTGTTACCCTTCCCTTTATAGTTATGACAGTCAAAAATAAAATGTTTTGCGGAAATATGTTGATTTTGATAAAATGTTTGTTTTGGAAAAAACAGACTAAAGAATTCTGATAAAGTTGAATCTTTTAGGAATGGAAATTTTCAATTTTATGTTTCATTTTTTTTCATTAATCTATGTATATACACACAATATAAAAAAATTAAAAGACAAAGTCAGAATGAAACATTTTGCTTTTATCAAAATGAAATGTTTTGATTGACCTGAAAATATTTTTTCTATAATTTTGTTTCCTGAGAGATTCCATTTTTTTTGTTTTCATTGCTGTGAAATGGGGAAAAAATCAAAATAATGGAATTTCCTGTGAAACAGAAAAATCTGGTTAACCATCCAGCCCTACCATTTAGCTTACCAAAGAAAAGTCTAACAAGTGACTTAATCATAGTATATACATACCTATAACGGGGAGAAGATGTCTGATAGCAGAAGGCTCTTTAATGTAGCAGATGAAGACATAACAAATTCCACCAATTGGAAGTTAAAGTCAGAAAAAAATCAAACTGGAAAAAAGACTATGGGGTAATTAACCGTTAGAACAGTTTACCATGAGATGTGGCATCATGTGGCATCTTTACATCGAGCCTAGATGTTTTTTTAATTGATGTGAAATCATAAGTTTTGGGGTTAAATGCAGGAATCAGTGGATGAAATTTTATGTTATACAGGACAATAGATTTGATGACGATAATGATCCTTTCTGGACTCATAATTTATTAATCTGTAACAAGGAGTGGAATTTGGTCCTAAATATCTGTGATCTCATCAACTGTTTTATGGAAAATGAAGAATCCCCAATTCAGTATTTTTTAGCATGTGAAGAAGGGACACACTTTCAAACTACCATGTGTCATTCTGTTCTCATTTGTACTTGTGTAAATCTGTAATAATTCCATTGACTTGAATGTAATTGCCCTGGATCTACATTAGTGTAAACGACAGCAGAATCTGGACATTAAGCTACATATATGTTTTGATTTAGGATCTTAAATAGATTTCAGAACAAAATATATTCATTTATTTGTTTCAGCACATGCTTATAGTATGTATAGTATACTATAGTAAGTATAGTAGGCATACTGGGGGATTTTGCTGCCGAGACTTAGCTCATGGTTCAATGACACTGTAACAGCTTTTTTTCTCACCGAGTTTCAGCACAAGTGATTACTGAAGAGTACTTTTCTTGCTAAACTGACTTCTGTCGGCAGATTGCATTTTGCTTTCACTCATGGACCTTAAATCATTTGCCTCTCCTGGTTGCTGTGTGGTGGGTACTATCTTATTTTGCTGATTTTCAAGATGAGAAAACTAAGACTCAGACAGATTAAGACCCATATGTTTTAAAGTGAGCATGCAAAGGTGCAAACTCTCTGATTCCACATGCAAAATACCAGCTACATACAGGCATGTCAGGGCCGTAGACACAGAAGTACATACATACACTAATCCCCGAGTGCTGCATGCATGTGCAATTCAAGCATGAGCAAAAGCTATGTGCCCATTTGTGCACTCACTTTGAAATATTGGGGCCTGTATGATCCCAAATGTCTGACTTTGGATATGGATTCCCCAAGTAAAAGCTGCCTCTTAAAAGGTAGTTGACAGAGAGTATAGATAAGAGGAATATGGGACTTTTGCCTACTCCTTGATTTTGTGCTGCCCTTCTTCTGGTATAATCCCAGTCCTTTTTTGTTACCAACATGATCCTGTCATCCTCTTTGTTTCCTAATCTTAAAAGGAAATGGTACTAATTCTCTCATTTTGCCTCTATACGTGGAATGTCACCTCTGCTCCTGTATGCATCCTCCTTCAGCTCCTTCTTTCAAATCCATTTCCCCCTCACAATCTCTCCAGGAAGGACTTCCAGACCAACACCTGAAATTAGAAACTGACATAATGCATGCCTTGCAAAAATAAGAAGCCACATCATAATCTTATTGTTAGGCTGGTCAAAAATTTTCTGTCTATACTGTTTTGACAGAAAACCAGTTTTTTGAATAAACAAATTTTGTTGCAAAAAGTTTCTACTCCCCATGGAAAATTTTGACTTTTCATTGAAACTAAACACTCAAAACCAGAAATACTTTGATTTGGACATTCTGTTGCAGTGCTTCATGGGCATTGTAGTTGGGTGGCTCTTATCCCCATTCTTCTCTCTGAATTGAGCTCCTGTGCTGCACTATCTTTCCCATAATGCACCGCAACTGCCTTCTTGGACATCCATTGGCCATGCTGCATCATGACCAATACTATCCGGCTGAGGAGCCCAGCCAACATAGGAGAATGGGGACATAGATCACTCAAACTATAATTCCCACAAGGTACTATAGTAGCATGTTCATTTTTTTCCCCAAAAAGCTTTTCCGTACTCAAATTCAGGGACTGCAACCTTTTGGGGGCAGGGAACATCTAAATACTCTATAGTTGTACAGTGTTTAGCACAACAGGCTCTCAATCTTGGCTGGCCCTTAAACACTCTGGTAGTACAAATAATAAATCTATACAGCTATGGTGCAATATACAAATCTTAAATAATAATGGTTACTGCACTCAAAGTGCAATTTGGAAAGCAGGCCAACAAGACCAGCAGTCCTCTCCCACAAGACCCCAATGTGGCTCTATAATCAGACCTTGGACAAGCAGTGCTGAAAGTTAATATAGATGCTGCACTTTGCAAAAGTCAGCTGAGAGTGTCTGCTCAAGAAGAACAAGCATTTCAGGTCTTTTCCAAATTCATATTGTTCCACAAGTGTCTCTAACATTATTCTCAGCTGAGCCCACCACCTCAATCTGAATAGTTTTTTAGACTGGGTTTGTGAAACTCCCCAGACTCCTGCCTGGAAGTTCTGTGGGGAAGACTGATGTTTCTTCACAATAAAGATAGAGAGAGTTCACAATTTTATTTGCTGACTGTTAGTCATGCAATTCTAAATAGGGCATATTACAAATAATGCTGAAGTTAGATTTTTTTTTTTACACTGGTGTTCAGTTTACTAATGGGATTTCACAAAAGAGCATGACCTCTCCTCATATTAATATTTAATCAGGCAATAAACATGGCTTGCACAGAAGCCCAGGGCTGACAGAATTCTCAGTGGGTATGTTCTCTCTGTTAAACTGACAGTAATTTATTTTGCTATGTATTGGTGGTACAGTATGCAGAGGTTGCACTGTCCCCCTCCCCCAGTCTTAGGAATGTAAACTTATTTTAAAACATGTCAACTCTATATCCCAATCTAAATGTATACAATACCTATATTGCCCCTATCTAAGCTCCATAATATTCGGAGAAGTGGTTCCTACTGTATAAACCAGACATTTCTCTGTATTAACTGGGAGTTCTCCATGAGTGACATAGTTATACCAATATAAGTCTGTAGTATAGACCTGGCCTCAGAGAAAGTTGCAGAAGATGCAGAAGGACGTATGGTGCAACATTAGGAGCTGTGATTTTGGGTAGTGCAGGTTACAGGGAGATGCCAAGGGTCACCAACCATTATGGTCCATAAAAAAAAAAAAAGCCTCCTGCCATTGTTAGTCTCTTAACATTGTGGGGGCCCAATATTTATTGTGTCTCTATTATTTCCCAGATTAGATCCGCTCAATTCATAAGATTTGCTATTTGAAATTGGCAGCCCTGCATACTCAGCCTGGGATCTGACAGTCAAACTGGAGTTTTCCAGTTCACATATCACCAACTGTAATCATGTTTCTACAGTTCTAAACTCAATGTGGATATCACATCCCTCCAAAAAACACAGGTAGCATCAAGTGGATGTCTCAGGGAAAAAGACTACACATTTTTCTGGCAGGAGAAAAGCACTGAAGAAACGTGAGAGCCATCAAGAACTCACTTCTGGGGATGACTGAGCCACTTATAAATGGATCAGAGAGAATTTTGGCACTATGCTTGTTCACATCTGAGGGCCCAGTCAACCTTGTGTGTGTGTGTGTGTATGTCCCAACATTCTCCTTGTCTTCTAACATCAAGGACCAGTTCTACAACCAGTTGAAGACCACCATCAGCAGGATTCCAAAACACGAATATGTTTTCCTGCTAGGGGACTTCAATGCAAGGGTGGAAGCTGATTATGTGGCATGGCCAACTGTCTTGGTCAACACAGAACTGGTAAGATGAATGGAAATGGCCAGAGACTGCTCGAATTTTGTTCCTATTATGACCTCTGTGTAACAAACTCATTCTTTCAGACAAAGCCGCAACACAAAGTTTCTTGGGAATATCCCAGATCTGGCCACTGGCACAAACTGGATCTTATCACACAAGGCGTACCAATCTTAATATCGTCCTCATTATCTGCAGTTACCAAAGTGCTGATTATGAGAAAGACCACTTTCTGATATGCAGCCAGGTCAGACGTAAACCAAAGAAAATACACAGATCTAAAGTAAAAGGTTGTCCTCGTATTAACATCAGTGCCATAGCAGACCAAGAAAAGTCACAGCATTACAAGAACAAACTACAACAAGCCCTTGACTCCAGTGATTGTGCCACAAGAGCCCAGCTGAAATGGGAGCAACTGAAGAACACAATCTATGACGCAGATCTGTCAGTCTTTGGGAATGTGCCAAGAAGTTGAGGAAGCACCCTCCTTCAAGATCAACAACTATGAACTTGAAGTGGTGAACAAGTTCACATATTTGGGGTCCACTATCACAGTCAACCTTTCACTTGAAACAGAACTCAACATCTGGATTGGAAAAGTTACCACAACTATGTCTAGACTGAAGCAACAAACTGACAGAACACAAAATGATCTGTGTGTATCGTGCATATGTTATCAGCACACTTTGAATGGGAGTGAGACATGGACCTTATACTCTCATCAGGAAACAAGGCTCAACAGCTTTTATATGCATTGCCTTTGTCAAACCTTTGGAATCTCCAGGAGGGACAGAGTCACCAACACTGAGGTGCTCAAGCAGGCCAGCATACCTGGCATGCAAACATTCCTCAGAGATGCTTCCGCTGGCTTAGGCATGGGTGCCGAATGAATGATGGGTGCATCCAAAAGGATTTCCTCTATGGCAAATTGGTATCTGGAAAAAGACCCAAAAGATGCCCAAAAGTGTGTTTCAAGGATGTGTGCAAGCGAGACCTCAAAGAAATGGACATGGATGTGAACAAATGGGAAGATCAAACTGAAGATCACAGTCTTTGGAAACAAAGTTTTAACAAAGGTCTCCAGAGTTGTGAGAGGAAACAGTCCAGTTTACCAGAGGAGAAAAGAACTTGCAGAAGGCAGAGTCCAAAGGGTAAAAACATCACCTTTAAATGTGATGGATGTGGCAGAGATTGTCTCTCTTGAGTGGGTCTCTTCAGCCAAGGCCATGAAACCAACTGAGTAAATTCTTTACTGCTCAGGGCTACATACCCATGATCTCTTGAGACTGAAGGATGCCTACTGCTACTACAGTTCTAAAACAGGGCCCTTAGAAACATCTATTCAACCTCACTGTCTTCATATTCTGTTCTCATTGGCAGACATGCAACTCCATTGTTTCCATAAGGGGAATCCTGGGAGAAAATTTGCTGGGTGGCTAAAATGGAATATGTTTGAACCATCAGTGACTTTGATTTTGTAAACCAAAACTTGACTGAGGAGGCTATGCAAAATCAAAATTCAAATCATTTCCCAATTTAGAGGTAGGGCAAAACTAAAAACATTCTGTCTAACTACGTTCCTCCCCTGGAAACTTCTGTGGTTCACACCAAATGGAATGTATATCACAATTGCATCGGATTTGGGTTTATAATTGATTAATGAGGTTTGGTAATACTAAAAACAATATATGAGCTCCTTGACCTCTCCAGAGAACAAAGTTGTGTTACATAAGAAATGTTCAGACTGTAGGGAGTTAGTTGCAATTACTAGTAACAGTAGGAAGAAACAAATATTTACAGGGCAAATACCCATAAGGAATAAGCAAATTTAGAGAGAAATTACTGAGGGCTATTTGCCCCTCCTCCCGGCTTCTGAGCAGCATGTTGTTTCTTGCAAGCAAACAACTGGAGAACAAACAAAACAACAGAGGAGAAGAAGAAAGCAAATATTCTAAAGGGGGGGAAACGATGTGTAGGAAAAATAGAACAGAGATGGAAAAGAACAGATAGGAGAGAGAGAGAGAGAGAGAGAGAGAGAAATAATCACAACTCTTCTGGAGCTTGAGAAGGTGCCCTTCGACCAATAAATTACAAAGAGGAGCTCAAGTAAAAAAAATGCTGTGAGCCGTTCCTCAGATTTGAAGAACAGCAGAATTGATGCTAGGACCATAAATCAAGAAGACAGTAACTGAAACAGAGGAGTTTGGGGGAAAGTATAATAGGATATAAAACAGTTAATTGCATGTCTCTTTTGAATAAAGTAAATCCCTACCACTTCATAGATTCTAAGGATTTCCTCCTTCTTAGATCATTAAACAAGATCCTTTCCCCTTTTTATTTGTCATTAGAATCTGGGAAATATGAATCAAGACATTATGGATTAGAACTAGTTTCAAAAAGTGCCTAGGGGGGAAAAAAATCTTTGCATGGCTAAGCAACGGCAGAATCCATCCAGAACATCAGTTTGGTTTAGGAAATCAGCTTTAATGTATCTTGTCAGGTTGCCTGGAC
The DNA here is from genome assembly GCF_027887155.1 of Malaclemys terrapin pileata. Classification (NCBI taxonomy): domain Eukaryota; kingdom Metazoa; phylum Chordata; order Testudines; family Emydidae; genus Malaclemys; species Malaclemys terrapin. The sequence continues at coordinate 179,758,748 of NC_071505.1, forward strand.
AAGCCAGACCTCCAGAGCCCTCTGCATTAGTCTTGTTCTCAGTGCAGCCTCCTCATCTTTGATTAGCAGGAGGCATCCAGTTCTTTCAACAAATACAGAAAATAAATGTTCTGAGCAAAAGCATGACATGACCTAATTGCGAAAGTAGATTTATGAAATAAAATCACTAACATACTGTATAGCATGTTTATTTGTGTAGAAGAATAATGGCCAATATTTGTACCACTAATCTGATTTTACACAGGTAGAGTTAGTGAAAAGTTAATAAAAAATCTATCACCAGTTTTTTAAAGAACTTAAGAACCTTTTCACCTTCCAGCTAATCACAACAGAAAGGAGAAGGTGAAGTTAGACAGAGGCATTGGTATTTGGTTATAATTTAAATGGTTAAATTACACCAAAACTCAATTAAGCAATTTAATTTCTCTGCAGATTTTAAGCTTCTCCTCTAAAATAAGAGTAATCATAAATAATAATTAATAATAAATCAGACAGAATTATCAAAGAAATTAAGCAACATAAAAAATGTGTGTTGTACCCTGTGGAGGGCACTGCTGGTCTATGGGAAAAACTTTAGTGAATTTCTAGGCCAATTCCTTTGAAGCAGTTTTAAAGGTAAATTCAGATTTGTTTGCTATATATCCACAACACATTAATGAGGCAACATGTGAGTGGTTGTGATAATAAAGTGCAGTTGCAAAGATTAAGTGCCGGTACGTGGTTTTTATAGCTTCAGCACCTGGTCATATAGTCACAGGTAACATCAACAAATACAATTTTTCATCTGACATAAACTAAATCCATAGGGGAAGCAGTAGAAAGACAACATTAAAATTCTAACATGGATTATATTGTGTAGGATTCAAATAAGAGACTGGGAACCACCTCACTGTCTCAGAGGGTACATGGAGGCACTTTCCCACTGGAAAAGCAGCATCAGATAAAACCTCTGGGTCTTTCTCCCTGAGTGCTCTGAGCTGTTGCTCTCAGCCTCCAGGATGGAGAGGATGAAGGTGCAACACACGCAGGCAAACAACTCAGAAACAGAGCTTCTAAGGCTGAAATCTGCCAGCCTTCCTGGCCTCAGGGTTAATGTGCAGTGATGCATCTTCTATGAAAGAGAAGGATGTAAGGGAGGGGAGTCAAGTGATGGAAAAAATGTCACGAAGAATACAGAGGTGAGCACAGAAGTTGTTTGTTGTTGTCTAGTCTCAGTTACACAGGGCAGATTCTTAACCTGGAAATGGTGATAGTCCCTATGCCAAATCTGAATGCTGAAAGTTCACTCAAAGCTAACAAAGGAAGAAAAAAAAAAACTGTTTTCAAGGAGGAAAACAAGCTGTGAATCTGCAGAAGGGCATTGCTGGGTGGAATTTGTCATTTGAACATGGTTGTTTAATATTACAAGGAAGACAAGAAAAAATGAATCGGTCCCCACCTGAAATGCCCAGAAACATGCAAAGAGAAGTCAGACATGCAAAAAGTCATTGTGAAAAATTCAGAACATACATTTCCACTGTACATAAACTTTAATTGTCAATACAGCAGCCTTGGATGAGCTTCTGTTGGCTGGTGCTATAATTCCTTGGGAACAACAGCTGGAAATCATGTTAAAAATAAGGCTGCTTTCTAATAGTTCTCATCCCAGGTATTCCTCCAAAATCACCCATTCTTCCAGCACAAATGTCACTAAAGAAACATTATTTATGCTGCCGTGTTTATTCTGTACAAGCAAAGCTAAGTTGTATTGGTACACTAAGAATTTTACAAAGAAAAGCATACGGCATTCAGGAATTCTATCCCTCTAGCATAGTTTAACTGCTGTGACAAATGGAACCACTTATTGTAAAATAAATGACCACATACTTGTAGCTATTTTCTACATCTGAGTGATAAATTTTAATGCCCTGAATAGAGACAGCCTATAATATATATATATAAGAACCATGTAAATCAATAGAATAGCAGCCAGACAAAATTGCTATTCATTTGATGAAAAATATCTTGGGAATAAGGAATGTAGTGAAATTAATGAATAAGTGTCGTCACTGCAAGGAATAGTATAAAACAATTTAATAATTAAGACTTCAAGGTCAGGCTGGTAGTAATTGATCAAGAGTTACATTTTGTGAGAGCACTGCAAATGAATCTACCAAACTTCTTTCCTGTGTAAGTCAAATGGAGCCTTTGCAGAAAGAGCTCAAAATCACAATGGTAGTAGGTTAATGCACTAGCCTTTTATCTAAGGGAAATGCAGGTTCAAATTCTGAATGCATTACCAGACAAATGCATTCACCACTCTCAAGCCAGCCCTTACTGAACATTTGTCCGCAGCATAAAACCACCACATCATTTGTCAGAGTTGTCAGGTTCAGTTCAGGCCTAACCCTGATTTGCCAGAATAAGAGTGAGTTGTTGATAGGGGAATATACATCCATCATGCTGCATACTATGATTCTGAATATCTTTTCAAATTAGATGTCAGAAGACTCATATGTTCACCATTTAATCATTGGAAACTGATCATCTGGGCTATATAAAAGTGATATCTGCGGGTGATGATTTTACCAAAGAAGAATGAAAAACAATCCCAAAGTTCTAAGGAGAAATGTGTTCCTCACAGCCAGTTTGGCAACCAATTTAACCCTTTGCATATCAACAAGAATCATCTTAAACAATAAATTCCATTTCCCAAGATAATATAGTGTTCAAATACTTTTCCATTTTTTCTAAAACAGATTCTTTCTGGGTTCTGGGTGCTAATTTTCAGCAAGGCCACATATTTCCATATTAAATTTTAATTCAAATAAGTCTTTACTAAAGTGTTTGTTGTCCTCTTATAAGTGTAAGTACAATAAGATCCATCCCCCAATCTCCTCTTCACATTCCACAGATTTAAGTTCTTTAGCATATTGTTGTATTTAAAGCACATGCAAATAGTTATGACATACTGGATCAAAACTGTGTTACTAAACACCCATCCACCCACTCTAGATTTTCGCACCAAGTATGAATATCTGCAAGTGTATACTTATTTTGATTGATGTTTGAAAACTGTAGTTATCAAGTTACATTTCAAAATGACCGTAACAAAATATTTATTTTATTAGCCATTTTAATATCAATATTGAATTAAATAGTTTTATTCATTCATGTATCTTTTGCATCTTAAACTTAGAGTATGTCTACACTATGAAATTAGGTCAAATTTATAGAAGTCGTTTCTTTAGAAATCGTTTTTATACAATCGATTGTGTGTCCCCACACAAAATGCTCTAAGTGCATTAAGTCGGCGGACTGCGTCCACAGTACCGAGGCTAGCGTTGACTTCTGGAGTGTTGCACTGTGGGTAGCTATCCCACAGTTCCTGCAGTCTCCGCCGCCCATTGGAATTCTGGGTTGAGATCCCAATGCTTGATGGGGCAAAAACAGTGTCGCAGGTGATTCTGGGTACATGTCGTCAGGACCCCCTTCCTCCTTCCCTCCGTGAAAGCAACAGCAGACAATCGTTTCATGTCTTTTTTCTTGGGTTACCTGTGCAGACGCCATACCAGGGCAAGCATGGAGCCCGCTCAACTCACCGTACGTCTCCTGGGTGCTGGCAGACGTGGGACTGCATTGCTGCACAGAAGCAGCTCATTGCCTTTTGGCAGCAGATGGTGCATTACGACTGGTAGCCATCGTCGTCGTATTACTGGGTGCTCTTTTAGCTGGCCTCCGTCAGTCAGGGGCGCCTGGGCAGATGTGGGAGTGACTCAGCCAGGTCGTTCCCATCTTCTGCCGAGCACACAGGAGATGATGATGGCTAGCAGTCCTACTTCACCGTCTTCTGGTGAGCAGCCAGGAGATGATGATGGCTAGCAGTCGTAACGCAGCATCTGCTGCCAGCCTAAAGATGTAGAAGATAGATGGAGTGGATCAAAACAAGAAATAGACCCAATTTGTTTTGTATTCATTTGCTTCCTTCCTCCCTCTGTGAGGGTTTTGAATTCAATCCTTGAGGGAGTCATTCTGTGTGACAGTTGTTTGTGTTTCTCCTTGATGCAAAGCCACCCCCCTTGTTGATTTTAATTCCCTGTAAGCCATGTCATTAGTCACCCCTCCCTCCGTCAGAGCAATGGCAGTCAATCGTTTTGCGCCTTTTTTCAGCCTAGATGCCATACCACTGGGATCATGGAGCCCGCTCAGATCACCGCAACAATTATGAGCACTATAAGTACCACATGCATTATCCTGGAGTATATGCAGAACCAGAACCTGCCAAAGCAAAACCAGGCGAGGAGGCGACAGCAGCGCGGTGATGAGAGTGATGAGGACATAGACATGGACATAGACTTCTCACAAAGTACGGGCCCCAGCAATGTGCACATCATGATGTTAATGGGGCAGGTTCATGCTGTGGAACGCCGATTCTGGGCCCGGGAAACAAGCACAGACTGGTGGGACCACATCATGCTGCAGGTATGGGATGATTCCCAGTGGCTGCGAAACTTTCGCATGCGTAAGGGCACTTTCATGGAACTTTGTGACTTGCTTTCTCCTGCCCTGAAGCACCAGAATACCAAGATGAGAGCAGCCCTCACAGTTGAGAAGCGAGTGGCGATAGCTCTGTGGAAGCTTGCAATGCCAGATAGCTACCGGTCAGTCGGGCATCAATTTGGAGTGGGCAAATCTACTGGGGCGGCTGCTGTGATCCAAGTAGCCAACGCAATCAAAGAGCTGCTGCTATCAAGGGTAGTGACTCTGGGAAATGTGCAGGTCATAGTGGATGGCTTTGCTGAAATGGGATTCCCTAACTGTGGTGGGGTGATAGACGAAACCCATATCCCTATCTTGGCACCGGAGCACCAAGCAAGCACATACATAAACCGAAAGGGGTACTTTTCAATCGTGCTGCAAGCACTGGTGGATCACAAGGGACGTTTCACCAACATCAACATGGGATGGCCGGGAAAGGTACATGACGCTTGCGTCTTCAGGAACTCTGGTCTGTTTCAAAAGCTGCAGGAAGGGGCTTTCTTCCCAGACCAGAAAATAACCACTGGGGATGTTGAAATGCCTATAGTTATCCTTGGGGACCCAGCCTACCCCTTAATGCCATGGCTCATGAAGCCATACACAGGCAGCCTGGACAGTAGTCAGGAGCTGTTCAACTATAGGCTGAGCAAGTGCAGAATGGTGGTAGAATGTGCATTTGGATGTTTAAAAGTGCGCTGGCACAGTTTACTGACTTGGATAGACCTCAGCGAAACCAATATTCCCACTGTTATTACTGCTTGCTGTGCGCTCCACAATATATGTGAGAGTAAGGGGGAGATATTTATGGCAGGGTGAGAGGTTGAGGCAAATCGCCTGGCTGCTGATTATGTGCAGCCAGACACCAGGGCGGTTAGAAGAGTACAGGAGGGTGCACTGCGCATCAGAGAAGCTTTGAAAACCAGTTTCATCACTGGCCAGGCTACGGTGTGAAAGTTCTGTTTGTTTCTCCTTGATGAACTCCCTCCCCCCCTTGGTTCACTCTACTTCCCTGTAAGCTTCCCCTCCCTCCTTCGATCACTGCTTGCAGAGGCAATAAAGTCATTGTTACTTCATATTCATGCATTCTTTATTAATTCATCACACAAATAGGGGGATAACTGCCAAGGTAGCTCTGGAGGGGTGGGGGAGGAGGGAAGGACAAGGCCACACTGCACTTTAAAACTTTAAAACTTTAAAACTTATTGAAGGCCAGCCTTCTGTTGCTTGGGAAATCCTCTGGGGTGGAGAGGCTGGGTGGCCAGAGGCCTCCGCACCGCATTCTTGGCCGTCTGGGTGAGGAGGCTATGGAACTTGGGGAGGAGGGCTGTTGGTTATACAGGGGCTGTAGCTTCGGTCTGTGCTCCTGTTGCCTTTCCTGCAGCTCAACCATACACTGGAGCATATCAGTTTGATGCTCCAGCAGCTGGAGCATTAACTCTTGCCTTCTGTCAGCAAGCTGATGCCACCTATCCTCTTCAGCCCGCCACTTACTCTCTTCAGCCCACCACCTCTCCGTGCGTTCATATTGTGCTTTCCTGCACTCTGACATAGTCTGCCTCCATGCATTCTGCTGTGCTCTGTCAGTGAGGGAGGACAACAGGAGCTCAGAGAACATTTCATTTGAGTGCATATTTTTTTGCCTTTTAATCTTTGCTAGCCTCTGTGAAGGAGAAACATTTGCAGCTGATGGGGGAAAAGGGAGAGTGGTAGTTAAAAAGACACATTTTAGAGAACAATAGGTACACTCTTTCCTCTTTGCTGTTCATGTTACACAGCACATGTGCTTTCATTACATGGTCGCATTTTGCCTCTTATATTGAGGGCCTGCCAGTTTGGTGTGAGAGATCACTCACGCAGTGCCAGGCAACAGAATTTGGCTTGCAGGCAGCATGGTAAGCCACAGTCTTTTGGCTTCTTTAACCTTCATAACATGTGGGAATGGTTTCAAACAGCAGTGCCCTCATTTCCCATACTAAGCAGCTGTTGGGTTGGCCATTTAAAATGGGTTGGACATTTAAAAGGAGGGGCTGCGGTTTGTGGGTTAGCATGCAGCACAAACCCAAATAACGCCCCCCACACACATGCAATTCTCTGGGATGATCACTTCACCCCTTCTCCCCCCCACCACCACATGGCTAACAGTGGGAAACATTTCTGTTTAGCCACAGCCAAACAGCTGAGCAGGAACGGGCACCTCTGAATGTCCCTTTAATAAAAGCACCCTATTTCAACCATGTGATCATGAATGATATCACTCTCCTGAGGATAACACAGAGAGATAAGGAATGGATGTTGTTTGAATGCCAGCAAACACCGGGACCTTACGCTGCCATGCTTTGTTATGCAATGATTCCAGACTACGTGCTACTGGCCTGGCATGGTAAAGTGTCTTACCATGGTGGACGGAATAAGGCAGCCCTCCCCAGAAACCTTTTGCAAAGGTTTTGGGAGTATATCCAGGAGAGCTTTATAGAGATGTCCCTGGAGGATTTCCACTCCATCCCCATACACATTAACAGACTTTTCCAGTAGCTGTACTGGCCGAAAATGCCAGGGCAAAGTAATCATTAAACACACTTGCTTTTAAACCATGTGTAATATTTACAAAAGCACACTCACCGGAGGTCCCTTCTCCGCCCTCAAAGTCCGGGAGCACACCTTGGGTGGGTTCAGGGGTTACTGGCTCCAGGTCCAGGGTGAAAAACGTATCTTGGCCGTTGGGGAAACCGGTTTCTCCACTTCCTTGCTGTGAGCTATCTTCAATCTCTTCCTCATCATCTTCCTCATCCCCCAAACCTGCTTCCGTGTCGCGTGATTCTCCATTGACAGAGTCAAAGCACAGGGTTGGGGTAGTGGTGGCTGCATCCCTTAACATGGCAAGCAGCTCATCATAGAAGCGGCATGTTCGGGGCTCTGATCCGGAGCGGCCATTTGCCTCACTGTTTTTTTGGTATGCTTGCCTTAGCTCCTTAATTTTCACGCGGCACTGCTGTGCATCCTTGTTATGGCCTCTGTCCTTCATGCCCTTTGAGACTTTTTCTAATGTTTTGGCATTTTGTTTACTGGAACGAAGTTCAGCTAGCATGGATTTGTCTCCCCATATGGTGAGCAGATTCTGTACCTCCCATTTGGTCCATGCTGGAGCTCTTTTGCAATCCTGGGACTCCGTCATTGTCATCTCGGCTGATGGATCTACACTCACCTGCACCTTGCCACGCTGGCGAAACAGGAAATGAGATTCAAAAGTTTGCAGGCCTTTTCCTGTCTACCTGTCCAGTGCATCTGAGTTGTGAGTGCTGTCCAGAGCGGTCACAATGGAGCACTCTGGGATAGCTCCCGGAGGCCAATACCGTTGAATTGCGGCCACACTACCCCAAATTTGACCCAGCAAGGCCAATTTCAACGCTAATCCCCTCGTCAGAGGTGGAGTAAATAAATCGATTTAAAGAGCCCTTTAAGTCGAAAAAAAGGGCTTCGTCATGTGGACGGGTCCAGGCTTAAATCCAGGTAATGCTGCTATATTCGACCTAAAATCGTAGTGTAGACCAGGCCTGAGTTTGCCTGTTTGTTTCATTTGATAGGTAATCTGCTTTGACCTGTTTGTTAATTCTTATAATCACTTAAAATCTCTCTTTTGTAGTTAATAAACTTGTTTTTGTTTTCTCAAAAAACAGTTTGTGGAACTCATAACTGGGGGGGAGGGGGAAGCTGTGCATATCTTCCTCCACATTGAGGGAGGGAGCGAATTTCATGAACTTATGCTGTATAGGTCTCTGTACAGCGCAGTACAATATAATTTTGCATTTGCACTCTGGAGGGGAGGGGTGGACTTGAGTACTGGGCAGTTCCCTAGCTGAAGCCTACCAATGCAGTGCTGATTTCAGTGTCTGTGTCTTTCTGCAGCTGGGTGTCTCCCTACCTGTGTGTGTGCTGGAGGGGGCTTGAGGGCCTAGCTCAGCAGGACAGTGTAAGGGAGCTCAGTCTGGTGGAACAGGCGGGCTCAGTGGTACCCCAATACATCAGTTGGCACCCCAGAGGGCGGGGTAACCCATCACAACCCCCTTAACTACAGCCTCATACTGGGAGCTCATGTCCAATTGATTATCTGCCATGACCCTAAGTCCTTTTCAGTATCACTGCATTTCAGGATATAGTGATCCCAACTTGTAAACTTGACCTACATACTTTCTTTCTAAATATATGATCTTGCATTGGGCTGTATTAAAACACATTCGTTACTTATTATAGCTCACTAGAAATCAGATAACACTTTTTGAGAAAATATTTGTGCACTGAAATTTCATTTAGAGATTTATTTTCCATCCAGCTCCAGCAATAATATATAACTGCAGTATTCCAGGGGTCCTAGCAGGCTTGGGAAGAAGAGTCAGATTTTGTCACTGGAAAGGGAGCTGGGTTTTGCTACAGAGAAGAAAAGACCATGAAGTAAGGGGGCTAATGGGCTCAGTAGCTAGAAGGGGCATGGTTGGTGACTAAGGTGATTTAAAAATGTCGCAGTGGCTTTACTGGAAGGAATGAGGGAGAACTGTGAACGGTTTAACAGACAGAAGGGAGATTCAGAGTTTTTTTTCATAGAATGGAATGCAACATCCAAATGCTTTTCTCTTATTCCCTCAGTACTTTTTTTCTGATTTGTGTTTCTTATCTTCCTATATGAGGAAGGAGTCACTTGTCTGACGGGAGTCATAGATAAAGGAAGTAGGCTTTGTGTGCTTCCTTTTTCCATGGCAGGTGGCTACATACCTCTGCCTCTATTGATTAATAAACACCAGCAAGTAGGACCACTGCAGACCAAAATTAATCTCTCTCCCTTCAAAAACAACAGCCCACTTGCCTCCCTGAAGCAAACAATAGTCTGGCCAGTTCTCAATAAACTTATATTGGACACTACTGGTCTTACAAATGATCATCTAATCTCCAGCCTCCATTTTGTAGTTAAATCATTGAAGAAGCAGCGACAACTAAACTTTAACACCACCTACTCTCCACCAGCATAAAGAACTTTTTGTGACCATTCTCCTGGAAACAGCTATTGCAGCAGCATTTGACACATTGCATCACTGATGCTCCTGACCTGAATAAACACCTCGTCAGAGTAGATGGGGTAGAATTAAACTGACTTCAAATCATTCCTCTCAAACAGATCCCAAGGAATTGCAATTGGCATTTGCTTCTTGTCCTTACGAGCCTCACACACAAAACTCTCATACCCAGATTATCCTTTTCCCCTCTCCATTGTAAAAAACACATGAAAACTCTGGGGGATGTTGTAAGATGCCAGTGACACCCAGCTTTACCAGACCTACTCAGCAGATGCAGTAAACTTCATCACATCGATGTCACTCTGCTTGCAAGAGATCAACAACTGGATGAAAAACAGCAGCTCATGCTTATCCAAATGCAGATGGATGCAATGCTGAAGGGAAGAATTTTTAATCCACATGCATGTTTTAGTACAGGCAGGGACCTACCCTGTGTCTGGTGTAAGTCAGAGGAGACTCAGAGCTGCTTTAAACTACTTTTTGTTTCCCATTGTTCCTTATAGCTAGTAGAAAGTAGAGCTGAGCACACTGTACTCCTGCTACCCTTTTCCTGTTCCTTTCCCTGTCTCTTCAATGTGCTCCCCACATTAACAGTGAGATGAGGGTGGTCAAGACCCCCTTATATCAGCTCTCTGCTGGTGGAGGAGGCCTCCTGGGCAAGATTTAGTCCCGCTGAACCATCTTCATGGTGGGATGATGGGCAGGGCAGATTGCAATGGAGAATCAGGCCCTGGACATAGAAAGCACATTCTCTGTGAGGTGCTCAGTTAGGACAACCAGGAGAGCATTTGTAGTGCACCCTGAGTGGGTAAGGAATACCCCAGTTTTAAGTTTAACGTAAAATAGATATTTTGCCCCTGTGTGATGCAATGTAAATATCTTAATCCATTAAAGGCTTTTGGCTCTTTCATAAAGGGAGAGTGAAATTAATCTGTGAGACAAACTTTGATATATCACAAGGGGAACAACTGCTAGTACGACTTTTATTAAATTGTATTATCAGCATGGTGTGGAAATGCTATAGTGCTATCTGTCTTCAAAGAAAACAGGTATAGTTTCCTGATATAGCCCAGACAACACTAACTTGGAAGAGGAAACTAATGACCTACAAAAGTGAGTTTGTTTCTCTAGGAGAAAACACTACTGCTTTGATTCTGGCCAACCTGTGTTTAATTGCCAATGAGAAGGCAACATGATTATTTATGATTGCTGTGCTTCTAGTATATATGTTTATTGTGCAATCTGAGAAACACGAAGAGTTGTTAAAGGAGAATGTTTGTGGCTCAGTTATATTATGCTGTTGAGTTCTATTATGCTCAAAGTTGATTAATCTTAGTAGGTGCCCAGGAACCATATTTAATATCTGTGCTGTAATCAGTCAGCTTTCCCCACCTCCATGCCAGATTTCTTTAGTTTAGTTTTTTTAGTGCATAATCTTCCTAAAACTAAGTCTTTTCCTTCTTATTGCTTAGCCTGTTTGAATTAGACTCATTTTATTGTTTGCATTTCAATATCTTGATCAATTAATCCTCTTTACACTATTATCTTTAGGCCTAACTTCTATTGACCCAATTTGGTGTTAATAAGGATTTTATACAGTGGGATTTTTATTCTTTGTTTTTCTTCCCCTTCAAAGCTGTTCTTTACTTTTCCAGCCACTAGTTGTTGGATCCAGATGCTCTGCTGCATACTTTGTGCTAACATTATTTTAAATTGAAAAAATAAAATCAAAGAAGAGTTAGATTAACAATGTCCATGTTTAAATGGTCAACAATACATTTTGAGGTGTATGTTGACTGAAGAATCAAGACAGTGGTTGTGACATACCCAGAGTACAATACAGACTAATGTACTGCCCTTGGGGTGCCCTTTACAATGATTCACTGCTGTAGCCTCCAGTCCTGGACTGCTCACATCAGCTTCCAGCATGCAAGTCACCCCAGCTGCAGCCAGACACACGTTGGCTCTTACCAGGCTAGTAATATCACACGGTGACCCCAATGCGCCTTCAGTCCTGGATTTTCCCCCAGAAATATATTGCATGCTGCCCAGCCCTCTCTTGGGCAATACAAGCTTATAAAAAGTCAGTCATTTTATTAATAAAAATGATGCATAGACATCTTGTTATCCCAAATGGAGTGTCCCAGAAACTTCAATTCCAACACACTGGATAAGATACTACAATAAAACAAGTTTATTAACTATAAATAAATAGATTTTAAGTGAGTAAAAGTAATGAGGCATAAAAGTCAGAAACTAGTGCCTAACTTAACAAACTAGGCAAGATTCAAAGCAAAGTTGTGATCACCACATGCTCTCAACAATTTTATTGGCCAAACTTCTTGGGTCAGGGCCTCTTCTTCTGTTTAATGGCTGTTTCCTTTGTTCCTTCTGGTGCACTGAATTGATAAACAGAGAAAGAGCAAGGAGCAGGAGTGCCATGAGCTGTTTGTCCCTCATTTTTATAGTGTCAGTCTCCCTCTTGAAAAACATTTCCAGTTGACATTCAGGAGATAGAGACTCTACAAGAAAGGATGTTTCCTGCTGTTCTTCCTCACCAGCTTGTGGTTTCTTTGTCTACCCTTCCTGCTTGATGAATCTGTTTACTGCTTAAATGCAAATTAAGCAGAGCACACATTCCTTTGTTTGAAACAGACCTGATTGCCAACTTCTGTTTGGGCAGGGCTCTGGTTTGGAACTTGTGTTAACAACACCATACAATGGCATCTTATAACTTCACATATAATATTGTCATACATATTTTACCAGGACAATAATGACCAGCAGCTTACAAATTTCTGACAAGGCATATTTTGTACAAAGATTATTCACCCCTTGCGCACTATTGTAATACAGGGGCACAGCATGTCACAGTGGTGTCCTGGCTTACAGGCAAATAGGGGGTAAGCAGCTGGGGCAAGAGGATTAGAAACTTGATTCTTTCTCAGTAGAACCTTTGACTCTGGTGAATGTGCTTAGATACCACAGTGATGGGCACAGTATAAAGAACCCAAACAGAATAGAAAACTGATTTAAAAAAAATTAAGTTGCTGGAAACCTGCAGCTTTTCCACAACTCTCTGTATTGTTCATACTTTTACTGCAGCTTCTTCTGGATATGCAAATAGACAGGAAGACTATCTATTCGGTGTATGTGACGTTCTCCTCTGGTGTTGTCTGGACCAGTGATCTGCTAGGCCACTCCAATCCTTGACTCTGGGAGCCAGTCTTACCCTGCTCTGCTGTGAGAACCCCCACTCCTGGCTCTTCACACACAGCTTCTAGCATGTAAGCTGCTCCCAGCTACTTGCAAGCGAATGACATTAGCCAATATCTCTGGTCCCAGACACAACCCTAGGAACCTCCATCTTGCAGTATCCAGTTATGCCCGCTGGATGCTGCAAGCTTATATGAGTTTGTCAATTTAACAAAGAAATTGATATGTACCAGGCTTGTTATCCCAAGGGGAGCCTCTGACACACTGCAAACCAAATGCACTGCTTCAGATAGAACAAACAAACAGATTCATTAGCTATAAAAATAGATTTTTAGTGATTATAAGTCAAAGCACAACAAGTCAGATTTGGTCAAATGAAATAAAAGCAAAAACACATTCTAAGCTGATCTTAACAATTTCACTGTCCTTAAAAACTTAGATGCTTCTTACCACAGGCTGGCTGGTTACTTTTCAGGTCAGGCTTTTTCCTTTGATCAGCACTTCAGTCACTTGGTGGTGGTGGTGGTGGTGGTGTCTGTAGATGTATGTAGAAGAGATAGAGCATGGCAAAATGTCTGTCCCTTTTATCATGTCCTTTCTTTCCTCCTGGCTTTGCCCCCGCCCCCCTCTGAGTCAGGTGAGCATTACCTCATTACAGTCCCAAACTGACCAAAGGAAGGGGGTGACTCCCTCCAGGGTCTAACAGATTCTTTTGTTGCTGACTGAGCCAGTGTCTATTCTTCTTGTGAGGCTGGGCTGGGTTTGTCCTATCCATGCCCTTATGAGGTGTGAACTGCCTCTCTGTACTTGGAGAGTTTTTGCATGGGCTTGCTTTAAGCCATGAGGATACATTTTCAGCCTCATAACTATATACATGAAATTATAACCTATAACCTTACTTTACATGGTGTCAAGTATCGGGGGTAGCCATGTTAGTCTGTATCCACAAAGACAACAAGGAGTCTGGTGGCACCTTAAAGACTAACAGATTTATTTGGGCATAAACTTTCATGGGTAAAAAAACCCACTTCTTCAGATGAATGGAGTGAAAATTACAGATGCAGGCATTATTATATTGACACATGAAGAGAAGGGAGTTATCTTACAAGTGGAGAACCAGTGTTGACCGGGCCAATTCAATCAGGATGGATGTAGTCTACTCCCAATAATTGATTGCTCCAATTCCTCAGACAGAGATAAACACCTACAAGATCTTTATCAAGCATTCTTAAAACTACAATACTCACCTGGGAAAGTGAGGAAACAGATTGACAGAGCGAGACGGGTGCCCAGAAGTCACCTACTACAGGACAGGCCGAACAAGGTAAATAACAGAACACCACTGGCCATCACGTACAGCCCCCAGCTAAAACCTCTCCAGCAGGGCCACCCAGAGGTTTCAGGAGGCCTGGGGCAAAGCAATTTCAGGGGCCCCTTCCATAAAAAGAGTTACAATACTATAGAATACTATATTCTCGTGGGGGCCTCTGCGGGGCCCGGGTCCTGGGGCAAATTGCCCCACTTGCCCCCCCCCTCTGGGTGGCCCTACTCTCCAGCACATCGTCAACAATCTACAACCTATCCTGGAAAACGATCCCTCACTCTCACAGACATTGGGAGGCAGGCCAGTCCTCGCTTACAGACAACCCCCCAACCCGAAGCAAATACTCTTCCGCAACTACACACCACATCACAGAAACATCAACCCAGGAACCAATCCCTGTAGCAAACCTCGTTGCCTACTCTGTCCCCATATCTACTCTAGCGACACCATCAGAGGACCCAACCACATCAGCCACACCATCAAGGGCTCATTCACCTGCACGTCTACTAATATTATATATGCTATCATGTGCCAGCAATGCCCCTCTGCTATGTACATTGGCCAAACCAGACAGTTTCTACGTAAAAGAATAAATGGACACAAATCGGACATCAAGAATGGTAAAATACAAGAGCCAGTAGGAGAACACTTTCAATCTTCCTGGACATTCTACAGCAGATTTAAAAGTAGCCATACCTGAACAAAATAAACTTCAGAAACAGACTTCGAAGAGAAACTGCAGAACTAAAATTGATTTGCAAATTTAACACCATTAATTTTGGCTTGAATAGGGACTGAGAGTGGCTGGCTCACTACAAAAGCAACTTTCCCTCTCCTGAAATTGAGACGTCCTCATCAATTATTGGGAGTGGACTACATCCACCCTGATTGAATTGGCCCTGTCAACACTGGTTCTCCACTTGTGAGGTAACTCCCTTTTCTTCATGTGGCGGTATAATAATGCCTGCATCTGTAATTTTCACTCCATGAACTTGAAGAAGTGGTTTTTTTACCCACAAAAGCTTATGCCCAAATAAATTTGTTAGTCTTTAAGGTACCACCAGACTCCTTGTTGTTTTTATAACATTACTGTAACAATTACTATAACATCACTATAACAACCAGTCTCAGTGCCTTCCGAAGACACCCAACATGACAAATTTTGCATTGGATACCACACAAACATTTTATAAAGATGACCAGTGGGATTTAGGGTGTTCCCCCAAGGTACAGAGCGTCACAGTGTACAGAAGCGCACTAGCAAGCACACCCTGCTAATGCTGTTGGGTATACATCAGATTTCAAAGGGGATATTGTATGTGAAGGGGCATGTGTTTTTCCCCGCCACCTCCCCCAAGCTAGTATTTATCCTGCTATTAGCAGCAAGTTTTAGCCAGTGGGAGCTCAGAATAAACTCTGTTTTTGTTCAGAGTCACAGAGAGGTGTAGTCCACTGTTGTTGAAGCAGATCAAAGTGCCGACTCTTGCCTTGCACTATCAACCTTCCGTGTGCAGAAGAAATACTTTCCAGCAATTCTGCTATCCTCCCTTTGTTGTCTTGCTAGCAACTAGGTAGAATCTGATCATCGGAAAGGGCTTCCAGAGGCAAACGTGTAGTGCTATGTCATTGCTCACAGCCGGAGAGAATATTGTATAGCTGAGTGAATTAACCTTTTATAGGGATAGAAATCATTTGAGTGAATAAAGCTGTCTCATAAACATGTTGAAAATATGTGTTCTTGTGAATTTCTACTACTCTAGTTCCATGCACACCTTGTGCACTGCCAATATACTACAACAGTCTGTTTTACTCCATTCTAAACCAGTACAGTACAGCAATTAGTCCTTTTGTTTAATGAATGACTAAGTAATCAAACACAGCATTCCTTTAGCTGAATATACATCAGAACAAGCAGATATAATCTATTCACTTCTATAATGGATCCATGCTGTGGTCCAGGAATGCTCTGCTTAATATGCCTTAATAACCAAAGTACCAAGCACACATTTTCCCAGTGTTCTGAAACCTGCACCCATATAAAAAGGCTATTCTGTACTCAAAGATCAACACCATGTTTTTAGTCTAAACTGACTTGGTTTCGATTAAGGCAATCAAGGTTAAATCTTAGTGAGAGAGCCTGACATGCGTGTAGCTTCTCTATTACAAGGTGCAGCAACTTTGAGAACAAAATGGTTGCTGTCTCTTCACACAGGAAGTTTTCTGTGTACTGCATCTTTAAAATTCTGCAAACAAAATCATCACCATTTTATAGCTAGAGAATGCACACTGTTATGCACCTTTTCTGTTCCAGCATTCTTGAAATCTGTCTCTTGCTTAGGGTTGCCAACTTTGGATAGACGAAATCCTGGAGATTTCACCACATGACAATCTTTAATTAAAAATTAATCGTTAATTCCCAGAGGGTTGGCAACTATGCTCTTGCTACCACCAACTTCACCAGTTGTAGCAACAGTAAAATTGCAAGCACAGAGACAACTGGCACTTTAACCACAGTCATGTAGACATTGTCTGAGCAGAATTAGATGACAGGATAGATAAAACACAGGGAGTCTGTCTATATAAGCACTCTCACCATTGCTTTCACCAGTGGAACTGCCTTGGGATAGCAGCAGTGGGAAAATTGTAAATAAAACATTCTTTAATTTTTCCCCCAAAATTACTAAATTGCCACTGCTGCTAAAAAAAAGAAAGTAGAGGATACACATTTGAAGGATTTTATTGAGCAGAAGTGATTTTTAAATTGTGAAATATTCAGAAAGACAAAACAAATGTCAAAGCCTATTTGAGATGGGCCTGGAAAAACTAATTTTGTAATGGTAGATGAAAGTATTGTGATAACTGTAAAAACATCTTATGTTTTAATTTAGAAGTTAGTAGGCATATTATGAACTTACCTATATAAGTTGCCCAATTCTTTACTGGTAAAAAGTGTGAAATAAATTAAGAATATGGTAAGAACACTGAGGTAATTGTCATGAGCAGATGCAAATGATATTTGTTCTGATTAGGCTAATAGGTATTTTTTTTTAATAAAGAGATAATTTTTGCTGAATGTCTACCCCATACCCATTACGCCAGGCAGAAGGGCCAAAACTGTCCTGCCCAGAAGGGACCCCACACACATCTTGTTTTTTGTATTTCTGGAAGACCATCACTTATGTGGTCAATTCAGTGGATTTTGAAAGCCCATGAATATTTGTAATGGGATGTTCTACAATAACCTAAGGCCTAAAGACTGGCCACTGCAAGAGGAGAGGACCACTATCCAGCATACTTGGATACATCTAATTGTCCCTGAAGCCCTAAAGATGGTCCTTGAAGTGGAATTGGGGAAAATATACCCTATCAAATTCAAGACCCAAAAAAGTCTTCTTTCTTGTGGCAACCACAACACCAGAAGCTACATACTCTTCCCTTCCCTGGACAGACCATACAGTGGAAGAAGTGATGTGTGTCATTGTCCAGGCGAGCCTGACTAGTCTGCACCTCGCCAAGAGATTTCTCATGTGTTAAGCTATGTTATGAACTCCATCCACCTGTTCCATCACCTGGTTACAATCAACAACGACATGTGACGTTACACCCCATATTCTTCATAGAAATATTGTTATGATATGAATTTGGCATAACTAAGATGTGTTTTATGCAAGATGGGTCATGTGACATCATTGGAACGATTACGATTTACTGAACGTATTTATCCAATTTGTATGCATGTATCATTTCTGTATCTAAAGTTAGGAATATTGACCATGTAACAATTACAACTATGTGTATTTGGGAGACACCCACCAGACAATAGGCCATCAGCTTTGATTGGCCATTAGGAAGAAACAATAAGACTTTAAAGATACTAATCTCTCTCCTTCCTGAGAGGTGTCCTGGGACATAGCTGTGACACTACCAGGTCAGGTGGTCCTGTCACCTGGTACTAAACACTATCTTGGACTTCTAGTAATGTTGCACTAAAAAGGGGGGGGAGGGGGCAAAGACTGGGAAACAAAAAATTCTCACCTTATTTAAAACTGGGGAGTAAGGCAAACAGGACTGTCTTCCATTGCCTACCCAAGAAGAAAGACTGCTGAAAGTTCCCGAAGGGACAAAAGAATTAACCTGAGGGGAAAGGCAGGGGTGAGTCCAGACTGAGACAGGGTCCAGTCTGTAAGAAGAAATAATTGGAACGCTAAGCTACAGAAACTCTGCAACTTGCCTAAAATAACAGTTAGGGTGAGAAATTATTTCTTGAAACTAGTCTCTTTAAGATCTTAAACTTAGTTTGTGTGTTTTGTTTTATTTGCTCAGTAATCTGATTTGTTAGAACATAAGAACGACCATACTGAGTCACACCAAAGGTCCATCAAACCCAGTATCCTGTCCTCTGACAGTGGCCAATGGCAGGTGCCCCAAAGGGAATGAACAGACAGGTTATCAAGTGATCCATGCCCTGTCACCCAATCCCAGCTTCTGGCAAACAGAGGCTAGGGACACCATTCCTGCCCATTCTGGCTAATATCCATTGATGGACCTATCTAGCTCCCCTTTGAACCACGTTATAGTATTGGCCTTCACAACACCCTCTGGCAAGGAGTTCCAGAGGTTAACAGTGCGTTGCGTGAAAAAATACTTTCTGTTTGTTTTAAACCTGCTACCTGTGAATTTCATTTGGTGGCCCCTTGTTCTTGTATTATGAGAAGGAGTAAACAACACTTCCTTATTTACTTTCTCTATAAAACTCATGATTTTATAGATCTCTATCATATCCCCTCTTAGGCACTTTTTTTCCAAGCTGAAAAGTCCCAGTCTTATTAATCTCTCCTCATACAGAAGCCGTTCTATACCCCTAATAATTTTGGTTGTCCTTTTCTGAACCTTTTCCAATTCCAATATATCTTTTTTGAGATGGGGCGACCACATCTGCACACAGTATTCAAGGTGTGGGCGTACCATAGATTTATATAGAGGCAATATGATATTTTCTGTCTTATTTTCTATCCTTTTCTTGGTGATTCCCAACAGTCTGTTCGCTTTTTTGACTGCCACTGCACATTGAGTGGATGATTTCAGAGAACTAGCCACAATGACTCCAAGATCTCGTTCTTGAGTGGTAACAGCTAATTTAGACCCCATCATTGTATATGTATAGTTAGGATTATGTTTTCCAATGTGCATTACTTTGGATTTATCAACATTAAATTTCATCTGTCATTTTGTTGCCAGTCACCCAGTTTTGTGAGATCCTTTTGTAGCTCTTCGCAGTCTGCCTGGGACTTAATTATCTTGAGTAGTTCTGTGTCAACTGCAAATTTTGCCACTTCACTGTTTACCCCTTTTTCCAAATAGTTTATGAATATGTGAAATAGGACTGCGCCCAGTACAGATCCCTGGGGGACACCACTATTTACCTCTCTCCATTCTGAGAATGGACCATTTATTTCTACCCTTTGTTTCCTATTTTTTAACCAGTTACCAATCCATGAAAGAACCTTCCCTCTTATCCCATGACTGCTTATTTTCCTTAAGAGCCTTTGGTGAGGGACCTTGTCAAAGGCTTTCTGAAAATCTAAATACGCTATATTCACTGGATCTCCTTTGGCTGCATGTTCTCCTCATCCTCTCAATGAATTCTAGTAGATTGGTGAGGCATGATTTCCCTTTACAAAAACCATGTTGACTATTTCCCAACAGCTGGGAAATACGTTCTGTTTGCTATCCCTTATAATCACTTAAAATCTGCCTTTTAGAGTTTTGTTTATTATTAAACCCAGTTTATGCAATTTCTATCTGGGAGGGGCAAGAAGTTGCGCATCTCTCTCTTCACATTGAGGGAGCGAGCAAATTTTTATGAGCTTGCTCTGTATAGATCTTTCTATACAGCCAAAACAGTGTTATTTTGGGTTTATTCCCCAAAGGAGGTGTGTACGTGAGTGCTATGTGAATCCTCTCACACAGAGCTGACTTCAGTCTGTGTCTGCAGGTGGGTGTGGTCCTACCTGTGTGTATGTGCTGCAAGAGGCTGGAGAGCCTAATTCAGCAAAACAGGGAGAGGGAATCCAGGCTGGTGGAGCAGGAGGGACTCAGTGAAACCCCAGTACATCAAGTGGCATCCCAGAAGGGGGGGTCTAACCCATCACAACATGAGTTAAAGATCCCAACGAAAAGAAAGAAGAAGACAGAATTCTTCCTTTTTTGGAAAAACACCTCCATTAGTGTGTGGATGCACAAATGTATGTATTGGTTGGTAAATGGCACCATTAATAGTTTCCTAAAAGTAAAACCAAATGGTCATCAAATTTGTCAGTAGATTCTCCAGAGGTAAAGCTGCTATTGAGTATGATTTAATCACGATCTCTGTGTTAAGTCTGTAGAAAGACTTTGTGTTATTGAGAGAAATGGGGGAAATAAAAACAATGAAAATATAGCACACAACACTAGAGTTGAAGGAGGGAATATTAAAATGGGGTTGTTAATAAGCATCCTAATAATTGTATTTCCTTAAAGTGAACCAAGACAAGATTACTCTCTGTGTTGAGCTATTTTGCTTGGCCATAGTCTAAGGGCAGGTAGAATCGGCGGGTAGAAATCGATCTCTCGGGGATTGAATTATCGCTTCTCGTTGGCATGTGACAATCAATCCCCGAATCGACGCTTCTATTCCACCATCGGAGGTAGGTGTAAGCGCCGTTGATGGGGGAGCCACGGAGGTCGATTTGCCACCGTCCTCACAGCAGGGTAAGTCGGCTCCGATACGTCAAATTCAGCCACACTATTCGCGTAGCTGAATTTGCGTATCTTAAATCGCCCCCGTAGTGAGGACGTAGCCTAAGACTAGAATGGACAATCACTCCAAAACTGGCTTCTCCTTCAATTTTCTCAATGCACAATTAATCAAGTAATTCTTTTTGTGTCAGCCTCATAATTTAATTTAATTACATGCTGTATTGATTTATTCACTACATAATCTAAACCTATCAATGTATTGATTCAATTTTAATTGTGATTTTTAATTGTTGCATTGTTTTATTTTGAGTTAGCTAAGTGATATGTTTAGTTTTATATTTGCTTGCTTTTTTTTTATTAATAAAATCTATAGGTAGTACACACACTGTTTCATACTATCAAAATTGTAACAGGACCACAAAAACTCTCCCTCAGGACACAGGTAATTATCTCAGAGCCCCAACCTTTGTCCCTAATTAACACCTATGTCCCTCACACAAAATCAACTGAATAGCAGATAAAACACAGTTTAGATTTCTTATTTTACAGATTATACAACACAGTAATGATTGAATTTGGCAGGTAAGAGGATACAATGTCAGATCTCTTCTGAAAGGTCGTTTTCTATTCAAAATATTAGTATTAATATTCACCCTTCCAAGTAAACTGTTCAAACTCCTTTTAACCTGAGCTGGGCCTCCAGATTCCTGCCCATATGGCCCAATGGGAAAAAAAGAATCCTTCCTAGTCCCCAAAACTTCCCCATCCAGGCTCCCTCAGGACCCACATTCCTGGAGGGGCCCAGCCCACCACTCACGCCCCAGGGGTTAGGCAGGAGAGAGGGGGTGAAGAGGAGTGAGTGGTGGGTGTGGCCTCATCTGGGCAGAACCCAGGCAGAGCGGGTTGGAGAGGTGGGGCCACAGTCTGGACACGGGGGCCCCTTCGGAGTGGGCCCGGCACCATGGAGCCACTGGCGCCATGGTAAACCCAGTACTGACAGGGTTAGTGAAATGTTATCATCACTGTTATCTTCATTGTATGACTAAAGGGGAGCAAAACTGTGCTGAGCTTGTCCCATTTGAGGGGTCACCCTCAGCTGAAAGGAACTCGCTAAACCAAGCTCGAATGTCAGACCCCTGTGAAAGTAAGAAGGGTCAGGACAGGTGTCCCAGCCAGGAGGTAAGGACTATCCTTAAGGGTACCCGGTCTGATTTAACCTGTTCAAAGCTAGAGATAAATATGCTTCATTAGGAGCCTTTTATTATTTTAAGTACTCAATAAGAGCTGAAATCACTTGTGGTGGGACAGTGTTTCTGCCCAGGCTGCTGAGAGCTAAAAATCATGAAGAGACTGACCTGCAGAGATCACAGCAGAAAAGCATGGCAGCAGAAGGTGACTGATGGGCGGGCAGTGGAAGCAGCTGGCAAACAGTGGTGAGCAGTCAGCCGCCGGGAGTGACCAGTTAAAATGGCAAGCAGTTGGCCGGTGGAAGCGGCTGGCAGGGCGGCCAGGTGGTGAGAAACTGTGGCTGGCGGGGTGGCCAGACAGAGCAAGTGCTCAGATGGAGCAAGCCAGATACCTTTTTCCCCGTGTGGGAGGTGAGTTTACACAGATGAATTTCTGTACCCTGGGTTCTCACTGACTAAGGACAACCACTGAGAGTGGGGTATGGTGAGGGGGTAGAGGGGGGCACAGTAAAGGAACTTTTGGTTGTAGAATTCAAGAACATAAGGCAGAAGACTCTGCCCCATGAACTCTGGGGTGGGTATCTTGCTCACAGTTTTATGTTTATGAATACTACTTGCAGAATTTCCCCTAATTAATCTCTCCTTTCATTAAAAGTTTTTTTTCTGCACTCAGACTCTGTGCTTGCGAATAGGGAACTGTGCATCTCAGAGGCGCCCAGGAATGTATAATTTTCCCAGGTTACTGGGTGGGGGCTTGAGCTGGTTCTGTGTTGTATGTTGAAAACAAACCCCTAGATATTGAACCCGGCCCTGGTTGCTGCTGGCTCCACTTGACAGAAGGGCTATATCCAGGGCTGGCTCCAGGCACCAGCAAAGAAAGCAGGTGCTTGGAGCGGCCAATGGAAAAGGGTGGCACGTCTGGGTCTTTGGCGGCAATTCGGCGGTGGGTTCCCCAGTCCCTCTCGGAGGGAAGGACCCGCCACCGAATTGCCGCCAAAGAATGAAGCGGCGTGGTAGAGCTGCCGCCGAAGTGCTGCCAATCCCCCCTGTCCCCCCGCTTCATCGCTTGGGGTGGCAAAAGAGCTGAAGTCGGCCCTGGCTATATCAATACTGAGGGCTGCTCTAAATGCAGTCACTGTGAATGTGTCATGGAGACACTGAGCAAATGGGAAAAAGAGAAATATTTTAATTTTTTCAGTTGTATCTGTAAGGGCTAATTCACTCCCACTGTTAATTAAAACAGAACACACACACACACACAGTCGTGCAAATAAACAAAACAATATAAGTGATAATCCTATAGTAGTTCCAGATAAATTAAGAAATAAATCCTCACTCCACAAATTCCTCTGTTTCACCTCAGTGTCTGTGAAGATGGGACCAATGTATTTCTTTGGATGCTTAATTCTATCTGGAAGTCATCACTTAATTATCTCCACAAATCTTCAGCAAAGTAAACAGTGAGCTGTTAATCACAAACAATTTATAATCCAGCAAGTTTTTAGCTAACACTAAAATTGCATTTGGCTGACTGTAAACTCTGTCTTTATCTAGTTTCATTGGAGTGCTGATTGTTAAGATATTTGCTCTTCTAATAGCTACATGACTGAAATAGATAGAGATACATGACCTCTATTAATCTGTATTTAAACATTCCAAACTAAAGTGAATGACTTGACAAAGAAAGGGGATTTATATTTAAGGCTAAGAACTGCAGCTGACTCTTTATTTCAAACAATGAGCTAATTATGGGAGATGTCTGGGAAATGTGTAGCTTTTGTGTAGCATATTGTGACAAAGTTCCTCCTCTACCTTGGTGGGTCCTGCGCTTATTGGCAGATTTGCTCACCTCAGAGATCTTCCCCTCTGGTGGAACCCACAGTCTGGGTCAACTCCTCCTGTGTCTGATCAGGAGTTGGCGGGGTTGGGCGGAACCCAGGCCCGCCCTCTACTCCAGGTTCCAGCCCAGGGCCCTGTGGATTGCAGCTGTCTATAGTGCCTCCTGTAACAGCTGCATGACAGCTACAATTCCCTGAGCTACTTCCCCATGGCCATCTCCAAACACCTTCCTTATTCTCACCACAAGACCTTCCTCCTGGTGTCTGATAACGCTTGTGCTCCTCAGTCCTCCAGCAGCACAGCACACCCACTCCCTCTCAGCTCCTTGCGCCTCTTGCTCCCAGCTCCTCACACCACAAGCTGAAGTGGGCTCCTTTTTAAACCCAGGTGCCCTGATTAGCTTGCCTTAATTGATTCTATCAGCTTCTTGATTGGCTGCAGGTGTTCTAATCAGCCTGTCTGCCTTAATTGTTTCCAGAAAGTTCCTGATTGTTCTGGAACCTTCCCTGTTACCTTACCCAGGGAAAAGGGACCTACTTAATCTGGGGGTAATATATCTGCCTTCTATCACTTTCCTGTAGCCAACTGGCCTGACCCTGTCACAATATATATCTTGTATATATGGTTAGACTGGAGCTGTGGATGGTTAGACTGCATCATTTTTTATTGCATTTCTGAATATCTGTTGTGATTTTTATATTAGACATTTTTGGGTATTGTAACATATTTTGATGATAGGACATTCTGTGGGTTTTTTTGTTTTTACTACTACTAAAGAATAGATATTTACTCAGTCCTTCTTAATGCAAACAGTTCCATCACAGCCATTACAGACTATGTTGTGAATACATAATTAAAGGTTTTTTAAAATCGGAATGATATAGCTAGCATTTTATGACAAAGCCTCTGTAGAAGTACAGGATTACAGGTTTTTTGGGGAAAAAATATGTATTCTCAATAATCTATAATGACCGTACTTATCATGTCAAGGTTTACTTACAGAATTCTCCTGTGAATAATTGACCTGATAGGCCATAATGATATGAGATTATTGTGTTCTGGCATGATCCAATGCTGGCTTAAATCAATGGGAATCTCAACTAACTTCAATAGATTCTGGATCAGGCTCTTCATACAGATGTCTGGAACATGCAATATATGTGCTAAGAACCAGGACCGGTGCTACCATTAAGGCAAACTAGGCAGTTGCCTACGGCGCCAAGATTTGGGGGCGCCAAAAAGCAGTGCCCCCAATGTTTTTTTTAACAGTGTTCCTCCCCGAGCGCGCGGTCACTGCTCCACTTCTCCCACCTCCCAGGCTTGCAGCGCCAATCAGCTGTTTGGCGCCACAAGCCTGGGAGGAGAATTAGAGCGGGGGCGGTGTGCTCGGGAAGGAGGCAGAGCAGAGGTGAGCTGGGGTGGGGAGGTGCCTCATGGCTCCCCGGGCCGGGGTGGAGAGGAGCTGCCGCGGGGGTGCCTCAAGGCGGGGGAGGGAGCTGCGACAGGACTCCCCACCCTAGCTTACCTCTGCTATGCCCCCTCCCCCAGCACGCCGTAGCTGCTCCACTTCTCCCGCCTCCCAGGCTTGCGGCACCAATCAGCTGTTTGGCACCACAAGTCTGGGAGGGGAGGAGAATTAGAGCGGGGGTGGCGTGCTCAGGTAGGAGGCGGAGCAGAGGTGAGCTGGGGTAAGGAGTTGCCGCATGGCTCCCTGGGGTGGGGACTGCCGTGGGGGGGGGCCTCAGGGCAGAGGGGGAGGAGTTGCCACGGGGGGGCGCCTTAGGGCAGATGGGGGGCGGGGAGCTGCTGCAGGGCTGGGGGGTAGGACGCAAGGTGGAAGTTTCGCCTAGGGTGCGAAACTTCCTTGCACCGGCCCTGATAAGAACTCATGACATTATTCGTTGATTAAAGTCTTTCTGTACATGTATGGTCTTGCAAATTTCAAACATATGTTCTGTGACTCAGATGGGTATTGTGAGAAAGAAACAAAAAGTTTATGATTGAGCTCAGTTAATATAATTTCATTTTTCCCTTTTTTATTATATTAATTAGACTCATGCAGGAATTTATATTTGTTTTATACATAATGGGTATTTAGGTCACCTAAATTTTTTCACTTTTGCTGTAGGGTTAAATCTAAGTATCAACTTTTTTTTTTACTATTTGGAAAAAAAAATGGCCTGATATGTAAGCTAGCAGTCCATTCAAAGAGAATGATAGATCATTGTGGTAAATCAATAAAGCTTTCTCTGATGTAGGCAGAATTTGGGAGAATACTCATGGGGGGTGAGATGAAAGGCTTTTGAGACATAAATCTGCTAAGTCCTTTTGTATCAGGTTTCTCAGGTTTGGCTTGTATCAGTCAAATGAGAACATGTCAATGTCTCTTTGTCTTTAATACTGTGTATAATATTTTGGAAGATGTTTAGCACTGTGCTTCTGGATTTCTTTTCTTTCTTTTTATATTAGCTTTCTGGTTAAAACAACATTCTTCAATCAGGGGCAGCTCCAGGCACCAGCGCAGCAAGCGCGTGCCAAGGGGTGGCAAGCCGCGGGGGGCGGCCTGCCGGTCACTCTGAGGGCAGCTGTCAGGCTGCCTTCGGCGGCCTGCCTGCGGGAGGTCCACCGGTCCTGCAGCTTCAGCGGTAATTCGGCGGTGGGGACGCTGAAGGCACGGCACCGGCGGACCTCCCACAGGCATGCCGCCGAAAGCTGCCTGACTGCCCTGCTTGGGGCAGCAAAAACCATAGTGCTGTCCCTGCCTTCAGTTTACTTGAGGAAGGAAAGAACAGTTTTCACTTCCTCCTATTGGCACTTTCCTTGCTAAGGAGTTAAAAGTAGGCCAAGGCAAGCAAACAAACAAATTAAAAAAATACTAAATTAGTGATGTAGCTGGCAAAGAGGGAATATAAAGGGAAAGTTCAGTTGTTAAATGTATGTATTTAAATTACATTTCGATATTTCAATTGCTTAGGATTTTTGTTTGCTTCATATATTCCCTGAAATTTCCTCTTCATTTCAGAGCACTAGCTGCTAATGGGGTACCTCTCTACCCCCTGCAGTCCTTACTGAGACTAAACTGCCTGGAAAAGCAATTGGAATTTTGCATCAGTAAAGGAGTAAGGTCTGCAGGATTTCCCCCCTAGAGAGAAATAAGTTTGAGCAATGCTTTCAATGGCTAACAAAAGACCTAGATAGAAGCATTTTGCTCCTTGGATAGTCATATACTTACTTGGCTGTGGCACTCCTCTTGATTCTGCACTCTATGTGTGCTTTCCATAAAAAGTGTATTTAATGTTGCTTCTGCCTCCTCTGAGAACCCACTGCTTCTTCTACCTACAGAGCTTACCTTTGTAGTGTTAGCTGGTGCTGTCTAGGGTCACATGGGTCACTCTGCCTTTGACAACACCAGGTTACCACACATAAGCACTTATATCATAACAGACTCAGCTCCTTCTTTCAAGCTTGCCACTTGTTACTTTCTCGGGGGTTTTATAGGGCTAAATCCCACTTCAGGAATATGTAAAATAACCATGGAGACTGATGAAGGATTTCACTATCCAAATGACAATAGGCAACATCTCATCACACAGCATCCCTGAAGAAGTTATGTCCGCTATGTTCACATCATGATAATCTCCCATTGCAACTAACCATGGGAGAGACCAAATCTGACAATAGGTGCCAAGACTTCAGTAAAAGACATTGATATAGATGTCAACATACATGGTCCCTTTCAGAGACGCAGCCAAAGACAGCACTTAAAATCATCAGTTTCGGTGTGGAGGGATTCTGTTAGAGAAAGCTGATATTCTATCTGTAGGGCCCTACCAAATTCATGGTCCATTTTGGTCAATTTCACGGTCATAGGATTTTAAAAATCATAAATTTCATGATTTCAGCTATTTAAATCTGAAAATTTATGGTCCTGACCGAAAAAGGAGTTGTGGGGAGGGGAGGTTATTGTAGGGAGTGTTGCAGTACTGCTACCCTTACTTCTGCACTGCTGCTGGCAGCGGCACTTCCTTCAGAGCTGGGCAGCTGGGGAGTGGTGGCTGCTGGCCAGGAGCCCAGCTCTGAAGGCAGAACCACCACCAGCAGCAGTGCAGAAGTAAGGACGGCATGGTATGGTATTGCCTCTCTTATTTCTGCACTGCTGCTGGTGGGGCGCTGCCTTCAGAGCTGGGCGCCCAGCCAACAGCTGCCACTCTCTAGCCATCCAGTTCTGAAGATAGCACAGCAGTAAAGATGGAAATACCGTGACCCCCAAAAAATAACCTTGCAATCCCCTTGCAGTTCCCTTTTGGGTCAGAACTCCCAATTTGAGAAATGCTGGTCTCCCCCATGAAATCTGTATAGTATAGGGTAAAAGCACACAAAAGACCAGATTTCACAGGGGGAGACCAGATTTCATGGTCCATACCACATTTTTCATGGCCATGACCTATCTATCTGGCATGAAAGCAGATATTATGTGCCTGCAAGAGACAGAGAAAGACAACACCACCAAACATTCCTGTCATGTATATTGCTGTGAACATCAAAAGCAACATCTATGGAAGCACAATATTTATACATGACAAAAGACTGGTAAAAACACTGCTGTGGAACACCATGGTACAATGGAATTTACCATGGTTGAACTTGATCAAATAGCAGTAGCTTTTGTTTACAAACCACCACGTGAACAGTTCATATGGCCAACTGGCTTTCCCCTGCCAGAAAAAAAACATGTCTTGTCATAGTTGACTTCAACAGTCATATCACCATCCGGGGTACCCCATCAATGACAATAATGGGGAAGAAGTTGTGAAGTGGGTGGCAACAAACAACTTGATCTTGCTCCACATATGACTTCAAGGACAAATGTACCTTCCAAAGCACACAACAGAACACAGACTACAATCCTGACCTAACCTTTGTCACCTTTAAATATGTAGGCATCTACAGAAGGGAGGTTATGGCAGCAATTTCAAGATTGCAGTATAGACTAGTGCAAATGACAACAGAGGCTGCAGTACAACACAGGAAAACAAACTATCTGCTGAAATTCAACTTCAGAAAGACTGACTGGGAAAGTTTTACCTTTGAAGTGGATGAATCAGTCTGTAATATTACTCAGACATACAAGCTCTATAGAGAATTTGTCTCCCTGATATGGAAGATTCCCAAAAAGTACATCCTTAGGAGTTTTGGATACTGTATGTACCTGGGCTTTCAGCACAGCCAAGCCAACAATATAAGACATATTCAGAACTGTTTGACCTGGATTTCTTTGGTGAAGAAATGGTCTTAGGGAAATGCTTATGAGAGAGATTGGAAAGAAACAATGCGATTGCTGGAGGGAGTTGAATGAATCAAACCTGTTCCATAATAGCAAAAAGGTATGGACCACCATTCACAAGCTGAATCCTGATGGACAACAACCAAAGAGCATTGCCGCAGTCCCTCCCAATCAAGTCACATACCAACTCATCACAAATGGTAAACCAGCCCACAAAGCAATGCACAGAATGAAACAAGTCAAGCAGGAACTTTGCTCACTCCTTAGAGATGGCAAAGTCCACAAGGAGCAACTCAACATTGAGGAGTTGACAATAGCCATGAAAACTTTGAAATGTGGAAAGGCAGCTGGACTCGATGTTGGGAAAAGACAGCAGACTGAAAGCCAGTTTTCTCCCAAGATGTTCATGGTGTGGGCAAGCTGGAAATCTAACTCAGTATATCAAAGATGGCTTTGAAACCTGAAGAATTACGGTGGCTGTTTGTCAATCTGTCAGCTGCTTATGACACTGTGAATCATAGTTCACTTGTACTGAAATTGGCAAGATTTTTGAGAAATAGCGGTATGGTCCAGGTCATCTCCTATTGTCTATAAAAAATAATAATAATAATAACAAAAAAAGTCTTTCTTTGTTGAGATTGATGGTCAGAAAATCAATGACGTACTCACCAGAATGGATTGCCTCAAGGTTCAGTTCTATCATCCTGGCTGCTTAAGGTCTATGCAAATGATTAACCAGTATTCCATGATGTGCAAACATTCTTTTATGCAGATGACATTGACACTACCACCAAAACAGGATGATTTGAGGATATTAAGCACATTTTAATTGTCTCGCTGAGTGTAGTTGGAAAATATTATCTCACATGGTTCCTGAATGCCAACTCTAACAAGACACAAGTGTGCACTTCTACCTGAAACACCATCAGACTGAGAAGTAACTCCACAGATTTTAGAATGGTACAATCATTGAATAGTATGAACATCCAGTGTAGCTTGGAATCATATTAGATCAAACACTAATATTCAAAAAGCATATTAGAAAGCTGTAAAAGAAAGTGAACTCCAGGAATTGTGTACTCCAGAAACTGGCCAATACAAAATGGGGAGTTGACTCAAAATTCTCTGAGAAACCAGTCTCACCCTGTGTGGAGTACTGTGCACCAGTATGGTCACTCTTGAGCCATGCACACAAAACTGATACTAAACTGAATCAATCCTTTAGGATCATCACAGCAACTTTCAAATCAATTTCCACACTGTCTCTACACTGCCTTGTGTGGATTGCATCATCAGTAGAGCCTGATGCCTTCAATAAATAAAGGGAGACAAAAACAGACATGCTGATGATCTTGGAGAACTTGGGTTCCTTCAGAACAACTCCACCTGAGCACCAACCTTGAACGAAAACAATGGTATACTTTAAAATTGAGTGAGAGCTGGGGTAGCAAAGACTGATGACAGTATGACCAAGTAGAATCTGAGAAATGATCTAGGCAAACACTTGAACAATGTCTGATGAACTGCACCCTGTCAACATCATATACCCCCAAGGAACTATTTGAGATAAGTGACAGCACCAGGCCTTGTCTATGGTTTTGGAACAACAATCTATGATGATGATGATCACCCCTAATACATCTGACTCTTGAACATGTAGCCAAAGAGAGGAGTTGTTCTGGCCCTTTCAAAATAGGTTTAAGGGTTTTGAAACACAATTCAAGTACTGTACTCAAACCTCATAGCAACTTCATAAACAGTAAGACAAACCCATAAACTTCAACCTAAACAGAGGCAGCATACATGGATTGTTTCTGTGTCCATTCTGCACTCTCTCTGGAAAACATGGTAAATCCAATTAGAACAGCAGTCAAGTTATTATAGGGCACTGATGTTCTACTAATGATTACTGATCTTATATTACATAGTAATCTTTTAATTTTGTAAAGCATGAGGACCCCAACTAATCAAAGCATTTAAGCATGTTTCCCTTTGAGCTAAGCAATACTCATGTTTTAAGTTCAGCATATGCTTAAGCATTCATCTGAACCAGGGCCAAGGTGCTTAGGTGCTGCACTAAATGTTTTAAATAGCACAGACTAAAACAAAAGAATACAAGAGAACCGGATGAACTATATGATAAACCAGATAATATGGTGGCATGCCCTACTTCAACTGTCCTAGAAATAGAAAGGTTTTGAAAGAATTTGGCTTTATCCTTGGATTCAAAGTTGTTCAATCAA
Source organism: Malaclemys terrapin pileata (assembly GCF_027887155.1). Classification (NCBI taxonomy): domain Eukaryota; kingdom Metazoa; phylum Chordata; order Testudines; family Emydidae; genus Malaclemys; species Malaclemys terrapin. The sequence continues at coordinate 179,790,160 of NC_071505.1, forward strand.
ACTCTGAAATTCTGCCACTCCTGAAACAGTCGTCTCACTTTTTTAAAGATAGTTAATTTCCATGTCAAAAAAAAATCCTAAAATATTAAATATAAAACTTAATGAAGAAAGCATGAAAAAATAATCAGGCAAAGCAACTCAGGAACAAAATCATAGAAAATCTCCAAAGATGGGTTGAAAAGCACATCATTACATGTCACAAGAAGAGCAAATTGGGGGTTAATTCCAATACTTCACTAAAACAAGAAAGTTCTGGAATCCTTGTATTCATGAGATTTCCAGATGATTTCCTAGACCAAAGAGGTTAGATAGTCTTGGATTCTTGTCCAGTAGAAACTTAATTGTTTTCTGAGGTCACCATTAACAAGAAAACTCATCTTTAAGTTAGATTTAAAGATACAAAAAGCTCATGGAAGAGTCCTTTAAATGACCCAAATGTATCCATAATATGAGATCATCCAAAGCCAAAAGGCTTACACCAGAAGTTAATCTGGGTTACTAAGAATTAACAAAAGAATAAAGAAGGCTTTAAACCCTATATAATAAAATTCCAGAATTGTCATTCTGACTCTCTCACTCTGAAGCCTAGAACATCTGCTGAGTCATCTTGAAATGATGGAAACTTCTACAAGTATGGCTGAGAGCTCCTTCTGTTTAGAATATCACTAGATTTCATAGTTTGTCACCATCCAATTTTTCGATTTTCAACCATTTTGACTCTATGAATTATAATCATGTGATGTACAGCTAAGGCAAGGCATGTATCTATGCCATGCAAGAATCCTAGACCATTGTGATATCTGGGGTAAATCAACAAGTCACCAGCCTTGCTCAACAGTGAATTTTCATGCAATAATGTTATTGGTTGTGTATGGGAGACTGCATAAAGGTGGATTACTTGGCCCAACTACCAAGCCCATGAGACAGCATGGGATTTCAATTACTAGTAGCATTATAAAACCTGAGTTCAATCAGGTACCAATGCAATGTCACATTGATTCTCAGCAGCGGTCTTCCTGGGAGCCTAGGGAAATTAACCATTTCTGCTAATGTTTCTTCTTTCAAAAATCTTTTGGTCCATTCTTGACTATGACCCGCTGTAATACCTATTTTTTTTAGTGGCCTGTAATATCTAAATAAAGCTTTATTATGCTTTATTAATTTCTCAGTATACTATTCTCTTTTACTATTTGATTTCCCCTGTCCTAGCATTTAGCTCTTTTCTGAAGTTAATGGTGGCAATACTAGGAAGAAATGGAAATTATTTTATGCTAGACAGAACATTTAGCCAGGAGCCAATACAATGTACTTTAAACAGCAATTTCTTCAAGTGATGGAGATACTGTAGCAAAGAAAGACCAAACTATTTTGAATCAATCATTCAACCAGCTAAAAACATTTAAAGTATGATTTAGAATAAATAATAAAAATGGACACAGGAGTGTTGTGAGAATAAGTACATTAAAGATAATGAGCTACTCAAATACCATGGTAATAGAAGACATACAAGTACCTAAGATAGATAGATTTTTGTTATAATGGTGAAAAGGCAGTGTGTATCAATTGCTATTTTGTAAGCAAAGGTTGGATGAGCACATAAGCACACATGTACTTTAAAAAATGGAAGATAAACTATTCTATTTCTTTCTGATTCATTAGGCAGAAATTCAGAGTATTGAACAGTTCTTGTTTTAATGAGAAACAGCAAGAAACACTGTACTGAAACCTTTGGTCATTTTAAAGCAACAGTTATATAAAACAAAATATTAGAAATCTTTCTATGTTAGCACTTTCAAGTGATTTTATATTTGGATACACATGCAAACAAATTCTGCCCTCAGTTATACTTGGGGAATCTTACTGTATGCAGATTTACCCTTAATCTAAATTTTAACAAGACTAGCTCCTTGATTCATCTTCAGAAGCATCAGTTTCTCAACCACTTACAATTTTTCAAGTAGGTAATGTCTTCCCCAGCCTCATGTCCTCTTTCTCAATAAAGATAGCAAAAAGAAACGATCTTGTCAGTAATAATTATGTGCTTAAAGTCCAGGTATATGTTGCTGGTCCCGCATCAGGCACTAAAGTTGAGGAGCCCATTCCGTCTCAGCAATGACACTAACAATTTTGGAAGCAACTTTCTATGTAGGTAATAACTTTCTACTTAAAATTCCTCTTGTAGTTGCATAGGGATACAGTGTGACAGATATGATGAACATAGGCATATCTTTGAAACTATAGTAAATGTTTGAGATCTGAGATTGTATTCTAACAGCATCAGGGAGGGCAACTCAGCTTTCCCCAAATAACTACAAATAGAGAGGGGTTATTACTTCACCTGGGACAGGAAAACAACTCTAAGAGGTATCACCCCCAGGATTTTTTTTCAGATACTAGGTCATACTGGTTCCCAGAAGCCTTCAAAGGGAATGAACAGAACATATAATCATCCAGGGATCCATCCCATGTTGCCTATTCCCAGCTTTTGGCAAACAGACACTAGGGACACCATCCCAGCCCATCCTGGCTAATAGTCATCAATGGACCTATCCTCCATGAATTTATCTAGTTCTTTTTTTAAGGCTTTAGGTATAAATACTGACCTTACTCTGACTGAAGAACTTCTTTTTTTGAAAATTAACACGAAACTTTCACCAAGATGACAAGCTCTGTTTGAAGGGTTTTGAATGACTTTGACACTTATAGGACCCCTGTGTGGAAGACAATTGTCACCTAGCTTAATATGCCTTCAGACCATTTATTGTTTTATTATGTTTTCTCTGTAATGCATTTGGCCTTAAATACATGTACTTTGCTTTGTGGACACTGTCTTGTCACTGTCATGGCTCCTGGAAAAATAGAGGGAAACTGCAGGTGCTAAGATAAGGTCAGACCTGCTGGGATAATCACAGTGCATTGTAAGAGGACTGCAAGCCTAAATCCCTGGGCTAGAGGGAGAGGAATGCAGGTCCCTGTCCAGAAAGAGGAGCATCCCTTGAGCAAACCATGGAGGGGTCAGAGGAGCAGTTACCCTGAGATTGTGACATACAATATTCTTAAATTTTCTGTTCTAAAGTGTTTGGTAATATTACTGTGCACTATTGACCAGTGGTCATATTTCACATCAGTGTGAAGTTAAGTGGTTCTTTGTAAATGCTGTGGTGAAATGTGATCTATTCCATAAAGAGAAGTAATTATCTTTACTTAGTATAATGTTTGTTACATTCAGTGAATAGGCTGCTTCAGAGTCTCCCTGACAGAATTCCATTTCCTGACTGGATATGTCTGAATAATATACTATTAATATGGCCTTACTTTAAAATGCATTTAGTATTTGTTGGATCAGGAAAGACACAGGGCCTGTCTGTGGAAGGAATGCAGAATTGGGCTCTAAATCTACTGAACAGAAAATCAAGGAAAACTCTATGTGCTCCAAAATATTTTGTCCCTTGAAGCTACTGAAAGATTTATTCAAGCCAATTTACTCTGTGTGTTGCAGGCATTCAGTAAAGCTAGGGCTCACTAATGAGTTATCAGGAGAATGGAAGAAAGCACTAAATGGGGAATCCTTTTAGAACTGTCAGTGGTAAATTAGGTCTATCAGGATCACAATAAAGGATACCCAGAGTAGTCAGTAGTAGGCTAATTACCTCTCTGGATGTGAGACGACAGGAATTTAGCTGGAAACAGTTATTGTTAAGATCATCTGTTGCTCAGTCACATTTATTTTTGGTATTCCATGCAGCTCTGACATTTTTGAAAATAAAATATGCATTTCATTCCACTGTCTGTTTTGCATTTTGATCTATTGTCTTAGGCAAAAGAGAAGCCAAAGGAAAAATATTAGCTTTCTTATTAGGCCATTTGATAAGTATTCTTTATGTTGAGTATGAGGAATGTGATAGCAAAGGGAGTTCCATCTGCCATCCTTTCTCCAGTTTTATTTAGGTCTAACATAGGGCAAGGAAATCTTGTTAATCCTTGGAAACATTTTCATTACGCTAGCCATCAAACTTTAGACAGCAAATTAGGGTGGTTCAGAAGTCACATCATGTTGTGTTGGCTGATTGTTGCATGTTCTCAAAGCAAAATTGTTAGCAATCTTATGACAAATAATAGGCTGAGCACCAATTTCCCCATATTAGCCTTTCTGTTCAATCCAGTGTTTGTTTACAACAAAGAACTAAACAGAAACAATGTGGTGATTTTCATGAGATGTTCAAATTTGTTTTCTCACTGACAAGCTCAAAGGAGTGGTGGTGGCCTTATTACACTTTGGCTTATTAAACATCCCTTACAGTACTAACAAAACAAAACTATGGTACTAGTTTTATTAAACTGCTATGGAAATAAATAAGAGCCAATCCAGAACCTTGGAATTTTATAATATGGTCTTTGCTCGCTCTTGAGAATTGTAATTGCATTCCACACCTGAATCAATTCTGGCAGCCATGTTTTTGATGAACAGTGAGCTTCTGGGTCTATTGTGCCAAGCCAGATGGCTACTTTTTGTGAACACTTTCCAACTTGAGATGGAAAAAATAAGGACTCCATTCCAATGATTCAGCACTTCATATCCCTGGGAAGTATTATGGAGGCGCACTCACAGGGGCCTGAAGCACAATACGTTATTTCTCATTGTCAATTTATTGCCTAGCATTAAAAGATACTAGTACAGAGAGGAAAATGTCTGGGGACATTAGAAGCAAACAATTAAACCCTAATCTAATAGGCAATGGCAGAATGAATGAATATACAGGGAGGTGTGTTTGTGTACTGTGCGGGAAATAATCTTGTTTACAATTACAGCCCAACACATTTAATATGTCAATACAATGTTGTATAAAATGATACTTTTCTTTTAGTAGTTGTCTTCACATGAATTATTTAAAATTATGTTGATGCTTCAAGGAACTTTTAAAAAAAAGTCTGTGTATGTGTGATATAAATAGTGACTTTGTTGCTAGTCCTAATCATCCTTGTATAAATCCTTGCATACAATATTTTTTCCACCTCCATGGCACCACAAGTGAATTTTGCTAAAGCTTTTGGCAATCAAGAAAGAACAGAAAATGTATTTGGCAACCACAGAAAAGACTTGATCCTCTACAGAGCTTGCTGGGAGTTTATCTCAAGCAGGGTTCAAAGTGGAATACGAAAAGGCTGTTTACTATGTCGAAGCCCTTGTTTCATCTGCACACATTTGCACAATTTAGTGTCACAATTAAAAGAACGATTTATAAAACAAAACACTGACAGTGGCAACTACTGATACTTGGAAGTCACTATGCAAGGAGTTTTTAAAAGTTCAATTAAAAGGTAAGCAACAAGAATCTGTAAATATTGGCAGTGAGGAAAAAAAGAGTATACTGAGCTGCTGTACCACACAAATATTTTTGTAAGACAATTGTGGTGCCAGTCCATTTCTATTCCACATGGATTTTAAAGTTTGCTTTTTTAAAATAGAGTCATTTATCAGATGTGATTTCAGGTATAGCTCCTCAGTCCACAGTCAACATAATATTACATTAACTACCTCACCTCACCTTCACAGTTCATCCCCTGCATACTATACCATAATCATATTTATGATTTTATTATGTGTCCATCACATAGGCAGTCTTGCCAACTCCTGATTTTTGCTGTTTTTCTTAAAGCCCCAGCTTCTGACGTTAAGAGATGATGGGAAAATCTCAGCTTCTAACACAAAAGAGTTTCTTGCTCTTATGATTGTAGAGCAAAGCTTGAAAATGTGATCTGAATGCACCAAAAGGCAGAAAACAATTTAAAAGAACCATAAATGACTTACTGACTTAAAAATCAGGAATGTTTTGTTGTTGTTTTAAAATCTCTTGCTTTTCTGGAGGCTGAATCATGATTTCTGGATACTTGTGATGGGTAATACTGCACTGGGCTTAGTTATGAATTTAAGGCACAGCCCTGCATTAGCTCCCCCTCGAACTGAGCGGGAGCTCCTGCAGGAATTGTGCCTCTGAAAGGAGAAATCCCTCCTGGAGATCCAAGGGTGGGTAGAAGTAGAACACCTACTCCTATACCCATTCAGCGATGCAGCATACACCCACCCTGCATGCCCTTTATATGATGGGAGATAAGGTGACCTTTGAAGTACTCTCTAGATCCTCCCCAAAAGGAAGGAGTAGAGTTATAGGTGTTACTGCCAAGTCCCAAAGATTAATCAATAACATGTTCTCAGCTGTAATGTACAAGTCATCCTGTACACCGTTAACCATCATGAGAAACTGATCACTCGCTTGTTCCCATTCTATACTCCTGGACTATTAAGAATGCTAGAAGCTGGAGGAATTTTAATGAAGGTGGAGCTAAATCACTGCTGGTCTCTTGATAGCCTTTCCCTACACAGAAAACAGTGTAAGTCGGAATACAAATTGGTGGGGTTATTACTATCAAGAGATGGTTTCTTGGGCAAAGGCATTACCAACCTTTTTCTTTTCTTTTCTTTTTTTTTTTTTTTTTTGTAAGAATGATGGGTATCTGTGCTGACAGACAGCAGAATTAACAGTTCTTTTCAACATCAGAATCAAAATCTTCCCACTGATTTCACTAACAAAAAAGGGCAAAGATTTCTCTTTCAGGGAGAAAAGGAGGTTGGCATTAAATGGGAATTCAAGAGGCCTGGGATCAATATGTAGAACTGCCACAGACTTCTTGTGAGATCTTGTGTTTCAACCCATCTGTAAAATAGAAATATTCCTGATTCCCTGCCTAACAAGGACATTGTGAGGATAAACTCATAAATGTTTATGAGATGAAAAAACACTATTGTGATGGGCATGCATGTATGTCCAAGTGGTAATAGTCTGACTCAATCTGGCTGCCTATCACACAGGAGTGTTTGTCTAGTCTAGACTTTGCAGACATGATAGCAGAGAAAAGAATGAACTTCTAACTTGCACTGTGATTGCACAAGAACATAAATATTCTTTATGTTATAGTCAATTGGATTTGGCATTCATCTTTCATCACCAGCACTCCAGGATCTTCCTCTGCCACTTTCTTTTTATCAGACCTTCTCTAAACCACAGTGACCTGGGAGATGATGTGGGGGAAGAGAGCAACTGGGGGTTTTGGTATTATAATGATTTATCAGGGCATCAAAGCATCAGGCAGCTGAACAGTATTATCCCTCAAAGATAGGCAATTCATCTGGATACCCTAGCCTCTGAGGTGCCATATAAGAATAATTCCACAGCCTGGCCAAAAACATGGAAAAGCCCTGACATCATGCTGGAAGAGGAGATGATGTGAACATGACACTGGTGTGATATCTATACTCTCCATTCATCCAATCCAACAGATGAGGTGAGATATAGACTGTATCAATCTACTGAAGTCAAGTCAGAAGTCACCTGGGACATTTCCATGTTAGTGATTCTGGCTGTGACAACCTGAGCTAACTTCAAAACATGTAAGGAAGCAAAATCCCAGTCCAGCACTAAAGATTTTCTATTTCTAAAAGCATTTGTTTAAAGTTTGTAGCTCCACTTCATTATTTTAAAATGTAAATAATGAATTAGAAATCTCTGTTAGTGTTTTGACTGTTTTCTCCAGAGAATTCCATAAAAAATATTCATACTCAGAGAAACTAAAGGGCTCTCTGGCAATGTTGCCACCTGTCCTAGGAACATTCGGGAAAGGGTAGCTCATGTTTGACTTGTCTGTCAGTACATGAGATGTTAAGATTTCATGTTCTTCTGAGACAGTCTTAAAATATATTTACTAATTCCAAAGATGAAGCATGAAAAATCTTGACGTTGGAAATTTAGTCTCTTTTGTCAGCACACACTTAAATGGCGTGTATGGACGGAAATGGAACTAAATGGAATCTTTTTTAATGTCTCAGCCTATCTGCCAATTAAAGGACACAATCTTTAGGTTTTCCCTCATTTCAAAAGCACACTTTTTTCCATAGATGCAAATTACTATAACTGCAATATGGCAGTGAACAATATATACAGTGAGACATAACCTGCATTAAATAAATCCACTTGCTATTTTTCATATTTTATATTTTAAATACTGGAAAATATTGAGATACAGCTATGTACAGCACCCTGGTCCAGCCCATTTCTAGTGGCTGACTCTACAGACTGACCCTGTAACTCATTGGATAATTCAAGTTTAGGACAAGAAATTTGGCATGGATTTCATTCATTTTATGCCCATTTGAAAGTGACAATCCTAATTAGCCCCAGATAATTCCAGCTCAGACAATTATATTATATTATATATTATAATTATAGTATAGCCTATCTTAATTATATTGCTGGAAAAAATTGTTATTCTTCACTTCACTTTAAAACACATATTTTGTATAGTTGCTTATGCAGAGGGACTGCCACACTTTCTACAGCAGAAGTAGTTGCATTTGAGTGAGAGGTGGAATTGATCCTTTCACCATCTGTAAAATATTTTGGAACTAAGAATGCTATGTAAAAGAAATATTCTCAGCTCATTCTAATGACTCTGGAACAACTTTCCTGTATCTCTCCAGCTCACTGATTCTCAGTCTCAGGCCAAATTTCATCTGACAACATTTTTTTGCTCATATTTCCTAATCTCCTTCTTTCTCTGCTAGTATCTCCATAGTCTGGGGGCTGGAAAATTTTGGCAACATAAAACTTCCCCATACAGAAAGCAACAACTATGCTATTTAGGTACTTATCTAGGATGAATATCGTGTTATACATATCAAAACACATTTTTGCACAAATGAAAAGGCCATAAAAAACGTACTTCAGTTTTCAAGACAAGTTGAAAGAAAAAAAAAGATGCCCTTAAATTGGATTTGAACAATTTATTTTAAAAGACAAAACCAAATTTTAGTAATGAAAAAGTTTTTTGACTCAAATGATCACTAATTCATTTTAAAAGACAAAACAAATTCTACCAATACAAATAGTTTGACACAAATTACTAAAGCTTTTTACTTAAAGAATGTTGGCCTTGTGTTTTGTATTGATAAATGCACAGATTATTCATTGACACAATTTCAATGCATGCATAATAATAACATGTATAATAATGGAAGCCAGGTATACTATTGCACATCACGGTGCTAACAAAACACTACTACCCAATGGTAGTACTAGCTCTCAGTGATGGGCAATATGACAATATATATGTGTATGTAGCCTTTTTCAATATAATTTCCATATGTGACATGTCTCAGGGCTGGTCTAGAAAATTAAAGCAACCCAGCTATGTCACTCAGGGAGGTGGATTTTTCATATCTGTAGTCTCAGACTCATCTGGATTGACACTGGCAACTTTCTGAGAATTATAACAGTCCTCACCATCAGTGCAAAGAAAGCCTGTGTGCACATAATTTTCTGTTTTGAACAACTGGAGTTGAGTTTACACGTAACATTTTTACATGCATTGCAATGAATTCCAGGAGTGCTTCAGGGGCAGGTGTCTGTGTCATTAGTGTTGGAGAAATGTGTCCATCCCTGTGGTGATGCCAGCCATTTCCAGTGGGGGAAGGGAAGTCAGGCTAGGCCTCCGTGGCATGTTTTCAGAGAAGGGTCCTGTAATTTGCATATTTGGTATGGTGCAAAAGACTCTCAGAAGTTCATGGAAGGGCCTCGTTCCATGTCTGTTTGCAACAGAAAAGCATATATCACACACAATTTACATCTGTTGAGTTAGTCATTGGGTCATAAGGAAGGGTTATCAGAAGTTCTACTGATTTTGACTGTGCAGCAAAGTGCCAAAATTGGCAAGGCTTCAAGATTTGTGTGGATTTTTCCTGACAAACTTCCATTTAGTTTGCCAACCTTCTCCAGACTGCTCATTGAATCACAATGTGTGTACTGATGGCAATATTCTGAATAGTTGTTGACCAACTTCAACTGCTGTGGTGTAGGTTGGTATAAACCTGGCTCTCCCTTTCACACCCATACAAAACCAAAAGCTCTTGAGTTGTTTCCAGCTTGTGAATAAAATATACATAAAAAACTGAAACATCAGTGTCTGGAGACCAAACCACTACACAAGGAATTCTTGTGAAGCATATGCAACAAGAAGTAGAAGCCAACTGAAGTGACCACGCAAGCAATGAGGCCACCCTTGAATCCATGTGCAATAATCATTTTCTGATTTGGCCCAAGTAGTTTCAGTCATATCACACCATGATTCTGACAAAAAAAATTAACAGAAGTGCTTTATTCTTGGGGTTTCTAATGAACTTTCTCTACTGCATTGGGATGGATATTTTGGGACTGTGGATATTGCTCCAAGTCAGCATTCAAATCAAATGGATTTGTCTTGGAGTAGGTTATTAGATGTAAACCTAATTTACATCTCCTTCATCATGCTGCATGTGGTGTGGTGCAGTCTTCTTGTAAAACATCTGAGTCTACCATATCACACACAATACCTTCATGCAAGCTGTGATAGCTGAACACTCATGAGCAGTGATGAACCATCTGGCCAAGGCTCCTGGTTTCAAAGTGCAACCCACTATCTTCCCTTTTATTTTACAGCATACTGTTTAAATTCTATGTCTGTTCAGACTTGCTGAATTTATTTCTAGACTGAATCACAGCACGATTTCCTTGCACAAACTGATTATAAACTTCAGGAACATAGTCTGACAGAAACTTCATATCACTGATGTAAAAAAGATACACAGCGGGCATAGCTGGTGCAGTCAAAGAAAAAAAAATGGTAGCAACATCTTTGCAACTGCCATAAGTTGGAGATCCCAGTTGCTTTCACCTTTCTGCTTTAATGAAACAATTAAGATGTTAATCATGCTGATATAATTATCCCAGAATGCAAAGGTTTGGAAAGGTGTCATTCCAAAATTGCAGAATCTATGCAATACATATTATATATTCGTCACTGAACTGGGGAAGTGATGGTTGTTAGACTTGTTGCTTCACTGTTTGGTACTGCATTTGAACATTCCTGGAGCTTGCTATTGGTAAGGTCTACATCAGTCTCATTCTCTTGTACCCATTTACAAAATGCTTGCCACCACAGCCTCGACAGAGCTTCCTTTACAAGCTTGTGGGCCTTCATTCCACAGTTGTATGATTTTCCTTTTAGTAAATTGCTTGCTGGGTTTTTACCATATATATGCAATTCTATGACGATGTCTTCCAGACCCCTCTTCATAACTTCTTTCCACCTAATGGTAGAGAGTACACTTATAAAGTTTGCGGACGATACCGAGCTGGGAGGGGCTGCAAGTGCTTACTAGGATAGGATTAAAATGCGAAAATGATCTGGACTAACTGGAGAAATGGTCTGAAGTAAATAAGACAAAATTGAATAAGGACAAATGCAAAGTACTCCATTTAGGAAGGAACAATCAGTTGCACACGTACAAAATGGAAAATGACTGCCTAGGAAGGAGTACTGTGGAAAGTGATCTGGGGGTCATAGTGGACCACAAGCTAAATATGAGTCAACAGTGTAACACTGTAGCAAAAAAAAAAAAAAAAAAAAAAAAAAACAGCATTCTGGGATGTATTAGCAGGAGTGTGTAAGCAAGACATGAGAAGTAATTCTTCCACTCTACTCTGAGCCACTTTTCAGGAAGGATATGGACAAATTGGAGAGAGTCCAAAGAAAAGCGAAAAAAATGATTAAAGGTCTAGAAAACATGACCTATGAGGGAAGATTGAAAACATTGGCTTTGTTTAGTCTGGAAAAGAGAAGACTGAGAGGGGGCATAACAGTTTTCAAATATATATAAGGTTGTTACAAGGAGGAGGAAGAAAAATTGTTTTTCTTAACCTCTGAGGATAGGACAAGAAGCAATGGTCTTAAATTGCAGCAAGGGAGGTTTAGGTTGGACATTAGGAAAAACTTCCTTACTGTCAAGGTGATTAAGCTCTAGAATAAATTGCCTAGGAAGGTTGCAGAATCTCCATCACTGGAGATTTTTAAGAGCAGGTTAGACAAATACATGTCAGGAATGGTCTAGATAATACTTAGTCCTGCCATGAGTGCAAGGGACTGGACTAGATGACCTCTCATGGTCCCTTCCAGTCCTATGATTCTGTGATTCTCAAGACTGTTTTCTGAAATTCCTCTGTGGACCTCTATTGAATTATTTTGGTCTTACAATATATAGTCTTATCAAACATCAAGATGTAATCTTTGCCAAGTATCCTAGACATCTTGCTGACATTACGATGAAACTGTGCTCCATTCAGTAGGTGATACGGGCAGCAATGGACATTACCCAATAGACGTTATTGATGGTACAGTAGATGAAATGATCACAATAAAAGCTGTCCATCTTGGTACTTGCAGAGCATTCATCTTTTCAAACTCCACCTGAAATAGCTTGGTTGGGCAGCATCTTAAAATTATCCATTGCAGATCAAGGTTGGCAGCTTGTCAGCAAGACTCAATATCTGTATACCAGTTACTTTTTACTTGAAATTATATCAAGCTAAAATTAAGGCACCCTTTATCCATGTTTTATAGCTGTAAAATATGATGTTGAAAAAACGTTCTTTTTTGTTTTTCTTTAGAAATTATGCTGTCTAAATGGAGCATAAATTACACATATAGACAATACAACAAACAAAGAACGTATTTAAAGTAAAATTGCCATAATGAAATCAATATAGGAGGAAATCAATGTATAATTATATCCATGTTACATGGAGGCATTACTTTGATTATTCCAAAAAAATTGTGAAGGCAATTTGACATGATTTAGAAAAGCATCCATAATTCTCACTGTTACCACTGTAACCACTTCTGCTCCGGGCTGGAAGAGCTGATTCCCGAGACAACCAGCAGGAGGCGCCATGCCGGTGAGTCCTCGCTCTGCCACACTCCCAAATATATTATTTTTAAAAATCATGTTATGTGAGCCAATCTCATCATTTTTTTGTCCTGATCCATAACATACCATATCCTCTCTAAAATCACTCTTGGCGGCTAATCCCTTCACAGGTTCAAACTCCAGAAGACAAGTAAGCCTCCCTGTAGCGAGGTGGTCACTCCGCTCCAGCTCTGAAGGGGTTAAAGCATGCAGCAGGGAAAAGGTAGGCTGATAGGGAAAGCAGCCACAGTTGTGGCCAGCTTAATCAGGGCCCAGCTGGCCCTTATAAGAGGGCTGTGGGCCAGAAGCTAGAGGTCTCTCTCTCTCTCTCTCTCTCTCTCATCCATATACAGGACAAACCATTTTTGTCAGACACTAATAGATGGGTCAGATTCTGCTCTCACAACAATGTAATTCAGGAATAACTTTTGAGGTCAATGGATTTCAATCCGTGTAAACCTGCTGTGAAAGCAAATTCAAACCAATTGTTTCTCCGAATTCTACCCCAGTGTCAGCCAATGACTCCTGGTGATATTCTGATGACATTACTTGGAAATTATTGGTGGTATTACTCCATAGGACATGGGACTGGAAGGGATCTCCTAGGTCATTGAGTCCAATATCCAGTTCCCTGCTATCAGGAAACTCCATCATATAATGCCATTTATGAACTTATTACCTGTTAAAAGTAGTTAGGTTATTTGACCCCCACAGCTCCTACTGGAAGGCTGTTTAAGAACCTCATTCTGATGAGATAGAAACTTCCTTATTTCCTGTTTAAATTTATTCATGGCCAGTTTACAGCCATTCATTCTTGAACTGGCACTGGTTGTTAGCTTAAATAGCTTTAATTAATAGCCCATTAATAGCCCCTTCTGAGCTTTCATTCTGCTAGGCTAAACAAGCCAAGCTATTTCACTATGTTCAGACTAGTACCCCAATTTTTCCCATTTCTACTTGTCTTATTTTCGAACATGAGCTTTCTGGAAAAGTAACACAAATGAGGCTTACTTATCCAATTCCTACAGCTGACGTCTTTGGTTTTAGAGATACTAATATGGGTCAGAAAATGTTTTTGAAAGTAGCATACTCAGAGAAATTTATGTACTGTGTATCCCTTTAATACTATCTTATCCAAACTTTAAAATACCTTGTTTAAAGCAGGGAAATAGCAGTAAAGTTCAAGAATTCCCTGGGGAGAGACATGAACCCAAATGTTAATTGATAAAGGTCATCATTACAACCTCTTGTAATCACAAGTGTAACATTGAAACAACAGTGTATACTAGAGTCAGTTTGCCAAAGCTTGTGGAAAGCCTCAAGAAATGGAAAAAAACCCAACCCTTTAATCTTATTGAAATCAACATCGCTGATGCTGATTTTAATAGATCCTCTAGGCAGGGATCTTTTATCTTCATTTGTAGGTGAAGTGCCATGCAAATAATTTGCACTATATAAACAAACAAACAATAGCTACAATACATAAAAAAAATTTAATGAATTCAAAATTAAAAATATTTCATATCAATCCTGTTCATAATTCTGAAAACATTGGAAAAAGAAACATACCAAGAGAATGTATTCCAATTTGCTTAACATGCATAATGCAGTCACAAAAAGGTGATTTCCTTTCTAAAAAGCAGATTGTTTTTAAAATAGCTTACCAAATGACATTTTCTATCTGTGGGGAATATTAGATTAGATGACCCTAGTCATGCTTTGGTTTGCAATGTATCTGTATTTAGACCAGTGGGGGTCCGCAGACTATATGTAAGATTTCCAAAGAGATCCGTACCTCCATTCAAAACTTTGTAGGGGTCTGCAAATGAAGGAAGGTTGAAAACTATTGATGTAGACCAATAGTTACAAATTTGTTTAGCATATTATGGGCTACATTTATTTTACAGGAACATATTTCAGTTTATTAGTTGTTGGTATTTGATTAATTTACATTCTCTTTGTGGAGTATCATTGGTCACAAGATATGAGTTTGTTTCTGCTCCCTGACTGGATGAGAGATTTTTAATGAACTGGAGGTCGGAAATCAAAGAGATTTCAAGATGACTTAGCAAAGTTTGTGCATATACATTTCTGAGGTTATCCCTTTCTGTGAACATTACTACAAACAGAAAAATAACTCCTGTGAATTCTCATGGAAAACAAAGTAAAAGGACCTTGAATACCATGAAAGTGAAGTTGGGGTTTTAAACTGAAGAAATGTCTGCAAGATTTTTTTTCCTCTCCACTATTCACAATGATCTAGTAGAAAAGCAATACAGCGGAGTGAATCTAAAATCCTACCATGCCAAACAGTGATAGCAACAAAAGTTAATCTCATACTGATTGTTGTATTTTGAGCAAATATTTCACTTTTTAAAAGGGTTTATAGCCTTGGTAACTTACAGAAGTGTACAATATATACAATCAAAAGATCTAGTGTTTGTCTAAAAACCAAATGTTTGTCCTTACTGGTAAGGATGTCTAACTTTTTAACCATCAGTGTTGTAGAAGTGACAGGCTGATTATATTTCTGGTGTGTTTGGTGGGAGTAGGGAAGGTTATTGGGTTTTCTTCTGTCTGTAGTTCTTTTTTTCCTTCTTTTAATTTGACCTCTAGAATCCAACCTGTAGCAGCACCAGCATCATTTATTCCAGTGGCTCTCCACCTTTCTAGACTACTGTATTCCTTTCCCGAGTCTGATTTGTCTTGCATACCTCCAAGTTACACCTCACTTAAACCTGACTTGCTTACAAAATCAGACATAAAAATACAAAAGTGTCAGAGCAAATTATTGCTGAAAAATTGTTTACTTTCTCATTTTTGCCATATAATTATAAAATAAATCAATTGGAATATAAATATTGTACTTACATTTCAGTGTATAGTATATAGAGCAGCATAAACAAGTCATTGTATGAAATGTTAGTTTGTACTGACTTTGCCAGTGCTTTTTATGTAGCCTGTTGTAAAACTAGGCTAATGTCTAGATGAGTTGATGTACCCCCCCTTGGAAGTCTTCTGCGTACCCCCAGGGGTACATGTACCCCTGGTTGAGAACCACTGCTTTATTCTATCGCACTTTAGCAAACTCAAAAGTATAATTTTCCAGCAACATTGGAAAAATAGAGCAGGCCAGTAAGCAGGTATTTTGTCATCATCAAAAGGGAGAAATACAGTTACAGTACTATTTTAGACCCCATATAAGTCCATTTGCAGCCTCAAGGAAGTCCCAGATTGAAATAGTACTCCAAGGAGAGCAAAGATCACTTAAGTGTAGTATCACTTTAATCTAGTACAGGGATCAGCAGCCTTTGGCACGCGGCCCGCCAGGGTAAGCCCCCTGGCAGGCTGGGCTGGTTTGTTTACCTGCCGTGTCCACAGGTTCGGCCGATTGTGGCTCCCACTGACTGCGGTTCGCCGCTCCAAGCCAATGGGGGCTGCGGGAAGTGGCGCGGGCCGTGTGATGTGCTGGCCCCCGCTTCCAGAAGCCCCAATGGCCTGGAGCGGCGAACTGTGGCCAGTGGGAGCTGCAATCAGCCCAACTTGCTGACGTGGCAGGTAAACAAACCAGCCTGGTGGGCCACATGCCAAAGATTGCTGATCCCTGATCTAGTAAAAGATTTTTCCATCTCTAATTGATGCCATACGGAGTTATTGTGAAGATTCTTTAGTTAATGTCTGCACAATTCTTTGACCACAAGTACTGTTAAAGTGCTAAGCATTATTATCCAATTATGTAATCAATCTAAACTTTAGTAACAATAAAGTAACTTCCAGTTCCAATTATGCTAACGAAAGTGCAAAAAACGTGCATCCAGAAGTTCCTATGACATCCAGGACTGGTGCAATACCTTAGGGAACCCCTAGCATCACAGTAGCTGTTCACAAGCAAGTGATTTACCTAGGGCTAGATTGTGCCTATTAGACATAGATTTGTGTTGGGGGGCAATGCAGATCTGCACTGCCCTAAGAGGTGCTGTTACTCTAGACATGTCACCCCAAGCTCAACAGCATATAGAAGTGTGCATGCTACACCTCCACATAGAAGCTCACAGGAGGCAGTTTATGGAAATCTCCATATCCTCAGGGCTCCTTCCGCAAAAGCAGCCAGTGCTGGCACCAGCACAACCGAGGATGCAGTGTACCAGCTCCTCCATACAGCTCCCCACCAGACCCAGAGTAACAAGCAAGGGCAATGGGACCTGTAACTCTTCTCCTCCTGTACATGGGATACAGCAGCACCAGCAGAGAGGAACCATCACCTCCTGCTGAAATCCTTCATTCAAATCAAACTTGGAGTCTGGATTTTTCACCTGATTTGCAGTATGCCCATGAGTACTTGGTTCCCCTTCATGCTGCCTCTCTTCTACTGTTTTGTCCCCCTCCCCTCTCCCCCCCACCCACTCCTCCCCCCGCCCCCAGCTATCCCACTTCATTCTTTGCCCACTACATGTCTCACTTCCCCTTTCTTCTACCTCTCTCCCACTTTACTCAACTCCTCTCTATTACTCTAGCAAACTCTTCCTCCTAGCCACTCCAACACATCACCTCCCACAATAACCCCCCAAGCCCCACCCAAAAACTTTTTTTAAAAAGATATAGAACTAAAATGATGTGTGCTCATCATCATTTTGCTTGTAACATTGTAACATACAAGGACTGTTTCTTCCTAGGTTTGTCCAGCACAAAGCACAATCAAGCCTTTGGGTACAGCCGCAATACAAATAAACCATAATACGAGGGTGCAATATGCACTTCCCTACATGGTTGGTCAGTGTAGGTCTGACCATGGCTCTGACTTCTTCCCATACAGGCCAGCACCACAGCCAGAGAGAGCAGTCCTTGGGCAGGCTCCTCATGGCACACCCAAAAGCCAGGAACAGTCTGGCCACGAGTCTCTTCTTGCAGCTTTAGTGCTCCATGTACCATAATTGTATAAAATCATTCCTAATGTGCACTGGTTATAATATTCATCTAAGTTTTTTTTTTTATGTTGTAGCTTTAAACATTTTTAAGCACTATAAAGTTAAGGACTCAATAAATCAACCCTGCTATTGCAGATTTCCAAGGCTCTCAAAATATTATACAGATATAACAAAATAGTAATATACATATTGGGCCAATTTCTGCCCTCATTTACTCCCATAATATCTCCTTGAAGTCAATGGGGTTACAATGAGGCCACTATACAGAGATCACTTTTTTACCACTGATAAAAATATGTCTATACTGCATTCATGGAGTGCAATTGCAGCTCGTGTGGAGAGAGTCAAGCTAACTTTAATGTAGCTCACATACCACTGTAGCGATGCAGTAGGAGTGTGGGGCAGCTGCGTGAGTAATTACCCAGGGTTCTAAGCAGGCTTGTACAGCCCACGCAGAAGAACTTGCTGCCTCAGCTTCAGCTCCAGTACCCAAGCTAGCTAGTTTAAAGCTACCTTGGGCCTGTCTTCTCAAGCTGAAAATCACACTGTGTGACTGAATTATAAACATATCCACAGTCACCTCCAGGATGAAGCACAGCAACTGGTGAACAGGAGAAAACATCACAACTCATTACACAACAGTTGGAGGAAGTGAGGAAGAAGACTATATCTATTTGAAGTTACAGATGATCTCAGTAAAACAGAAAGTAATTAACACTGGTCTGTCACTGCCAAATTCGAGCTCAGGTAACAGCCTTTTCCTGGAAAATGTCACAGTATGTTTATGATCACATCTGAACAAGATCTTAGTTTGATTTTATCGGATCTGAAAACAGGCTGATAGGGGCCCATAACACCATGGTGGGGAAATGGCTCAATACTAGTCATTATTGCTTCACTGTTTACCTTTGTGACTGATATAGCAAATGCATGCGATCTCTTTGGCGACCATATTCCATTTATAAATCGCTGTGGATAAGGGATTGTATGCAATTCCAGGAAGAAGAGGGTTACCACAGCTCCTCCAGCAACTAAAAAATAGTGTGTCGGGTGGGGTGCGTGTGAATCACTTGGGTTTTAAACACCTCTGGAGATGTACCACCTCCTGGGCAAGGTTTGCAATTACTGGTTCAGACTTGGTTTTTCAGAGACTAACAGACCTAGAAAGGGCTTTTGTCATAAAATGGCTGAATATAAACTGACACAGGACCCTCTTTCTGATCCAGCAAATGGACAGAATCTTTTTGCCCCAATCATAGTGGAAGAGTTGGAAAGAGTTTGTCTTACTAGGACACCATAAGACTAATGGGTAACTTATGGTAAGCTCTTAGGAGGCGTATGGGGACTGACTTTTTTTAAAATGTTTTCTCTGCAATGCTTTTACTTGAAGAATAGATGTATTTTTGCTTTGTGAAGGCTGGTCGGTAATTGGTATATACTGTAATAGCCCCGGAATGAGTTTATCCATAGGTACTGGACCCTGTTAGACCTGCTGTGGAAATCACAGTGAGGTGCAGAGGGACTGCAGGACTAAACCCTTGGTGTGGAAGGAGAGAAATACAGGTCTCCACTTTATAATAAGTTTCAGGCTCTGAGCCATCACCTAAGTGGGTGTCCTCAAGGAAGACCAGGAGATGGAGTCAAAGATGCAGTTAACCCTGAAATTGTGACAAACTTATTCTACCCTTATTTATTTGTTTTATCCAACTTTTGTATTTTGCCATCTGTATAAATTATGAGCTCCTTGGGGCAGAGACTGTTTTTTTTTTTTTTATTTACAAGTGTGTACAGTGGCCAGCACAATGGGGCCCCAATCTCTGGTTGGGGCCAATATGTGGTGCTGAAATATAAACAACAGAGCTGAGAGGAAAACTGTTTTCCCATTCCATGAGAATTTTCCAGAGTTTGAAATGATTTCTTGCCCAAATCAGGATGAACGGCATAGTCTAAAAAATTTCACAAATTGAAAATTAAAAAAGAAAAGAGATTTGGATCAATGAAAACATTTAATTGATGATTTCAAAACATTGTTTCAATTTTGACTTTTTCTACTATAAATAAACTAAAGTTTCTAAAAGAAAAGTCAGTTCAAATTGGAAAAAACAACCTTTTCATTTCAAAATTGTCAAAACAGGATGTTTCAAACATTTCAATTTTTTTTTCAAAAAAAAAAAACAAACAAAAAAACCAACAACAAAACCCTGTGTAGTAAGATTTACCAACACAACACTTTCTTGGGATCTCTTTCAGTTTAAATCCATAACATTCTTCAATGGAAATAAATTGTTTAATAGGAAAGAAAACTCTTGATCAGCTCTAACAAACAACAAACTTTACCTCTCGTGATAATCGCTGCAAAGCTAGTTTGGAAATTTTGTCTCAGACAAGACCTGTTGCTTCATACCAAACAACATCCCCTTGAATTTTTCTTTGAAATTAACCTTTATGACAAATTTAATGTACAGTCAACTTTTATTATACCAAATAAATCAATAAGTTAATTAAATAAAAAAGCTGAAATACTATTGTTTTGCAAACTTTGTTAACTCTTACTGAAGCACACTGTAATCCATTAACCTAATTTAAAAATATAAAATCTGATTACACAGCCAGGAATATGACATTTGTGATTTCACTGCATTTTCTATTCTTAGCCAACCATTTGCCCCAATGACATAGTATCTCAATTGGCAGATGGATCACTCTCCTGGAAAAATACAGGACATACTGAAATTTCTGCTTTATTCGATATATAAAATGCTTTAACAGAAAAATCTTTGAATTGTTTTGGAAAAAATATTCAATCAATGTTTCCTCCTGGAGTGATTCTGGAGTTTGCAGGGTTTTAAAATGAAGCTTGCCATTTTCGCCCTAGCTGTAGCATCTAAAATTTCTTTATTTTTTGTAGTCCAAAGTAAATCTCTTAATGATGCCTATTACAATAGAAATGTATTATTGATATACTTTTTTCATTATATTTTAAATTAGTTGGGTGTGTGTATTATGAAAGGGAGTATTAACTACAGCACATTTTCAACCTATTCATGTGATTTTTGGAACTGAATGTTTTGTGGTTCCAATTTTATTTAGATATCAGGCAGCTGGCCTATCCAGATTTGCTGAACAATAGTTTTGGCATCTACAGTATCCTTTTGTGTTTCTTGGGATATGGATAAGGGCCCCGATCCCCCACCCACTAATATCACTATTACAGAATCATGTATTATCAAATCCCAGAGAGCTGACAGTCATTAAAATGGAAAACCATGCCCAAAAGATGGATCCTGCTAAAAGATAACTGATGGAAATGATAGCATCTGATAGATGTGTTTTCCCAGTACAAATATACACACTCTATATATAGTGCAAACTTTCCCTCATTGTGGGGTTTGGCTGTATGGGTAGCTCAAGTAATACCAATTAAACACACATCTTGGCCTAAAATTTCTCCCCAAATTTAGCCATTTGTTGGAGTTTCCTCACAGGCTCTTTCTGACAAACATCCCAGTTGCCTCTGGCCAGAGAGACAGCTCCAACCTGCCCCGCAAAACCTCTGAGTCACTTTAGATCTTAAGTAGAACACTGGGCCCAATTCATTGTTGTCCTGCACCTTTGGAGACATTTGCACCAGTGTAAAGTGGGTGCAAAATGCTTAGAAATCAGAAGGGTAGTGTTTCTCAGTCCCTTTGCACTGGTGTAAATGACTCCACAAGGTACAGGACACTGACTCTAGCTGTCTCCGTACAGGGGCTTTGTAGTACTGTATGTGAAGGAAGGTATAAAAAATTGTCATTGCATTTTTCTTGTTCAGCTCACTGTCTTTTTCCTTTAACTTGCCTGCTTATGAAGAGAGAGGGCCATTCAGATCCATCCTGTATTCAGAGCTATTAAACATTTAGCATTGCAGACCCTAATGAACTAATGAGATAAAAAAGCTTCAATATTTTGGTTTACCATTCCACACTCAGAGACAAGGTGTGTTAGATAATATCTTTTATTGGAACAACTTCTACTGGTGAGAGAGACAAGCTTTCGAGCTACACAGAGATCTTTCCCCATCTGGGAAAGGGACCCAGAATGTCTCAGCTAAATACAAGGTCGAACAGATAGTTTAGCATAAGTAGTTAGCACATCTTCTAAGGGACCATTCAAGATGAAGTTGCACGTTAAGACCGCTTTCGTCATAGGACAATAAAGGGGGGCTAGTGGGTTACAGATTGTTGTAATAAGCCTAAAAGCCAGTGTCTTTCTTAAGACCATGACTTTTTTATGTAGAGAAAAGTTATTAATTTAAGGTCCCAGAACCATGAAACCAATGATATATCAAGATATTTCCTCACCCACCTTTGTGTCTCTATGAATTCACCACATAGTTTTGGATCAAATATTTTTTTTAGGACTGAGATGCTATTAACAAATCTGAGGGGTGGGTGGGTAGGGAGCCTTCCCTATAACCTTTAGCCCAGCTGGGCACTCACCTGGGATTAAGGAGATCCAGGTTCAATCTCCACCTCTGCCTGATGAGTTCATCTAATTGAACTAATCACAAGTCTCTACTGTCAACAGACCATAGTGCAAACAGCAGAAGGTGACAGCAAATGGTTTTCCACTAGGTAGGGTGAGAAACAAGGATATGTTGGGCCCAAGTTTTTTCAGCATGTATGAGGAATTTAATATGAGACAAGTCCTGGAAGGTTTTGATAAAGTAGAAAGAGCTGGGATTTCCACTGGTGAACTCCTTTTAACTGACCTTAGATATGCTGGTGATGTGATGCTGTTTGTTGCAACCATTAATGAAATGCAATGACTGTTGGAGACTGAAAAACAGTTAGAAAAAATATGGACTATCCCTGAATGTGGCAAAAACATTATGTATGTTGACACAAACAATAACAAAAGTATGTAAGTAGACATCACAATCAACAGCCAAGCTGTACATGCAGTAGATGAATTCAGTTCTCTGGGATGATACATATCCATCCAAGGATGTTGTTCCAAAGAAATTGGAAGAAGACTAGGAATGGTTCACTCATCCACAGCCTCCAATTACAAAAGTGGAAAAAGCACCTGGCATCTCAATGTATGAAGGTTCAGTTGGAGAAAAGCTTAATAATTTCCCTAGCAACTAATGTATGTGAATTGTGGGAAACTAATGCTTCTAACAAGAGGAAAAATAAAGTTCTGGACATGTGGTGCTGGCAAAGATTCTTGCGTATCTCCTGGATGGAAAAGATGATGAAGGCTTATATTAAAGAAATAGTACTAGAGAGAAGTGGACTCCATTTTCAGAAATCAACAGGGTACAAACTTATATACTTTGGCCACAGGGGCATAGAGATGGAGATAATCTCAAGAAAGTTATCATGGAAGGACTGGTGCTGGGTCGTCATAGTAGGGGAACAATCAGTGAAGAGCTGGATAGATGGTGTGTCAGTTCACTGGCAGCTTAGTTGCTGGGGGTGTGAAGTTAGCAATGGATCGAGAATATTTTAAAAAATTCTGCTATGATGTCACCAGTGTTCAGATATGAATAAATGGGCTTCACATACTTCTACGTCTCAAGAGTGTCCCAACCACAGGGCTACGGTATATTCTGTTTGAAGCTATTTCCTTTTTTATAAATAGTCTCTAGAACAGGTATTTGAACTGGGGTCTCCAACTTCCCAGGTAAACACCCTAACCAACAGGCTACAGAGTTGTTTTCATGCTTTTTTCCCTGGGTGAATTATTATTATACATTCTAGACACTAGCAAATTGTCATTATAAAAGATTATGAAATGCCACTATGAATAACTATTTTATATATTAAAAATTGCTAGATTTTTAACTCAGTTGCACCAAAATAGTTATTCATAGTGGCATTTCATAAATATAAATAATTTTGGGGTTCTTTTTTATCTTCTGGATTTTAGTGCCTTTAGTGTTTTCTCTACAACTGTGAGGGCTAAAAAACTTACTTAAAAATGAAACTGAGATGCTCTTCTATTCCCAGGAGTCCAGAAGATGGAGCTTTAAGAAAAGAAACATCCAATATTTTGAGACTTATGATACAATGGCAAGAGTTGTCTTTTCTTATGCTTGTCTGGTGTGCAAGAAACTCTAATATCTATTCATATAACTTCTGTCTAATGTTATACTTTCATGAATGTATTAGCATATTTAAATATGTAAAATTACCAGCATAATAATAAATTAATAAAAACATTTAAAAAAGCTACAAGGCATAAAGGATATGTAGTGGATGATGTAAGGGGAAAATCCTTGTGAGACTATTCTTGTATGTATTGCAGGATCTTATATAAAATGCATATCCAAAGTAAATTTGAATTCTTATTACATTGTGTAAGGAGAAAAATATTATAAATGTGAAGGATCTCAGCTAGCTCTACAAAACAGAAAAGTACTACTTTTTTTTTTATTATTTTAATCTACCAAGAAACTTCTCATATGGAAGAGACCCAATTGCATAAAACTAGATCCAGAAGGAGGGTGGTCATCACGTTTCCTATAAAAATATTTTATCTTTCTCTCCTAAATTAAGGCTAAACTAAAAATACATTTATATATGAAAAAGGGGTTCAATTTTAAAAAAGTAAAACTTATTTCACCAGCTTCAAAAACAAAAAAGCCAAAAAAACCCAAAGCTATTCACTTGGGAGAAAAAATAATACATGACTAAATATAACGGCATTGACTTATGATTAAATATTAACATGCCAAATTGAACCAAAACAATTTTTAAAAAAGTAAACTTTGAAAAAATATTTTCTATTAACCAAATGGCTTAGAAGTGGGATGTTGGGGGAAAAAATAATACTAAAATCTTAAAACTTTGCACAGTGTCTTTTTGCTAAAAGTTGTTTGTTTGTTGATTCAGTGGTTGTAATTTTAAGGTGCAGATGGTGAAATTGACTATAACAGTGGTTTACTGCTCCTGCTCTCTCTCTCTAGAGTTTTAAGTTCAAATTGCACCTATAAAAAGGGGTAATTAGTCCTTTCTGTTTTATTGCTGTTAGGGGAAAGGAAGCAGTTTCAGTTAACTACCATCTAGACACCGCTCCAGATTAAATATCCTAGATTCAGTACCTTATACTGTCTTTTAAATACCAAAGTGAGAGTTCAAAAAAAGTAGGAAATGTCACCTTCCCAAACATTATGGACTATTAATTATATCATTGTAGTCAAATTTCTCAGTGCAATTAGTTGACAAATATGCATATCAGTCTTTAAGAGAAACTGTGAGTAGGAATAAGGTTGATTCTGTCTTAATTTGTCTTAATAAAAGGAGTGAGTGCATGAAGAAAATTGAACAGTTATCTCATAACCAAAATGATATGGAACAAAATAAACAAAAAAACTGATTATTTTTAAAATAAGCACAGGAAAACAATAATACATGTGTTTCTTTTTACACACACACACACACATATATTTGTTATTTGTTATTAATTAGTTCATTAATTCCCCATATAAAACAGGTCCCTATAAAGTGCTGAGCACTCTTTGGTGGCACTAAACACTGATTATTGCCATTGGCTTTGGTGGGAATAGAGGGTGCTCATCAATATTTTGCAGGATTGAGGCAACAGTTTCTTTTACTGTCTCTTGTGAATGCAGAAATGGAACTGGTGTTTTCAGCATTACTGATGATGGAGACACAGAAAAAATAGTTGAAAATGGCTTTTAAATCCTTTTCTTCCCCCAGATTGTAGATAATGTAAAAAAAAGAATCATTTGGGGGAAGGGGTGAGCTTGTGTGTGGATTTTTGTGCCTTTACTTCTTTCAAAACTTTTATTTAAACAATGCCAAAAAATCATTCCCCCACCAATTTTTTCTTACCCCATTCTCCCCAAAATGTTTGCTAGTAAATAAATAATAAAACCTGATTGCATTTTAGATCTTTAAAAAAAAATATATTGAAAACAAAATCCCCCCAAACCCAGCTCCCACAATAGATCCATTTTGAATCTGCTGAAACAACAAGTAAAACCAACAATTTTTTGGCGGGGGGGGGGGAGAAATCGGGGAAACATTTTGAAGAAAAATAGTCAATAAATGTGCATCTGCGTGCATGTGGAGGTGAAGGGAGGAATGGAAATGAGAGAGGGGAGTCCACCACACACGTCATGGAATTGTGCACGCTTTTGCCAGTGGTGAATTTGCCCTGTATATGTATTTACCAGGATGATACAAGATATTGTGACCAGTCAGCCAAACTTTCTGCATTTCTAAGTGCAATTTGAAAATTCAAGATGCATAATTTCCATTACTGTTAGCAGGGTGAGATTAGACTAGAATTATGGGCTGTCTTCAAATCTTGCTGATGCTTCATCATAATTCTAGAATTCTAACTTTTCTTTCTATCCACAGAAAAATGCTGAAATACTTCCCCAAGTCTCCATCTCCTGTCTCATTTACCACCTTTCTTTCTCTTTGGCCTCCCTGACACTCACATTATCGTGTCCCGCACATTCAAAATGAGCTGCTAAACTCATTTTACTTGCCTGTCATTCTGACCAAGTCCCACTTCCTCCCCCACTTTGAAATCCTCCATTGGTTCTCCCTTTTCTACCATATAGAGCCCAAGCTTGTTTCCCGTGTCTTCAAGGCTCTCCCCATCGTTTCAGCCCTCTCTGGTATCTGCTCTTATCTCTTGCAATATCCTCTTTCCACTCTGCCACTTATGCCAACTCTCTCCATTCTTCCCCACAACCATATCTGCGCTTTTTCCTGTGCTGTCCCTTCCTCAAGAGTCACTTGTTTCATGATGCATACAAGTAACTTGACAGATGAGATGGGGTTAAAAAAAAATTTATACACACATACCCACTCCCCTTTGTATGCCAGGTAACTTGGGGCAACAAAAGAAAATGGAACTGACAGTACATTGCCTATCATCACCCTGAATCATTGTACTTGCATGTCAAATCCATTGTCCCTTCCCCGCACCCTGAGTGTGTAAGGTCTTTGGGTAAGAAAGCACCAGATCTTTCTATATGTTTGTACGTCTGGAAAAGCAGGGGCATCCTGATTTGGGGTTCTTGGCACAATATAAACAATAACAACATGCAGTGACTGGCTTGTGTCTTCTTGGCTCAGCATGGCAAGGTACTAACAGTATATGCCTACTGCTTGAAAGTTCACAGAGAATTTTTTGCAAGAGACTGGATTGATTTTCCAGTATACTTGTGTCTGTATGAGAGAGCACACTAAGATTTAAAAGTCAAATGCAAAAATCCCCCATCTTCATACAAAAATAAAATAAAAATATCATCTGATTTCACTGGTAACATCCAACCATGTTTGGCCATCAGGCAGAGACTGTAAGAGTTTACACTGCCCAGTGCCCACTATGTACTACTTCCGTCTGTAGTAACAGTAACAGCTTTATTGTATTGCTTAGAATGATGTGTATGACTGTGATGTATTTCATTTATCTAAATGGTGTCTATTTAGGAGATCCACTTTCCAGTTCAGGTGCCTCACTCTACATCATAGCAAAATATTCTGAGGAATTTGCCACTGGAAAACATCCCAGGAAGTACTTTTATGAAAGTCAAAGATTCATAGGTTCTAAGGCCAGAAGGAACCATTGTGATCTTCTAGTCTGATGTCCTGTATAACACAGGCCACAGAACCTCTCCAAAATAATTCCTAGAGTATAGCTTTTAGAAAAAAACATCTAGTCTTGATTTAAAAATTGTCAGCGATGGAGAATCCACCACTAGCCTTGGTAAATTGTTCCGATGATTGTGGTGGATTCTGTCACTGACAATGATGCACTCTAACCTTATGAAAAGTGCTATAGAATATAGCAGAAAGTGATAACCTTTCAATAACATTTTTGTCCCAGCTGAGTATAATATCGCTCTTATAGAATTTTTTAGGAAAGTAAAATAACCTATAGAACAGAGATACTAGTTTACTGAATTCTACAGGCATGTAGAGTAATTTGTATAGAACCCTACTCATTTTCCATAGAATCCTTCTGGTTTAACATCTCTTTTAGGTCCACAAAAAAATGGCCAAATTGTACACACCCTTTTGCAATCCTTGACCCATGTCACATGACTGGGGATAGGAAATAAAATCCAGTCTTTTACCAATACCACTGTGTATCACACTTTTACTAGATGTGTTCTGAAGAAAACTGAATATTTAGTCAAATAGGAGTCAATGAAGTTCCTAATTATGGCAAAGAACTAGAAAATAATTCTTACACGTTTCACTGGAATTAAGTGACGTAGAATAGAAATCTAAGATGGTAGAATCCTCTTCATTGCTGCATGTGATACAGGTTCAAAGATACTAGAGAGCTATAATACCAATGGCTGCATCCAAGGGGCTCCACAGGACTAGACAAAGTCATTTTACAATTCAATACTTTGAAAACTAAAAGGACATTCAATGAAATTAAGAAGATGGGATATTCAAAATTGAAATGCAAAAGGAAATACTTTTTAGCATAATGTATTTAGGGGATCTCATTCCTACAGGAAATCATTGAGATCAAGAATTTAACAGGATTCTACAAAGGATTATATGTTTATATAGATAACAAGCATATCCAGTTATCGTAACTGACAACAAATTTTGGAAGTGATATTAAACCTTATGCTTCAGGCTCTAAGACAAAAGCAGGATGACACCAATATGGGGGGCAGATTATCCCACATCTGCCCACTGTGGGGTTCTTATACCTTCTTCTAAAGCATCTGGTGCTGACCACTGTCAGAGATAGAATACTAGACTAGCTCTTCCTAACTGTTTCTTTCAGTGAGCACAGTGGCTCGCGGGCATTTGTAATGTGATTCAAAGTTTTTGTGGGTAAATTTCTGGTCTAAATCCACCTTATACTGGCAGAGAGGTGACCAAAGTTACCATTTGGTAATTACTGAGTATGGCGTATATAATAAGAGTTTGGTGGGCTCAGTTCAGCCTTTTTGAGAGATGCCCATAGCACAAAAAAGAAACAATTGACAAAAGTTGTTTGTAGGTTCATCTGAGAGGATTATTCTGTTCTATTTCTTATTACAATGCTCATCATTGCAGGACTGAAGGGACACAGAGACGTCTAACATTAGTCCTATCCAGATGAGTGAAGACACCAGCAGGGCAAAGGGGAAAAGCTACCACCCGATCTATGGAAAATGAACTTAGGCCTGGTCTACACTAGGCGTTTATGTCGAAGTTAGCGCCGTTACATCGAATTAACCCTGCACCCGTCCACACCGCGAAGGTATTTAGTTCGACATAGAGGTCTCTTTAATTCGACTTCTGTACTCCTCCCCGACGAGGGGAGTAGCGCTAAATTCGACATGGCCATGTCGAATTAGGCTAGGTGTGGATGGAAATCGACGCTAATAGCTCCGGGAGCTATCCCACAGTGCACCACTCTGTTGACGCTCTGGACAGCAGTACGAGCTCGGATGCTCTGAACTGCCACACAGGAAAAGCCCCGGGAAAATTTGAATTTGAATTCCTTTTCCTGTCTGGCCAGTTTGAATCTCATTTCCTGTCTGGACATCGTGGCGAGCTCAGCAGCACTGGCAACGATGCAGAGCTCTCCAGCAGTGATGGCCGTGCAATCTCAGAATAGAAAGAGGGCCCCAGCATGGACTGATCGGGAAGTCTTGGATCTCATCGCTGTGTGGGGCGATGAGTCCGTGCTTTCCGAGCTGCGATACAAAAGACGGAATGCAAAGATCTACGAGAAGATCTCTAAAGACATGGCAGAGAGAGGATACAGCCGGGATGTAACGCAGTGCCGCGTGAAAATCAAGGAGCTGAGACAAGGCTACCAGAAGACCAAAGAGGCAAACGGACGCTCCGGATCCCATCCCCAGACATCCCGTTTCTACGAGGCACTGCATTCCATCCTCGGTGCGGCCGCCACCACTACCCCACCAGTGACCGTGGACTCTGAGGATGGGATAGTGTCCACGGCTGGATCCTCGGACATGTTAGCGGACGGGGAAGATGAGGAAGGAGATGAGGAGGACGAGGCAGTCGACAGCGCTCACAACGCTGATTTCTCCGACAGCCAGGATCTCTTCATCACCCTTACAGAGATCCCCTACCAACCCTCCCCAGCCGTTACCCCGGACACAGAATCTGGGGAAGGATCAGCCAGTAAGTGTTGTAAAAATCTAAACATTTATTTGTAACAGAACAGGAATATTAACAATTTAAAAAATGGGTTTCTCATGATTAGTTTGATTAGCTTAACGGTTCAGTCATGGGCAGTGCAACTATTGAAAAAAAATCTAGCAATGTCCGGTTTTGCATGATTGTCCTGCCCAAGCCGCTCTACTGGTTAGTCACTGCTACAGCAGCTACAGTAAAATGCGGTCTATATGTCCGGGGATGGAGCAGAAATCCTCCTGTGACATCTCGAGGAAGCTCTCCTGGAGGTAATTGGAAATCCGCTGCATTAGGTTCTTGGGGAGAGCGGCCTTATTGGGTCCTCCGTAGTAGGACACGTTGCCACGCCACGAGACTATCAAGTACTCTGGAATCATTGCTCTGCACAGCATGGCGGCATACGACCCTGGTCTTTGCAGGCTTTCCCGGAGCATTCTCTCTTTCTCGCTGTCAGAGATCCTCATGAGGGTGATGTCGCTCATGATGACCTGCTTTGAATGAGGTAGGGGAATGTTAGTGTTGGGACTGCTTTGCCGTTCCTTTACAGAACTGTAACTGCTGGTTTGCAGCCACGCGGTGGAGGCGGGAGAGGGGCAGCCGAAAGGGATCGTTCCCGGGGACAGCCGCGAGGGTGTGGGACAGGAGCAGACTTCCTGCTTGCTGAATTGCTGGCAGCAGGGACCGACATTGATTTCAATGTGAAATGAGGCCATTGCTAATATTAAAGTTTTAAGCTGCCACAAGCCTACGGCTTACCATGTCTGCCTGCAACAGAAATTCCGTTCTCCTGAGAGGCTTCTCAAATGTGCTGTAGAAGACCCCAGGCACTGAATGCGAAGGCCGAGAATTCGACCTTGTGCTGAGTGCGCATGTGATAGGTGCTGTGCATGGTCTTGTTAACAGAGAAAGACTATGTTCTTTGTTCACAACTACATTTATCTTTCTGAGGAATTCACTCCCTTTTTCCCATTCCCACAGCCCCATCTGCGACTGTCTCACAACCTAGCCTGTCATCACACTCCCAGAGGCTAGCGCGGATTAGGCATAAGAAGAAGAGGACACGGGAGGACATGTTCTCGGAGCTTATAGCCTGCTCCAGAGCCCAGGCAGCACAGCAGACCCAGTGGCGGGAGAACTTGACCCGAATGCACCAAGCCAACATGGATCGGGAGGAGAGGTGGCGTCAGGAAGACCAGCAGGCGACTCAAACCCTGCTTGGACTAATGAGGGAGCAAACGGACACGCTCCGGCGCCTCGTGGATGTTCTGCAGGAACGGAGGCAGGAGGACAGAGCCCCGCTGCAGTCCATCTCTAACTGCCCTCCCCCGCCACCAAGTCCCATACTCCCCTCACCCAAAGTGCACAGAAGGAGAGGCGGCAGAGTCCCTGCTAACTCTCACTCCACCCCTGCAGAGAGCTCGAGCAGCAGAAGGCTCTCATTCCCCAAAATTTGACAAGTTCTTTCCTTCCCGCCTGACACAAGCCCCCGTCCAAGTTTCACTTTCCCAGTTCCATGTTTGGTTGATAATAAAAAATACGTTTCTGTTAACTACTGTTTCCATCATGTTCTTTTGGAGGAGGGGGGGATAGGGGGTTGGTAATTCGACAGGACAGTCACCTTTGGCAGGGTATATAGTCGGGGGCAGGCACAGCAGCAGGGCACATACATAGTGCAGTGATGCAGTGACTAGTTACCCTGGTTAGTCTGGGAGGTTGTTTTCATGTTATGTGGTGGGGGGTGGGTTGCTCTGTGACTTTGTGGCAGGGGAGGGCAGTTACAGATCTTAAGCGGCGGTCCTTAGGCAGGATCACAGAGCCACACAGCAGGGGATCTGTAACCGTCCTCCCCCTGCCACAAAGTCACATAGACCCCCCCATACACACAGTCCCTATCAGGAGGGGTGACAGGCTCCGTTGAAACAACCATCCCACCGCAGCGGAGCCTGTCAATCCTTGAGTTTAGAAGCTGCATTCGCGCCACTACAGTACACCCGCTCCGCACCACAGTCTGCGTCCCAGTTTTAAAAAATTCCCGCGAATACAGTATTAAAGAAAACGGTGTGCTTTAACAAAGTAGAACTATTTTTATTTTGAAACGTGTGTTGGAAGTGGGGTGAAGGGGGTATGTAACTGGATAGGATAGTCAACATTAACTGGGCAAAGAAACGGGGGCAGGTTTAGCTTCTCAATACACAAACTTTAAAGTCACAGGTTACCCTGCTCACTCAGGAACTTTGCTTTCAAAGCCTTCCGGATGCACAGCGCTTCCCGCTGGTCTCTTCTAATCGCCCGGCTGTCTGGCTGTGAGTAATCAGCAGCCAGGCTATTTTCCTCAACCTCCCACCCCGCCATAAAGGTCTCCCCCTTGCTCTCACAGAGATTGTGGAGCACACAGCAAGCTGCAATAACAATGGGGATATTGGTTTCGCTGAGATCACAGCGAGTCAGTAAGCTTCTCCATCTCCCCTTGAGACGGCCAAAAGCACACTCCACCACCATTCTGCACTTGCTCAGCCGGTAGTTGAAGAGTTCTTTTTCACTGTCCAGGGCGCCAGTATAGGGCTTCATGAGCCAGGGCATTAGCGGGTAGGCTGGGTCCCCGAGGATGACTATAGGCATCTCCACATCCCCAACAGTTATTTTGTGGTCCGGGAAGTAAATACCTTGCTGCAGCCGTCTAAACAGACCAGAGTTCCTGAAAACACGAGCGTCATGAACCTTGCCCGGCCATCCCACGTAGATGTTAGTAAAACGTCCCCTGTGGTCCACCAGTGCTTGCAGCACCATGGAAAAGTAGCCCTTTCTGTTAATGTACTGGCTGGCCTGGTGTTCCGGTGCCAGGATAGGGATGTGAGTTCCATCTATGGCCCCACCGCAGTTTGGGAATCCCATCGCTGCGAAGCCATCTATGATCGCCTCCACGTTTCCCAGGGTGACTACCTTTGGCAGCAGTACATCAACGATTGCCTTGGCTACTTGCATCACAACAACCCCCACGGTAGATTTGCCCACCCCAAACTGGTTCGCGACTGACCGGTAGCTGTCTGGCGTTGCAAGCTTCCACAGGGCTATGGCCACTCGCTTCTGGACAGTCAGGGCTGCTCGCATCCGGGTGTCATTGCGCTTCAGGGCAGGGGACAGCAACTCACAAAGTTCCAGGAAAGTTCCCTTCCGCATGCGAAAGTTTCACAGCCACTGGGATTCATCCCAGACCTGCAGCACTATGCGGTCCCACCACTCAGTGCTTGTTTCCCGTGCCCAGAATCTCCTTTCCACGGCATCAACATGACCCATTGCCACCGTGATGTTCTCGGCGCTGGGTCCCCTGCTTTCTGAGAGGTCTGTGCTACTCTCAGACTTCAGGCCATCACCGCGTTGACGTAGCCTCCTCGCCTGACTTTTCTGCATCTGCCTCAGGGAAAGGTGTATGATAAGTTGCGAGGCGTTGAGAGCGGCCACAACTGCAGTGATGGTTGTAGCAGGCTCCATGCTCGCAGTGCTGTGGCGTCCGCGCTGTCACTGACTAGAAAAGTGCGCAAACTGATTTCCCGCCGGCGCTTTCAGGGAGGGAGGGCGGGAGTGATGGACGGATGACGACAGTTACCCAAAAGCACCCTGGACACATTTTTTTTACCCAGAAGGCATTTGCGGCTCCACCCAGAATTCCAATGGGCAGCGGGGACTCCAGGAACTGTGGGATAGCTGACCACAGTGCACCACTTCCAATGTCGACGCTTTCCCCGTTAGTGTGGACTCACAAAGTCGAATTACTGTCCTTAGTGTGGACACACACGTTCGACTTTGCAATATCGATTCCAAAAATTCGATTTAAGTAAAATCGAACTACTCTCGTAGTGTAGACAAGGCCTTAGAGTATCAGCCTAGCACCTTCCACAATCACAAAAGTTACCTGAGAATAACTAAACTATATCTACAATTTAATAAATTACTACTTCTCCAACTTCACATAGTGCTAAAAGAGTAATAGTAGCTGATAATCAGCTTTTTATCTAATAAAATCACAGTTTCTCATCTATAACAGGTACATTTGAAAGCTTACAAAAACCTGCACCTCCACTTTGCATAAAAATAAAAAAGAAAGAAAAAAAGTTAGAACAGGTGCAGCATTATGATCTTTAGAACGCTATTATGGAATCATGAATAATGTCATTCAGAAGGTTAGCCATCTGCTTACTGAGTAGCTGTCAGATATGCTGCAGCAGTAGTGTAAAAGTGATTCATTAAATACATCTAGCAAAAAGCTTTTTGAAGAGAAAATGTTCAGCTCTATATTCATAATTAATATATGTAGAGAATTGATTTTGTAAACATTAAATAACTATTGGACATATATTTGTACATATATTTAAATATTTTAGTCATAATTTGTGTCCTTAGAGTGCTAACCTTCATTTTTTTAGGGGGAGTGTCACTGTTATTATGTACAATTTAACATTAAACTCTCAATTTTTATATCTGATTATTTTGTGATTCAAGGTATTTTTGGCACATTTTGATAAGAATCAAAAGCAATTGAAACAAATATTGAAAGATGTAAACTTAAAAGTTGTACATCTGTCAGAAGGAGGAGGACTTTATAGTTAAACATTTAATCTATGTAGGTTTTTTTTTTTTTTTTTTTTCTAGAGCACCAATCGATGTAATACCTAGGCTACCCAAATAGTCGGCTTTGAGGAGCTGACTGCTGGGACACTATCTAAAAGAGGAGAACATGGGAGGGCAGACACTAATTTAAAAAATCAGCTGGAATCAGCACTTACAGGAGCACTGCTACACTGGATTTATTAATATTTAAAATGATGACAGAAGAAGTGCCTTTCAATGTTTCAAGTAACAAGTAAATTTGTCTCTACTAAGACAAGTTTTCATTAGGAAAGCTTTACTCTCTTAACCATAATGATCAATGGAAGAAGAAGAAGGAAAAAAACTGTTTAGAGACAGGGCAGCAGAAATATAAATTTTAACAAGGTTGTGACAGAAGTCATAGTTCGGTAAGTATCACAACACAAATCGCAAATGCACTGCTGCTTGCCCTGAATGCAGTAACCGTAGCTGTCTTTACAAAACATCGACTTCTACTATGTTTAGTGAATAATAATGGAATTCAGTTTATATCAAAGGATTTCAAAAACATACGTCAAGAGGAATATGATTAAGCACTAGGGTGACAGTGGAGAGGGAACAAGCCACCTGAGAGGATGAAAGAAAAAAAAATCATTACACATTTCTTAAAGCAATTTGATTTGCTCAGTTTCAGCAGAAAGACTTCAGAAGTGGAAACAGTGAAATTCCTTTTGGCCTGCTGAGCTACTTCTCTGTATATGACTTGACCACAATTGTCAAATCTATGGATCTGTTCTTTGAAAGGTAAACATCACATATAATCTGTCCTAGTTACAGAGAGTACAGGAGTAGGACTATTTCACTTAAGCACTTCAGGATCCAAATACTATGTAACTCATGAAACCTATATCCTAAGGTAAAGTTCCCCGGAAGGTCCATTGCTTAGGGGTCTAGCCTGACACTCAAGAGACCTGGGTTCCATTTCCTGTTCTTCCAAAGATTTTTGGCGTGACCTCTGTGTTTGAGTTCCTCATCTGTAAAATATGGATAATAGCACTTCTCTATCCCATAGGTATGTTGAGAGGGTAAAAAACTGACCCCCATTAACTTGCCTGAGATTTCCCATTTTATGATCCTGTTTTAGGTTTTTCACCACACTTTAACCATTTGGGCTTAAAAAATAGAGTGTGAGACTCCTACATTACAGAGGGATAGAGTTGCACAACAACACAGCTGTACTGTATATGCAGACCATCATCTAGAATGCCAGTAACTGTGTTAATCTAGGGACAGAAATGATGTAGTCGGCTGGTGAAGTATTTTTGTGAGATGTGGTTATGAAACTATTATTTGTCTTTCCTTTGAGAGTGTGACTTGTATTACAAAAATTGCCTCCTCTCATCTCTCCCCAGACAATCTATTAGTACAGTACTAATTGCTTGGGTTCGGGTTTTTTTCTGTTTTTTAAGATGATGTGCTGAGGTTAAATACATTCCTCAGTGCAATTATATCATGTAATGAACATAATAATAAAATCATAATAGCTATTTGATAACTTGCCTTTAAAATTTAGAAACATATTCAGAATTACCATACTGTCTGTTGAAATGAAATGTGTGAAAATAAACACATATAGGAGATTTTTTATAGAATTCTAAATTAATTAAAATAAAATAAACTAATTAGCAGGTAAAGAGATCAGTAAACTAAACTATGGAATCCAAAGGTTGTTTTGGTCCCTACAGCAATTTCAATCCCGCCCCACTCCACATAACGTCAGACGCAACTGTGTGATTAAAAAGAGATAAGCCAAGTTTTCTACCAGAAGAAAACCACCCCCCCACCACCCTTACATTTGCTGAGCGAAGTTATATGGGGAAAAATATAGTAGTCAATATAACACTTGTTCAGTATGTAAGGCAGTTATCACTGAGAAATGTGTTTGTGCAACCTGAAGCCCCAATCCTGAAAATGAACTCCTGTACTCAGGTAGATGCATTTGTAGACTCAGGGCCCAAATTATGTACCAAGGAAGACATTTTTGCAGAAAGGATGTATAATACTGCGGTGACATGTGTTAGTTTATCACCCCCCCAAACACACACAACGATTTTTGATGTTTTTGTTGTATATACCAAACAATAGTGGGCACCTTCAGTTTCACAAAAAATAAAAGTCACAAACCAGTTTAACAAAATTAAGTGAACATGCACTGACATTTTTCAGTATTTAAGGCCACTCTCAGTAGGGACAAATAGAAAAGTTGCCACATGCCTGGGCATGTTTGTGAGAGAGCAGCAGATAGTTAGTACACCTCTACCCCAATATAATGCGATCCGATAAAACACGAATTCGGATATAACGTGGTAAAGCAGCGCTCCATGGGGGGCTGGGCTGCGCACTCCAATGGATCAAAGCAAGTTCGATATAGGTGAAACCGTGTTATAACACGGTAAGATTTTTTGACTCCCGAGGATAGCGTTATATCGAGGTAGAGGTATAGTTATTTATATTTAGGCTTACAAGGATTAGATTTTTATAGAGGTTAATGTTGATAAACATTGATTTCACCATACATATAACAACTGACAAAATATTTTCCTGGTTTATAAGCAATTTACAGATAATAAAAATGCTGCTTGAGAATGTATTAGAGTTTGATTAAAAGCTATTTATTTTATATATTTTGTCATGTTTGATGATGACAATTTGTCTTTAAACTGTTATAAAGCTTTATTTTTTTGAATCTCAACATCTACTATGGTTATATAATTATTGTCTGATCCCCCACATTTCCTGCAACTGTGAAAATTTAAGTAGATAAAAATACAAAAGTTTAAAAATAAACCAGTATTATCCATCAAAATTATATTTTACACAGACAAATTCTGCCAAATCTGTTTATATTGTACTAGTGCCCAGATCCCATTCCACTTAGTTGATGTGCAAAACTCATAGACAGACATGTTCCCTGCCTCAAAGAGCTTACACTGTTGGGAGACCAGGAGCAAAATCCTAGCCCCAATGAAGTCAACAAAAGTTGACTTGATTTCAGTAGGGCCAGATTTCACCCAAGATTTTTAAAATAGGAACCTAATGTCAGACTCCCAAATCCATATTTTAGTCAACTAAATGATTTGTTTCCTTCTAGCTCCTCAATTCCTCTTTTCCTTGAACATTTTTTTGTAGTTGTGGTGGGGCGATTACCCCACACCCAGAGGGACTGGGCTGCGGCAGGCCTAGGCGCCTGCATAGACGCGCGGCCAATCAGGAGAGGGCTTACTGGGAGCCAATAAGAAGGCAGATTGGAGCCAGCCAATCAGGGCCCGGCTTAGCCATATAAAAGGCTGCCCAGAGCAGGAGCAGTCAGTCTGTCCCAGGCCTTCAGAGGGGAAGGTCTGTCTCCAGAGCTGGGAGGCCAGCACCACGGACAGCGCAGTGCAGGCCAGCCTGAGAGAGTGGGAGAAGGCCCCACTCCATAGCCTGCTAGGCGGCAGGCCTGAGAGGAGGAGGCCTAGCGTAGAGAAGGGCTGTTGGGGAAGTGGTCCAGAGGGATAGTCAGAGGAGGAAGGAGAAGGAAGACAGGGAGACTGTCACCCGAGGGCCTCTGGACCGGGACTCAGAGTAATGGGCGGGCCTGAGTCGTCCCCCCCCCCCTTTTTCCCCCTTTGTTTGCTGTGCTGTCCCACGCACAGCTACGGGTCGCAGGGAGCGGCCGGTCAGCACCACACCAGGTCCTGGACTGTGAGGATCGGACTCGAGGGTGTGGGGCTGTTGTTTAACCCCCCCCCCCCGGAAGGGGGTGTGAATGGACCAGGGAACACTGTCATAGGGCAGTGCTCCGGAAGAGGACGCAGTACGTGGAGAGCAGAGCAAACCCGCACACCCAACGACGGTGAGACGACAGGCGGGATGCCACCCAAAGAGGGCGCTCTACTGGCTAAAACTAATTCCCCAAGACGACCAGGAGGAGGCGCCACAGCGGTGAGCTACTACCCTGTCACACGTGGTGGAGAATGCGGGCATAGCGGTCCGCCCCTGATACGAGGGGCCAGCGCCAAGACTGCGGACTATTGCCCAGAGCAGTGTCTTGCGCAGACAGACGGTCGACCCAGATTGTGGGTACAGATCCGGTCCCACCAAAGGGGTCCAGAGTGTGGGGATTGAATCGGGAGTAACCCGCTGAACCCCAATATGGAGGCTGAGAAGTTATTAAAATGGCTGCTAGAGAAGCAGCAGGAGCAGTCGGCCCAGCAGCACCAGCAGCAGATGCAAATGCTGCAGCAGATGACCACTCAGCAGCAGCTGCTGATGACTCAGCTCCAAGAGAATCAGCAGCAGCTCCTTCGAGAGTTGGCCACCCAGCAGCGGGTGCAGCAGGAACATTTGGTGCAACAGATGGCCGCGTTATTATGCCCGGCGGGAGGCACCCCTGCCGCCCCCTTGGGGACCGGACTGGGGGATAACCCAGGAGTACTACCGGTACGCCTCACCAAGATGGGGCCTGAGGACGACCCAGAGGCCTATCTGGTGACATTTGAACGGGTGGCGACCGCCGCCCGGTGGCCTTCAGAACATTGGGCCACGTTACTAGCCCCTTATTTGACGGGGCAGGCTCAGGCCGCATATCGGAGCCTCGACCCCCGGGAAGCGCTTGAGTACACCCGAGTGAAGGCGGCCATCCTAGACCACACCGGCATTAGCCCAGAGACCTACCGACAACGTCTCCGTAAGGAACAATATCCTCCGGGGGCCCGACCCCGCGCCGTGGCCCAACGCATCCGGGACCACTGCTGGAGATGGTTGGACCCAGAGGGCCTGACGGGATCCCAGGTGGCGGAGCTGGTAGCCTTAGAGCAGTTCACCCAGGTCCTACCCCCGGGAGGGAGGGCCTGGGTGCGACGGCATCGAAAGGCCACCCTCTCCGCAGCAGTGGCCTTAATGGAGGACTACTTATCGGCCGAGGGGGCGGAGGCACCACCCCGAGCAGCCAAGAGCCTTGGTCGCAAGGGCGGCGCAGAGAAGGGGAACCCTCGTGGGGCGGGAGCCTCTGGACCACTGGCAGGCAACAGC
Source organism: Malaclemys terrapin pileata (assembly GCF_027887155.1). Classification (NCBI taxonomy): domain Eukaryota; kingdom Metazoa; phylum Chordata; order Testudines; family Emydidae; genus Malaclemys; species Malaclemys terrapin. The sequence continues at coordinate 179,829,720 of NC_071505.1, forward strand.
CATCGGCACCCGAGACCTCCCAACCCTGAACCCCGACCCAAGTTATTGCCGGTGGCGACTCGGAGGGAGCAACAGCCCCCGGAGCGAACAGGCCTCCCCGGAGGAGGCCCAAGCCCGGCCGAAACCCGAGAGAGGTGCTGGGGCTGCGGTCAAGAGAGACATTTCTGGCGAGATTGCCCTTTTATGGACTGCAGCTACGGGCAGGCCTGGATGGCCGGACAACGGGCACGGAAGAAAGGGGTAAGAAAATTGATAGTCCCGGTCCAGGTTGAAGGGAACCCCACCAATGCCCTCGTAGATTCGGGGTGTAGTTAGACCCTCATACGAGAGGGGCTGGTCCCGAACCTCAATCTTTCGGGGCCCCCGATCTACCTGCAGTGTGTGCATGGAGACATCCGCCAGTATCCCACAGCCTGGGTCAAGATGGGAGTAGGCTGCCGGGAGGAGGGTCTCCGAGTAGGAGTGGCCCCTAGGCTGGCCTACCCGGTGGTGTTGGGACGAGATTGGCCTGGCTTCGGAGAGGTCCTCCTAAGATATCAGCCACCTAAGCCCCGACCAGACAGGACTATAGCACCGGGAACGGGGCTGCTTGGGAGCAGGCTAAGGGATGACCCCGGCGAGGGGACCTCCTCGACGGCGGAGACCCCTGTGAATTGTCCGGGAGACAGACCCCGTTCGGTGGAGGGCGCCCGGGTGGAGTTAGAGTGTGACGGGGACTTCTTACGGGAGCAACGGGAAGACCCAACCCTAAGCCGAGCCTGGGAACAAGCCACCAACCCCGCTATTGAGGAGAACGGGGCGCTACGGACTCCGCAGGGCCCCCACTTTGAGGTATGGCAGGACCGCCTATACCGAATAGCGCAGGAACCCCAGACCCGAGAGACGTTCCGCCAGCTGTTAGTCCCCCGGAGACTGCGAGCCGGCCTCCTCCACTTAGCCCACGCAAACCCTTGGGCCGGACACCTGGGACACGAGAAGACCCTACAGAGGGTGGCCCGCCGGTTTTTCTGGCCAGGCATCCACCGGGAAGTGGCAGACTTTTGCGCCTCGTGCCCAGAATGCCAGCGAGCCGGACCGAAAGGGGTAGCTCCTGCACCCCTGGTACCCATGCCAGTCGTGGGGGTACCCTTTGAACGGATCGGGATGGACCTCGTCGGCCCCCTTGAGCGAAGCAAGACAGGGAACCGCTTTATACTAGTAGTCGTGGACTATGCAACACGCTATCCCGAAGCCGTTCCCCTAAAGACAGCGACAGCACCGACCGTTGCAGGTGAACTGGTAAAGATTTTCACCCGCGTTGGGATACCCAGGGAAATATTGACGGACCAGGGCACCAATGTGTCCTCCAAGTTAATAGCCGAGCTATGTCGCCTCCTCCATATCCGGACCCTCCGGACATCGGTGTACCACCCGCAGACCGATGGCTTGGTAGAGCGGTTTAATGGTACGCTGAAAGCCATGTTGCGGAAGTTTGTGGAGGAGGACCCCTCACATTGGGACACCTTGTTGCCAGCCCTGCTGTTCGCAATAAGAGAGGTACCACAGGCCTCGACGGGGTTCTCGCCTTTCGAACTCCTATATGGCAGGCAGCCCAGAGGAATACTGGACCTCCTGAAAGAGGAGTGGGAAACACAGGAAACACGGGTCCTTGCGACCACACAATACGTGCTACAACTCCGGGAGCAACTCCAAACGTTAGGGGCCTTCGCCCGTGAAAACCTGGAACGGGCCAAGGCAGGTCAGGAGCGCCTCTATAATCGAGGGGCTAGAGGGAGGAAGTTCGCCCCAGGCTATCGGGTGCTGCTTTTACTGCCCTCTTCCGAGTCGAAGCTCCTGGCCAAATGGCAGGGTCCCTATGAAGTGATCCGACGAGTGGGACCAGTCGACTACGAGGTCAGACTACCTGGTCGATGGAAAGAAACACGCATTTATCACATTAACCTTCTAAAGGCCTGGAAAACCCGGGAAGCCATGTTCATTGGCCCGTCCACCCCAGATTCGGAACTTGGACCCCTAGCAGGGGACCTTCCCGACCCCGGACCGGCCACACTGGGGTCAGGCCTCAGCCTCAGACAAAGGGGGCAACTACAACGGGTGGTAGAGAAGTTTCCGGACGTTTTATCGGCCCGCCCGGGCCGGACGACTTTAATGAGTCATCATATCGCCACCGACCCCGGGAAGAGGGTGACGGATAACCACCGGCCGTTGCCCAAGAAAATGTGGGATACAGTGTGACGGGAGGTAGAGACGATGTTAGAGATGGGAGTGGTAGAGGAGTTGACGAGCGAGTGGCGAAGCCCTATCGTTCTAGTGCTGAAACCAGACGGGACGACTCGGTTTTGCATCGATTTCAGGAAGGTCAACGCTATCTCCCATTTTGATGCCTATCTGATGCCGAGAGTGGATGAACTGTTAGAGCGCCTCGGAGGAGCCAAGTACCTGTCAACTTTAGATTTGACTAAAGGATATTGGCAGATCTCACTGACGCCAAACTCCTGAGCGAAGACGGCCTTCCCTACGCCTTTCGGCCTCTTCCAGTTCGTAACCATGCCTTTCGGGTTGCAAGGAGCAGCAGCCACGTTTCAGCGCCTGATGAACAAGGTCCTCCAACCCCACGACCAATACGCGGCGGCGTACATAGATGACACGGTAGGAGGGGGGAAACTAACACCCCTGATTAGCAAGGTACAAGCCCTCAGAGATGTACCCACCCCCACGACGAAGAAACAAGTGCGTCAGTTTTTGGGATTAGCTGGGTACTATCGCCGTTTTGTACTAGACTTCGCATCTATAGCCGCCCCCCTGTCAGACCTAACGAAGAACTCCCAACCTCGACAGGTACAGTGGACTACGCAATGCGAGCAAGCCTTTAACACACTCAAGGAACGGCTCACTCAAGAACCAGTACTACGACACCCCGACTTCATGAAGGAGTTTATATTACAAACAGACGCTTCGGAAGTCGGCCTAGGCGCAGTACTCTCCCAGGAAGTAGACAGGGAGGAACACCCAGTACTGTATTTAAGTCGGAAGCTGTTCCCCCGAGAAAGACACTTCTCAACGATAGAGAAAGAGGCCCTGGCGGTACGGTGGGCTATCGACGCCCTCCGTTACTATCTGCTAGGGAATAGTTTTAAATTAAGCACAGATCACGCCCCTTTGCGATGGATCCACAGCATGAAAGACACGAACGCTAGAATTATGCGGTGGTATCTTGCCCTCCAGCCTTACGACTTCCAGGTGCTCCACCGACCGGGTAAGGCCCATGCTAACGCCGATTTCTTCTCCAGGCTAGGGGAGGAGGGCGAAGAATCGGATCAAGGAGGGGGATCCTTAGCGCAGGGGGTGGTCTGCGAGGGGGCAGTCAAGCTCCCATCCAACTGCCGAGGCCCTGAACAGTTAGCCCTGACGGCAGAGGATCCGTCACGCTTGTACGGGGTGTGTCCCAAATGCACAGAGAGTGCGAGAGGAGGGAACATACCCCAGCCTAGGCAGACGGCCGTGGGAGGAGAACCCTTGCGGGAAGCCCCGGTGGAGGACCAGCCAACACTCCTGGAACCGCCGAGGACTGCGACTTCTCCAGGTCGAGAGGGAGCCTCACTGTGGGAGGGACCAGCCGAGGCGGTGGACCACGAGACCCGTGGAGAATCAGGAGACCCGTGGGACACTCCAGCAGTGGAACAGATAGGAGGCAGCTTAAGGGAAGAGACGGACTGGTACGTCGGACCTGGTAAGCCTCAGCGTGTTTCAGTGGGACCCCCCCCCCCCCCGCTGAGACGGTGGATAAGCCGGATTGCCCGTTGGCAAAGACTAATTTCCGGGACTTTGGGGCCAGTAGGCCATAAGGCCCAGTGACAAGGGCTAAGTCTCTAGACTTTGAGCCGGTAAGCCGAGCCACTCCGGGACAAAGGTTGCTTTCCGAGCTCTAGGCCATTAGGCCGGTTAGGATACCCGCCCCCGGGAGGGTTCTTAATGGGGAGGGTATGTGGTGGGGCGATTACCCCACACTCAGAGGGACTGGGCTGCGGCAGGCCTAGGTGCCTGCGTAGAGGCGCGGCCAATCAGGAGAGGGCTTACTGGGAGCCAATAAGAAGGCAGATTGGAGCCAGCCAATCAGGGCCCGGCTTAGCCATATAAAAGGCTGCCCAGAGCAGGAGCAGTCAGTCTGTCCCAGGCCTGGGCCCAAAGAGGGCGCTCTACTGGCTAAAACTAATTCCCCAAGACGACCAGGAGGAGGCGCCACAGCGGTGAGCTACTACCCTGTCACAGTAGTGCTGAGTGAAATTTTTCAAATGAAAAATGCTACTTCTTGACAAAAGCACTTGTCTAAATGCATTTTTAGCAAGAAGGTTGTTTTTTCCTCAATATTTTTGTATTTTTTGCAAAAAATGACATGACCTTTTATAAAAATATGGTCTTAGAAATTTCTGGTTTTCACTACAATGTTTTTGATACAAAAGTGTGAACACTTTTTTAAAGAATAAAAATGAGTCAATTTCAAATCCTTTGAAACAAAATCTAGTTTTTCATTTCCCAACCACTTCTACTTTTTAGATTATAGCAGTATAGCAAGGCGGTGGAACATCCCACAGCCCCGCTGAGGGCCGAACCTCCCCTAATCCCAACGTGGGCGGAGCCACCAGGTCCAAGGCCCACCCCTCCGAGGTCACGGCCCCGACTCGGAAGTATAAAAGCTCGCCTGCAGAGCTCAGTGGAGGCCAAGCTGGCGGAGAGAGCAGACATCCGTGGCCGAGCTCCCGCTTGGGAAACAGCTGCAGGCTGCGACCGGCCTGCTGAGTCACCGGGCCGGTCGAGCCTACGTCTTGCCAGGTACCCCAAGGAGGACTGGCCAAGCCTGCCCCGTGCCAGGTACCCCGAGGAGGACTGGCCAAGCCTGCCCCGTGCCAGCCACCCCGAGGAGAAGCCGAGCCTGCCCCGTGCCAGCTACCCTGAGGACGAGCCAAGCCTGCCCTTCGCCACCTACCAGAGGAGCCAATGCTGGTGGAGAGCACCGACGACACCAAGACGGCCCAGGTACCATACGAGGGGTCACTATTTCCACTGGTAAACCCTGCTCTTCACTGTGAAGACAGAAGACAGAGTGGGGTGTGTGTGATTTCCCTTGAATTTTAACTATTCAACTATTTTCATAGTGAAAATAATTCCCCCCCTCCAAAAAAATGACAGTTCCTAACTTTTGTTTCCATGGAAACAAGCACCCATACCCCAAGACGTGGACAACCAACAAATAGCTTTGTATTTTCTCAAAATAGTGAAAAGGGGAGGTTTTATATTGTTTTTGTTTTGCTGGTTCTACTAATGGTGAACATTTTTATTTTTTGCATTAAAAGCCAACCACATACAGACTACTGCTGACTCAGCAATGTAGTGTTGCCTCGTTAGACCCTATGCCTCAGGTATAGAGGTCCCTTCTGCTTATCTCTGGTGGCTGTGTAGGTAGAAATATAAAACACTCTTCTCAAAGGTTAGGGCATGACTTCAGAATCCCTGCCAGCAAACTTTTTAATAAAGGAGTTTCTAATCTGCAAAGCTGAGCATAAGCGATGGCTGAATGCATAATTGCTGACACACTTACTTACACATTTAGTACACTAACAGTATCTAATTTATCTGTTTTATGAAGTGCTTTGTAATATAAATGTTGCTGTATCTAAATACATTATTCTGCATTCTATTCAAGCTTTCAGCTGCATCTAAAGTACAGAGGGCAAAGCAAAGGGGTTTCAGCAATGTAGCACATGCTCATTAGGAGCTCAGAAACCCTTTACACTTTTTTTCCTGTTTTGAGCCCTCCCGAAAATGGGTCCCACAAACTGGTGAGATTCCACTGCAGAGATTTCTGTAGAGTCCATCCACATTGTTCCATGTACCTCTCACCAGGGGTCACTAGCAAATGGCAGCAATACCAAATGTGCTGCCCACATAGCACCACTAGAGCCTGGTGGATCAGAACCCAAATTCAGATCCCCTTATAGCAACCCATGCCACTGCTACTGGCCATGCCCAGCTTTAATCTTTTAGGAAATAACAGGAGTTAAGACCAATATTTCCAACATTTGAGCAGATAACGAAGACAGTGAATAACAGACCAGAGCAGGGAATAGCTGACTCTACATTCTCAACTCAGTGTATGTTGTGTGTTCGGAGAACATCAGTCAATAAGGGAACAACAAATCCATGTTACTACAGTATGTTAATGCTATTGAATGATAAGCGAGGCAGAAGGAAAACTATGTTAAATGTCCAAGTTGATGACAGTATGCTTGTTATGGAAGCAGTTGCAGGAGTTAGCACATTATTGGATGATGAAACCAATTGTTTTCAAGTAACACAGTTTTTTGCCTTATCTAGATGGTATACATTTTCAGAAATAAGCTATTCAGGATTCAGGAATCAGTTCAAATGGATTTCATGATTATTTGTTTGGCAAGATTCAAAGCAGAAGAAGAAATGGCAGTGAAAAATAAACTGTAGCACAGAGAAGAGAAGAGATTCTGAAACTGGTATAGCAACCACTTGCTGATTGTTACTGGACAGCTACCTGGTCATAAAGTGCTGGGTCCTCCTCCCAATTTTTCAGTTGCTGTAATTAAAACAGGGATGTTATGCAGTCAAGAATGGGAAAGTGATGTAGTCATGAAAGGATCTGGCAAGTGGCCCACGAGAATCCCTGTGATCCACACTATGAAAAAAATTTGGTCTACAGAGCAGGGTTATCCAAATATGGCACAAGGAGTTGTATGTAATTAATATAACACAATATAAGAGATGTCTGATTAGTTCTTTAGGCATAGAAATAATAGGCCACTGACTTAATAATATGTTGGGTAACTAATGAAATAAAATATAAATAGAATGATTTAAAACAATGATTTCTCACTTGACAGACCTTCTAGAGTGCATCAGAAATAGGTAAGTGTATTGGAAGCAGAAAGCAAAAACACATAGCATAACACACAGGCTGTTCATTTAATTCAACCAGAGAGATCAGTTGTTATATTTGCTGCTGATCTCCTCACTTTTATAAGCTAAAAAGAAATAAATATTTGGGATTCTGGACACTATGTTATATTTTGGTAGCAAAAACTGTGAACAAACCCACATGTGATGCACACACAATTATACCCAGCTGCAATGTGAAAATGTATTGACATTAAAGCAGTGGCATTGGCTAGGCTCAGCTGATGCTTTTCATTCAAGGCCTGCTGTTAAGGCATCTGGCGCTTATTACACTATCGCTAAATAGTCACTAGGGAAAGAAAGACTTGGTCAGAAGAACAAGATTAGTCATTCAATTACAGAAGAAGCATAATTTACTGGGGCAGCATTGCAACAGTTTATGCTTAAGACCTAGATCATTTGATCTACATTATTTCTCAGTTTATAAAAAAAAAAAAAGTTACAGTATATAAGATCAACATATCAGTACTTGCTAATAAATGTGCATCATTGGGTCCAATTCTGATCTCACACCAGTTTTACTCTGATGTAACTGCATTGATTTTGACAAAGTTTCCCTTAATTTACACTGGTGTTTGGTCAGAGTCAGGCATATTAAAAACAGATCTGTTTCCTTCAGATGATAACCAGTGTACAAATGGACCAACTAGAAGAAGTATTCAATGCAGATCTTCAAGAAACTATTTGGACTTTCCCAGGTAACAGACATGCCTGAAAAGGGCAGTCTAAAAATACTAATAGGTTTGGAAAAGTCATTGTATATTTAGATTTAACTCTCATTTTCTTTGTTGGAGAATGAGAAAAATAGGTCAATGAAGATAACAAGAAATTTTAACCTTAAGGGTATGTCCACATTGTATTGTAAACCTGGGTATGTGGGATCTGAGCTTGTGGACTTGGTGTTTTCAAACCTGTGCTCGAGCACTGACACTGCACTGTAAACCTAAGTTTAAAATTGCCGGATCCAGGTCTCAGAACTGTGCCAGTGTGTCCATACTGCACTACACAGACTTTTGGACTCAGATCTGTGGCTTGAACAGAGTCCACACTGCAAAATGACAGGGCTTGTTCCTGAGTCACAGTAGGACTTGGGCTCTGACCCACCCCCCTAGCAGGGTCCCAGGACCCAGGTCCTGAGTGCTTGATGACCTAAGTCAGACTAATTTGTGTGGATGGAAGGGAGGTTTGCTTTGCCTGCACCCACCAACCAACCAACCAGCCTACTCACATTTTCAGAGTTCAATACATTCACTCATCAAGAAGTTCTGGACACCTTAAAGGAATCCCCATCCAAGACTCGTAAATGTGATCCATGCCCTTCCTGGTTTGTGAAAGATAGTTATAAACAACTGGTGCCACTCCTAACAAAAATAGCCAATGCCTCATTCTAAGAAGGAATCTTCTTTTCCTTCTTCAAACAAGCAATAGTCCAACCAACAATGAAGAAACACATCCTGGATACTTCAGCCCTAGACAATTATACCCCAGTATCAAACCTGTCATTCCTGAGCAAGCTCATAGAGAAGCTAGCCAAAAGCCAGCTACAAATTCATCTAACTGAAGCCAATATTCTAGAGCTGGCATACTTTGGATTTAGGCCAGGACATGGAACGTCAGTGTTTTATTTTCACTGATGGATGACATGCTCCTGTTAATGGATAGAAGACAGACATCCATTTTCATCCACCTGGAAATCTCTGCAGCATTTGACATTGTTGACCATGAGATACCACTGTCTTGCCTGAGAGAGGTGGTAGGAGTCCAGGGTAATGTGTTAATTCTCCTTAGAGGGACATATCCAAAGAGTAGTGACGGGAAACTGCACCTCCATCACTAGATCTTTCACTTGTAGGGTTCTCCAGTCTTTTTCAACATCTGCATGCAACCACTTGGTGAACTGGTGAGAGGACATGGATTCAAGTGCCAGCAATACGCAGCTGATGCACAGCTCAGCACCTTCAACCACACTGTTACCACCACCACCATGGCCTAGTACTTGAATTAGATTAGCTGTTGAATGAAGAACAGCTGGCTGAAGCTGAACCAGAGCAATACAGTGGTGATGCTGGTGGGTACAGGAAAGTATTTTGAGGAGTTTGTAGCCACAGTGCAATCTCTTTTGATTTAACATTCACAAGCACAATTGGTCAATTCGGTCCATAGTCTAAGCATACTCTTGGATTCCTTGTTGATGCTGAGCTCTCACATTGCAATGGCTGATAGTATTGTTTTCTACCATCTCTGATTGGCTAGGAGACTGTCCCATCATAGCAGATGAAGACTTGGACTGATTGATTCATGCCATACTTCACCTCTTGGGTGGACTACAGCAATGAAATACACCTGGGCATGAAACTTTCAGCACTTCAGAAACTCCAACTTGTATAAAATTCTGCAGCATGCCTCCTCAGCAACACAAGCTACCATGAGCAAATCACACCTGTCCACTGCTCTTTGCACTGGCCTCCCACAGAATATAAGGTTTAGATCCTTATCTTCAAAGCACCCCATGGTCCAGGACCATTTAAAGCCCTGGGATGAAGACCATGGTTGACAACTTCACACCGCTGACATAATGGAACTCTCAACAATCAGAACAGAGCACATCTATATGGGAAACAGTATGTTCTCCAGGAGTGGTCCAAGACTGAGGAACAAACTCCCCCAGGAACTGACTATCACAAATGTCACCACTTTCCTCTCCAAGTGCAAGGTACCTTTATTTGATCTTGCCTTCTCTAACACAAACACATAGAAACAGGTATATTTAAAAAACCCTATAAAAACAAGACACTCCACTCCATTGGGGAGAGGAAGAGAAAAACAAACAATGTGACAGATGAGCAATCACATTGCTTAATGCACTACTAGAAGGCACTCAGATACAGCGGTGTGGACTGCAGTATAAAAACCTACACAGAATAGTATATAGAATAGAAAGTGTGAGAAAGAGTTATGATCAGTGTCTAAGAAATATGGAACACTTTACATAGATTTTGACTGGAATGAAGTGGCTTGGTGTGTGAGAAAGAGAGAGATGGAAATACTCCCATTTGATAACATTATACCCAAATCAGTGGGTGCTCATGTATAGAATTAGGCAAAACTTGTCAAAATTTTCAACAAAAAAGGACAAATAAAAAAACCCTACTATTTTGGCTCAGTTTTTTTAAATGCCATAGATTGGGAGCAGATTACTCTCCAGATTATTATATTATCCATTTCGTTTACCTGCTATTGTCAAGAATAAAATGACAGAGATATTGCAATACCACAAAGAGGTAGTCCAGGGATCGGCAACGTTTGGCACGTGGCTCGCCAAGGTAAGCCCCCTGGTGGGCCGGGACGGTTTGTTTACCTGCCACATCCGCAGGTTTGGCCTATCATGGATCCCACTGGCCGCAGTTCGCCATCCCAGGCTAATGGGGGCTGCGGGAAGCGGTGGCCAGCACATCACATGGCCCGCACCGCTTCCCACAGCCCCCATTAGCCTGGGATGGCGAACTGCGGCCAGTGGGATCCGTGATAGGCCAAACCTGCGGACGTGGCAGGTAAACTAACCTGCCCTGCCCGCCAGGAGGCTTATCCTGACGAGCCACATGCCAAAGGTTGCCGATCCCTGGGGTAGTCGATTATATGGATAGCATTCTAGTATATGGCCATAAAGAAGAGAAGCATAGTATATTGTTTCCAATTTCAATCACATGTGAACTGCTAAAGGTCAAAGAGTTCCTTGTTGTCCTAGAAACAACTAGGCTTCTTAGGGTAAGGTATAAATGAACAATACACAAGCCTAGATCTGAAGAAAATAAAGGCTTTTGAAGGAAATGCAGCCTCCTGAATATCTTCAGTTCTTTTTCAATTCCAGGACTGAAAAGAATATGTATGACTCACTATCAAAGCAGATATAAGCAACCTGTGAGTACTATATATTTGAAAAGTGCCAGCTTCCATGATTGAATCACAAAGAACAGGCACAAGTGTTCTATAATGCTGCTAAACCAACCAATGTATGAGCCAGTAACCATGTTAATAACTAGACTATAGGAAGGTGCAATTAGTGTAAGGGCACAGTCAGTTGAAGCTAAGTGCATTCTATTGGAGCACACAGACTGATGCCAGGATTGTCATGATCAGAATGAGAAGAGGTCGCTTGCATCCACCTGATCATGTGAAAATTCTGTAAAAATATTTGAATGACAGAAATTAAATTCTTTACACTATTTTTACTCACCACAAACTGCTGATATCTCTGATAAACAATGAGGACTGTATAATTGTGAGATGTCAAAAAGACTATAGCTACACATTAGATAGAATATTCAGGCATGTACCTTGAATGACCCAATAGTTGCTGATACCTTATAGAAACACTTTGAATATGGGTGATGCAGGCACTCTCAAATAGAGGAAGAAACTAAAATGTATGAAAGATCTCTTCAAGCCTTAGCAAACCAACCAGACTGCTATTGCCAAGAGTCTAGAGCCCCAGTCAGTGTTATGGTTTTTGAAAAGTGGTTAGCCTAAAATATTGGAAGTGAAGTCAACAATGTCTGAACATACTTCCTGGAGATAAATAGCCTTACAGAGGGGTTCTCAAACTGTGGGTCAGGATGTCAAAGTGGGCCGCGACCCCATTTTAATGGGGTCACAAGGTCTGGCATAAGACTTGATAGGTCCCAGGACCAAAGCTGAATCATGAGGGTTTCAGCCCCAGATGGTAGGGCTGAGGTTACAGGGACCCTGCCTGGGGATGAAGCCCTTGGGCTTCAGTTTTGGCTCCCTGGCAGCAGTGATGGGGCTCAGACTTTGACTCCACCCTCCCACCCCACCCGGGGCAGTGGGGCTCGGGCAGGCTCAGGCTTTGCCCCCACTCCATAAGGTCATGTCGTGATTTTTGTTGTCAGAAAGGGGTTGCGGTGCAATGAAGTTTGAGAATCCCTGAATGAAATGCTTCTTTACAGAGAGACAGTAGCTGACCCAGCCCAAATACTGCATCCCAAATAGTTGACTTCCAGGCCTGTTCTGGGAAAAGGAGTGAGGTGGCAAAATTTGCAGATGATACAAAATTAGTCAAGATGGTTAAGTCCAAAGCTGACTGCAAAGAGTTACAAAGGGATCTCACAGAACTGGATGACTGGGAAACAAAATGGCAGATGAAATTCAATGTTGATAATTGCAAAGTAATACACATTGGAAAACATAATCCCAACTATACATACAAAATGATGGGAACTAAATTAGCTGTTAGCCCTCAAGAAAGAGATCTTGAATTGTGGACAGTTTTCTGAAAACATCTGCTCAAGAATCATACAGATGAAGATATGCATCACTAGTATCATTAATGGCAGATAATGTGCATATGGAAATATAGCAGCTGTTTCTACTGGAATGATTTTCAAAGTCAAGCAATCACGGTCACACAACGTGTTGCAAAATCTTATAGTAGGATGGTAATTTATATTTGTCCCCAAGGTATTATGAGGAGGCAAAAATTCCTTTTGCAATGTTCAGTGATATTCTGAAGCAGTATTTCCATCCCAAACATGGGAGCCGGATCAAAGTATATTTGCCATAAAGCAAAGCTTTCTTCTTTTTATAACTGCAAACCATTTGATTGGCACATTTTAGGCCATGATTTTCCAAACAGACTAGTGACTTTGGGTGCTCAACCTGAGCCTCCTTAAAGGGGGCTATTTTTTCCAGAGGGTGGGTGCTCAGCAATTACTGAAAATCAATCCTCTTTCACTTGCCTCAAGTTGGGCATCCAAAAATTCATAGACAGTACCTCAAATCACAGGTCAGTTTGGAAAATCTTAATCTCAGTGCTTTGGCACACAGTAAGTAATACTGCTGGTCAAAAGTCAGAATTTCTCGTAGGGAATTCTGTTATTTTGAAATTTGTTTTGGTCATGAACTGGGGGGTCAGAAGAGGGTAAACTGAAGCATCAAAAATTTTGACAGAATGGAAAGTTTTGAAAAATTGGAGTTCAGAAATGTCTACATTTCTCAACAAAATTAAATATTTTGACATGGCCAGATCAAAATGTTGAATGTTAGTTTGTTGAACTGAATCAAAACATTTTGTTTTGGCTTGGTTTAACATTAATCTGTGTCCTCTTCAGCTACCAGAGTCCTTCCTGGGAGTGATGATCTTTGCCTTTTACTCCCATTCTCCTCTTGGACTGAAGTACATCGGTCATGATGCACCATGGTAATGTAACTCTCATGATGCACCTTTTTGGTTCAGACAGATGGGAGACTGTGGTGCATCATATGTCAGATTGGAAGGATTAGATTTTTATTGATAAATACCAATAAACATCAATTTTACCATATACACACAAACCAACAAATAATATTTCCATCAATGATGATCTAAATTTACAGAAGGCGAAGAAAGAAAAATTCTGCTTGAGTAGTCATTGCAGATTAAGGATATTTACTTTTATATTTTGACAACAATGTTGTCAATTTGAGTTTTAACTGTTGGAGCTTTAACTTTAACATCTACTGTCATTAAATAATTGTCTGAACCTCAATAATTTCCCACAACTGTGAAAATTTAAATAGATTAAAAAAATGAAAAATGCTTAAATCCCATACTTTTGTGCAACTATGAAAATTGAAATAGATTAAAAATGCTTAAAATAAAAGAAACATTGATATTATGCAAACTTAAAAAAAATACCACTTGAATTCTGTCAAACCTAATCACGAGAGATGCATCCCAGAAAAAGATAAAAACTGGAGCATGAGACACCCGAACTTTAGCTCCACGGGGTGCTGCATCATCTCATGAAAAACAAATATTGGACCACACCAAAATGAAATATTTCACTTCAATTTGACAAATGAAAAATAAAATGAAAAATTAAAAAGTCAACAAAAGCAAAGTTTTCCATGCAGAAAATGTGTGTATTATTATTACTATGATTATTATTATTATTATTTGCAGAAACTACATTTTTTAAGCAAAACACATTTTGATGGAAAATTCCTGACCAGCCTTATTAGGCAACTTTCTCTTATTATTTACATGTTTCTCTGTAATTACAAATTGGATATTTTGGAAGCCTGCTGCTTCCAAACCCATGGTCTAAATTGAATCACCATAATTCTCAGCTTTATGATGTCCCTAAGTATAACACATCATCCAAAATTGTTTTCAACAAACATAACAAATTAAAGGATCTCTGTGTGGGATAGCCAACACATCTATACTCCGTTAGATAAATAAAAGACAAAATATGAAAAATAATGTTTGCTATCAAAGCCTGAAAAGCATCATTAATGCATTAAAAAATATGAGCCTATATCTTACTTTGTGCAAAAAAGGGAAAAAAGACGCAAGCCCTCACATTATAGCAGGGGTTCTCAAACTGGAGGTTGTGACCCCCAAGGGATCATGAGCTATCAGCACCCACTCCCAAACCCCGCTTTGCCTCCAGCATTAATAATACTGTTGAATGTAAAAAAGTGTTTTTAATTTATAAGGGAGGTCACACACAGGGGCTTGCTGTGTGAAAGGGTCACCAATACAAATGTTTGAGAACCACTGCATTATAGTGTCTTACAGAATAAGAAAAATGGAATATTAAAAAAAAAAGATATCCAAAACTGAAATCATCACTTTATTATCTACAGCAGGGATCTACACTACAGCACAGGTGTCCACCCTGTGCAAAACTAAAGGATGCATTGGCAACTTGCCTAAAACCCAAAGACTGCAGATAATGGTCATATAAATGTGTGTATTACACAATTTTACAGCCCTAATGTTAGCGTACATTTTCAATGTCCTTGACAAATGATCTGAAATTGTGGCTTGAGTCTGCTGTCAATAAAAACATTAGTTCACAGGCTTAGTCTTTACTCCACAATTACAGGGAGGGTAGACCGGGGCTGTGTTTATGGCTACATAGACTGCATTTGAACTGCAGGCTGTGCAAACTTAATTGACAGTGAAGAACTATTCAGTGGGCAGGTGCATTGTATTGATGGCTAGCTTGACGTGATGATTGGCTGAATGAACATCATCTCTGTTACAGAGGAGTAAACGGTTCAGAAAAGAGATTACCATATGCTAGAAAGAAATTTCTCAGTGAATAGGATCAGTCAATTAAAGCTGCTTTACTCCTAGTATTTCATGGTATCTGGATATTCCCATATTAATGATTATTCTGCTTACACTGAAGTCAACGGAAATTTTGTCATCAACATCAGTGGCAGCTGGAATGGGTCCATCTTGTGTTTGGAAGAATCCAATCATGATGGAACCTCTCCAGTTCCATTCTCAGTATTCTAAGTGGAGTCCTGGGTGACACATTTAACAATTTAAAATTTAGTTCTACTCGATTTGCATCCTGAATACTTTATAAGTAACTTCCATCATAACTTCTACTTTTAGAATATTCAAACAGGTGTGTGTGTGGGGGGGGAGGGGAAAACTTAATAGCTATATGTCTGCTTCTGCCATGTTTGCTCACTAGACCTGACCAGAAAATGGAATTTCAATTTCATAGGTGAAAATGGAGCTTTTCAGAAACAACAACAACAACAACAACAAAAATACCATTCCAAATCAGGGGGGGAACAAACAAACCCAACTTTTCCATGCAACTGAAATTCCAAAATATTGTGTTTGGAAACTCCAAAACATTGCCACTGTGGGAGCACCCCAGTGTTTCCAAAATGAAATATGTTCCTTGGGCTCCCAAGCAGCCCTCCTGGGATCCTGGTTTTTCCATGCAGCCCACTGGGGAAGCTGCCAGGGAGCCTGCAGTCTGGAAGCTCAAAGTTGCCAGCAGTCTGTTGAGGAGCTGGAGAGAACAGGAAGATGGCCAGGTGGGTGGATGAGCTGGTTTCTGTCAAAAGATGTTTTGCAAACAGATGTATTCCTGGGGAACATTTCAATTTTGAAAAATTGACGACATTTTACAATGTAAAATGTATGTTCCTTCAGAAAATTTCCAACCAGATGTATTGAGTAGTAGTATCATAGAGAGTGAATTGGGCCATAAGTTTTCAAGAGGTAAAAAGCTTAGGCTTACATGAAAAAAAACAAACAAACAAAAACCTGTTCACTGGGGAAAAAAATGCTACCACTATAATGGGTGCATTTCCAATAATGGTACACACAAATGGCTAGGCAGATATTTATTTCACTTGCGAAGTCATACCACTAACTATGCATTTGCCTTGCATGTGGACCTCAGTTCCATTTTGGATAATTTTGCCCTTAATGTCCACAAAGTGGTGAATAAACATACTGAGTTTGTGTATTTTCTCACATGCTGGGCTGGAACCTTGGAAGGCAAAGGAGAAAAGAGAGGTGTATGCAATTAAAACTCCAGGCTTCACTAGTGAAATAGGCTCATGCATCCAGATGTCAGATTGACAGTTGCTCTACCTACAATGTAATGAGTTTTAATGATTATTGCAAAATTGTACAAATAAATCACACAAATTACTGCAAAACAACTGCAGGCTAAAATTCTACAATGGCACATTAGTGTGCCCCCTGAGGAAGATACACACTGAGGTGCTTAGGACAAGGGCAAGCTTCACAAACAACATTGAAATATGCTGACATTGGGTAGGCGACCCAGCTATCAGCAGAACTGAGTAAGATGAGGCTTTTTGCAAGTAGTTGTGGGAACTGAGACATCACCCACTGGAAAACCTCCCTGTGCGGTATCCAAGAGTTTGGGTAGCTCTGGACTTTGCTCATCTAGTTTGAGTTTTGTTTGAGCCACCTTGCACATGCCTGATATGCTTCCTGTCCCACAAGAAAAGGAGACTCAGTACAGGGTTAGGTAACATAGTGGTAAAAGCTGTATATTGGACACGCTGTATACTGTAATCAATGTTTTTAACAGGACTGTTGTTGAATCCAGTCAGACCAGGACGTTGGCAGAGTGTTAAGTGTAGGCAGGTGCCCTTTTACAAGTTTGTTTGCACTCCAGTGACTCTAGGGCTCCACCAGGAAGGGGTGAGGCTATTTGGCTGAGAGGAGTTGGTTAAGTGCTTTCTCTGTAACATCACATCACTGAAATCACTGGTGATACAGTGAAGTATCCCAAAATGGCCCTTGCCTTTTTGTGCGAATGTTCAGCTCCTCCCATCACCGCTTTGGTCTCCAGAAACACATGGAAGCTGGCAGAACCTTACAACCCACTCTCCTCTCAGAATTGCTGAGTGAGACTTGGAAAATGCTGTGATGGAATCAAAGAAACTTCCATACCACCTAGTTACAACATACAATTTTAAAAATTCAGTTTGTCACAACAAGGGTAGATTCCCCAGATTTCCATCGCTGGTTCTATCGTCATTTCTCCTCTCGCTTTATCTCTTACAGAATATCTGAGGAGAGTAGATGACCAAAACAGGTCCTTTGAACAAGCAGAAAGGGTTCTTCCTGACCTCAAATTAAAGGAGGTACTGGTCAGTGATTATCATACAAGAAACCTCTACTTCTTCTCTCAGTATTCCCATCCCAAATACCAGCCATCTTCAAACTGTCATTTACAGTCTTATATTTGCATCTCCAAATGAGTGTTTGGCCCCCTACCTATTTAATTTGTGTATGGACATATCCATCTGTATGCACAAAGGGAGGATTTTGAATATGCAAACAATTGTGTGTGTATAGATTAAGAGGACACAGCTGAAAAATTGGACCTAAATATCCAAGTGAAAAAAAATTGAAGAATCATAAACCAGCTTTATATAAAGATATACCAATGTTACTCTATATTCATAACCACAAAAGAATTCTGGAGACTGTTACAGAACAAACTAACTTTTTACTCTTTATATTATTATAACATGTTGCTCAGTTATCAAATACTCTCAAAGCAGATTTCTCGTTTCATTGGGGTCAAAATACATAACGAGATTGTGTTTTCCCGTCTCAGATGTTCCTCCCATCATTCCTGTCTACATTTAATTAATAACCTGCTGATATTCCTGACTCCACCTTACCCTTTTATGAATATTTAATTAAACACCTGAACTCATCACTTGAGATCTAGGAGGCTGAATCCTGACAATTAATCAGCTGCTGGCAAGAGTTCTGCAGCTCTGTACTGCTGTTCTATTCAGCTTGGATGAAGCTGCAGACAGGAGTCTTGCTGGTGCCGCCTCCACTCATGAAGGCACTATTCAAGTTCATTAATTATTATGAATATTCTTTATTTTTTTAAATTAAAGTTAAAGTTTTGGGTTTTTTTGTAAACAAAACAAAAACAAACAAAAAACCCCAACAACAACACAGTCCCCCATAGAATTTAAGCTGGGTTCTAGCCCAAGTGCTCATAAACATCACCCAAATGACATCCGTGATTTAGGTCCAGATAGCCCCATCTCTGTCATACCACTGCTTAGCCACACCACTGCCTACCATAGAATATCCACCTTAACTTTATTCAGGAAGAGTGTGGCCTCCACTAATCTGCTGAGACCCCTAAATGGCTTCATTAGATCTTCATGGGGAGCTACCTTTGAATACTTAGAAGGGGGGGGGGAGGGTATTAGGGAAGTACAATGCATTGCTCTATAAAGTGGTAAGACCAGACAAGCACTACCATTCATGCTATAGCTAGCTTGTAAGATGAGCTATGATTATTGAGAGACACCATTAATAGGGTAGGAGATTCCCAGAAAAGAACAATGACAATGATTAGGTAACTGGATGCACTGTTTACAAGGGAAGAGCAAAAGAGCTAAATCATTTGAACCAGATTTGTGGGATTTTCAAAAGTGCCTAGGTACCTCTCTGCATCTTTAGGCATATAAATTCCTTTAAAAACCTGTGCTTTAGTGTGTAATTTAGCTAGGCAATTAGAGGAATGGCAGGGACACACAAGTATAATCTACAAATATTTGAAGGCTGTAAATACCAAGGAGGGAGAGGAATTATTTCGGTTAGTTCAAGAGACTGTCAGCAGGTCTTTGTTACTTGCCTTCATGTTATTTAACAAAAGGGACTCTGATCCTTGATTGGGGCTCTTAAGTGCTAACAATTAAATTCAAATATTATAAAAATGTATCATACAGATAATATAATATTTGAATTTAGATTATAGCACTTAAGTTTAGTGTATGTATATACACACACACACACACACACACACACACACACACACACACAGAGTCATATGATGAGACTTTGAAAGGGAAGATGTCAGGTGGACTATATTAAGAGTAATTTTCTGTTTGAGAAAGCATTTAATAGACTAATAGATTTCACTAAGACATTGGCTGAGGCAAGTAAAAACAGACTGAACAACACACTAATAAATATATTATAGGCAAGAATCCTGCATTGGAACAATGAAAGACAAGATGAAAAACAGGTATTTCTTGATATCTATTGCACTGAATATTTACCTCCCTGTTCTGCAGTACTGTAGCAATTAGTGTATAATAGCCACATTAGCAAACCTATTTGTTAAAAAGTTATCTTTAAGAAGAAAAAACAAATATATTAATGATCAACCGAATATTTAACAAAGGGATCTTTTATCATAATTGTTTGTCAGGCATATCAATTAAATAGGTGTTGCCAAAAACAGGCATAATTCAGATTGTTAAAATAATATAAATACAATCTCTTTCCTGTCAAAGTAGCTCATGTTTCACTTGGTTGTTGTTTGTAACATCATAATCCTAGTAGTTCTCCAACTATCAATAGACTCTTCTGGGGAAAAAATGGGGGTAGGTGGCAACCTCTTCTCACACCCCATTCCCCACCCTTCTTTTCTTATGTTAGGTCTGGTCTATACTACCTGCCTGAATCGGCGGGTAGAAATCGACCTCTCGGGGATCGATTTATCGCGTCCCGTCGGGACACGACAATCGATCCCCAAATCGGCGCTCTAACTCCACCAGCGGAGGTGGTAGTAAGCGCCGCCGACAAAAAGCGGCAGAAGTCGATTTTGCCGCCGTCCTCACAACGGGGTAAGTCGGCTGCAATACGTCGAATTCAGCTACGCTATTCACGTAGCTGAATTTGCGTATCTTAAATCGACTCCCCGCTGTAGTGTAGATGTATCCTTAAAAACAACAGAGGAATGGAAGGAGGGATATCTGAAAAATACCACTTCCCCCTCCAACCACACTCCTTTTCATGTCATCTTTAAATTTTGCTATCCTTTGTGAAAGGGTAGGCTAGAGTTAAAAAATGTGAATGAGTTTAAGTTGCAACAGGAAAAAATGTATTTTAAATAGGAAGAAAATTTTTGTAGAACTTTCTTTAAGAACAGTTAGCCAATGAAACAATCTGCATTGGGAGATTGTAGAATTCCCATTACTGAAGATATTCAAAGCTAGAATATCTTCCACTTCCGCCATCCAAAACAAATGATTTAGAAATAATAAAATCAAGTTGTTATGATGTCAGGAGATGGACCAGATAACATATAAGACTTTTTGGGTTATATAGTTTACTTTTTCCATACTCTGTGGAAAGTGAGAGACTCACTCTAGTTGAAAAAAACAAGGAACAACTATGGCCCACAAATCTTGAGCTCATTCTGTGGCTCCACCAGTGTGGGTTGGGCAGTTGCTCTGTGGATTCTGTAAACAATCCTATCCTAGATTACATGTATTGTGTATGCTTTGTCTGTTTGCATATCCTGATTTTGGATATAAAGTGTAGAAGTATGTATTGTCTACCATTATGGTACTAACCTCAGAAGTGTCTTACTCCATTTTATTAAGATATGAAAAATATATACTTACAGTAGATGCATGAAGTGTTAGATTAATCTTCTTTCTCCACAATTTACTGTTTTCAGCTGATGGAATTTAAAAGTATATTTCAGCATAATAGCACACACATGCAACATCATTAATTAATCTTAGGACTTTTATAAGGCAGAAATATAATCCCCAGTAAAACAAGATATCAGGATAGTTCTGTGAAGATAATTTAATTTTAAATTTGATCATCATTCACTCTTGATTGCAATTAGAGTTTAACTTATTAGATACCATCTGTTGCCTGAACATCCAACAGTAGCCTAAAAAGATATCTTTCTTGAGGAAAAAAATTATCTTGTGCCAGCTTGTTTATCACTGCTTTGGATGCTGAATTTTTAACCTTGTAACAACAAAAAATATAGTTCACTGCATAAGGTAATAAAAGAAAGACCTTTATGTGATGAGAGATCAATTAATAGTAAACATTTTTTCCCAGATTTGTTACTTTCACATGCTCATAAAGAGCTTTGAAAGCTTAGAGAAACATGAGATTACAGATCTTTTCTAACTGAAATTTAGCTCTAAACCCATACTGATTGCTCAGAACGTTTGTTTAAACAATTAAAAATATAATTTAAAAAAAATATATCTAGAAGAATTGAGTTATTATCAATTAAAAAAAACCTCTTCCTATGCTAAAAATGCAGACCACGATATTGCAGTTGGATCCGTGCCTCATGGAGCCTCATGCCCACTCTTGTATGCAATCCCGGGTGTCCAGTGCAGATTGTATTGCATGGAAGAGTATAGAAATTCCTGGAAGAGGAAGATCTTATTAAAGAAAATTCCTGTATCATCATATACAATTCATAGATTCATAGAGTTTAAGGCCAGAAGAGACCATTAGTTTATCTAGTCTGTCCTCCTGTATCGCAGGCCATTAAATTTCACCCAGCTAACCCTGTTTTGAATCCAATAACTTGACTAAATGATATCTTCCACAAAGGCACCCAGTCTTGATCTGAAGGCATGAAAAGATGAAGAATCCACCATTTCCCTTAGTAGTTTGTTTCAGTGGCTAATCAACCTCCCCTAAAAAATGTGTACCTTATTCCTGGTTTGAATTGTTCTCTCTTCAGCTTCCAGCCATTTGTTCTTGTTATGCATGTCTCTGCTGGATTAAAGAGCCTTTCAATACTCAGTATTTTCTCTCTGTGAAAGCATTTATTCACAGTAATCAAGTCAGCTCTCACTCTTTTTGATAAACTAAACAGATAGAGCTCTTTACAAGTCTCTCCCCTAGGAGTTATTGTCACCAGACCGTATTTTTCATTTGCGTGTCCAGGATTCCTTTGGAATTTGAACGTGGGATTGTGGTTACTTAAACAAGAGACATTCCCCAAGGCCACTAGGTCATCTTACATTTGATTATAATTTTTTAGTATAAATATTCAGTGGGAAAATCCAACATTTATTAAAAAAGAAAACAGATTCAGAATAAACAGCCAATCTTGTGAAATGATTATGACAAATCATGACTTGGGACCATCAAAATAATTTGTTTTTATTTTTACATTACAATAAAGTATTAAACATACTATATATTATATAGAATGTTAAATTACTTCAATATTAAATTAAATATTTCAATATAATTAAAAGTCAAAAGAAAATGTTTCCTATATTTCCATTAAAATCAACATGTTCCCATGAAACATTTTGATTTCAATGAGGCTTTAGTTTTCAATGGAAAACTGTTCCTCTATATTTCTGCCACCAGCTCTGCCTATCACTGTGTCCACTTTTTCCCCAGATGCACATTACAGAACAATTTAGGAGGCAAAGAGGCATGTGAAAGAAATCTAATGAAATAGGTATGCAAGCAACTGGCTTTTATCCCATTAAATTATGATTGACTTCTGATGGTAATTATTATATTTACAGCTTTGAGAAAACAAAAACAAAATGTTTACATGATGGGATATTTAGGGTCAGATCCTCAGCTCATAGACTTCAATGCAGCTAAGTTGAGTTACACCAGCTGGTGAAAACTGGGGTTGCTCCATTGGCTTTAGTGGAACTATGACAATTTACACCAGCTGAGGATCGGTCCCCTAATTCTTAATACTAAGCAAATGGAAGTGGGGAAGTGTCCTTTGATAGGTATTGAAAACTCTTATTTGTCATACTGATTAATTTTTCCTCTTCCATCTCCTCTATCTTTCATGTTCTTTATACAGAGTGGGCTTTTGTGGGCTTCCAGGAGACCCTTATGAAATTTCAGCTACCAAACTAAAGGGAACCTTGTCTCTGACTGAATCACCCCATCTCTGGGTACACCAAATCCTTCCCGTCGGAGATGTCTTATCCCTAGGACTCATAAAAAAACCTTCTGAAGAGCAAATTTTTTTTGTCATTGAAAGGGACCCACTTTCACCAAGGGCTAGGTATTTTAAAAAGTGAATTTCCCAGAAAAGAAAACCCTCTACAAGATCTTTACTCTGAGCCCCACTCTCCAAAATAATACAAGCTGACTACTGTGCTCATCTTTCAGTGTAATCAGTACATTTTTCAGCAACAGAGTACACACATTCCATGCAAAGTGAGACTTAATATTAAACAATGTTGTTTATGTTTGGAAAAAAATATGTATCCCATTACCACTCCTCTTTAGAGCACATGTATCCCTGGGGCCCTGGTTTTATCACAGGCAAAATGAGAACATTTTGGGGGTAATCGCTTGTTAAAATATTGCCAGCAATTGCTGTTCCAGACTCTTGATGGAATAAGCAATGTGTGAGACTCTTCCCAGATATATAGTCAGTAGGAAGCTGGATACACGAGTCTTTGCACATAGATTAGCTAAATCAGAGATCCTTTTGAAAACCTGGGCACCCAGTTGCATTTGTGACATTCCACACCGAATCTGAGTTAGAAATAGATTATACTCTACAGAGAATGGACATGAATCTGTAACATATCTGGCCACAATACTCCATTCATCCTCCCCATCCCATTAGTAGTTCAAGAGACTTAGTCAGTAGCCGCTATATGCTTGGCAGTGCCTTCAGGTTGCCAACTGCATTTGGGGCACGTTGGCCAACACTACCATCTTTGACCACAACCATGTGTAGTGTCCTTGGCCTCATATCGTATATAATTTTATGAATGTTCTGTGTATCGTTGTGGTCTACAGAGTATATTCCTCTCTATGTGGGGGGAGAGGTGGTCTGTTACTATAGCTTGTCCAGGAACTAAAAACAGTGTGGGGTTTGATTTAATGCAAAATCCCAAAGCTGTTTCAGCAAAGGAGACTGTGACAGGGTAGTAGCTCACCGCTGTGGCGCTTCCTCCTGGTCGTCTTGGGGAATTAGCTCGAACCAGTAGTGCGCCCCTTCGGGTGGCGTCCCGCCTGTCGTTCCGCCTGCGTTGGGTGCACGGACTTGCATCACCCTCAATGTACAGAGTCCTCTTCCGGAGCACTGTCCTCCGACAGTGTCCCTTTTGCCTCTTCACACCCCCTTCCGGGGGGGGGGGTAAACAACAGCCCCACACCTTCGAGTCCGATCCTCACCGTCAAGGACCTGGTGTGGTTCTGACCGGCCTCTCCCTGCGGCCCGTGGCTGTGCGTGGGGTAGCACAGCAAACAAAGGGGGGGAAAAAGGGGGGGGCGGACTCAGGCCCGCCCACTACTCTGAGTCCCGGTCCAGAGGCCCTCGGGTGACAGTCTCCCTGTCTTCCTTCTCTTTCCTCCTCTGACTATCCCTCTGGACTGCTTCCCCAACAGCCCTTCGCTACGCTAGGCCTCCTCCTCCCAGGCCTGCCGCCTAGCAGGCTATGGAGTAGGGCCTTCTCCCACTCTCTCAGGCTGGCCTGCACTGTGCTGTCCGTGGTGCTGGCCTCCCAGCTCTGGAGACAGACCTTCCCCTCTGAAGGCCTGGGACAAACTGACTGCTCCTGCTCTGGGCAGCCTTTTATATGGCTAAGCCGGGCCCTGATTGGCTGGCTCCAATCTGCCTTCTGATTGGCTCCCAGTAAGCCCTCTCCTGATTGGCCGCGCATCTACGCAGGCGCCTAGGCCTGCTGCAGCCCAGTGTCTCTGGGTGTGGGGTAATCGCCCCACCACACACCCTCCCCCTTAAGAACCCTCCCGGGGGGTGAGGGGGGTATCCTAACCGGCCTAATGGCCTAGAGCTCGGAAAGCAGCCTTTGTCCCACAGTGGCTCGGCTTACCGGCTCAAAGTCTAGGAACTTAGCCCTTGTCACTGGGCCCGATGGCCTAGTGGCCCCAAAGTCCCGGAAATTAGTCTTTGCAAACAGGCAACCCGGCTTATCCACCGTCTCAGCGGGGGGGTCCCACCGAAACACGCTGAGGCTTACCGGGTCCGACGTACCAGTCCGTCTCTTCCCTTAAGCTGCCTCCTATCCGTTCCGCTGCTGGAGTGTCCCACGGGTCTCCTGATTCTCCACGGGTCTCGGGGTCCACCGCCTCGGCTGGTCCCTCCCACAGTGAGGCTCCCTCTCGACCTGGAGAAGTCGCAGTCCTCGGCGGTTCCAGGAGTGTGGGCTGGTCCTCCACCGGGGCTTCCCGCAAGGGTTCTCCTCCCACGGCCGTCTGCCTAGGCTGGGGTATGCTCCCTCCTCTCACACTCTCTGTGCATTTGGGACACACCGCGTACAAGTGTGACGGATCCTCTGCCGTCAGGGCTAACTGTTTAGGGCCTCGGCAGTTGGATGGGAGCTTGACTGCCCCCTCGCAGACCACCCCCTGCGCTAAGGATCCCCCTCCTTGATCCGATTCTTCGCCCTCCTCCCCTAGCCTGGAGAAGAAATCGGCGTTAGCATGGGCCTTACCCGGTCGGTGGAGCACCTGGAAGTCGTAAGGCTGGAGGGCGAGGTACCACCGCATAATTCTAGCATTTGTGTCTTTCATGCTGTGGATCCATCGCAAAGGGGCGTGATCTGTGCTTAATTTAAAACTATTCCCTAGCAGATAGTAACGGAGGGCGTCGATAGCCCACCGTACCGCCAGGGCCTCTTTCTCTATCGTTGAGAAGTGTCTTTCTCGGGGGAACAGCTTCCGACTTAAATACACTACTGGGTGTTCCTCCCCATCTACTTCCTGGGAGAGTACTGTGCCTAGGCTGACTTCCGAAGCGTCTGTTTGTAGTATAAACTCCTTCGTGAAGTCGGGGTGTCGTAGTACTGGTTCTTGAGTGAGCCGTTCCTTGAGTGTGTTAAAGGCTCGCTCGCATTGCGTAGTCCACTGTACCTGTTGAGGTTGGGAGTTCTTCGTTAGGTCTGACAGGGGGGCGGCTATACATGCGAAGTCTGGCACAAAACGACGATAGTACCCAGCTAATCCCAAAAACTGACGCACTTGTTTCTTCGTCGTGGGGGCGGGTACATCTCTGAGGCCTTGTACCTTGCTAATCAGGGGTGTTAGTTTCCCCCCTCCTACCGTGTATCCCAAGTAGGTCACTTCTTCTTGTCCTAAGTGACATTTCGCCGGGTTAGCTGTTAGGCCGGCCGCTCTGAGGGCTTGTAGCACTGCTGCCAGGTGGTGTAAATGGCTCTCCCAGTCGAGGCTGTAAACCACGATATCATCTATGTACGCCGCCGCGTATTGGTCGTGGGGTTGGAGGACCTTGTTCATCAAGCGTTGAAACGTGGCCGCCGATCCATGTAACCCGAATGACATGGTTACAAACTGGAAGAGGCCGAAAGGCATAGGGAATGCCGTCTTCGCTCAGGAGTTTGGCGTCAGTGGGATCTGCCAATATCCTTTAGTCAAATCTAAGGTTGACAGGTACTTGGCTCCCCCGAGGCGCTCTAACAGTTCATCCACTCTCGGCATTGGATAGGCATCAAAACGGGAGATAGCATTGACCTTCCTGAAATCGATGCAAAACCGAGTCGTCCCGTCTGGTTTCGGAACTTGGACGATAGGGCTTCGCCACTCGCTCGTCGACTCCTCTACCACTCCCATCTCTAACATCGTCTCTACCTCCCGTCGCACTGTATCCCACATTTTCTTGGGCAACGGCCGGTGGTTATCCGTCACCCTCTTCCCGGGGTCGGTGGCGATATGATGACTCATTAAAGTCGTCCGGCCCGGGCGGGCCGATAAAACGTCCGGAAACTTCTCTACCACCCGTTGTAGTTGCCCCCTTTGTCTGAGGCTGAGGCCTGACCCCAGTGTGGCCGGTCCGGGGTCGGGAAGGTCCCCTGCTAGGGGTCCAAGTTCCGAATCTGGGGTGGACGGGCCAATGAACATGGCTTCCCGGGTTTTCCAGGCCTTTAGAAGGTTAATGTGATAAATGCGTGTTTCTTTCCGTCGACCAGGTAGTCTGACCTCGTAGTCGACTGGTCCCACTCGTCGGATCACTTCATAGGGACCCTGCCATTTGGCCAGGAGCTTCGACTCGGAAGAGGGCAGTAAAAGCAGCACCCGATCGCCTGGGGCGAACTTCCTCCCTCTAGCCCCTCGATTATAGAGGCGCTCCTGACATCCCTGGGCCCGTTCCAGGTTTTCACGGGCAAAGGCCCCTAACGTTTGGAGGCGCTCCTGGAGTTGTAGCACGTATTGTGTGGTCCCAAGGACCCGTGTTTCCTATGTTTCCCAGTCCTCTTTCAGGAGGTCCAGTATTCCTCTGGGCTGCCTGCCATATAGGAGCTCGAAAGGCGAGAACCCCGTCGAGGCCTGTGGTACCTCTCTTATTGCAAACAGCAGGGCCGGCAACAAGGTGTCCCAATGCGAGGGGTCCTCCTCCACAAACTTCCACAACATGGCTTTTAGCGTACCATTGAACCGCTCTACCAAGCCATCGGTCTGCGGATGGTACACCGATGTCCGGAGGGTCCGGATATGGAGGAGGCGACATAGCTCGGCTATTAACTTGGAGGACACATTGGTGCCCTGATCCGTCAATATTTCCCCGGGTATCCCAACCCGGGCGAAAATCTTTACCAATTGCCCCGCAATGGTCGGTGCCGTCGCTGCCTTTAGGGGAACGGCTTCGGGATAGCGTGTTGTGTAGTCCACGACTACTAATATAAAGCGGTTCCCTGTCTTACTTCGCTTAAGGGGACTGACGAGGTCCATCCCGATCCGTTCAAAGGGTACCCCCACGACTGGCATGGGTACCAGGGGTGCAGGGGCTACCCCTTTCGGTCCGGCTCGCTGGCATCTGGGCACGAGGCACAAAGGTCTGCCACTTCCCGGTGGATGCCTGGCCAGAAAAACCGGCGGGCCACCCTCTGTAGGGTCTTCTCGTGTCCCAGGTGTCCGGCCCAAGGGTTTGCATGGGCTAAGTGGAGGAGGCCGGCTCGCAGTCTCCGGGGTACCAACAGCTGGCAGAACGTCTCCCGGGTCTGGGGTTCCTGCGCTATTCGGTACAGGCGGTCCTGCTGTACCTCGAAACGGGGGCCCTGTGGAGTCCGTGGCGTCCCGTCACCCTCAATAGCAGGGTTGGTGGCTTGTTCCCAGGCGCGACTTAGGGTTGGGTCTTCTCGTTGCTCCCGTAAGAAGTCCCCGTCGCACTCTAACTCTACCCGGGCGTCCTCCACCGAACAGGGCCTGTCTCCAGGACAACTCGCAGGGGTCTCCGCCGTCGAGGAGGTCCCCTCGCCGGGGTCATCCCTTAGCCTGTGCCCAAGCAGCCCCGTTCCCGGTCCTATATTTCTGTCTGGTCGGAGCTTGGGTGGCTGATATCTCAGGAGGACCTCTCCGAAGCCGGGCCAATCTCGTCCCAACACCACCGGGTAGGCCAGCCTGGGGGCCACTCCTACACGGAGACCCTCCTCTCGGCAGCCTACTCCCATCTTGACCCAGGCTGTGGGATACTGGCGGATGTCCCCATGCACACACTGTAGGTAGATCGGGGGCCCCAAAAGATTGAGATTTGGGACCAGCCCCTCTCGTATGAGGGTCTGACTACACCCAGAATCTACGAGGGCATTGGTGGGGTTCCCTTCAACCCGGACTGGGACTATCAACTTTCCTGCCCCTCTCCTCTGTGCCCGTTGTCCGGCCATCCAGGCCTGCCCATAGCTGCAGTCCATAAAAGGGCAATCTCGCCGGAAATGTCCTTCTTGACCGCAGTCCCAGCACCTCTCTCGGGTCTCGGCCGGGCTTGTGCCTCCTCCGGGGGGGGCCTGTTCGCTCCGGGGGCTGTCGCTCCCTCCGAGTCGTCCCCGGTAGTATCTTGGGTCGTGGTTCAGGGTTGGGAGGCCTTGGACGCCCATGGCTGTAGCCTGCCAGTGGTTCGGAGGCTCCCGCCCCACGAGAGTTTACCTTCTCTGCGCCGCCCTTGCGACCAAGGCTTCCGGCCGCTCGGGGTGGCGCCTCCGCCCCCTCTGCCGACAAGTAATCCTCCATTAAGGCCACTGCTGCGGAGAGGGTGGCCAGGCGATGCCGTCGTACCCAGGCCCTCCCTCCCAGGGGTAGGATCTGGGTGAACTGCTCTAAGGCTACCATCTCCGCCACCTGGGGTCCCGTCAGGCCCTCTGGGTTCAACCACCTCCAGCAGTGGTCTCGGATGCGTTGGGCCACAGCATGGGGTCAGGCCCCCGGAGGATATTGTTCTTTACGGAGACGCTGTCGGAAGGTCTCTGGGCTAATGCCGGTATGGACTAGGATGGCCGCCTTGACTCGGGCATACTCGAGTGCTTCCCGGGGGTCGAGGCTCCGATATGCGGCCTGAGCCTGCCCCGTCAAATAAGGGGCTAGTAACGTGGCCCAATGTTCCGAAGGCCACCGGGCGGCAGTCGCCACCCGTTCAAACGTCACCAGATAGGCCTCTGGGTCGTCCTCAGGCCCCATCTTGGTGAGGCGTACCGGTAGTGCTCCTGGGTTATGCCCCAATCCGGTCCCCAAGGGGGCGGCAGGGGTGCCTCCCGCTGGGCGTAATAACGCGGCCATCTGTTGCACCAAATGTTCCTGCTGCACCCGCTGCTGGGTGGCCAACTCTCGGAGGAGCTGCTGCTGATTCTCTTGGTGCTGAGTCATCAGCAGCTGCTGCTGAGTGGTCATTTGCTGCAGCATTTGCATCTGCTGCTGGGCCGACTGCTCCTGCTGCTTCTCTAGCAGCCATTTTAATAACTTCTCCGCCTCCATGTTGGGGTTCAGCAGGTCATTCCCGATTCAACCCCCACACTCTGGACCTCTTTGGTGGGTCCGGGTTTGTCCCCCAATCTGGGTTGATCGTCTGTCTGTGCAAGACACTGCTCTGGGCAATAGTCCGCAGTCTTGGCGCTGGCCCCTCGTATCAGGGGCGGACCGCTATGCCCGCATTCTCCACCACGTGTGACAGGGCAGTAGCTCACCGCTGTGGCGCCTCCTCCTGGTCGTCTTGGGGAATTAGCTCGAATCAGTAGTGCGCCCCTTCGGGTGGCGTCCCGCCTGTCGTTCTGCCTGCGTTGGGTGCACGGACTTGCGTCACCCTCAATGTACGGAGTCCTCTTCCGGAGCACTGTCCTCTGACAGTGTCCCTTTTGCCTCTTCACACCCCCTTCCGGGTGGGGGGGTAAACAATAGCCCCACACCTTCAAGTCCGATCCTCACCGTCCAGGACCTGGTGTGGTTCTGACCGGCCTCTCCCTGCGGCCCGTGGCTGTGCGTGGGGTAGCACAGCAAACAAAGGGGGGGAAAAAAGGGGGGCGGGACTCAGGCCCGCCCACTACTCTGAGTCCCGGTCCAGAGGCCCTCGGGTGACAGTCTCCCTGTCTTCCTTCTCTTTCCTCCTCTGACTATCCCTCTGGACCGCTTCCCCAACAGCCCTTCGCTACGCTAGGCCTCCTCCTCCTCCCAGGCCTGCTGCCTAGCAGGCTATGGAGTAGGGCCTTCTCCCACTCTCTCAGGCTGGCCTGCACTGCGCTGTCCATGGTGCTGGCCTCCCAGCTCTGGAGACAGACCTTCCATTCTGAAGGCCTGGGACAGACTGACTGCTCCTGCTCTGGGCAGCCTTTTATATGGCTAAGCTGGGTCCTGATTGGCTGGCTCCAATCTGCCTTCTGATTGGCTCCCAGTAAGCCCTCTCCTGATTGGCCACGCGTCTACGCAGGCTCCTAGGCCTGCCGCAGCCCAGTCTCTCTGGGTGTGGGGTAATCGCCCCACCACAGAGACACAAAGCCTTTTGAGGCTTGATCTCCAGGGAAAGGGTCTGTGATTGACTTTACTTGTTTTTCGGGAGACAAAGGCTTTTAGGATAGAAATAATGAGTTTAATTAGAGTGACAGACCTTCCTTCGAGATTCAACAAATGGACCTGATCTTTCGTTTAGGGAGGAACTCAACCCTGGTGAGAGACTGGAAGGACTAGAACCTGCAGAAGCCCATAGGAATGATGGGTGACTTCTCATATGTTTAGTATGCACATAGATCTTTTATTGTTTTATACATTTTTTTCCCTCATGGTTTTGTCCCTAAGTCAGCGTACTCTGCTTTGCAAGAGCTGTTTGGGTTACTGGTAGACTATCTTCAACCTTGGAGAGAAACCAAAAAGAGCAGAAAGTATATGTTGGTCAGATCTGCTTTGGATAACAACAGTGAAGGACCAGGGGACTGCAGCCTAAAAGTCCTGGTCAGAATGGAGAGGAACCTGGGTCTCCTCCCAGAGAGATGTGATGTCCAAAGTCCTGAGCAGACCATGGGTCAGCGTAACTGAAACTGTGATACGATCAGTTAAAAGACTGATCAGATTTCTATAGTAGAGAAAGATTTTACATTAGCTTGATAAATGCATCTGCTTCAGTTTTGCAAATAATCAATCACGTCCAGTAAAAAATCAGATTTCACATTTATAGTAGTTACTCTATTCTGCAACAATCATACTTGTGCTTCAGCATCATTCTGATAACATCTTTGTGGTATATTTCTACCTAATTAACTTGGATGAACCATAAGAACCAATTACATAACAAATATAAAATGGTAATTTTATAAATCAAACAGGAATTGTTTATTATAGCACTTGCCGGATAGTCATGCCTATAGTTAAGACTACATTGGCAACTTCATCATAATTCTGTGATTTCAGAGAAAAATTCTCTGTGGTACAATTATTTTTTCCTGATAGACCATAAACAGGACCTGTTCTCACAGAGTTTATTCCTAAGAAATATTCATCAACGTTTGTTAGTTGTGTAAAGCAATACCTTAAGGCTACTTACCAAAGAGCTGCTGTTAAATTGTTGGGAAGCAGTAGTATTGTGTGATTTAATAGCTTAATTATTTTGCTTTCATTTCTATGGGTAACTCAGTCTTCTGAAACACATTGTCCAAATAAAACAATGAGATTCAGTTTGCTTGGTAATTTGATAATAAAATACTTTGGAAGCCTCAGAACATGATATATATTTTCTCTAAGGTATAGAGGCAAAGGAAGCATACCTTAAAATTCTTAAGAATTAGGAGTGATGATTATCATTTGACTTGAGATTTTCAAGTATTTTCTTGTCAACACATTGAAATTTAACTGTATAGTACTGTACTGAGAGGAGTTACTACAGCTATTATTCTCCTAGGTATTCTAACACTGGAAGAAGCAAAGCTATCCAGGAAATTAAAAATGGTTATATCCATGAATTGTACAAAGTTTTTAATAAACTTTGTATTGCTAAGACAATATGTAACATCACATCCCAGCTGAAGGCATCAAGAATTTATAAAAGTAGAAGTCCAGTAAAATCTTATTCAGAGAAATAGAAAACATGCGTATAAGCACCCACATTAATATTTTTTCCCTAAACTTCTGGCTACACCAGATCTTTGACATTTCAATATGATTGTAAGGCAAGCCTCTTAGAATATTTCCAAAATTAGAACTAGAACCGAGCAGAAAATGTCACACATACAACAAAACAAATAAATATTGGCATCTCAACTTTTCCTAAGAATTCCTTATAGGTGGACAGACTAGGGTTTAGAGTCTTTTTTTGTTTGTTTGGGGTGTGTGTGTGTGTGTGTATATATATACATATGTGTGTGTGTTTTAATTTAAAAAAACCAATGTTTTAAGGAAGGCGTCTAAGAACAAGATGGCAGGGGGCTCACCCCAGATCAGAGCAGAAAAGTCATTACAGATATAAGGGGCAGTGTAACAGAGTGAAGGTGACAGTGGGAGAAGGACACTAGTGAGGTGGCTAATTGTGTGATATGGACTGAATAAAGGGGGAATAAAAAGAAATAATATAAGCAGGAGTTCAATTATGTCCACAACAAGGCCCTTAAATTTGATGTGGAAAGTGAAGAGATTTAAAGAGCAGATAGATATAATCCATGATGGTAGGCAAGTTAAATAAAGTTAGGTGAACACTGGTGATGCTGTGTAATTTGAATCTAAAGGTAATCCAAAGACAGAGGAGAAGACGAAGGACAGAACTTGGAGGGACACCAACAAAGAGAGTGAAGGGAGAAGAAAAGGGGGAGGGGAGAATGAAATGCTGGTCATAAAGGTAGGACATGAACCAAGAAAACAGACTTAGATGAAAGCAGTGCAATTCTAAGAGGTGGGGTTATTGATGTTGCAAACTAAAGACAGTTCAAGAGGGATGAGAATGGAGAAGAGGCCTTGTGATTTAGCCAGGAAAAAGAATATTGATGAGGGAAGTTTCAATGGACAAGAAGGGATGTGATGGGTTATCTTAAAACCAGACCTAACTCTATTGCAAATATTTCTCAGCAAGTAGAAATCCAAAACTGAGGTGGGGATGTGGGATAGGGGAACATTATTCCCTATATACAACTAACAAATATGGAAATGCTTTAGGATGGATAAAATACTCCAGTTAATATATTTAGCAAGAATATTTACTGTAACCCAAGGTCATCTTAATGCTAATTGGCAAAAGTGTTAGGGGAGGAATAGTTCAGTGGTTTGAGCATTGGCCTGCTAAACCCAGGGTTGTGAGTTCAATCTCTGAGGGGGCCACTTAGGGAACTGGGGTAAAAATCTGTCTGGGGATTGGTCCTGTTTTGAGCAGGAGGTTGGACTAGATGACCTCCTGAGGTCCCTTCCAACCCCGATATTCTATGATTCTATATCTTTATTCTGGTACATATATTCTGTTTCACCACAGAACGTCACATTAGGTCTCAACTGAAAGGCTGTGACACACTGGTTATTAATATCATTGTGAAATGTTTGTATACATACTGAAAGTATGCTCCTAGAGTCTGTATCAGGGTATTAGTTACCAGCACAGGTGAAAAACAGATTTTCTGTCAGCCAAGATATGTTTATTTACTTATCTCTCCATTGACATGTAAATTAAGCGTTGTAAGCTAACACAATGGATGCTCATTTACATCTGAAGTCAATTTTTAAAGAGATGTGAAATCAGCAGGAAAGGAGCACTTTGGGATGGGGGAGAGGGCGGCAGAAGCAATCCATAGGAGGTTATCCTGTTTATCTGTAAAAGACAATGGACTTTGGGGTATTTCTAGATGGCAAAGATGACACCCTGTCATTCTGCACCTTGGAAGTAAATAGTGTAGTTGCATTCATGAAAATAGATCTCAAACCAGCCTTGATGGAAAGTGCTGAGGAGGACTTTCGGTGAGATAAATGTCTTTAGACAGGAGATTAACCTATTCATTGTAGTTGCAGTAGTGTCTGTCCCAAGATATTAAAAAGAGACAAGGTGGGGAGTTAATATGTTTTATTGGACCAAATTCTGTGTGAGAGAGAGACAAGCTTTCTATCCATACTGGGATCTTCTTCAGTTCTGGGAATACTAAGGCTATGTTACATTGGCAATTGAGCGACAAAACTTTTGTCATTCAGAGGTGCTCCCCCCACCCCAAAAAAAAAGAGAAAAGTTTTACCACGGCAAGTGTCAGTGTGAACAGTGCATTGTCGACAGGAGCGCTCTCCTGTTGACAACGCGTATGCTGCTCGTTGGGTGTGGAAGTATTTTGTTAGCAAAAGTGCTGACAAACAGCGTCTACAGTGCCTGACTTTTAGTGACACGGCCATGTCACTAAAAGTTGTGTAGTGTAGACAAAGCCTAAGGGTATGTCTACACTACGGGATTAATCCAAATTTATATAATTCAAATTTTGGAAACAGATTGTATAAAGTCAAATGTATGCGGCCACACTAAGCACTTTAATTTGGTGGTGTGCTTCCATGTACCGGGGCTAGGATCGATTTCTGGAGCATTGCACTGTGGGTAGCTATCCCATAGCTATCTCATAGTTCCCGCAGTCTCCTCCGCTCACTGGAATTCTGGGTTGAGATCCCAATGCCTGATGTGGTCAAAAACATTGTCGCGAGTGGTTCTGGGTATATCCTCCCCCCTCTCCAGGGAAGCAATGGCAGACAACCATTTCGCGCCTTTTTCCTGGGTGAACACTGCAGATGCCATACCATGGCAAGCATGGAGCCCGCTCAGCTCAAGACAGCAGTCATGAACATTGTAAACACCTTGCGCATTATTGTGCAGTTTATGCTGAACCAGAACCTGCAAAACCAAGTAGCGAGGAGTAGACTATGGCAGCGCGGCGGCGAGAGTGATGAGTATATGGACATGGAATTCTATCAAACCGCGTGACCCAGTGCTTTGGAGATCATGCTGTTAATGGGGCAGGTTATAGCCATGGAACGCCAATTCTGGGCCCGGGAAACAAGCACAGATTGGTGGGACCGCATAGTGTTGCAGGTGTGGGACAATTCCCAGTGGCTGCGAAACTTTTGCATGCATAAGGGCACTTTCTTGGAACTTTGTGACTTGCAATTTGGAGTGGGCAAATCTACTGTGGGGGCTGCTGTGATGCAAGTAGCCAAAGAAATCACTCAGGTGCTGCTACGAAAGGTAGTGACTCTGGGAAATATGCAGGTCATAGTGGATGGCTTTGCTGCAATGGGATTCCCTAACTGTGGTGGGGCGATAGATGGAACCCATATCCCTATCTTGGCACCGGAGCACCAGGGTACCCAGTACATAAACCGCAAGGGGTACTTTTCAATGGTGCTGCAAGCACTTGTGGATCACAAGGGACATTTCACCAACATCAACATGGGCTGGCCGGGAAGGGTTCATGACGCTCGCATCTTCAGGAACACTAATCCGTTTAAACGGCTGCAGCAAGGGACTTACTTCCCGGACCAGAAAATAACTGTTGGGGATGTTGAAATGCCAATAGTTATTCTTGGGGACCCAGCCTACCCCTTAATGCCATGGCTCATGAAGCCATACACAGGCAGCCTGAACAGGAGTCAGGAGCTGTTCAACTACAGGCTGAGCAAGTGCAGAATGGTGGTAGAATGTGCATTTGTCTGTTTAAAAGGTCGCTGGCGATCGTTACTGACTCGCTCAGACCTCAGCCAAATCAATATTCCCATTGTTATTTCTGCTTGCTGTGTGCTCCACAATCTCTGTGAAAGTAAGGGGGAGACCTTTATGGCGGGGTGGGAGGCTGAGGCAAATCTCCTGGCTGCTGATTACGTGCAGCCAGACACCAGGGTGATTAGAAGAGCACACCAGGAAGCGCTGTGCATCAGAGAAGCTTTGAAAGCCAGTTTCATAACTGGCCAGGCTACAGTGTGAAATTTCTGTTTGTTTCTCCTTCATGAAAACCCGCCCCCTTTATTGACTCATTCTCTGTAAGGAACCCACCCTCCCACTTCCCCCAGCTTACTTTCAAAGGAAATAAAGTTACTATCATTTAAAAATCATGTATTCTTATTAATTAATTATAAACATAGGGAGAGAACCGACAAGGTAATCTGGGTGAGGTTTGGGAGGAGGATAGGAGGGAAGTAAAAGGCCACTGAAAAAATGCAATATATATAATGACAGCCTTTTGGTTGGGCTGTCCACTAGGGTAGAGTTGGAGGGTGCACGTAGCCCCCCCCCCCACATTCTTACACGTCTGGGTGAGGAGGATATGGAACATGGTGAGGGGGGAGGGAGGTTATACAGCGGCTGCAATGGCAGTCTGTTATCCTGCTGCCGTTCCTGAAGCTCCACCAGACTCCGGAGCATGTCCGTTTGATCATGCAGCAGCCCCAGCATTGCAGCCTGCCACATCTCATCTCGAGCATCCCTCATGACCTTACGTTCACTGGCATCTTTCCTAAATTTAGATACTGTGTCCTTCCACTCATTCAAATGAGCTCTTTCATTGCGGGTGCATTCCATTATTTCCGTGAACATCTCGTCTCGCATCCTCTTTCTCCGCCGCCTTATCTGAGATAGCCTTCGGGACGGAGGAGGGAGGCTTGAAAAATTTGCAGCTGCTGGAGGGAGGGTTGAAAAAAGGAGAGAAGTTTTTAAAATGATACATTTTACAGAACAACACTTATACTCTTTCACGGTGAACAACACTATTCACATTATATAGCACATGTGATTTCAGTACAAGATCGCATTTTCCATCTTAATATTGAGTGCCTGTGGCTTTGGTGTTAGAGATCACAGACACAGGTCCGGGCAACAGAATTCAGGTTGCATGCAGCCATGGTAAGCCATTGTCTTTTGGCTTCTGTGCCCTCCTTTCCCACATACCAAGCAAAGCCCATTGACTGCTGCGGTTTTCCCATTAACCTTCAGCAGCAGAAAACAAACTAACCCCCCCATCCAATTCTCTGGGATGATTGCTTTATCGCTCCCCCCCACACCGCGTGGCTGGTATCAGGGAAGATCCCTGCAGAAACCAAACTAACCCCCCCCCACCACCCCCTCACCTCCCGCCATGAATTATCTGGGATGATCGCTGTACCCCTCCCCCCACTGAGTGGCTGGTAACAGGGAAGATCCCTGCTAGCCAAACCGAAAAGCTCAGGCCCAATTCCCTCCCCCCCGCCCGGCGCTTGGCTAACTGCAGGGAAGGATTTCTTTTCAGCCACAGGCAAACAGCCCAGTAAGAATGGCCAACTCTGTCCCCTTAATTAAATTCACGTATTTCAACCAGGTTACCATGAGTGATATCACTCTCCTGAGGATTACACAGTGAGATAAAGAACGGATGTTGCTTGAATGCCAGCAAACACCGGGACCATACGCTGCCAGGCTCTGTCATGCAATGATACCAGATTACTTGCTGCAAGCATGGCATGGTCAAGTGTCCTACCATGGAGGACGGAATAAGGCTGCACTGCCCAGAAACCTTGTGGCAAGGCTTTTGGAGTACCTCCAGGAGAGCTTCATGGAGATGTCTCTGGAGGATTTCCGCTCCATCCCCAGACACGTTAACAGACTTTTCCAGTAGCTGTACTGGCCGCGAATGCATCCCAAGTCCTCAGGGCAAAGTAATCATTAAAAAACACTTGCTTTTAAAACAAGTTTTATATTTTAAAAGGTAAACTCACCTGAGGTCCCTTCCATGGGGTCATGGTCTTGGATACTGGCTTGGGAGGGTTGGGAGGGTACTTTAGTCAGGCTGAAAAAAAGATCCTGGCTGTTGGGGAGAATGGAGTGCTGGGTGCTCTCCGCAAGCTCCTCCTCCTCCTCCTCCTCCTCTTCCCCGTCCGCAGAATCCTCAGGTGTAGCTGATGAGATTATCTCCACCTCGGAATCCATGGTCAGAGATGAGGTAGTGGTGGTGCCCGCCCCCCCTAGAACTGCATGCAGCTCGGTGTAGAAGCGGCATGTTTGCGGCTCTGACCCGGAGAGACCGTTTGCCTCCTTTGTTTTTTGATAGGCTTGTCTGAGATCCTTGACTTTCACGCGGTACTGATCTGAGTCCCTACTGTGGCCTCTCTCCATCATGCCCTTGGAGATTTTTTCAAAAGTTTTGGCATTTCGTCTTTTCGAACGAAGTTCTGCTAGCACTGAATCCTCTCCCCATATAGCGATCAGATCCAGTACCTCCCGTACAGTCCATGCTGGTGCTCTTTTTCGATTATCGGCCTGCATGGTTACCTGTGCTGATGAGCTGAGCTATCTGTGGTCATCTGTGCTCTCCACGCTGGGGAAACAGGAAATGAAATTCAAATGTTCACGGGGCTTTTCCTG
Source organism: Malaclemys terrapin pileata (assembly GCF_027887155.1). Taxonomy (NCBI): domain Eukaryota; kingdom Metazoa; phylum Chordata; order Testudines; family Emydidae; genus Malaclemys; species Malaclemys terrapin. Next base: position 179,868,368 of record NC_071505.1, read on the forward strand.
TCTACCTGGCCAATGTATCCGAGTTCAGATTGCTGTCCAGAGCGGTCACAGTGGTGCACTGTGGGACAGCTCCCGGAGGCCAATACCATTGAATTGCGACCACACTAACCCTAATTCGAAATGACAATATCGATTTTGGTGTTACTCCACTTGTCGGGGTGGAGTACAGAAATTGATTTTAAGAGCCCTTTATTTCGAAATAAATGGCTTCGTTGTGTGGACGGGTGCAGGGTTAATTCGATTTAATGCTGCTAAATCCGAATTAAAGTCATAGTGTAGACCAGTCCTAATAGTGTCACAACTAAATGCAAGGTGGAATGGATTCTTTAGTATAAGTAGTTAGCACATATTCTAAGGGCCATTCAAGGTAGAGTGTCCCATTAACACTTCTGCAGTTATAGGAGAAAAAGAGGGGGTTAATGGGTTACAGATTATTGTAATAAGCCATGAATCCAGTGTCTCTGTTCAGTCCATGATTTTTAGTGTCTAGCAGAGTTATGAATTTAAGCTCTCAGATTAGTCTTTGGGAGTGTTGTGCAAGTTTCCTTTGAGGACAAGGACTGAGAGGTGAAAAATAGAGTGATCATTTTAGAAACGAAATGTTGCATGGACCCCCTCCTCTGTACTTTAAAACCCCTTAACCTCACCAAGATCATCATCAGAAGCAAGATCCCCACAGTCCAGAACACACTGACTCAAAGCAGCACCAGACCCTGCCATAACAAATAACTCCAGTGCTACAACACACCTTTCAAGATCCATCAGTCCTACAGATGGCTGTCACAACATATGGTGAATCTCATCCAGTGCATCAAATGCCCCAACAACCATATGAGTGAAGCAGACAATTGCTTCACTTCCAAATGAACTCTCTCAGAAAATGATCAAAGACAAAAAACATTGTAACACCCATGGCTGAACACTTTTCATATTCAAGAATCACTCATCTACCAATGAAGTATCATTGCACAGAAAACATATCAACCATTCTGTTTCAGTGTGCTCTGAAAAAAGGTGAATAAAAGATCATCAGTGAAAAAAGAATAAAGTGTCTGATGAGAAATAAAGAAACAAACAATTTTATTACTTAAATTGGAATCCATCCATGGTTAACACTACTACTATAGTTTTGCAATATTGTATCAGATAATATTTTAATAACCACATCTGGCCTTTATTCACCTAATGAAACATCAACACAATGTCCTACAGCATGCATGGGGGTTTTACCACATTCCAGAATTTACAATTCTCAAATAGCTAGATGTTCTTTTTGACAAACTCGAGACCTTCTGAGAGGATACATAGTAATTTCTTCCCACTAGATCAGGTGTCGTCAACGTTCGGCACGCGGCTCGCCAGGGTAAGCACCCTGGCGGGCCAGGCCAGTTTTATTTACCTGCTGATGCGGCAGGTTCGGCCGATCACGGCCTCCCACTGGCCGCGGTTTGCCGTCCCGGGCCAATGGGGGCGGCGAGAAGCCGCGGCCAGCACATCCCTCGCCCACGCCGCTTCCCGCCGCCCCCTTTGGCCTGGGATGGTGAACCGCGGCCAGTGTGGGCCGCGATCGGCTGAACCTGCCACGTCAGCAGGTAAATAAAACTGGCCCGGCCCGCCAGGGTGCTTACCCTGGCGAGCCGCATGCCAAACGTTGCCGACCCCTGCACTAGATACTGTGATGATCCTATGAATGTATAAATACAAGACACCCCCATCACCGGCTACGTACTACACATGATTGAACAAAGGCCCATTTGCTTTAAAATCTCAGGCTTCTTCCACTTCAACCAAAAGAAAATAGCAGTTACTTGCAGCTGAATAGGAACTTATATCTTCGGTTCTTGGCCACCAAAAGGAGACAGGATCACAAATACAAAAAATGTCCAACATCCAGTAACATATATGCACACTGCCTTGGCAGCATACCACAGTAAACAAAACTGAAGAAGACTTGCAGAATCCATGATGATTATAGATGGCAGTGTGTCATTCAAAGGAGAAATTTGAAAAGGAAACTTGTCACAAAAAGAAACTGGAGAATCTGGAAGGAAAATGAGAATGACAAATTTGAGGTGGATTATTGTCACTAAAAATCTATTGATGTACAGAGGAATTATTTCACGCTGTGGATGGAGTAACTTTGAATCCCCGACAATGTCATGCAGAGCCACACATCAGTTGTCTTTATATGATGAATTGGGAATAAATTTTCTTTTTACTAGTGTGAGCCCTCCATTCTTTTTTCTCTCTTTATGACCAATCTTCTCAAAATTTTCAGTTCCAGCCACAATTTGAGGGCTAGGCTGACCTGCAGAGGATAAATAAGTCTGCTAGACATGAAGCCATGGACTACATTTTTCACAGGTGTCTTTTCTCTTGAACCAGGTCCTTAATGAAGGACCTGACTGAGGGAGGAAATCAGCATTATGTTTGTAATTCCATGCATTTACTTTCCACAGAAAACGTTAAACTTCAGAAATCTGAACAGAAGCCTGTGGGATGAGGGAAAATCTGCTGATATTTATAACTCTTTTTTATCTAAAAGAAATGTTAACATATCTTCCTGAAATCCAGAAAATAATAAATAAAAAATTAGGTATTTTATTAGCTTTCTTTAGGTGTTTCAAAATACCATCCACTGACAATTCTAACCTGTCTGTCAGGTAAAGAACATTTCAATTTGCTCTTTGAAAAAAATAATTTGTGCATACCCAGGTGCAAGATGTGTTATTGTTTGACTGTGAAACACTTTAAAAGAAATTGTACTTTAAAGCTTCTGGACACTGGGTTATTGTAGGAATACATTTGGTCCTATGACTTGATGATAGACATTTGCAAGATTATTAATCAGGATAATTGAAACCTACAGTTAGAGGAGATTTCACTGGCTATAAAAGGCTGTTCAGTTAACAAATGTTTGAAATGTATATCTTAATCTTACCATCCTTCTATACCATATTACTCACCGTACTCCATTTCTATATTGCTGAACACTGATTGGGAGACGTGTGCTTAGTGGCAACAAGTGAAGCTACTGTGCAAAGGCACCGAATAAAAGCATATGGTTTCATTATGACACCAAATGCAAAGAGTAAATAGGGTCAACAAGATATTACTCTGAAATGAAAGAGACATCTGGGTTCAAATTCTGCCCTGAGTTGCACCCATATCACATCATTGATGCTACATGAAAACTCTCTCTCTCTCTCAATACACCATGGGGTTGCATTTTTAGAGGAAGGCAGAATTTGGCCCAGAAGTTTGGAAACAGAGGAACTGATTCAAAGTTTCCATTCTAACACATTTTATTTTAAAAAGGTCCAATAGCTTATTAATGGCACACTATCATATTAACAATCACTGAAGTCAAGAATGAAGGAGAACCCATTATGTTTTCTAAAAAAAAAAAATCTACCCTTTCTACAAATCATGGCTTAGATTATTAAAACAAAAAGAATTTTTAAAAAAATATGCTCCCAGTTTACTTTTTGCATCTTTCACAGCTTGAACAATGAAATTAAAATAATCAGTGTCACTTTTATTGACTAATCAACGTCACTCTCAAGGTCTCCTATGCTAAACAGGATGTAGTGTTGGAGTTGAAAACACCCCAAGGGAAGTTCTATAAAACAGTTACCACTAGAATAAGAAAAAAGCATAATGGAAATAGGTTTATTGGCACTGGATTTTATCAAAGCTTCTTTTACAAAACCTAAATTTGGATCCATGTTTGATATGAAAATGTCTCTTTAATTTTTCCCACAATCAAATGAGTGCCCTATTTTTTATTCCCGTTTCCCTCTCTCAATATCACTATGTTAGAGAAATTTTCTTCCAGCTTTCACAGCACATCAGTTCAAAGCCCAGATAAGCAGAAAGGGATGCTGGAAAAATCAGGCAGGTTTGGGGCACGAGAGACTCTTCTTGGGATCTCTCCTCAATATTTGTTTTTTCAGCTTGTTTTCTATTGCTCATCTCCCCTCGGGTACTTCCTGCTGCTTCTCTTGCTTCCAAGAGTGATAAATGTATAGGGTCAGATTCTCTCTTATGCCAAAATCTTGTGCCTTAGTGCAGGGGCGGTGATGAACTGGAGAAGGACCATGACAGATGGAGAGAATCTGATTCATATGTAAGTTTTGTCAAACTTCAGACCAATAGAACTGTTTCCTCAATTTTTTTCTGATGAAAATTTACAAAGCAATGACAGCAACTCATTGAATAAAGGGAAAGAAAGGCAATAGCACATTCCATAATTCACTTCTCTCCAATATTGTACCCACCTTTATTTGCATGAAAAATTATATATTGGCATAATTTTACACCCACTACTGGAGGAATTAAAAATGAGGCCACCCACTTCTTCAAATCAAGTGCTTCATGTTCTGACAGTTCTGTACAGTCTTAAAACAATTAGGGAAGGGGAAGGCAAAGATTCAGTTAGACTGAACCGCCATTGACTTACTCCAGTTTTACAAAACGGTACTCCAGTGATGTAAGTGGATTTATACTGGTATGCAACAGGAATAAATCACTGCTGAATCAGCCCCACTGACTATATGCCTCTAAGAAATAGTTCATGAACGTATCTTGAACATAATCATGAACATTTCAATATCAGTAGCACTGAGGCCAGAAAGGGCTTTATAATATGATGAGCACATCTTTCAAGACATTCTTTCCATGCAGCTGTAGAGACAGTTTCTGTCTTTTCAGTGTATACCTGTGTGTATGTATGCATGGGCAATGGGGAGGAGGAAGGCTGGTTTTTTTTAAAGCTACTTAAAGAATTCTTGTCTAACTGACTATGATGACATGAAAAATAATACAGCATTTGGTAGGATTTATCTTCACATGGAACAAATCATTTACAGTCTTGGATCTGGCCAGAGAGTTTAGCTTGTAGAGTGATATATTCCATACCTTTAAGTAGTCACAAAGCAAAACAAGTGAGGCAAATGTTGACACTGAATTTCAGGACTTCACTCTCTCTCACTGTGGGGATATTGAAGAGAGCCATATATTTGGAAAGAATTATGTCCTAATAAAAAGAAACCATTACTGGGTTGGGAAAAAAAGGGGCATAGAGCTCCTAAAGAAAATGGACTCCCCTCCCCCCAAATGGATCATGGAAATATACATATAGTCAGTAGTAGACACTCAGTAGCATGGCCATCTTTGCAGCAACACATCTCCAGTAACAATTACTAACACTACAAATAATAAATAATGGGACATCTTGATGAGATCTGAGTCCTTGCAACTCCTGCTGGTCCAAAGCCTGAGAACCTACCCAAGCCCTAATTCTGCAGTCAACTCTTTGCAGATGGATCCCCATTCAAGAAGAGACCCAAGCAAGTCAGAGGTCTGTGTAGTGCTCATTACAAAATATGGGGCTTAGTTTTTACTTACAGAAGTACAACAAAAGGACGAGGAAATCGTATGGTCATTACTGATCACAGAGTAGTGAATGCTGGTACGTAGATGGTGGGAGAAAAAAAAAGGATGATAGGAAACACCACTCAAAAAGAAAATTATAGTCTTGCACAACAAAGCACCAAATACATTACAAAAGAGTATTGAGGAAATTTAGGGGGAGGAACAAAATCATGCATATTCCGGGCTCTGCCACTGGCCTGCTGGGTGACCTTGAGCAACTCACTTCATCTCTCTGGCATCAGTTTTCTCATCTGTAAAATGCAGTTAATGCTGCTAAACTCCTTTTAAAAGCACTTGGAGATGAAAAGTGCTATATAATTATTAAGTATTGTTATTATTATACATCCAATAGTTTATTGGTATGTGATAAACAGATTGTCACTGACAACTCACCTGGCAATCTCCTGCTACTTCAGGCATTACTGTATGTATTTTAAAGCTGGGTCAGTCTACTAAAGTTTACTGCCATCTGCCTGGCTCATGTGTTCCTTGGAGAAGGAAAGTAGGCTGCCTTAGAGTATGTCTACACTTGAATTTTTAAAAGTGCGGTAACTAACGTGAGTGTAAATTCTAGTGTAGATGCTATACAAACATTTGTTCCTTGTCATGTTCAACTTTGTTAGATACTACCTGGAACACATATCTGTACCTTGCCAATGCTACAATTTATAACTGGTTTAATTTAATGTGTTTTACTAAAAATTGCACTGTAGCCATCCTATCAGACCTTATCTCAACTAGGAAAAAGGTGAATAAACTGAGTAAGCTCATTCAAACTATCTTAATTTTGAACGACTAAAATAAAGGTGTTAACCTACGGTATGTCTACACTGACAAGTGGGGTTTTCAGTCAAGTTAAATCAGCTTGATTTAGCTACATTATTGGGGGGGGAGCACTTTATTTGTTCATGTAGACAAGGCCTTAAATGTTATATAAGGACATCCACTTTCCCTACAATGTACTTTCTGTCTGTGTAGTTGTCGTGAATCCTGGGAAAGTAGTGGTCTGCACCTGGGTTCACCTTATTCCTGCTTTCTGTTACAGATTTTCCCTCAGGTTTGCACTATGCACCAGCTGGGATACAGTTACATCGTTCTAACTATCAACTGCCTGTAAAATGGGAAGGAAGAAAAGAAGGAAAAATGAATGACACTATAGTGCCATCTGATACTAGGTAAAAAAGTAGCATTTGAAATACTTGTTTTCATTTACATCAAATGTAGGATTTTCATTGAGACAATAATATGCGCATGTTTAAAAAAACTACAACAGATGGCTTTGATTCAAAACTATACAACCCCCCCCCCATAAAACCTTGAAACAATTTGCATATACAGAGCAAGACATTAAAGTTATTGACAACATTGATCTTAAGTAGTTTGGAGTCTGAACCAATAACACTATGGTTTATTCAGTGCTTCCTATTCCCTCTTCCATTCATTAGCTGTTTTGGCATGGAGTGTAGCTATTCTGCTGGAAAGTTTTGTAGACATTTTTGACTGATCTGTTAGCATATGCTAGCCAAAACTCAAAGGTATCAAACTGTTCTGCTTCTCTCAGAATTAAGCTAGTTTCAGGAGTACTCAGGAAATAAGAGGTAAAAATCCCTAGTTCTATAATTATTTCTGAATAGCACTGATCCTATTAAGAGAATAATGGATGTTCTATAATCTGCAGTGGGACTGTCCTGAATCCATCAGCACCCAATTACACCTGCATTTTAACTTACTTGATAAATAATGCTACCATAGATCATTTGTTTACACAAAATATATATACACATCATGAACAGAAGCTTGATTTTTTTCCTCTCCCCCCACCCCCTTAAGTTTTTCCAATAGACTACTTCTTGTTTTGTTCTGTAGTTTCAAATATATGTTAAAGTTAGAAAATTGCAATATTTAGGCTGTTTATCTCCAAAGCAAATGATATATGTTCTTTTAAATAAGCAAAAAGCCAACAATAATTTTAGATGGAAAAATATTTTCTTTACGGGTAGTAACTTAGAAACTGAATTCAGAAGCCCAAAAATGGAATTAAAAGTTCTTTGAAAAAAATATTTAATTTGCATACCGTACAGGGCTGGTTGAAAATTGTTAGTTGAAACATATTTTAGTAGAAAATTGGATTTTCTTCTAAATGAAACTATTTGTAGAAAGGTTTTGCTTTCTTACAAAAAAGTCAGCTTTTCATCAGAAAAGCAAAAACTGAAAATTACTTTTTTCAGTTGGCTTAAAACTGCCAAAAACCAAAAAATTCTGGTTTTTGACCAAAAGAAAAAAAAGAGTGGTTTTTTTGGGTCGGGGGGAGAGGGAAGGGGTGAAGGGAAGGGGCAAAAATGATTTTTTTTGCAGAAAATTTTGATTTAATGATTTGGGGAAACATTCTGATTATCTGTAATATTATAAAATGAATTATTGAAATTTTCAAACCTTATGTTTCCTTTAGTACCTGCAACTTGCTCTCAGACCATAGAGGGTTGTTAGAGGTTCCAGTCCTGCAGGTCTTAGAGAAATCTCCCATTGACTTTTTGAGTAAAGACTACAGGACTTACATTTATCTTCTAGTCACATTGGCTCTTGCAGTATTATGAGTGGATTTTTTTTCTATACATTGACTGATGTTTCCTCCTTTCATTTGCCCACAAAATAAGTGTGAATGGCAGTCAATCAAAATGTGCTACTGTGCATTTAAATGAACCTTTTAGAAAAATGTACAAGATGGAAATATTTAAAAGGCCCTGGTACATTCAGGAATTGCAGCAGGGATTAATCTTTTTATCCTTATGCTGTCAGCAGCCATAAAATCCATGCAACTAAAGTCTATAAAGACTTAGACATCTATGACATATGCTGAAAGGTTGACCAAAGGAGAAGAATATAGTCAAAACCTGGCAAATATAATTTCTTGTTTAAAGTGTCTACCTAAAATTCAATTTAGAAATACTTAACAAAATGGTTAAATATTATATGTAATAATTAATGTACAATGTGACTATGATTTATTTTCTGAGAAAATAAAAGAATATGCAAACACATTCTCATGGGCTCAAAGCAGTTTTTAGTTTAAATACCATTTGGATTTGTTTCAGTGACCAGTATGGCCATTCTTATGACTGCTAGATATAGGAGGCAAATATGACCGGACATAGTAACGGTATCCTTGAAAGCAATGACAATAAGTAGTAATCAGTGGTCATGGTGGATAAGCAATTGAACATGAGCTACCAGTGTTATGCTCATGAGGGTTAACTGAATCCTGGGATATATAAGCAGGCGGATATCAACTAGATGTAGGGAAGTGGTATTACCTGCACATGCAGCATGAATAAGACCATTACTGGAATACTGTGTCCTGTTCTGGTTTCCACAATTCAAAAACAATGTTGAAAAATTGGAAAAGGTTCAGAAGAGAAGTATAAAAATGATTTGAGGTCTTGAAAAACCTTCCTTCCAGTGAGAAACTTAAGAAACTCATTTTATATTTAACATACTCAAATCAAGGTTAAGAGGTGACTTGATCAGTCTTTAAGTACCTACATGGGGGGAAGATTTCTGATAGTTGAAAGCTTTTTAATTTAGCAGAGAAAAGTATAGTGAGATCTAATTGCTGAATCTAGACAAATGAAGATTAGCAATATGGTGCAAATTTTTAAGTGAAGGTAATTAGCCTTTGAAACAATTTACCAAGAGATGCAGTGCCTTTTCTGCGATTTCAAGTGTGTAAGCCAAGATTTGATATCTTTCTATAAAATATTGCCTGGTTCAGCCAGATGTTATGGGCTGGAAGAATGAATTACTGAGTAAAATTGAATGACCTGTGTTAGGGAAGTCAGACTAGATGATCAAAATAATCCGGGCTGGCTTTAATAATCTTGGAATCCATACAGGATAAAATTTGCCCTTGAATGGTGCATTGGGCTTGTGATGGTTCTCTGCACAAGACTAGTGCACCATTCAAGTCCCATATCAGTCATATTTTGAAGGTCTTAACTAGGACTGAGGTGTGACATTTGCAGTGCAGTGCATTTCACCCAGAGACAGGACACCAGAGTGTCTCTCAATTCTATTTTTGTCACGACTGGTCCCAATTTAGCTTTTATTTCTTTTCCCAATTCTTTCCCTTTAATTGTGCTTTACTCACTTCCGAAACTGAATTGCATGCTTAGCTTCCAATGTTTAAACATATCAAATGTATTTCTTTCCACCAACAATAAAGACAAGCAACAAAATAAACAAAAAGATGCAACAATATAGGACAATTCCTGAATTGTGCTGAATTATTCCTTACTCAGACAAAAATTTCACTGATTGCAAGAGATAGATTCCAATGGAAGCTTTGCCTGAAAAAGTATTAAAGAATTTACCTTAAAGAAGTAATCAGATATAAGAATGTCCACAACTGAAGACAGAGCATATTCCAGAATGTCTCAGCCTCATACCAGTGTTTGATCTTAGGAAACAATATTAGCAATATCTGCATCCATAGAAGTCAACAGGAGTTTTGCCATTGAGTAATAGAGCCAGGATTTTACTCCATGATATTTTTTTCTAATATCCTATTAAATATTTGTTGTCATATTCCATCAAATTGAACAACTGTTAAATGTTTAAGATTGAGTGAGTGGTAACATATTCCAAGATTTAAACAACCTGTACCTCATGTATGCATGCATATATGGGAGGATTTTATTTCTAGAAGGATGAAGAATTTTTGAAAGGAAGAAATAGTAGAACTCTGGAAAGGAAGGTAAACAGCACAAGTTCTGACTGGCAGATCCTTTCTATAAAAAATAAAATACTGAAGAGGGGCAGCTGCTGACTCAGTCTTTTTCTGAGCTCCCCTTTGTACTACTTTAACCTTTAAGATAGAAAAAATGAAGTTGATTCATTAGAAGCTAAGTAGTTTAATACAACATATTTTTTATCTTAAGCCAGTGAAGCTTATGACTTTTTAGAAACTTGTGGCAATTGATGGATTGCAGTTTTAAAAGGAAGCGTCACATACTTCCATATTTTATTATGGTAGTAACCAGCTGGTACTTCCTTGCTGAAGTTAAGAGTATTTGTCACAAACCATGCTTCGGTTCAGCAACAAATGTGCTGAAGGAGGTAGTAAATCAGTGAATGATTGTGGAAGATAATGCTGAACTCATGTAGGAAATCACTTTCCTACTAGTGTGCACTGTTTCTTTTTGAACTGCAGGTGGTTTAAAAGCTGTTAGCAAGTTTTCTTATACTGTAAGTAGATTGCAGATGCAAACTTCTTATTGCAAACCAGTATCTTAAAAACCCACAGATGTGTCCTGGGAAACTCACCGTTTCCACAGCAAGAATTCTTGCTGTCACAATTATGTGCTAATCTGGACCTTAGATTCTTCTTACCCTTTCCTTTGTTATTACTGGCATAGATCAGTGCAACCCACTTTGGTCCTGCGCTGCTTGCTTTATTTCTCTCCACTTTCTGTTGTAGCTGGACATCATTAGCAACACAAGTAAAGAAAGGCCATAGACACTCACATACTATGGAGACTATGTATCCTTTAAATCAGACAGGAAGGGTATTGCTTTAATGTCTCATCAATTAATAAACCCAGAACATTCCACCAAAATACCCTAATGGATTAAATAGCAAATCATACAACATCAAGTAAATACTGACTTCCTTTATGAAACATAAATACACAGCTATTATGTGCAACAGGGAAATGGGAAACAGGATTTTCATTTGATGTTAGCACTTATACCTATACCACAAACTCAACTATAGGAAAAATGATCTTATTACAAAAAAGTGAGCTATGACCTAATATACACTACCAAATTGCTCTGACCACTGAGAAAGCTAGGCTCTGAGCCAGAGCTCCCTGACAAGGAGGGAATGGAGACAGCTCTCAGTCAATGGCAGAATCCATTCTCCTTTCAAACTCCAGCTTTAACAAGATACAAACAGACCTTGCTGGCAATTCTTTAAAAGGCAAAGTAGAAAAAGAAACAGGCTTTCCAACGGGCTTTTTATGACAGCATATGGCATTGTTGGTATAGTCCCACTTTCTGCGCTAGAAAAAAAAAAAGGAGCTTCCATCCTTGACTCCCCTGCATTTCTCCTTAAGGCAAGCTACGCCCTGCCCACCGTGCAATAGGAATAGGAATTCAGCTGCTCATTTCCATGCCTCTTTCTGGCCTCTTTCCTTGACAGACTTGCTAGCACACTTTTTCTCATCTAGCCACTGAGCTAGCTTTCCAACTGGCTTCTCTTTTCTTTCCTCATTCTCCTCTCTTTATTTTTCCTTCCATTTGTTTTTGTTCTCTTAGTGTGGCGACGACAGAGGAAAGGAAACAGAACGCCAGGTCTGTGGTAGCTAGAAAGCCCAAAAGCTTCAAGCTGAAAAGCCTCCCAGGAAAACTTTCCTGGGTTTTTTATTCCTTCTACCTCTCTGCTTTCAACACTTCTTACTGGTTACATTCTTGCGCATAGGGAAAGCATACAGTGTACAACAACATGAGATAGCAAACCCATATCTTGTGCATGTGAAAGCCAGTTGCAAGGGAGACAAACAGGCCAGCCAAGAAGTTTCCCAAAACACAAACGCGGAGGGGGCGAAGGTCACTCCTGCCTCGTTGCCACGGGAACAGTTTGCCGCACCCGTGGGCTGGCGATTCGGGAGCTATGCGTCCCTACATCTTAGCTCTCTTTTTTCCCCTCCCCTACTCTGACCTCATTGCTTCTGTCCCTTCTTTTCCCCCTCCTGTTTTCTGCTCTTTCCCTATTCCTCCTTTCTCTCCCTTTTGCCACTCCTTCCTGACACTAGTTCTAATCCCCCCTCCCAAATCTCCTCCATGTTTCCGTCTCCCTTTTTCCCCAGTCTTCTTCTCCAGCTCTCTTTCCCACCCCCCACTTGCCTCCATGTCTGCCTCCACTGCCAGTATATGGGCTAGACTGATGACATGTCTAGACCACTTTTACAGGCATCCCCTCTGATTGGGATTCTGCTCTGTATCCAGAACCTTGGCAGAATGGGGGGCTGAGTGCATGTTGTAGGAGTTCACTACATGAAATAATCTTGTGATAGATGTTTAGCTTCCTGTTCTGCCCTTGTGATTCAGGCAGAGAAGAGAACTGATCTTTGTTATTAAAAGTGAAAAAAACCCACAGGCCCAGAACTCCCACTCTCAGTGGCCGCTGGTGAGTGAAAAAGGAAAGACAGTGAAAAACAGGGTCAGCTAAATTATATCACAGTGATCACAGCAAAACCTTAGACAGCTACAAAATGTATCATCAGCAAATTTACTCACTGCTGGTACCACTTTAATTTGTCACAGTCTCAAAGGTATGTGGATTTAAAAGGGAAATAAACAACGTTGGTAGATGAACTTTAGATGCAGAATAGTCTAATAGTTAGAAGAGGGTATCAGAAATCATGCAATCAATGTACTATGCCTGGCTCAGTCATTGGTAGATTGGTTTGAATGTTTTAAATCAGAGTCAGAAGCCAGATTAAACCCCAACAATTTCTAATTTTGAAAAAAAGTCCTACCAGATGATTAAATTTACCAATCAAAATTGCAAAAACCAAAACTGAATACTGAAAGACAACCACACATGACAGATGCTAGTCATATCACTTAATTCACCTTTGGAAGGCACTAATTTTACCATGCTGTGTGTGGTATAAGACTTTGAACAGAACAGCTGAATATTGAAAAATAAATGCAAGGAAAAATGGACGAATAAACGTGAACACTGAAGATGGCATAGCCTAACAATAAAAAATAAGCATTATGATGCCGGAGCATAAAGAAGGCAATGATCAAGACTGAAAAAAAGAAGACTGAACTGAATAAAATAAAAATAAAAATGCACAGTCTGGAAATGAAAAAATACACTGGGAAAAAATGTATGTCATCAGAATTTTCTTCAAGTACAGCATTCTTCAGAGATTTCCAGGAGACATTCCTTTAGTGCAGATATATTGAGTTAATATTAGAGTTGATCATAATCCCTCCTCTCCCTTAGAAAATTTCAATGTCAGCAATAAATATACTGATTTTTTGGGGTCTTAAAACTGAAAATTTCAATTGAGAAATGTTGTGTTGAAGTGCCTCACGTGCCCTTTCTCCTCTATGGTCCTCGTTGGTCTCCCATGATGCTCTATCACAGGGGTCGGCAACGTTCGGCACGCGGCTCGCCAGGGTAAGCACCCTAGTGGGCTGGGCGAGTTTATTTACCTGCTGATGCGGCAGGTTCAGCCGATCGCGGCCCCCACTGGCCGCGGTTTGCCGTCCCAGGCCAATGGGGGTGGCGGGAAGCCGTGGCCAGCACATCGTTTGCCCATGCCACTTCTCACTGCCCCCATTAGCCCAGGACGGCGACCCAGTGGGGCCCGCGATCGGCCGAACCTGCCACGTCAGCAGGTAAATAAACTGGCCCAGCCCACTAGGGTGCTTACCCTGGCGAGCCGTGTGCCGAACGTTGCCAACCCCTGCTCTATCACCTCCCTCTTATTGAGCTATTGTAATGAATCATGAGAAATGTTGAAGAATCCTGCCATAGAGGGGAACTGGATTTAAGGATATGTCTATACTACAGAGACTATAGCAGCATAGGTATGTCAGCCTAGCTTTGTACTGTAGACACAGCCTATATTGACACAAGGATTTGTTTTGTCATGGTTGAACACACCATCCCTGAATTAAATTAGTTATGTTGACAGAAGCCCTCTTCCATCGATATAGCATGTACACTGTGGGTTTTGTTGGCAAAGGTACATTGGTCAAGTATGTGGATTTTTTTACATCCCTGACTGACGTAGCTATGTGTAGACTGGAACTTCTATAAGATATTGCATCAACATTTCTGAACCTTAAACATTTTCAATATTTGGGAATCAAAATTTTCTATGAAAAGTTGACACTTTTCTCCCACACAAAAAGTTGTTTTTCAACAGGAAATTGGAGTTTTGACTAACAGTTAAAGATTTTTTTCTTAAAGTGAATTTTAGGAACTGAAGTTTTTTATTGAAAAAGGCAGGGCAGAGGCAGAGACAGAGACAGGGCAAGCTTCCTTGTAATTCCCTGCTAACCTTGACTGATGTGGAGCATCCCTGATGTGGGCAAAAAGGTAGTTTTTTTTTTCCTTGCTGAAAAGAATCTTTAGCATCTCTGCTGAGACTGTCAATAAGAGAAGCAATTAGTGTGATATTTTTATGATGCAGACATATGTATAGGAACTGGGTGAAAGCTGAACAGTTAGAGGATGGCTTTCTAATTGTCATTCTGACCGAAACCTGATTTGAGCTAACGACCTGGAGGTGAAAGGCTCTGTAGCTCATTGTCAATACCTTGGGCTAAGTAGTTCTCATCCAGAAGCAAGTTTAATAGTTAAGGAACAAGGGCATCAGCTCCATAAATTTCCTTTATTGATATTCTGAAATAATTATTATTTAGATCTCATCATATAGAAAAAAGATGCATTGCTTCATGTGAATGTTACCCCATGTAATCATATATAGCCTGGCAGAATATTAGTTTTAAAAAAACCCTTTCCTATAGTGAGTAAAATGAAGACTGTATTTAGAAATCCCAGCTAGCAGTTTGCAAATGTGCAATTAAAATTCTCTCTCTTCTCTAATTATGGAACACTTAAGTTAAATGGTCTTAATAGACATATAATGATAGCTTTATAAACCTACAGTTACTTATAATCCAAAGTAATTTCTAGTTCCCTTTAAAAAGCATCCATTAAATGCCCATTATGATCTTTATGTAATTTGGCAGACATTTAATGAATGCTTTATAAACCTAAATAGCAATTATTCCCAAAGACAACTCTTTAGCATACAGAGTAACAGCTATTAATGTGAATTGACTATTTCAGATTAAATAGTAAAACTCATACTTAAAGTCCACTGAATTGGATGCTTATAAAAGCATCATGCATATTTTTAATTAAAACTTTGGGAGGTTTTAATTGGAAAAGTTGTCTACTTCAAATGTTAGTACTTTGTTGTATTAATTGGAACCAAAATCAAGCTGGAGATCTAATCAGTCAGAAAGCCAACTGAATCTGATAGATCTGATACATTTCCACATGTTTTCTGCAAAATGCTACTCTTCTGTCAAGCATAGTATTTATGAATTTAGTCATCAAACTCAAGTCTCTTGGTTGTTGCCAGGCAACTGTAGTGTCCCAGGTTACTGAGAGCTTCTTGGATTAAAGCCCTGAGACCTGATATTGAAGCCAGCAATTATCAGCTTTATTAAACCTGTCTAACTGATATAGACATTTATAGAACTGTCTCCCAATGCCTGATTCTGCTCACATTTTGGTGTAAACCCAGAACAACAAATACCTCCACTGAAGGCAACGGAATTACACTAATGTAAAACCAGTGTGAGGCTCCCAGTCCTGCCTTAACATATTCTGACCCCCAAGAAAATAAAGAACAGATTCATGGGAGCTGCCTCTTCATTGTTTGCTGCAAAGTTCCAGAAGGAAGTAGGTGGTAATCTTCCCTGAGCATAACACAACAAGGACAGTCCAAAAGAAAACAGATGATAAACTAGAACTAGTTGAAAAGTTTGATAGTTTTCCATTGGAAAAGAGTTTCACGTGAACAAAATTTTCCATAGAAAAGTATTGAAACAAAAATGTTTCAGCGTTGTCATTTTGTTTTGCAAATATCAAAAAGTTGCATTTTGACATTTAGAGTTTAATTTCATTTTGGCTTTTATAATATTACATTTAACATATATCATAAGGTTTCAACATTAATGAAAAAAAACTTTGCAATGTTTCCAAATCTATCTAGCTATAGACATGGATATATATGGAATTTCTGTCCTATGAAAAATCTTTATGTTTAATTTTTCATTCTGATTTGGAACAAAATCGAAGCATTAGAATTTCCCACAGGATGGAAATTCCGGTTTTATGACCAACTCTCCCCAGAAAACCTCAGCAATGTTTTATAATAGTTATTGTGGTAGAATCTAGAAGCCACAAATTCCATGTTTTCCATTACCAACTAGACTAGGCTAGATTGTCCATTATATAAGGAATTCATAAAGCATTAGATCTGATATGATTGATTCATCATGCTACACCATATGTTTCTGCTTCAGGTTTTATTCCAATTCTTCTGACTTGATTTTTGCATACTAGTTTATTTGAAACAAAAGAAAATAAGTGAATAACATACTTTGACAGAAATGAGGCCATCAGGCGCCTACATATCTTAATTTTCTTCAGCAAGACAGTCATCTATAGTAGGGATTGATGAATTTATTTTGCTTATTTGTCAAATCAAAACACCATGTGCCAGATTCACCTTTGAATTCCCTGGCACTGCACTAAGGATGGATCAGGTCTCATGAATTTGAAGGTTTAATTGGTATGGCAAATATTACAGTTGCCTTCTGCTTAGTAAAGATGATAAAAAATGTGAAGCAAAAAGCAGGCAGAGTGAAAAACAAATCCAGAAAGACTGAAAAAAGAAAAAGGAGGGGATGTGGAGAGAGAGAGAAAATCTTTAATAAAAATAAATATGGATGTGACACTGAGCCAGTGAGGAGTCAGCAACCAGCAAGCTAAATGTAAATATATAAATATAAAGCATATAAATGGTAATCAGGGCCATTCCTTATAAATAGCTAACAACGCCATGTTATATAAACTAGAGCTTAGAAATGTAGACTTGTATAATTAGAGAATTAGAAGATGCTGATTGTATTTGTCTGTGTTTACCTATATCTTGTTAGATATTAACACTGTAACCAGATTAACTTGTAGATGCTAAACTTCGGTTCCTGTCACTCTATTCTATTGATTCAGAGATCAAAAGGGAATGTTAATATTTAGATGAAACATGTGGTATGTAATATCATTGTCTTTATTTCTCTTTGAAGTTTGTAGTTAACTATCTATGAATTTCTTGAATGAATTACCTTATGCTAATCAATGCAACTAATCATGTGTGTATACATAGGAAATTCATCCAATGAATGCCTGTTTGCTGTGTTGACTATTTTCAAAAGGCTATCACAGCCTGACAGAGATCTGTAAAAGAACTCTAGGGCTCCAATCCTGTTATCTCAGATCTACTTAAACTTGATCAGGGAAAGCTTGAGTCGTAAGACTGATGTCTCCAGCTCCAGTCTGAATTACTCTGCTAATTCTTGTGGAAAAAATTGAAAAAAAAAATCCCTATACAGGAACTGCTTATTGGATTATAACCTATGGAATTGATTCTGGAAGAACTTTCTACAAATCAGCAGCTCACCATCTCTACTATGACACTGACCTAAGTACTTTACTCAGATCTGTATGTATAATTATAGTTAACCACAATAACTCTTCCTTTCCTTTTAATAAATCTTAGTTTAGTTAATAAGAATTGGCTGTAAGCACATATTTGGGTAAGATCTAAAATGTACATTAACCTGGGGGCAATGTGTCCAATCTCTTGGAATTGGTAGAAATTTATATATGATGAAGAAGATTTTCAGTAATCCTCATCGTATTTGACTTGGCTGTCTGCGTGGGAGCCCAAGGCTGGGTTGCTTTAAGGAACTGTACTTTTGGCTTCTGGGTAACCAGTAAGGTATTGTAAAAGCTGTTTTGTTGATGGCTTGGGAAATCTAATCACCAGTTTTGGGGATCATCTGCCCCACTCATTGCAGTTTGCTCTGATTGAGCAACCTCAGTGTGGCCCCTCCAGCGGCCACAGTCACAATAAAATATTAAATAGAATATCTACCTTCTAACCTTATGGAAAACTTTCATAGAACACTAAAGAGCTATAAAAATTACACTAAAAACCCAAAGAATTTAATAAAGACCTCTCTATAGGTCTTTTCAGTCATCCTATATCGTTCTATAGAAAAATATTCTCTACTGAAGTCTATAGGATTATTTAAAAAAAAACTACAAAAAAAGAGATCATTTTCTGTTAAATTCGACACGTTACTTTCCTATAAGGAGAGGGGAGAAATAAATCATATTCCTAAAATGGAGCAAAGGCTTCTCTTAGGGGAAAAAAAGTGTTTTTTTTTCCCTTTCCTTTTTTAAAAATAGTGTCTGTATTGAGGAAAAACAAACTTTGGTTTACATTACAAGAGAAAAAACATTTATGATTTAAAATGGTTTTGTGAATCCCAAAATAGTTTGTGAATCCTTTAACTCCATGAATCTAGCTCCTTCCAAATCTAAAGGAAGTTTGATCCTATCAGTCTGCTCAGTGCTTGGCTACAGCACAATGGGTTTTTGTTGTTCTTTTTGCTGAGGTTGACACCACCTTTTCCAGCCAGTGTTAACACTATGATGCTGTAGCAACCATGAGCACAATGTCAGGAAGTGATAGAACTTTTATCCCTCTGCATGACTGAGACCTAAGAAAATATTATAGAGCTAAACCAAGAATATTAATTGCTTGTGGTTCCTATTTCAGAGTGCCTAGTGCAGCAAAACACAAATGACAAAGCTTTCAGTCTCTCCTTTTCAGACTTTTTGGCAAGACTATTTTCTCCAGAAGTTTTATATGGGATAAAAAGCATGGTGACTTTAAACAGGAAAAAAGTGGTTAAAAAGTGTCTAGTAAATAGATCTGAGTGGGACTTTTTGGGTGAACCATTTCCCCCCTTGAAAAAAAATGTCAATTTGTCAAAACTGAGCCTGTTTTGGGGAAAGAGTTGGTTTTGAAAATATTTTCAATAAAAGAAAAGAAAAAAAGATTGTTGTCCTATTTCAACATTTTCAAAATTAAAAATTCCAGTTTCCCAGTTGAAAACAACATTTTGATTTGTAATATAAGCTACTTATAGTAAAACAAAATTAAAATTAAAAAAGTGATATGAAAGGAAACAAAACACAGTTGCAAGTTATAAAAACAAAATATTTTGATTGATTTGAATCAATTTTGTTGTTGCTCTCTTGCAAAAAATGAGATTTACAATTCAATAAGAGAAAGTTGCACAAGCACCACACAAATGTGATTGCTCAACCCTGGAATTCAACAAGGCCCACCAGGACATGCCTGAGCCAGTTTCTTTCCAGGTACATGGACTAAGAGTATAAAATAAGGGACCATGGCATCATGAGACCACCTCTCTCATCCCACACCTATGCTGAAGGCAAGAAGAATGCTGAGAAGACAAAGACTTGAACTGAGACAACCAATCTCAGGCTGAAAAGGAAAGTCAGCCTGCATATTAAAATCTGTAACCTGCCTGCAACATCTAGTGGAGTAAGAAAAGCTGTTTCATTCAACTCCTGCTTAGTCTAAAAGTTTAGGATTTAGAATGTGTGTTTACGTTTCATTTTCTTATGGTAACTATCTCTGACCTTTAAGCCTACCACTTATAATCATTTAAAATCTTTCTGTAATTAAACTTATTTTAATATTTTATCCTTATGCGTGACTTGGTCTAAAGTGCTTGGGAAATCTTCTCAGATTACAAAGGCTTGTGCATATCCACTCTCCTTCGATAAAGTGGCAAACTAATTAATAAGTTTGCACTGTTCAAAAGAAGGTCTTGAGCAGTGCAAGATGGTATATTTCTGGGATGCAAGGCTGGGGGCTTGGGAGGTTTGCAGGTGTTTCCCTGTGTATCATTCATGAGTGGCTAGGAGATCATTCATGTAACTCAGCTGGATATGTCCTTGCCTGTGGATCGCTAAGTGCAATGCTTGTCAGAGGTTTGTAGCTTGACATTAGGACCACAGTGTGAGACACAGTCCAGGCTGGTGGGTTTGGAGGGCTGAGTGGTCCCACAATCCAGGTTGCACCCTGGGAACCCCATTCAACCAAGCTAAGCTATATCTTTTAAAATACATTTTTCCTTTTCTAGACAAGGCCAGTGAGAAGTTGGATTTTTGGGGATGGAGAAAAAAAAAAAAAAGAGTGAAGAGTCAAAAATGATATTGTAAGCCAGCACACAGACATGATGGTGGAGTGGCCATAGGAAGGAGGGAGTGGAAAATGATTAGATGGAAATACAGGATGATCTACTCTAGAAAGACCCAGTTTGAGATATTCAGGTGGAGATGTTTGAGACATAGCTAGTGATAAGAGACTGGACAGAGAGGGAAATATCAGGAATAGAGTAGGGATCATCTGAGTTATTTGATGCAGACAGAAGCAGAAAGTTCTTTAAATTGAAGCATAAAGAGAATGGAGAAGAAAAAAAAAGTTACTACTGTTATGCTTTTGAAGAACTTGCCAAGAAGGCGGCAGAAGAGTAGGTCAGGGAGATGGAAAGAACTGAATGTAGAATGAATGAAGGTGGAGAAAAGTCAGCAGACATTGGAAATGAAATATTCAATCAAGAAAAGGGGGTAGCCGTGTTAGTCTGTATCTACAAAAACAACAAGGAGTCTGGTGGCACCTTAAAGACTAACAGATTTATTTGGGCATAAGCTTTCGTGAGTAAAAACCTCACTTCTTTGGATGTATCCTTATGCCCAAATAAATCTGTTAGTCTTTAAGGTGCCACCAGACTCCTTGTTGTTTCAATCAAGAAAGAAAACTAACTTGCTTAGAAAGAAACACGCCAGAACTGAGGGAAAACAGAACATACTTAACATAGAGAAAGTTAGTGTAGTAATGACCCATTATCCAAAGGCAGTCAGCAATGTGGTGGCAGGAGGCTACAGCATCTCAATATCAAAAAAAGATAAGTAAACCATCAGTGTGACTTGAAAGATTTGCTTTTGTGGAAGGATCCTTCTCCTGACATGTAGCCACTCTGCTGGAAATCCTCTCAAATAGAAAAGTGTGCTCACAGAAATAATTTATTAGCCAACATTTTCTTTTAATCAGAATGAGTTCCCCCCCGCCCCGTAAGAACTTCATTAATTCAATATCGGAAAATTAAAGATTAAAAAAAAATGTTCGCACTGAGAAGTGTGACTGATAGTAAAATTGAAAAGATTATGAGCCAGCTTCTCCTTCTGCTCTGGCTGTTTTCTGCTGCTCTGCTGGTGCAAAGCAGCATTAAAAATAAATTCAGCAGGCCCTTACGGACTCCCTCTACAATGGCACATCCATGGGTACTATAAAGCCCTTATAGTATCTCCTCTATCACCTGCTCCCCTTCCCTGCCACAGGCATAAGGGAATATCTGAAGAAAGAGATCCTAGCCAGAACTCTACCGATCCCTTTCTGCCAGAACAGCTCCTTTGGACCAAGCGTAGCTTGTATAAGTTAAAAAAGTCTGAGGGTTACTCTAACTTGCAAAAAGACCTGTGCCTACATAGATCTCACGTAAGTTCCAGGAGTCACAAAATGGTTTAACAGTCATCTTTCTTCCCTCCTTCCACACCAAATCTTGTACTCAGCACATAGCACTTGACTAGGGAATCAGGCCCTGTTAGACCACAAATAGTAAAAAAAAAAAAAAAAAAAAGGAAAAGAAAAAAAATGTTGACGTTTACATTTTTGGTGTAAGAATCACAAATAAATTAAGTAAGGGACTTTAGCTTCTAATGATGAGTATTAATTACTAGCCTTGATTGACAAGAAGCAGAATGAACATTCGTAGGTAATACTCTAGCCTCAGCACAGGATTCAGGCTAGGACATGGGACTAGAACTGTTAATGATTAGAGAGCAGATATTCATTCTCATTCTCCTGGACCTCTTTGCAGCACTTGACATTGTTGGCCATGAGAGTCCCTGAGAAATGTGGCAAGAGTCCAGGGTAATGTGCTAAAATGGTTTGAGTGATGACCACTAGACCCCTCCCTTGTGGAGTCTCTGAAAGATCATTTCTCTTTCTGGTCCTTTTCAACATCTACATACAACTACTAGATGGAATGGTCTGATAGCATGGACTCCAGTACCATCTATGTGCAGATGACTCACAGCTCTATCCATCCTTCACCACATACAACCAAACCACCACCACCACCACCACCAAGGCCCAGTGCTTGGATGAGATCAGCTAATGGATGAAGAACAGTTGTCTGAAGATGAACATGAGCAAGAGAGAGATGATGCTATTCGGCAGAAGAAAGCATTTTGAAGAGTTTGCATCTACAGAGCAGTTTTCTCTGGTGGAAAATACATACCCCAATTGGTTTATGAGTGGTCTTGGATTCCTCACTGATCCTAAGCTTTTGTAAGCTAGCACCCCAGCCAGAGTAATGCTTTCTGTGATCTTTGGTTGGCCAGGATACTCTAGACTAGGGATCGTCAACCTTCAGCACGCGGCCCACTAGGGTAAGCCCCCTGGTGGGCCAGGCTGGTTTGTTTACCTGCCGCGTCCACAAGTTCGGCTGATCGTGGCTCCCACTGGCTGTGGTTCACTGCTCCAGGCCAATGGAGGCTGCGAGAAGCAGTGCAGGCCGCGGGACGTGCTGGTCAATGTTTCCTGTAGCCCCCATTGGCCTGGTGCGGTGAACCGTGGCCAGTGGGAGCCGCAATCAGCTGAACCTGCGGATGCAGCAGGTAAACAAACCGGCCCGCCAGGGGGCTTACCCTGGCAGGCCACATGCCGAAGGTTGCCGATCCCTGCTCTAGACAATGACCTGGCCTAAGTTATTCACACCTTCCCACTGGACTATATCAAAGAACTAACATTAGGCATAAAGACTTCTGTACTAGTTGGAGTTTCCTAAACACTACATTATGTCTCCTTGTGAACCCAAGCTACCACAAACACATCAAACATGTCCTCTGTTCTCTATGTTAGCTTCCATAGAATTATGAATCAAGTTCAAGGTCTTGGTTCTTATCTTCAAGGGGATCCATGGCCTGGGGCAGTATCTACAAGACTGCCTAAAACTCTGGGATGGAGACCATGGTTGATTACGTCACTCCTCTGGCACAGTGGAACTCACTATAATAAGGGTATAGCTTGTCTGTGCCCAAAACTGACATTTCTTGGGGTCTAGCTCAGGAACTCCCTCAGGAACTAAAGGCACCACACACACACACCTCACCACCTTCTGTTTCAAGTGCAAGCCACATTTCTTTGATCTTGCCTCATCTAACAAATACATAACCGATATTTTAAAAAACCAGATCATACAAAAGTACCCAAAACAAAACACACCCTACTGAAACAAGATCCTATACAGCACACTCTGCACTCTTCTTTCCTAGGAAGAGGATGAGAAAACAGACGTGGTAGACATTAGTCACATCGCTTTATGCATTGCTGGAAAGTGCTCAGAAACTATGATGATGATCATGGTAAAATAACCTATGTAGAATTGTATGTCATTCACACTTTATGAACTGTATGAAAATGCATATCCCATCTGGAAGTTATTTACATACCTGGTCATGAAGCGGTTGAAGTGGCTGAAATGCAATTCTCATTCATTCTTGGTTGAATATGTAGGTTTTGTTTTTATTTCCACTATAATTAATCAAGACTCCTTTGTGCCCCTCAAGGCCCGCAAACATTGTGAACAATTATCAGATACGGCCTAATACTTCATTCTTTTCAGACCCAAAATTCCAAACAAATTCAAGTAAAGTCCAAGTCAGCGGGAGTTGTGTGTCTGTAAGGAATGAGTATTGGGTCCTCCTGAGTCAAGATGAACTTCATTTTTGTTTGGATACTTTTATCCTTTCCTAGTATGAATCTTGCCATGGCTGTTGGTTTGCAATTTCATCACGGAGAAAAATGATGCTTGAAATTGGAGAGATTCAGGGAAATTCCAACTCATTGGGATTAATAGTGAAGAAATATGTTTGCAGTGCTCTTTCACATTGTTATTTTAATAAGCTAATTGAGCAGATTTGATTACTGCAGGACAATTGTGTTTGCTTTTTAGATAAATAAATATGCATGGATAGGTACCTTTTAACAAATACATTTATTGTCTCATTGATATCATAAGTTCTAGAATTCAAAAGTTGGTAACTCTGTTACCTAAACACAAATGACAACAACACTTTTGTGATGAAATGTGTCCAGTAAAGCACAGTTAACAGAATCTGTCTTATGTTTTGGAGTTTTTTTATATAGAAGAGTCAACAAGCTAGTTTATTTTATTACAAAATACTGTAATCATTGAACATACCTTCCAAATGAATGACAATGGCAGGAGAAAGTATTTTAGCACTTTCAATGAAAATGTAATAAATGGTTTAAGTATTTGACAATTTTGGGAACTATTTAATTTGAGAGCCAAATTCAGGCTCTTACACACATTTGTCTAGTAAAAGTTGAACAATTTGATTATTTACTTATGGGACTTTGTTTTTTCCAGAACATTTTGTTCATTATAGGATCAATCCATCAATCTTTTTACATGCAAAACTCCCACTGAGGTGAGCGAGAGTTACCTGTAATATGTAAAGACTGGTCTTTATGGGGGAAGAGGGACGTTTTGAAAGATCATCAAAATGTTCCCTTTTGACAGTTTTGAACCAGAAAGTTTACAGTTTTTCAAATCAAAATGACTTTACTTTTAAATTTTAGTAAATTTAACCTAAAAAGAAGTGAAGAAAAAAGGTTGAAATCAAAACAAAATTGTCCCAAAATGATTAATTATTATCATTTTCAGTTAACAAAAAGTTTTCAGATTTCAACTTTTTTTTTCTGGATTCAGATTTGTCCCATCCATAATGTAAGGCCAAACTGTTTTAAAAGTATTAGGGAATGGACATTGGTTCTTCCATTACTGCAAATTATACAGTGCACACAAGAATTTGAGGGAGGGAGGCTAGAAAACAAAAGTTAATTGAAGAGACGGTACTTATGTAGAAATCCTGATTGTTTATTTAATTTTGATGATGCCAACAACATACTACAGAAATGTTACAGTGTTTGGACCTTGTGGTTTTCTTAGGTTAGGTGCACATTTATTGGTACTTTAGCAGAATCTAACTTTTCATAATGACAATTTGTCCTAGGACAGAACTGCAGATAAATAATCAAGCGGACACTTACTATTTTAAGCAATATTTTTCTTTTGAAATGTTTTTAAATCCTCAGTAATTGGAAGCCAATCCTGGTATATCAAAATGTAAAGGAAGGACACCCAGACACCAAGCCTCATAGTTCTTCACCTCTTCTGCTTTTCTACAGGTCCACAATGCTAATATTTCCACAGTGGTTTGCATGAATTAAAAAACCACCTGAAATACTAATTTTTCTATGGGTCAGACTGAACTTTGTTTCATTTGGACAGGAAAAATATCATGGATCAATCAATATCAAGACTGGCAAGATGACCTAACCAGTGGCTCATTGTTCATATGAAAGGTGTTCTGCATAGAACTGGAAAGTGTTTTCTCTGTAAAACTTGGAGAAATGGATGATAAAACTTTAAAAAGTCTTAAAATCAGTCATCCTTTAAAAGCTTCTGACAACTTTATTATACTTTCTGTACAATGTTTAAATTGGTACATGGAAACTAAAGAAAAAAAACCCCAAGTATTCATCATCATGCTCTGTCTGACTTTGGAATCCTGTCACTTGTTCTTTTCATTACATTTCCAAGTAAAATATTTACAGTGAGCTGTTACTTGATGTTTACTTTAAAGGAAATGACTAAGAGAACCATTACAGTCCTAATGCAAAAATCCATTTTAAACCAGTTGTCTTGATTTTTGCACAAGTAAACTAGGGCCTGGTCTACACTAGAAGGTTATGTTAAATTTAGCAGCGTTAACTCGAATTAACCCTGCACCCGTCCACACAACTAAGCTATTTACTTCGACATAGAGGTCTCTTTAAATCAATTTCTATACTCCTCCCTGACGAGGGGAGTAGCGCTAAATTCGACATAGCCATGTCGAATTAGGGTAGGTGTGGATGAAATTCAATGCTAATAGCTCTGGGAGGTATCCCACAGTGCACCACTCTGACGCTCTGGACAGCAGTCCGAGCTCGGATGCTCTGGACAGCAGTCCGAGCTCGGATGCTCTGGACAGCCACCAGCCACACAGGAAAAGCCCCGGGAAAATTTGAATTCCTTTTCCTGTCTGGCCAGTTGGAATCTCATTTCCTGTTTGGACATCGTGGCAAGCTCAGCAGCACTGGCAACGATGCAGAGCTCTCCAGCAGAGGTGACCATGCAATCGCAGAATAGAAAGAGGACCTCAGCATGGACTGATCGGGAAGTCTTGGATCTGATCGCTGTGTGGGGAGATGAGTCCGTGCTTTCAGAGCTGTGATCGAAAAAATGGAATGCGAAGATCTACGAGAAGATCTCAAAAGCCATGACGGAGAGAGGATACAGCCGGGATTCAATGCAGTGCCGCGTGAAAATCAAGGAGCTGAGACAAGGGTACCAGAAGACGAAAGAGTCAAACGGACACTCCGGATCCCAGCCCCAGACATGTCATTTCTACGAGGCACTGCATTCCATTCTAGGTGCGGCCGCCACCACTACTGTCCGTGGACTATGACGATGGGGTATTGTCGAAGGTTGCTTCCTCGGAGATGTTCTCGGACGGGGAAGATGAGGAAGGAGATGAGGAGGACGAGGCAGTCGACAGCACTTTCAACGCTGATTTCCCCGACAGCCAGGATCTCTTCATCACCCTCACGGAGATCCCCTACCAACCCTCCCAAGGTGGTAACCCAGACCGTGAATCAAGGGAAACATCAGTGGGTAAGTGTTTTAAACATTTATTTTGAACAGAATAGGAATGGTATCTTAACAATGGGATTTTCATTATTAGTTTGCCCTAGGCGCTTTACTTTTTAGTCCTTGCCAGTGCAGCTACTGGAAAATTCTGTCAATATGTCCGGGGATAGAGCAGAAATCCTCCTGGGACATCTCCACGAAGGTCTCCTGAAGGTATTGTGAAAGCCTTTGCATCAGGTTCCTGGGGAGAGCGGGCTTATTGCGTCCTACATGGTAGAAAACTTTTCCGTGCCAGGCTAGCAGCTAGTACTCCGGGATCATTGCCTCGCAAAGCATGGCGGCATACGGCTCTGGTGCTTGCTGGCATTCACGCAGCATGCGGTCTTTCTCTGTCTCCAAAATCCTCATCAGAGTGATATCACTCATGGTGACCTGCTTTGAATTAGGGGAATGTTAGTATTGGGACTGATTGCCTGTTCCTTTACATAACTGTAACCGGACATTTACAGCCATGCGGTGGAGGCGGGACAGGGGCAGCATGCACGGATCTTTCCTGGGGACAGCCGCGAGGGGGTTGGGACAGGGACAGAGTTCATGCTGGCCGGATTGCCAACAGCAGGAACTGGCCAACGCTAGGAGCATTGCTTGGAACGTGAAAGGAGGGCACTGCTATAAATTAAGCTTTAAGCAGCCAAAAGTCTACGGCTTACCATGTCTGCCTGCTAGCCGAATTCAGTTGTCCGACCCCGCTTGTGTGATCTGTACAGCAAGACCCCAGGCACTCAATGGGAAGGCCGAAAATTCGACAGTGTACTGAGTGCGCATGTGATAGGTGCTGTGCATAGTCTTGTTCACAGAGAAAAACCATATTCATTGTTCGCAAAACTGTATCTTTGTGAGGAATTCACTCCCTTTTTCCCATCCCACAGCTGCGAGTGTCTCCCAAGCTACCCCGGCATCCCCCTCCCAGAGACTGGCGCAGATCAGGCGACGAAAGAGAAGGACACGGGACGAGATGTTCTCAGAACTTATGGGCTGCTCCCAAGCCGAGGCGGCACAGCAGACCCAGTGGAGGGAGAACATGTTGCAATATCAGCGATCACATGGTGAACGGGAGGACAGGTGGCGGCAGGAAGACCAGCAGGCGACTCAAACGCTGCTTGGACTAATGAGGGAGCAAACGGACATGTTCCAGCGCCTTGTAGACGTTCTGCAGGACTGGAGGCAGGAGGACAGGGTCCCGCTGCATTCTATCTCTAACCACCCTCCCCCGCCACAAAGTCCCATCCCCCCCTCTCCAAAGTCCCAAGAAGGAGGGGCGGCAGGGGCCGTGAAAACAGTCACTCCACCCCTGCAGACTGCTCAAGTAACAGAAGGCTCTCATTCCCAAAGATTTGATAAGTCCTTTCCTTCACTCCAAAAGCACCTCACCCAAGCCCCCATCCCAGTTTCATCCCCTAACTGTATAGTTGTTAATAAAAAATACGTTTCTGTTAATTACTGTTTCCGTCATGTTCTCTTATAGGAGAGTGTGTTTGAAGGGGGGGAAGGCGGTTGGTAATTGGAGAGGACAGTCACCTTTACCAGGGTACAGACACGGCGGCAGGTTCAGCAGAAGGTCACACACACATTGCAGTCACTAGGCACCTTGGTCAGTCTGGGAGGTGGTTTTCATGTTCTGTGTTGGGGGGCTATGTGAGTTGTGGTGGGGGAGGGCGGTTACAGATCTTCTGCAGCGGTCCTTAGCCTGAATGACAGAGCCACGCAGCAGGGGATCTGTAATCGCCCTCCCCCGCCACAAAGTCACATAGCCCCCCCACACAGAGTCCCGAAAAGGAGGGGTGACAGGCTCCGTTGAAACAACCAGTAAACCACTGCGGCCTGCTATAGGAGCAGGAGCCTGTCATTCCTCGAGTTTAGAAGCATCCTTTCCATCACTACACCCACTCCCCACCACAGTCTGCATCCCAGTTTCAACACTTTACCACGAAATCCTTAATAAAGGAAACAGTTTTAATGAACAAAGTTTCATTTATTTTATTTTTAAACGTGTGTTGGAAGTGGGGGAAGGGAGTTGGTAACTGGAGAGGACAGTCAGCATTAACTGGGTAAAGTAACTGGGGCAGGTTCAGCTTCTGTTGAAACAAACTTAATAGTCACAGGTTACCCTGCTCACTCTGGAACCTAGCTTTCAAAGCTTCCCAGATGCACAGCACGTCCTGCTGGGCTCTTCTAATCGCCCGGCTGTCTGGCTGGGAGTAATAGGCAGCCAGGCGATTTGCCTCAACCTCCCACCTCGCCATAAACGTCTCCCCCTTGCTCTCACAGAGATTGTGGAGCACACAGCAAGCTGCAATAACAATGGAGATATTGGTTTCGTGAGATCAGAGCGAGTCAGAAAGCTTCTCCATCTCCCCTTCAGATGTCCAAAAGCACACTCCACCACCGTTCTGCACTTGCTCAGCCGGTAGTTGAAGAGTTCTTTTTCACTGTCCAGGACGCCTGTATAGGGCTTCATGAGCCAGGGCATTAGCGGGTAGGCTGGGTCCCCGAGGATGACTATAGGCATCTCCACATCCCCAACAGTTATTTAGTGGTCCGGGAAGTAAATACCTTCCTGCAGCCGTCTAAATAGACCGGAGTTCCTGAAAACACGAGCATCATGAACCTTGCCCGGCCATCCGACGTTGATGTTGGTAAAACATCCCCTATGGTCCACCAGTGCTTGCAGCACCATTGTAAAGTTGCCCTTTTGGTTAATGTACTGGCTGGCCTGGTGGTCTGGTCCTAGGATAGGGATGTGAGTTCCATCTATAGCCCCACTGCAGTTTGGTAATCCCATCACAGCGAAGCCATCTATGATCACCTCCACGTTTCCCAGGGTCACTACCATTGAGAGCAGTAGCTCAACGATTGCGTTAGCTACTTGCATCACAGCAACCCCCACGGTAGATTTGCCCACTCCAAAGTGATTCGCGACTGACTGGTAGCTGTCTGGCGTTGCAAGCTGCCAGAGGGCTAAGGCTACTCGCTTCTGGACAGTCAGGGGTGCTCACATCCGGGCGTCCTTGTGCTTCAGGGCAGAGGACAGCAACTCACAAAGTTCCAGGAAAGTTCCCTTACGCATCTGAAAGTTTCGCAGCCACTGTGATTCATCCCAGACCTGCAGCACTATGCGGTCCCACCAATCCGTGCTTGTTTCCCAGGCCCAGAATTGCCGTTCCACAGCATCAACATGACCCATTGCCAACATGATGTTCACGGCGTGGGGTCCCGTGCTTTGTGAGAGGTCTGTGCCCCTCTCAGACTTAATGTCCTCACCACGCTGCCGTAGCCTCCTCACCCGATTTCTCAGCATCTGCCTCTGAAAAAGGTGGATGATAAGGTGCGAGGTGTTGACAACAGCCATAAATGCAGCGATGATCGCAGCGGGCTCCATGCTCGCAGTGCTGTGGCATCTGCGCTATCAATCACCAGAAAAGTGCGCGAACTGATTGCCCGCTGGCACTTTCACGGAGGGAGGGCGGGAGTGAGGGTTGAATGATGGCAGTTACCCAAAACCACCCTCGACACATTTTTTGCCCCAGCAGGCATTGGGGGCTCGACCCAGAATTCCAATGGGCAGCGGGGACTGCAGGAACTGTGGGATAGCTGCCCACAGTGCACCGCTTCCAATGTCGACGCTTGCCCCCTTAGTGTAGACTCACAAAGTCGAATTACTGTCCTTAATGTGGATACACACGTTCAACTTTGTAATATTGGTTCCACAAATTCGCTTTAAGTAAAATCAAACTACTCTCGTAGTGTGGACATACCCTAGGAATGGCCTGTATTAAGGACATAACAGAAGAGCAAGATTTGAAGGCAGATAGTGAGGTTAGACTGTTAATGTTGATTGTAAATCATTCACAGAAACACTTCTGCCCTAAGAATTATTATATAAGTCAAGTTGTGGCCAGCCCCAACACAGACATGCATGTGGGAGAGGTCACAGACAGCCACTCCCATTCTGTTAGGCTCCTGCACAAAGGTCAGCTACTCTGTGGATAAAAGGCACTGCTCCCTCCTAGCCCTTCCCTAGAGTTCTGCAGGCCTAGCTAATTGAAACAGTTAGAATGAGACATGGTCCTGTCCTTACCTTTCTCCACATCAGCCAGCAGGGTTTGCAGAGTGCAGAGAAGACCAAGCCCAAATCCAAACCCAAACCTTTCTAGGCCTTTGCAGCTGCTGTGCTTTTGGGTGTGGTTCAGGAATAGCTCAGGCTGAGTGAGACGTAATTCTTTTCTGGGAAACTGGGTGCAATGCTGCTGCTCCATATCTCTGTCCAATTTGTCTGAATGTGCCAGGATGACAATCTAGCCCTAAATGCTTTCTGTGCCATTCATGTGTAGCTTTAACAATGAAGGCTTTATCTATTTTGATTACATACACATGAAAGAGCCCTTTCATATTCATGTCATTAGGTTCAATTCACCCAGCTGACTAGTGACCAACAGTTACCTACCTGATGGCTGTTTTATGGCTTATGTGAAATGATTTTGGTGGCCTCACACCTGAAAAGATGGCTCTAGCTCAGTAGTGGGCAACCTGCGGTCCGTCAGGGTAATCTACTGGCGGGCCGCGAGACACTGCAGTGGCCGCGGTTTGTCATTTCCAGCCAATGGGAGCTGTGGGAAGCGGCGCGGGCTTCAGAGACATGCTGGCCACTACTTCCTGCAGCTTCCATTGGCTGGGAATGGCAAACCGTGGCCACTAGGAACTGCAGGGGGCTGTGCAAATGTAAACAAACTGTCTGGCGGCCCGCCAGTGGATTACCCTGATGGGTCGCATGTGGCCCGTGGGCTGCAGGTTGCCCACCACTGCTCTAGCTCAAAAAAAAATTTCAAACGCAATTGGAACCTCTGGATAATCTCAGCACAGACACTGAGGATAATAGGCTCAATTCCACAAGACACTGAGCTTTCATCTGTTTATGCAACATGGTTACAATAGGGTTAAGTACAGTCTACATTGCAAATTTAACTGGGTTTCAAGCTGGTTTCATGACTCAGTTGATCTTGTGCTGCAGATTCTTAATCTGTTCTATTATGATACAGAAGGAATGCACTTCATTCCTGCATAGCCTTAGAATTTCTTCTCAAATAGATGTATAGTGGTCCTTAGCCAGTTAAAATACAAATTAAGCTGAAGAGTTCTGCCTACTCAGGATTGGCCAAAACCAGTCCTTAATCACTATGTGGAGGGAAATACATGATTAGTCTTCCAAGGGTACAGAAGACTGACAAAGATGTTGAATCCAGATGTTTTATTCTACCCAAGTCAATGCTTCATGGGCTGTCTGCATTGCAATGCGGCACAGTCGTATATCATTTTTCAAAAGGAAAAAATATCAACAGATATTGGTGAATGGTTTAATTTAATGTCTTCCCTGAAATTAATCTTAGAAATCTTGGACTCCTGTAGGTAGTGGATCATTTTCTAGCAGCAATCTCCAAAAAAGTGTGTGTGGAACATAAAGGTATGTGTATATGCTGCAATAAAAAACCTGTGGCACCCAGTCTTAGAGTCCAGGTCAGGTCAGCTGATGTGGGCTTGCAGGGCTTAAAATAGCATTGTAGACATTCAGACTTGGGCTGGAGCTTGGGCTCCAAAAGCCATTTTATAGCCCCACAAGCCCAAGTCATCTGACCTGAACCAGCTGTGGCCATGCCATGGGTCTTTTATTGCAGTGTAGGTGCAATAGCTAGGAGGGATCAGTGAATTTTAGGTGTAATGGATTTCAAGAAGGCAAACTTTAGCAAACTCAGGGAGTTGGTAGGTAAAAGCCCATGGGAAGCAAGTCTAAGGGGAAAAACAACTGATGATAGTTGGCAGTTTTTCAAGGAGAGATTATTAAGAGCACAAGAGCAAACTATCCCTCTGCATAGGAAAGATAGGAAGTATGGCAAGAGACCACCTTGGCTAAGCCAAGAGATCTTCAATTATCTGAATCTCAAAGAAGAGTCCTACAAAGAGTAGAAAGTAAATCAAATTACAAAGGATGAATATAAACAAACACCACAAGCATGTAGGGATAAACTTAGGCCAAGGCACAAAACAAGATTAAACTAGCTAGAGACAAAGAGTAAAAAGAAAACATTCTATAAATGCATTACCAAGGACAGGGCAGGCCCATTATTGGTGGAGGGCGGGAGGGATGGGTGGGGGGAGAAATAAAAGAAAATGTGGAAATGGTAGAAGTGCTAAATGACTCTTTCGTTTCAGTTTTTGCCAAAAAGGTTAGTAGTGATTGGACGTTTAACATAGTGAGCACTAGTGAAAATGAGATAGGATCTGTGGCTAAAATAGGGAAAGAGCAAGTTAAAAAGTACTTAGACAAGTTAAAGGTCTTCAAGCCACCAGAGTCTGATGAAATACATCCTAGAGTACTCAAAGAGCTGACTGAGGAGATATTTGAGCCATTAGCAATTATCTTCAAAAAGTCATGGACTGTAAAAGGGCAAAGATATTCCCCTTTTTATAGAAAGGCACTAAGGCCAACCCAGGAAATTACAGACCAGTCAGCTTAACTTCAGTACCCAGAAAGATAATGGAACAAATAATTAAGCAATTTGTAAACACATAGAAGATAATAAGTAACAAGTGATAAGTAACAAATGGCATGGATTTGTCAAAAACAAATCACATCAAACTAACCTAATAGCTTTCTTTTACAGGGTAAAAAGCCTTGTGGATAGGGAGAAGTGGTAGATGGGGTATGTCTTGACTTTAGTAAGGCTTTTGATACTGTATCACATGACCTTCTCATAAACAAACTAGGGAAATACAACCTAGATGGAGCTACTATAAGGTGAGTGCATAACTGGTTGGAAAACTGTTTCCAGAAAATAGTCATCAGTAGTTCACACAGTGATTCACAGTCAAGCTGAAAGATTATATCAATTGGGTTGTCACAGGGATTGGTCCTGGGTCCAGTTCTGTTCAATATCTTCATCAATGATTTAGATCAGTAGCTCTCAACCTTTCCCGGAGTCTGATTTGTCTTGCATACCCTCAGATTTCACCTCACTTAAAAATTACTTGCTTACAAAATCAGACATAAATATGCAAAAGTGTCACAGCACACTATTACTGAAAAATTACTTACTTTATCATTTTTACTACATAATTATAAAATAAATCAATATGAATATAAATATTATGCTTACATTTCAGTATATAGTATACTATGCAGAGCAGTATAAACAAGTCATTGTCTGTATGATATTTTAGTTTGTACTGACTTTGCTAGTGCTTTTAATGTAGCCTGTTGTAAAACTAGGCAAATATCTAGATGAGTTGATGTACCCCCGGAAAGACCTCTGTGTACCTGTGGGGTACACATACTCCTGGTTGAGAACCACTGATTTAGATAATGGCATAGAGAGTACACTTATAAAGTTTACAGTTGATACCAAGCTGGAAGGGGTTGTAAGTTCTTTGCGGGATAGGCTTAAAATTCAAAATGATTTGGACAAACTGGAGAAATGGTGTGAAGTAAATAGGATGAAATTCAATAGGGACAAATGCAAAGTATTCCACTTAGTAAGGAACAATCAGTTGCACATATACAAAATGGGAAATGACTGCTTAGGAAGTAGTAATTCAGAAAGGGATCTGACGTTATAGTGGATCACAAGCTAAATGTGAGTCAATCATGTAATACTGTTGCAAAAAAAAAAAAAAAAAAAGCAAACATCCTTCCGGGATGTATTAGCAGGAGTGTTGTAAGCAAGACACGAGAAATAATTCTTCCATTCTACTTTGCACTGCCAATGTCTCAACTGGAGTATTGTGTCCAGTTCTGGGCGCCATATTTCAGGAAAGATGTGGACAAATTGGAGAGAGTCCAGAGGAGAGCAACAAAAATGACCAAGTGCTAGAAAACATGACCTATGAAAAAATTTAGTGTGTTTCATCTGGAGAAGACGACTGAGAGGGGACTTGATAACAGTTTTCAAGTACATAAAAAGTTGTTACATGGAGGAAGGAGAAAAATTGCTCTCTGTGGATAGGACAGGAAGCAATGGGCTTAAATTGCAGCAAGGGAGATTTAGGTTGGATTTTAGGAAAATCTTCCTAACTGTCAGGGTGGTTAAACACTAGAATAAATTGCCTAGGGAAGTTGTGGAATCTCCATCACTGGAGATTTTTAAGAGGTTTTAGACAAACACCTGTCAGGGATGGTCTAGATAATACTTAGTCATGCCTTGAGTGCAGGCGACTGGACTAGAAGACCTCCCGAGTTCCCTTCCAGTCCTATGATTCGATGATTCTGTGTACCCCCTGTGCCCTCTGCTTGTTGGCATAAAGATGTCCTTGTATCACAACATTGTTCCACCTGAAGGAGAAGAATAATATGTTACCTTTTAATGAGACAAAACAGACTGTTTGAGATATATGAGTCCTGGAAAGGAAATTCAGAGTTAGATTTCCGAATGCCTTAAATAAAACTTTTTGTTTTTTGTAAACAGCATAGTAAAATTGCTTCACCAGACCTCTGGATAGTATGCTGATTGGTGAAGTTAAGATTTAAGCTCTTTTTATCTCAGGTGTTTTCTCTGTGGTACTTGTAATGAATACACCTTTTGGTTCATCTAATCTGGATTTAATTTAACTTTTCTACTTAGCAAAATACTACTTTTTCCATGGGGAATTAAGTAACTTACCTAACTCCAATTTCAAAAAACTAGTAATAGAAAAGCAAAAGGAGTTAACTACTGAGTGACTGATTTGTCAAAGAGGAGATGCTGGGTTGGCAAGAACCAAACACTCACAGAACTTGTTTTCGCACAGCCTAGGGGTAGGCCAGGCACTCTTAGGGTATGTCTATACTTACCCGTTGGTTCGGTGGCAAGCAATCGATCTTCTGGGATCGATTTATCGTGTCTTGTCTAGACGCGATAAATCAATCCCGGAAGTGCTCACTGTCGACACCGGTAATCCTGCTCCATGAGAGGAGTAGGCAGAGTCGACGGGGGAGCCTGCGTGTGGACCCGCGGTAAGTACCTTTAAGTTCGAACTAAGATACTTCGACTTCAGCTACGTTATTCACGTAGCTGAAGTTGCGTATTTTAGTTCGAACTGGGGGCTTAGTGTGGACCAGCCATAAGAGACATACAACCAAGGAAGGAAAGAACAATAAACCCTTTACAGACTGAAACATATTGTATCTAAAGCTGTATTTAAAGGAAAGGATACTATTTTTAAACAAACAAAAAAATCAGAGAGTTCTAGACTCAGATATTATTGCAATAATTTGCACATGAATCTAAAACAAACAAACAAACAAAAAAACCCATCCTTTAAATATTCACATCTGACACCCAGAGGGATTATTTTTACATGTTTTAATATCAATTTTAATAAATGATATATTTGCTATTTTAACCATAGTGATTTGAAACAACCCATGCAGTATTAATTAGCAAAATTAATCAGCAGAGTGTTGACATCGTTTCTTTTATGTCAAAAAGGCATAATTAAGGTGGTAGAGAACAAAATCATTGTGTTATGCTAGATGATAATGAACTGCATAATTTAAATACAACAGTTGGAAGCACCTCTCGCTGATAATATTACAAGAAGACTATAGCCAGTATTACCTATGTATTTTCATTAAAGACTTATTATTCATGTTTTATTGTTCTGTTGTCTTGGGAAAAGGTTTACAAGTGAAAAAAATATAGACATCCAACATTAACAAATTGTGCTGATAATGTTAGAGGGTTTCTTAGTGATTAAGAAAACATTTGTTTTAATGGAGAGCATTACTAAAATAACACTCAGCTTTCTTCTGTTGTGCGTTGAGCATCCTTTTATTTGTTTTACCTTAATAGAGTTCCTCTGCATTTACTGCAATACTCACTTCAAGAAATAGCTAGTTGACTCTTCTTCATAGGTCTTTTAGAATCGGCAACTTTGGAAGGTGATCACACAGATGAGATTTTTGCATGCCATCCACTTTGGGAGACACACAATACCAAATCAGGTATTGTATATCAACCTCTTCTTCCACACTCTAGTCTCATTTACACTATAAGGTCAATGGAATTACTCAGGACTTCATGCTGGCCTAACTTAAAAACAGAACTTGTCCCAGAATCTCTGGTTCTGCACATACCAACTTCCCATTATAGGCTTTTAACAATGAAATCAAAGAACTTCAATAAGCCTCTTAGACTCACAAAAATTTAATGTAATCAAGTGCTTGAATTATGTACTCCAAGAGCAATATGTATTTAGTGTACATTTAACAGGCACTTGGGAATTGTTACATTGCAAGTAGTCCAGTACCAGATGCTTGGGAAGATGCAAGGGTCCCCATAATACACAGTCATGGAGTGACTAGTATTCTTTTTATGGCTCAGTTACCCAGAATGTGCTTACTTCAATTTACTTACTACTGAAGAAGTTGTGACTATGTTAAAATGTTTACATTTTATGCAGCTGTCTAATATTTTAGGCATGCATTTTTTTTCTTTTAAAATATTGTACATCTTTGCCACTATAACTATAGTCAAACTGCTTTATACATTCTTTTAAAGGAAGTGTTGTTCCACTAACTGAGAAACTACTGTTGTTGGTTTTTTTGTTTGTTTGTTTGTTTTGTTTTTGTTTTTTCAAAAAGAAATAAGAAACATTTATTAAGGATATTGACAACAATTTTACATCAGGGAGAGAAAAGTTTATCTTCTTTAAGACATTTGTAGGTGGTCAATAAATCATTTAATCTACTTTAATTTATTTTAACAATAATGCTTAAACAACATGGGGATATGGTTAAGCCTTCTATTGACAAGAAGTAAGCCCTCTCATTAAACTTAATCCATTGTACTGCAAATGTCACTCCCGCAAGCATTCCTTCAAATCAATATCTTTTACTCTCTGCTACCCTGTCAGATAAGATACAGTCTGCATATGCAGTATTGACTCCAATTCTACTAGAAGATAATAGTGCCCATGTTGAACTCCTTGAAGTATCTTATTGTATAATGAAAATTCCCAATGTGACTGAGTCAAAGTTACTCTGAGAAGCAAAATAATCATGGAAAATGTATATAGTGTTTTATGAGACATTTCCTCTCAGTTATCTATCCCCAGATGTATAGCACACTTTTGTGTAAGAAATACAAAGAAGCTCCTTTGTTGAGGTCTTTTTAGTTTAGCACTTAAACAGGTTTTTACTAGAGGCTATCATGATGAAAGAGATAGGGAGATAATGTTTTTGTTAAGCTTAGCAAAGTACTTCTTTGAGAAAGCCATTAAAAATAAACCAACAGCTACTTGCTACATTTTCCTCTTAAAAGGTCTCTAATAATCTAACTGCTTTCTGGAAAAGGATTGCAGCATACAGTATAGAAAAGATACTGTAGAGAGAAATATTACAATATTTTTTGAATAAATCTTTAATGTGTAAAAAGTGACGTGGAATGAATAAAACTTTTCTTTCTTTAAGTGTTAATAGTTTAGTATAACAAAGAAACGTTGTTTAAAAAACAAAAGGGATTCAACTTAAAGAATATTAAGGTTTTTATTTCCATGTAAATGTTCTAAGGAAAGTGAATGCATTTAAAATGAATCCATTGACAGGACAGTGTGATTAGGATTCAGCATTTATTTAAAAATAAATTACATTATTTTGAGATACGAGAAAGGGAGGGGGTTATATAAATCAAATGTGAAAAAAGTGCAGAAGTAAATTATGTCGGTTTGTGCTTATCTTGCATTCCTTGGGCATCCAAAATCTCCACTGAAAATCAGCAGGAATTTTGGCAGCACAAAGAGTGCAGCTTCGGAAGAGTAAATGCCGAAAGATCAGTGTTGCAAACACTACCAGGCATAGTGCTGGCTAACATGAGTAGACCCACAGGAGGGCTTCCACAGAACTACCCAGGAAAGTTTATATTATTATTTACATCATAGTAGCAACCCAGAGGCTCAACTGACATCAAGGCTCCCATTGGACTAGGCACTGGACAAACAGAGTTAAGAGAAAGCCTCTGTTCTGAAGAGCTGGCCATTTAAATAAGACAGATAAAGAATGGGAAAACCAAAAGGCAATGTGACTTCACACAACAGATCAGTGGCAAAGCCAGGATTAGAATCTAGGTCCCTTCACTCTCAGCCCAATGCCCTACCCACTCAGCCACATTGCCTCTCTAAGAAGCACCATGGGCATGTTCCAACTTACTAGTGAGAATCTCCAATAAAACATTTACTTTTCAAGGTTTAGGACCATGGCAAATAAGGGTAAATTGGGGTCCTGATTAGGGGGTACTGGCATGTATGGATGGGTCTGGTGAACAGGAAGCTAGGTGAGAAGGCTTCTCCAACCTTGCTCTGACCACACACAGTATTCAGCTCTGATGAGCACCCTACATAGGAAGTTGGCTGCACAGCTTCCTAAAGTGTTCCTTCCATTTAAGTTCAGTATTGGGGGGCGGAGGGGGGGGCGGGGAGGAAGGCTGAAAATCTGCCCTGCAAATGAACGGGGGGGGCGGGGCGGGTTGGGGGGAGAATGAGATGGAAGAAAGGCAGAAGCAGTAGGGGTGAGTTGATTCAATATAATGTACTCTGAGTTTCTACTTCTTTACCCAGCCAAGACCTCCTGTCTGTGGGATTTTGCAGATTGCCTTCCCCTGACCCCATGTGTGTTGGGCGGGGAGGTGGGGGGGCGGGGGCACCACCACATCCCATGACCTATGAATAATTTTTTTCCCTCCTCAGACCCCAGGACCAGTATCACAATCCATCTTCTGCCTTTACTTGTGCCCCAGTGCAGCCTCTGCAGTGTTCAGCCCACCTGTCCAGTCTCACCTCTATTAGTCCATCCTCTGACATTCCCAGCATTTCCCCCACTCACTCCTCTAACTCCCCCTCCCCCGCCACCACAAATTCTCTGTCCAGAATTGAGCCATTTTCAACTTTTATTCTCTGACTCCTCAGTCAAATATTTCTCTACCCATACCTCTCCAAGGCTTCCCATCCAGTCATTGTCCCTCCCCGCATTCATTTCCCCCTTTTAGCTTCCTCAAATCAATTCTCTAGCCTCCAATCCATTCTCCCCTTATCCTCTTCCATGGCAGAAGGTGAGAGAAGGTAGTTGAGGGCAAAAAAAGTAATGCCAGTGTTTACAGACACTGGAGGCAAAATGGAAGACCTGAATCAAGAGGAGAGATATTGTCCCTCTTGCACAAAAGAAGCACTTATCTTTCAGCCATTCAATTGCAGGAGGATAAGATGAAGCTATAAGCAATTTGATGAGGATAGGCAAAACAAATGGCAAGAGGGGAGTCTTTAAAGGTCTCAAAGGATACATACAGATGATACTGGCAGTAAAGTTAGTTGTCTGAGACCGACCACAGAGAAGTTCATTGTTGAGAATTGAGCCCTAT
This sequence comes from Malaclemys terrapin pileata, assembly GCF_027887155.1. Taxonomy (NCBI): domain Eukaryota; kingdom Metazoa; phylum Chordata; order Testudines; family Emydidae; genus Malaclemys; species Malaclemys terrapin. The sequence continues at coordinate 179,908,789 of NC_071505.1, forward strand.
GGGAATCGTGACAAAAGGAAACCAGATGTCAGCATAACTATGGCGTTGATCCAGGAGGATGGAAAGGTCTACAGTGTCAAAGGCTACACTTAAATCACAGAGACTGAGAATGTGCTTTTATCAGCAGAAAGGAACAAGTCATTAACTATACAGAACGGAGTGCCATGAATACAAGCAAAAAAGGACAAAGTTCATATTGGTAATGACAGGTGATAGTGCTGTGCTAAATGTGATTGGAAAAATGAGAGAAACTTTCTTGAACATATCGCTAAGAAAAGGAAGGCTGAGAGAAAATTTGGAAGTTCGAATAATCAACAGTAATGAGCGAAAGATTTTATGTTTTGTAAATCAGAATGTTCTTATTGTAGGGGCTTTTTTTGTTTATTTGTTTGCTTTACAGGGCCAAATACAAAGAACTGAAATGTAGTTAAGCTGTTTGCTTCGCCCCCTCCCCCCACCCCGCAGTTGCAGATAAAGAAAAAAAAAAAAGCCCACTGGTTCAAAGATAGCTGGAATAAAATTGAATACATTTTCTATCTATTTTCAATGCGTATATGGCCTCCATTACTATAGTATCTGAGCATGTCACAATCTATTGTATTTATCCTTCCAACAACGCTGTGAGGCAGGGAAGTGCTATTATTCCTATTTTATAGACTGGGAAGTAAGACAAAAAGAATAGCCTACAGCAGAGCAAGAACCTAAACCCTGGTCTCCTGAGTCCTAGGTTAATGCCCCAACCACTGGACCATCTTTCTGCCTCATAAAGTATCTGACCCAGTTTTAGCAAATGCAGTGTGAAGTTAAAGTCAGTAAACATTATTTATGTTTTAGGTGTAAGCAATCGACCTTGAGGATTAACTAGTTCAGTTTTCTCTAGTTCATTATTGACTTTTCAAAGACAAAAGATAAACCTGCTTGTAATTCATAACCCATTTGACCAAATATCTGTCCAAGAAGTGTTTAGTTTTATGCCATGTCACTTATCACTAACATGACTTCTAGCTGCAAATTTGGGAAACAAAAGATAATTTTTCAAACACTAAAATAGAGTCAACGAGTTACACTAAACAAAAATGAAATTAGCAAAGGGTAATGAATGCAAATATTTTAGACCTAATTGAATAAAAAATCATGAAAAAGCCACTTCATTTTATTTTAAAAATGAATAATGATTTTTGGGGGAGGGGCGGGGGGGTAATGAAAAATGTTCAATAACCAATAAATTGATTTCCAACTTCAGCCTCCCATATTTACATAGCCCAGTGAAGGTAAGCAGATAATTCAGCAATGCAGGAAATCCATGAAAATATGTATCTCAATTCCAGCTCATCTGTGTTCAAAGACTGAACTCATTACTGAACTTACAGAGTGCCCTTCACAATAGATCATACATATTAACACTATTGTGTACCTGTTGTATGTGATATTCCTTCTATGTGTCCTTCCTGCAGTTGCTTAACTATTTTGTAGGGATCCTAACTCATACTGATTTTCCTCAATATTTACAGGCAATTAGCTTTGGATCTTGTGTTCCCATAGTATTTAAACCCCCCTCTTACAGATTGAGGATGAAAGCAAACTGCCTATAAACTGAAAGCAAATTTTACTGCCTTGAGACTTAATTAGGTATTAACAAGTACAACATGGATCCAGTCAATTGAACACTGAAAAGGGGTCATTTTGCATCACTAGTTAATCAATATATATATAGCTCTAAAAATATTCACTGACAGAACAGGCAATATTAATTTATTTATGCTTGATGTATGATGTTCTGTGGGATAAGTTAAGAACTGCACCTTGCAGTTTGCAGGCAAAAAGTTCACACACCCCCTTCCCCCAAAACCTCTATCCTTCACAGCATGGAGAGTTTTAAAAGTGAAGAGAAAGTGCATAATAAGATTAATGGGCAATCACTACAAATCAGGTTTAAAAATGAGGAGAATACAAATACTCAAAGGACTAAACAGTATTCTTGCTGAATAAATATCTGATTATTATTTGCTGTGGTAGACCAGCTATATAAAACATTATTAGGTCTGATGCTCTATTGATGTATTGTAGGCTGAGGGAAAGTTAATGGTATAGTTAGCCTGGGCCTGCCTGCCTTTCTTTTCTCATTTTCTAAGCTGCAGTGTAGCATAGCCTTTAGCCAATATAGTAACTCCCTACTGAGCACGCATTAAACTGAACAGATGAATGGCAGCATTTTAAAGCTGATTTGATAACCTAGACATGCTTGTGGGTTTTAAAGAGGCCACATCAGATAAAAAGAACTAGTGGACACTTGAGAGCTGACATATTCTTCTAAAAAGGAAAAGGATGTTGAAATCAATTGGGCCACAGAGAATAGTCTAAAAAAGATCAAAGTGTTTTCCATTTCATTGAAGAAACATATAATGTTTAAAGGAAACACACTCGGTAAGACAGACATCTGGTATTTGTATGGCATTCTTTTTATATAGAAATAAATGTTCTATAGCTAATACAGTGGTTCTAAAAGAAATAATGACTTGGTGATTCACCTTAAAACTGCAGATGGATAGTAAGCATCAAACCTTAAAAATAAAATTAGTGCATTTAACATTTTCACAAAGTCAAAAGAAAGTTAATACAATCTTTGTAATATATGCATACCAGGATAATTTTTAGCCTAGACTTAGAAATGATGGAAATTGCATAAGAAAGGGTAGTAAATACTTTTGGTACTCAAATTTAACACGGTGATTTGCAGATTTTGGCTGGGGGAAGATGGGTGTTTTAAAGAAATTTTAACTGTCAGCTCTGTGTTCTTGAGGAACCAGGGCACAGTATCTAGCCTGTCTGACTCATGAAGGTCACACCCACCCCCCGCCTCTGCTTGAACCAAAACCAATCAGAAGAAAGACTTGCAAAAAGCAATGAAAAGGCAGTGGGAGACACACCTAAACCCCTCCTGACAAGGGTGACAGGATTAAGGCAACTCGTCTAGCCTTATTTGCATCAAAGATGGGACAGGGAGGCATCTCCATTAGCATACAGACTAGAGAACAGAGATTCCAAGGCAAGAACCACATTGGACTCTGGGACCAGAAAAGCAGGGAAGCACTGCATGACAGGATCTCTGCTCCAGATGTTAATGAACCCACGCCTGCACACACCCAGCTCAGTAGTTATCAGACCAATTCTAGTAATAAATTCTTTATTGGTATCCAAAATACGGAAGCTGCCTAAATGCATTGTGAGCTCCCTCGAAGGACCACCACCCATAGCCAGGAATGATCAGTTCCTATTGTCTAGCCCAGGGATTGGCAACCTTCGGCACACAGCTCGCCAGGGTAAGCCCCCTGGCGGGCCGGGCCGGTTTGTTTACCTGCCACGTCTGCTGGTTTGGCCGATCGCAGCTCCCACTGTCCGCAGTTCACCACTCCAGGCCAATGGGGGCTGCGGGGAGCAGCGGCCAGGACATCCCTTGGCCTGCGCCACTTCCCGCAGCCCCCACTGGCCTGGAGCGGCGAACCGCGGCCAGTAGGTGCTGCGATCGGTCGAACCTGCGGATGTGGCAGGTAAACAAACCAGCCCGGCCCGCCAGAGTGCTTATCCTGGTCGGTCGTGTACCAAAGGTTGCCGATCCCTGGTCTAACCTGAACAAAACAACTTTGGTATACTTCCTTGAGCCATCAGTTTACCAATAAACAAATCTAGTTTTCTCCCTTGAACCATTGTTGTTTTCCTACAAAACCTCCTACCCACACTCAAGTAAAGGTTCTGATGCCTGGATCCAAAATCTGCATCAGTTCCTTTGGGACTTCATCTTCTCCTATCTGATCATGCTGGGGGGGCTCTGCCTGTCTCCAGCACTCCAGACCCTCAGCTACCACCAGGGCTGGCTTTATGACCCGCGGGGCCCGATTCCAATACCCGGCAGCAGTCCAGGGCTTCAGCGGCACTTCGCGGCGGGGGGTCCGCTCTGGGTCTTCCACCGCACCGAAGGACCCCCCGCTGCTGAAATGCCGTCGAAGACCCCTGGAATGGACCCCCCCGCCGCTGAAATGCTGCCGAAGACCCCCAGAGCAGGGCCCTCTTAGGTGCGGGCATGGGGCCCGATTCCAGGGAAACGGGTGAATCGACTTTAAGCCGGCCCTGGCTACCACCACCACCTGGGAACCCCAACCGGTTCAAACTTCACAGAGGGGTGAGAACCCAACTCTCTCTTTGTTTTTGTTTTTTCTACTCTAGGTATAGTTTTCTAACCCTGACTTGTGTGATCAGGTATAGTTTTCTAAACCTCACCTTTTCAATCAAATTTAAGCTACATTTAATATTGTGACTGTTTTGTTTGTTTGGCTCTCCTTGTATGATTATTACCCAGCAATAAATAACTTTTATGGTTAAGCTGGTTGCATCCCTCCCTCCCTCTTTCTTTTGTGTTTTTGGCTTCCCCGTTTGCTCTGCAGCAACACTCCTCTTACCTAACCTGAAGATCCCCGGAGTGACCAAAAATCCTGTGGGGTTTGCTCATCAAGTGGGTTACTACCAGAACACTTGTAACATGAAAGTGGGGATAGGGATATGCTGAACCTGGGGCATAGGAGGGTGACAGCTTGGAAGTGCTGCTTGACCCAGCCTGCTGAGTCCAGGGGCATATAAGGGTTCAGCTTGGGAGTGATGATTGACCTGGTCCACTCAGATTCGCTCTGTTAATGTCTGCATTCTCGTCTGATTCTGGGGCTGGAGGAACCCAGCCCTGGGGAACCTAGGTCCTGCAGGATAGCTCCATTGGGAGGGAACTTGCAGAAGGGAGAAGTAGAGCTCCGTATGAAAACACAAGTGACACAAGCTGTACATTGATAGAATTACAGAACTCCCCCAAGAAGAGTAACCCTAATAAATGAGCGTACCCCCAAAGTAATGGGCAAACCTGGTAACAGAAAGGAATGTCATTCTCTAATCACTGTAATATGATAAAATGCCTATCTGACAATTCTAAGGTATCTGTGCCAGCCTGTGCATTCTTCACGTATGCAATAAACTTAAAATCACATTTAATTATATGGACTAATAATTAATTAGCACTTCATGATTAGGGTAACCAAACATCCCACTTTTATAGGGACAGTCCTGATATTAAGGGCTTTTTCTCAGATAGGTTGTCAAGGTTCCTTTCCCACTCTGAACTTTAGGGTACAGATGTGGGGGACCTGCATGAGAAGCTCTGAGCTCAATTAACAGCTTATATCTGGTCTGGCTGCCACCACTCCCAAGCACTAATTCCCTTCCCTTGGTAGCCTTGAGAGACTTCACCAATTTCCTGGTGAATACAGATCCAAACCCCTTGGATCTTAAAACAAGGAGAAATTAACCATTCCCCCTCCTTTCTCCCACCAACTCCTGGTGGATCCAGATCCAACCCCCTTGGATCTTTTAAACAAGGGAAAAAAATCAATCAGGTATAAAAAAAGGCTTTTAATTAAAGAAAAGAAAGGTAAAAGAAAACCCTTTGGGAGAGCTTAGCATACCAGCTACTCTCACAGACAACAGATTCCAAACACAGAGGATGTTCCCCTGGGCAAAAACTTAGTTACACAAAAAATACCCAAATACCCAATTTGATTATTCCTCTAATTGCACAAGACAGGTTACAAAGAAATAAACAAACCTATTATTTCCTTCATTAATACTCACTACTTGATAAGAGGCTGAATTCTGGAGCTTTTCCCTCTGGTCAAAAGTGAAACTGACCCAGACAAAGGGAACTTCCCTCCTTCCTTTTGAACCATCTTATCCTCCCATTGGTTCCTCTGGTCAGGTGTCAGCTAGGCTAGGTGAACTTCTTAACCCTTTACAGGTAAAAGAGGCATTAACCCTTAACTATCTGTTTATGACATAGGTGCTTATTACTTCTCATCCCCTGTCCCAATTTTTCACACTTGCTATCTGGTCACCCTATTCATGATAGGCACATCAATTTGGCTTTGTGAGCTTTGTCTTATCTATAGACATTTAACCTTGTTAAATCTAAATCAGAGAACAACAGATTAAAAATGTATTTATCTTAGAGCAGATTCCAGTCCTTGCTCCATCAACTATAGGGGGCTGCTACAACCAAGGTGAAAATTCCTCCATGGGCAGGAGCAGCACAGGTCTTACATAAATGGCCTGATGCTGCCGTTGGTATAGAGGGTGTAGGAGGGTAAGTTGGAAGTGGGGATGAGAGCAGCTCATAGGTAGCCAGGGTAATGATGCTGTAAAATAGAGCGGAACAGCTGAGCAGAGGGTTCCTAAGCCATCCTGATGTTTTCCAGGTGACTTGGAACCATTGAGCTGTTCAGTAGTTAAACTATTTAACCACAAGATTTTTTTATAGCAGTCCTTGCCCTCCAGACCCAGTCTCCCTCAGTATTGAACCTTGTTTGTAATTAGATTGTTAGTTCTTTGGGGCACAGACTGTTTCTCTATGTATGGTTATAAAGCTGAAAACACAATGGGGTCCATAATCCCAATGGCAGACATTGGGCATTAGCATCACAGTAGTAAGTAACGATAATTATTGTCTCTGTCATAAATGGGTTGATGGCTGGGTGGTGGTGTAGCACCATACAAGCTACAGCTCTCCTTATTGATGCTCCAAAGAGAAGCAATGTGACCCCCCACCCCATCTACCCCGCCTAGCCTGAGCCCACGGCAGCCCAAATGGTCACTTTGACTGCTGTGGGATCCCCAGTTTCTCTGTTATTGGGACAGGAAGAATAAAGTGTTGTTACCCTGATTATGTGAATCAAGGGCAGTTGAACTGTATTTGGCATTTTATGATGGAGGGACTCACCATCAACTAAGTAGCACTCGCTAGACAAGGGACATGGATTCCAAAACCCAGTGAATGGAGAGAGGCTGGAGACAGGTATTTGTACCTGATAGCATGGGCCCCTTTTGAGGGCCTGAAACACCAATTGCACCTCCTTCTCTCTCTCTCTCCCGCTCTCTCCACTGTGGAATATCAAAGCTAATTTTAATTCTATTAGGAGTCTAGTTACAGGCTGCTAGCTGAATTCATCTTGGGCCAATGGTGCACTAGCAGTGGGGCTCCCCCTACTACAAGCTGAATTCACTAAAGAGCTGAAATCACTGAGTGCTGTGTTAAGTAGTGGGGGGGGGCTGAAGATATATGGCTGAGCAGCTGGCAGAGCGGCACAGTTGGCGGGACAGCTGGTGGAGCAAAGCGGCGCAATTGGTGGGACAGCTGGAGTAGCTCACGGGATGGCTGGTGGAGCAGAGCAGCTTTTGGAGTGGCGCAGTTGGACGGCTGGTGGAGCAGAACAGCTGGCTGAGCAGAGAGGTGCAGTTGGCAGGACAGCTGGAGTGGCTCACGGGACAGCTGGTGGAGCAGAGCAGCTGGCGGAGTGGCGCAGTGGGATGGCTGGTGGAGTGGAGTGGCTGGAGGAGCAGCTCACAGTGAAGGCTGCAGCAGAACCCTATGGAGAGGCAGGGCAGTCGGCCTTGAACCACGTACGGTGCTCCTTAACACCCCTGGGGAGGGGGGCATTTAGCTGGGAGGTAAAACTCTGCAGACAAACTTTTGAACTCTAGGGTTGCACCTACAAGGGGCAGAGACTTTGGGTTGTTGGACTTTTGGGCATCTCCAGCTTACTTCCTCACTTATTAGAATGATGCAAGTTCTGCCTCTGCTGCTCTTCATGAATACTCCAAGAGATCCTCCGCTCACATGGAAGCAATGAAAGTCTTACTTCAGTTGCTATATGCTTGCTATAGAAACTTCTACTTACAGTCCAAAAAAGCAGAAAGCCTTACTGCTCCATTGCTTTGGTCCTGAAGGGCAACACTTCTTCAAGAATCTCCCCCCTGTTACCTACTTACCACAAGATGTGACTCCATATGATGCCCTCGAATCCCTGGTATGATCATTTTAATTAATCCTATATTAAATATTGTTGCTGAATGCCTCAAGTTCTATTCCTAAGTACAAATTCCTCACAGAGCTGTTGAAATCTACATAGCTGTATTGTATGAGTTTAGCACAACCTCTGAATTTGCAAATTTCACAAGTGAAATGGTCAGCAATCAAATTGTCATGAAGATGACCAATTCCAAGATTTGTGAACAACTTTTCATGAAAAAAGATCTTATCTTGGAGAAAACCAAGCAAACCTCACATTCCATTTGTTGGGTGGTCACCACACCACTCCACACTTCCACGTGCAAGTCAACGGCCATGAAATGAGGATGTTAGCAGATTCTGGTTTGCCTTACACTCTAATTCCCAACTAACTCTATATTGTGGTATTGGCCAGCTCCCAACCTGAGTGGCACCCTCCAGACATATACCCCACAGGGTATGGTGGATCTCCCATCCACATCAATGGCTATTTTACAAGTACAAAGGCCATAATGCCCAAGAGGAAAAATCTATGTAACCCAAAAGGAAGTTTCTGTTTTAGGATGGGCTCAAAGGGCTCTTCAGATGAAATTAGATCTGAATAGTACAGAACCTGACCTGAAAACTGAAGATAGGCTATAACCAGGAATCATCTCTGACTTTTCAGAAGTGTTCATTTATACCGCAGGTGCTTCAAAAAGAGTTCAAGCACAACATCCAACTAAAAAAAACCCAATGTGATGCCTGTACAGTATGAAGTGTAAGAGACACCAATTGCACTGAGGCAACAGCTCAAGGAGGAGATTCTGAAACTATGCAAACCAGATATCATTGAACCAGTGGATTCATCAGAATGGATTTTTGTTCCATGTTGCCAGGATGCCTAATGGTGCGATCCACACGTGAACTTGAGAGATCTAAACTCTGACATTGCTGTGGATTGACATCCTCTACCCAATGTCAGTGAAATGCTACTCACTTTGAGGGATGCAAGAGAGTCTTTAAGACCCTTGATTTATCCTCAGCTTACCACCAGATCCCCTCAGTGGAAGAATCCCACAAGTATGTAACTTTCATCACTACAGAAGATTTGTTCCAATTCAAACAGATGCCATTTGCATTAACCTCTGCAGCACCTATATTCCATAGAATGATGCATGGGATCTTTGGAGAGAAAGAATGTTACTTACTTTCAGGATGACATTCCTATGGTATGGCAAAATGAATCCAAACATGATGTCATCCTAAAAAATGGTTCTAGAAAATCTTCAATGCATGGATTTACCATCAGCAAGAAGAAATGTCAATTCTGTATCAACTCAGTGACATTTCTGAGACATATAATCTCTTGGAACAGCATACAACCAAAATCAGATTAGTGAAAGCCATTTGTATGCAGCACAGCCAGACAGCAAGGACAAACTTCTGTCCTTCTTGGGATTGTGTGAATACTATTAAAAGATTGCAAGAAATTTGCTATGGAAGTAGTTCCTTTGTGTCATCTCCTAAAAAAGGATGTGAGGTTTGAATTGGATGAAGCATGCAACAACAGCTTTAACAAACTAAAACATGCAATTTCCAACAGCCTGGCTTTTAGCCCTTTTGATTCTGAGAAGCAACAATGATCACAACAGATGCTAGTGATGTCAGCTAAAAAATGGATGAGAAGTCACTATTACATTGGCTTCCAGAACCCTGACTAATCCAGAAAAATCCTATTCTGTCATTAAGAAAGAAGCTATAGCATATTTCTGGGCATAAGACATTTCAGAACTGAGCTGTGGGGTAGGTGATTCATCTTAAGATCTGATCAGAAACCTGTTTCAGCTTTATTCACCACATGAGGTTCAGGACAAGCAACACCAGGAATTGCCAAATGGGCCGCCAAACTAATGGACTTTGATTTCCAGATGTTGTATCTTTAAGGTACCAAGAACACCACTGCAGATTGTCTGCCTTGCCTGCTCATACCTTATCGCAAGGGTGCAAGAGAGAAAAATGATGATGAAATTGTCATGGCACAAATCTCTGCTACAACTCAAAGAGTGATCAATCTTAGATTAGGCAACAGCTATGAAATAAAACAAGGTATTTCAGTATCTAAAGACTTATATAGTCAACAGATGACATGACAAGACTATGATACAGAACACTTGCAACTATGTAGACAAGTTTCACATGAGATGTTCCTTGTAAATGAAGGGATTTTGAGAATTAACCATCTGGTTGTGCCTACACTTCTTAGAGAATGACTGATTCACCTGTCATACGAAGAACATCTGGGGATGATCTAACCAAAAGACTACTGCAACAAGACTTCTGGTGGCCAAGGATGGACAAGCAGGTTGAGGAAATAATCAAGAATTATATGGCTTGTGCTAGTAGTGAAAACTCACAGAAAACATTCAGCATTGCTCTCACACCAGTTGACTATTCCAACTGTCAATGGGAGAAACTTGCTCTTGAAATAATATGACCATTTGAAGATCAGCCAGTTACTCTAAAGTTTGGCAAAGTAATAGCAAACTATTATTCAAAGTAGCTGGAAGTTACATTCACTAGAAAGGTTTCCACTGAAACAGACAATGATTAAGTTAATGTCATCAGTCTTCATTGAAGAAGGATTTCTCAATAAATTGGTAACTGACAATTAATTAAAAGCAATTGACCCCTGCTGAAATGCAACACTACCTCAGTAGCAATGGTAACAAAACACAAAACGGTTTCTTTATACCATCCAAGAGCTAATGGTCTGGTTGAGAAAACAGACTAGTGAAAGAAAGTTTGCAATTTACCACTTTGCAAGTAAGACATTGGAAAAAAAAATTACATTAAATGCTGTTTGCTTTCAGGGCCACTTCACACTAAACTACAGGAGTATCATCTTTTGAACTCTTAAGAAGACACAAAGTCAATACATGACCTGAAAGGGCTCACACATTGTCATTTTTCAGCCAGACCTTCTGATGAAACTATCTGTGAATGTGTTAAGAGCAAACAGGAGAAATACAGAGAGTATGTAGATTATAGGAAAGATGCTAAATCTCAAATTTCAAATTGAAGATTTTGTTCATGTGATGCTGCCATACAGAATCAAAAAGGGATGTTCAAAATATTCATGTCCTTTGCAGATAACAGAAATCTGAGGAGATTCTGCTGTATTAATAGCTGGAATGAAATGGATCATTTCAATATTGTCTGTAGCTCGTCAGCCAGCAACTGAAGAAGAGAATGCTGTTTTTCACCTTGGACCAGAGAACATTGATGACACCTAGAGTGATGATGAACAGTCTATAATGGTAGGAATTGCTTCACCGCCTACTCTTGTTTGTTCATCATAACTATTGGTGATATTGATGTTCACTGGTCCAATCTATAGAAGTAGGAATTACTTCACCACCTAGTCAGGTTCCTGCCTCTTCAGGTATTAGGAGAAGAGAGAGACAAAGGAGACTTAATAAAAGATTGGAAGAATTTCTTACCAGACTCAAGTGGCAGTTTGGAAGTGACTGTTTAAAGTTTTTACTGTGGTTGTTCTGAAGGGGAAGGGTATGTTCTGTCTAGTTAGGCGCTGATAGCTACCCCAGTTTGTGTTTGTAAGTTTGTTCCTAGGTGGTTCCTACAACTTTGAGTCCATGAATTACAGTTCCCAGGGTGCACCAGTGGAGGGGGAGGAGCAGAAGGAAGAATGTGAGCTCTGTGAAAGAGTGAGGTGAATAACCCTTAACTTTGCTGTTGTCAATCTTCCCAGGTCTTCCTCAAAAGAGGCTTAGTCACCCTTGTGGTTACAACAGCAACAACCCACTTTCAAATTTCAGTGCCATACAATTAATTGACAGAATATGGCATATTGCTGACAGAGAAAAGGGCAACTAGCTAAATGCTAAAGGAAGTTTTGTACTTGTAGGGCCTAAATTATACTACTTTTGATATTTAACAATCATCTCTGTTTAAAACTCTATTCTGCATGAAATGTACATATTAAACATTAAGGTATTCTGGGCACTGACGGTCTCTCCTGCCTCCATCTTCACACATTTCATTCAAAAAGGAAACAAATCAATTCTGGGATGTAAAGCTTCCTGACTTTTTGGAAATCATGATACAGTCAGTTTGTAAAACCAGCAATGGGCTTCAACAATTTCAAGGAACACCTCTTGAACCTTTTCTGCATAAGACACTGTGAAGATATCTAATAACTGCTGTAGAGTTACAGACACTATGTGGTACCACCTGACCTTCTTAGATCAGTGGGTCTCAAACAGGGGTCTCCAAGAAGGGCCAGCATTAGACTCACTGGGGCACAGGGCAGAAAGCTGAAGGTCCACCACATGGGGCTGAAGCCTGGGTCCCTGAGCCCCTTATATACCCCATTTATGAAGGGAAGCACATCTCTCTGCATGATGCAACTGCTGTGTGGAACAACACTGCTTTGATTGCAGCTGGGGAAGTGAATACATGAAAAAGGAACAGAAGGGAAAAGTTGTACTTTTAAAATCCTTTTCACTCTGCAATACATAGCACCTCAAGTCTTTTTTAGTTCAGAAAGGAAAAACAAAAAACAAAACAAAAAAACGTACAACATAGATATTCCTGCCAGTAACTCGGGAAAAAGTAATCTTTTAAAACAACTGTTGAAAGAATTTATGGATTTAGAACTTTATACTATGTGGCTCTTACTGATATTTGCCCCAGTAGGTATTTTATAAAGCGAGTGAACAAGACTATAAAAGAAGTTTGGATTCTCTCTCTCTCTTTTAAGATCAAACGTTTATCGAATGAATACATGGAAAGAGTCAATGGTGAGGTATATTGTAGGCGGTAAACAAAGAGAACCAGACAGGAAATATTGATTTTAAAACCTTTGAACATATTTCATATCCTTCTGGAAACTTTAATTTGTGCTTTTTACAGGAAGTTATTTAGGTTAAATAAACACTTATTTTATTCTAACTCTGCTTCAGCAACAGTGAGACAAATCAATATTTATACAGCATATTTAATCAGTGAGGAATTTTCCACTTATTCCGGAGCATCTTGTTGCTTTTACCCTTGACTTTCGGAACCTCCTCTGGAACTTTGAATACTGCTGTACTTCTTTGGATTTTGCTCAGGGCCGGCTCAAGCTTTTTTGCCGCGCCAAGTGGCGAAAAAAAAAAAAAGCCGTGATCAGCAGCTCAACCACGCCGCTTCATTCCTCGGCAGTAATTCAGCAGCCGGTCCTTTGCTCCCAGAGGGACTGAGGGATCCGCCGCCAAATTGCCGCTGAAGACCCGGCCGTGCCGCCCCTTCCCATTGGCCACCCCAAGCACCTGCTTTGTTCGCTGGTGCCTGGAACCGGCCCTGATTTTGCTTTTCCTCTCCATTGGATTGCTTATTACTTGACTGAAGAAGAGTTCTTTTTCCTCAGGGGGTAAAGCTTTTCTTTGTCCAAGATATTTAGCAATGGTTCCCATTGAAGGCAAATATTTTGCCATTATTTTGAAGCTAGACAAATTCAGACTGGAAATAAGGAGTAATTTTTTTTTAAACAGACAGTGAGAGGAATTAACCACTGACACAATTTACCAAGAGCTCTAGTGGATTATCTATCACTGACCAGTTAAGTCTAAATTGCATAGTTTTCTAAAAGATCTGCTCTAGAAATTATTTTGGGGAAGTTCTATGGCCTGCATTACAGAGGAGGTCAGACTATACGATCACAATGGTCTCTTCTGGCCTTAGAATATATGAGTATGTCTACACTGCCAATAGACACCCCTGGCTGGCCCATGCCAGCTGACTTGGGCTCATGAAGCTTGGGCTAAAGGGCTGTTTAATTGCAGTGTAGACATTCAGACTCAGGCTGCAGGGAGTCTCTCTTTTTAATATATAAAAATAATTATTTTGGTAAAAATAAAATAGAATCTCAATATTCTCAAAGAAATATTTATACTGAAATATTGTTCAAAACACTGTCATTTAAGTTGAACTTTGATAAAAGTCACTGGGAAAAAAATCCTTATGTTATTTATAATTGTCTTCACCAGAAACTGAAGACTGTGATTTTAGCTCCTGGGGTTCATTTCAGGACACAATGTTTCATGTCTCCATTTTAGATCTTAGTGTTCCCAAGGAAAATACTAATACACCAAACAAAATCTTTCCCATGATACTATTCTTTGTTGTTCTGAATATTGGGTAGTGGAGAAAAATAGGTTGGCTCTTTCAGGAGTTAACACAGTAGCAAGCTGGAACAAAAAGTTTAATTTTTAAGATATACCCAATTTTGACTGAAAAAGATGTTGATAAGAAAACAATTCAGATGAAAAGATGGAGAAGGATTTGGAGAAAGAAAATGATCTTGATGAGTGGGTCTCTATATTGTAAAAGAGATATACAAATTACAGCTGTATAATGCAAACAAAGGTTTCATAAATTACTAAATAGATTACTTTTGATTCTAGTTAAGAACCATAATATTGTGCTACTAAGAGGCACTCTGTTGGCTCAGTTATGGGGAAAGGGGAATATACTTAAACATGCAGTGGTTGTGGTCAGGAATTAGATGGTTTGGGGAGGAAATTATTTAAAGAAAAGAGCCATTTATAACAAAATGCCACCTTTCCAGAGATGCCCTGACCTGCTTAATTAATGATCCAGTAAAGGATCTACACTTTATACAGACTGACAAATCAATTTCTTTTTTATTGTTAGCATCAAGACTTTGTATAGCAAATTATTGGGAAACTGTGATTTCTCCTATGGATCTGTGGTATATTAAAATATGTACGGTTCTTGTAATGGCAAAGCTTTCCACGAGAGAATCACCAAAAAAGAGATGATAGGAGGGCTCCCCAGCCAGCAAGCCAGAGTCTTTAGCCAGGTACTGAGTATTAAAAACGGATAGAAAAGTGGTTTTCAAGGTGGGGTCTACAGACCATGTCTAAGGGGTCCACAAAAAGTCTGTGACCTATGTCTAAGATTCCCAAAGGGATCCACTCCTCCATTTGAATTTTTTTAGGGACCCACAAATGAAAAAAAGGTTGAAAACCACTGGGCTAGAATAAAAATCTGTAAAGTCACTATTATACAACAATCCTGTGTACCTACATGACTAGCACATAGCTTCATTGTGCCCATACAGTAGAACCTTATTTTTATCAATTAACTGGGGATTGGGGACTTCGTAAAATGGGAAAGTAAATAAAATGGAACATCTCAAAGATACAGGAGATATGGTGTAAATTGTTCAATAACAGTGTACATAACAAATGGCAATAAATGTATGCAGTGCACCTGATTGTTCTTTGGTTGTGATAACTGTATCTCGTATTGGCCACCATATCTCTCAGTCTTTTCAATCATGAACAGCCACTAACGTTAGCTGAAGGACTGAAGTCACAGACAGCAGCAGAAAGATGGCTATGGCAGCAGCAAAGTCGTTCATATACCTGGTCATTCAGAGGATCAATTTTCATATAAGCAGGTGTGCTGCATCCAGAACAGCAGTTTCCAAAATGCCATTCATTGCTACACTAGTCGATCAGCCCTTACACTGAAACACCATCATTAGAGTTACCACTTTGGGGGGTATATGACATCAAACATAATTAGGCTATAAATGCATAAGTGTGAATGAGCAGTTACGATTACTTTAAGCCTACACCTGAGGACGAGTGACAAATCTCTCTCAGCATATCTCCAAATACTGTACTCAAAATTATAAAACTTTCAGTTAGTAGATGCAGACAAATACACACAGCTGTTAAATCACTACAAGAGATTAAAAATAAGAATCTATTGAAACATGTGGGAGATAGGTAGAGACAAATAAGGAGGCCTCCAAGCATACATACTGTGCATAGAGTAAAAGCAGCAGAATTAGTGATTTGAGTCTTTGTATTAAGCCAAGTAAAAACACTATTTGAATTTTTTTTAAATACACTGAAAAAGGGAAAGTAGATCAAATAATATGGTTCTTTTAAAGGGGTCTTCCATGGGATTTACATCCTGTTCACACCACACTGTAAATGGAGCTGTGTTTGTATAGCACCTAGCACTATGGGGTTCTGTTCCATTGCTAGAAGCAACAAAGAGTCCTGTGACACCTTATAGACCGGGGTCGGCAACGTTCGGCACGCAGCTCGCCAGGGTAAGCACCCTGGCGGGCCGGGCCAGTTTTATTTACCTGCTGACGTGGCAGGTTCGGCCCATCGCGGCCCCCACTGGCCGCAGTTCGCCGTCCCGGGCCAATGGGGGCAGTGAGAAGTGGCGCAGGTGAGCGATGTGCTGGCCGCGGCTTCTCGCCGCCCCCATTGGCCCGGGATGGCAAACCGCGGCCAGTGGGGGCCACGATCGGCCGAACCTGCCACGTCAGCAGGTAAATAAAACTGGCCCGGCCCGACAGGGTGCTTACCCTGGCGAGCCGCGTTACGAACGTTGCCGACCCCTGTTATAGACTAACAGGTGCCACAGGACTCTTTGTTGCTTTTTACAGATCCAGACTAACACAGCTACCCCTCTGATACTTGATTCCATTGCTAGGACTCCTACGTGCTACAGTAATACTAATAATAAATAACATCACCATGGTGATTTTCCATTTAAACTAACTTCAATGACTCTGATGTTTCAGGCGCTCATATCACCACTTACTACTTACATAAAGATATACTGATCAGGATTTAGCCACCTACTTTAAAGTATATGAGAGAAATAAAGGTTAATAATCTGCTGTTGTAAAAGTAGGGGGGGTTGAGTAAACACCACCAGAAACTATTTTCCAACTAGGTGAGCGAGTGTGCAAAAGTATTGTTGCCTCTCTTCTGAGTGGTACTAGGATGTTTAGGGCCTCTCAGGTCAGATTTCCATTGGAAGAGAAAACAGTGATGCAGAGTCTGGGAATATTTTAAGTGGAACTTGTTTTATTTTCCACACATTCTAGGGCTGGATCGTCACAAACAGCATACAGCAATCCGTTTTCCCAGAAATATCAGTCTGATGCCTGTTCCCAGTTCCTAGGGAGCAACTATCCTCAGAGAACTGAATATAATCAGAGACCAAAGTACAGAGTAAACCCCTGCTGTGCATATAGCTCCTTCCACCTAGAACTCTGCATAGCTCCAAAGCAACACCACCACACAGCAGGTCTTCCTAAGACTGAATGTTTGCTCACATTGTAACAGTGCCATCTGGTGACACCTGCAATAACAAGATATTAGGTCACATGGCACACTCATCCAATTAGGAAATTTGGCAATCCAAGGAAATAATTAAATATATTTAGGGGCAGATCATATTTTGCTTTGTGGAAGAGAGGGCCACACAGGGGCCAGGAACAGTTCCACTGAAGAATATGGGCAATGATCCCGGTTTGTGCCCTTTTAGACATCAGCTAATTAAAAGATAGCAGGACTGGATAGAGTGAGATTACATTAGACATGTGATGCATAGACATTGCTCATTATAAGGGGTCACATCTGACATTACAGCCTGAAATTGCCAAGTAACCCCAAAAAGAATCTCTTGGGGGGTCTTTCAATGTAGCAAGGAACCTTTCCGTGCCCTTTAGCATGTTCCTGGTTTTAAAAGCCAGAATCTTGCCCATAATACAGTATATCACCCAAAATGCAGAGATCCCCCAAAATAAGTGCATGGTGACTTAAGGTTTGCAGTTTATCAACCATTTAAAACCTTCCACTGAAAGGATACAGAGTTCCTCACAGTAATAAAGAAAAAAATATTCATAGATTGTTGAGGTCCAATGGGACAATGTTTCCTATGGTTTTTCTTTCTCTAAGATGCATTCATAGGTTTAAAGTAAACCTTGGGCTATGGTTAAACAGAAAAGCACTTTCAGGTCTTGAGCTGCTATTATGGTAAGAATTTTAATGGCACTTTCTTCTGATCGCTTGCTGCATTTAGACCTGGATATTTTATTACTTCTTGTCTTTCACTGACAGCTGGAATATTGCATATTTATTCCTTCTTTCTTATTACAGACTCAGCTTAAAAGTTGCAAGTGTGAAAGTGAAGCACTGTAATTCCTGAGACAATACTATTTCTTGATTGTGGTACAATGTTGATATTAATAACGTTACTGTGAAATGATACAATACAAACTATTTTTCATTGTGTAATGTGATAACAGGCTGAAGTGTTCTTGTCTGCAAATATTCTTTGCTCAGAAGGGCTACAGAAGCAATGAACTCTTGGTTTAACTTTTCTACCTTGAGGCAGAATCAAATCTAGTAGAATGGAACCAAAGTTAATAGCTTTGCAGTTGAGCTTTAAAGGAACAATGTTGGATAAAAAAAAAAAAAAAAAAACTTTACCTCCTTCACAGATTAGATTATTAAAAGTGAATAGTGTAAAAAAAAGGAATATATTTACCAGTTAGATGATTTATACTTCACTCAGTTTAGAGAATGTAATCCATTTCACTATCTAGTTTTACTGTTTGGTTTTCTTTGGTTTACCTTCTGTAAAGTACCTTAAGGGTTTGTTTTATAAGTTTTAATATTCCCCAGAATCAGTGTCACCTTTTCTTTGTTGCTCATGCAACCACATGTGCCTCTTGGATGCTGGTTCCTGCCTGGTTGTCTTTAGGTTTCCAGTACTGGTAGGAACAGGGGGAGTTTAAAATGGAGATTGGCCAAAAGAAAAAAACTACATCTAAAGAGTCTCAAGCTTCACCCTTGGTTCTGCACTCTCATTGCTGTATATCCCTTAGTTATTGTACCCTTTGGATACAGAAGCAAATGTGTGCTTTGAGCCCTGCCTTTTGGACCTAAAACTACTTGCAATAATACCTTTTAACTAATTCCTCAAACTTTGTCTAACTGAACGGTGAATTCCTTGGAGTCCCTCATTGGCTTCTTTCACACCAAGAAGAAAGAGTAAACTCAATCATATTCAGTAGACTAAAATATAGCGGGCCATCTCTCATTTTTCTCACTCAGACAACAATCACGCATTGGTAGAGCAACTGCATGGACTAAAATATGAAATACCAACAAATATACATGATAAAATTATGGAGGTAAATCACAGTGCCACTAGTAATTTCCAAATATAAAGCTGGCTAGTTTCACGCTCCCACCTTGCAGAGTCCCACAGCGCAGGCCTAGTCCAAACTGAAATATCTACACTGTAATTAAACAGTCCATTAGTCTGAGCTCCACGAGTCTGAGTCGGTACCTTTAATGGCTCTAGCCCATTCTCCAGGCAGCTCTAAAGCTGGTTTGAACAAGGAGATATAGAAATCATGTAAATGTGTTAAAAAAGACAGGAGGATAAAGAAATGGGAGCATGGTTGTTATAAGGACAGACTCTTTCAAGGGAGGCCAGAGACAACCAGAGTGGAAGACACAGAAGAGGATTAAGGGCTTGCTAGGAGGATGCAAATTGGTTCTGTTCTGCCTATTTAACTTAGCTTGTAGTGGAAGTGTAAGATTAGATGAGACTAAGGGCTTGTCTATATGAACACAATGCACTGTAAAATGGGGTGTAAATCCATCTCACACTAGCCTGCCATGCACTAATTGTCTCTATGGACCCTGCTTCTATGCACTAAAAGTTCTGTAGTGATCTACCACATTTCGAAATGGGGTAGATTAATGGTCACAGGCTCCAAAAGGGAGAATATGCAGGTACCTGCATCCTAGACAGCTCTTCAGGATAAGCAGTTGATATACACAGGACAGCATACCCAGGCCTGGTAAGAATTGTGAGATTCCATCCCCAAACAGGTAAGGGCAAGAAGCCCACAACCTATGGTGGAAGCTTTTAGCGAGGCCGGAATGGGGACAGAAGTGCAATTAGTCCCATAACCATGACAGTTCAAGATGTATATATTCTAAACAACATGTGACTCATGATTGTTCACAACATTCTAGCTTTAAGTATAATTTTACCAGATAAATTATATGACATTAAGTAATTCTTTACTAGACCGAAATATTTATGAACATGTGAATTCAGTACTTATGCATTATATTTATCTGTAGAAAAAGTATAACAAAAAGACAGTAGAAGAGCAAGCTTCATCCAAACTGCCTCATGCACACACATTCATACTGCCCCATCATGGTAAATAAAGCCTAATTTCACAGCGAAGGACAAAAAAAAAGTTTAGTCTTCTAGACTACATCACTCATGATGCATTCTCTAGTTTAATAGATACAGTGCATCATGGGAAATGTAGTTTGTGGGTCTAGGCCCAGACAGGATAAATGGGGGATTAAACATCTGACCTACAACTCCCATTAGGCACTGTGCCAGTTCATGGAGGACACAGATTAATGTTGAGTTGAGCCAAAATGCAATACTTTGAAGCCTCAAATTTGAAATATTTTGGAACCTTCTGTTTAGTAAAAAATTAAAATATTCTGATTTCATCCCAATTTCAGACAAAGACAAAATTTCAAAACATCAGAATTTAGCACAAGATTGAATTTCTATTTTTTGAGCAGCTCTAGTATCTTGGTGTAGCAGGGTGATCACCTGCTCTGGCCCTGAAAGGGTTACAGCCAGCTCTGGGAGAGAGCTGGGGCTGAAGGAAAAGCCTAGGCTGATTGGGGAAGGCAGCCACAGATGGGGCCACGTCCCAATCAGGCCATAGCAGGCCTTATAAAGGGGTTGCTAGGCTAGAGCTAAGTGAGTCTCTCTCTGGATGTTGAGAGAGAAGGACCTGGCTGTCTGGGAGCTGAGCAGGGTACCTAGGATGGAGCAGTGCTGGGGAAGGGCTGAGGGAGCTGGGGAGCTCCAGCCTAGCAAAGCCCCAGGCTGCAGGCCGAGTTAAGGGCCCACAAAAGGGTACTAGGGCTGCAGAGGGGCAGCCCAGATATAGGCACAAGCAGCTGGTCCAACCTCCCTTGCCGATGATGAGTGGTTAACAGACTGCCGTCTGCCCCAGTGAGCGGGGGCTAGATAGTGACTGGCAGTAGCCAAAGACTGAGGTGAGGTGGGGATGGGGGTTCCCTGGGGATGGGAGACAGAGCAAAACTGTGGAATCTGCAGGAGGCAGAACCCTGAGAGAAAGGGCATCAGGGTCTGGGAGGGAGACCAGGGCCAGCGGCAAGCGAGACACTGGCCTGCAGAGGGTGACGAGCAGCAGGTGCTGTGGTGGTGAGTTGTTGCACTGTTACACTTGGTTTTTATACCATTTATGCTCATCACCATGATATACAAATACCTTTATAATGACAATGACTGTGCTCTCTCATAATAGTTCTAATCAAGCAGTTCACAATGAAAAATTTATTCAGCAAATTTAGCCCTTTACTTTGTCCATAAAATGGACATGGACTTCTTCTGCTAAATGAGAAATATCACAAAAATGGGACTAACATTTATTATTTGTTTATGGTGACACTCCCCCACACCGCCCCAGTGTGCTAGGCACTTACCAGACAGACAAGAAGGTATGGTTCTTGCCCTGAAGAATTTATTAAGGACAGATACACAAGCAGAAGTTAAAGGAGTACAACATATAAGTAGGGGGGACAAGGTGGAAATTGGCTACCTGTTGGGAAAACAAGAATGTGTTTTTATATATCACTAAATAAATTCTATTCAATAAGTAAGGAGGAGAAGAACTATCAGCTTTCAAGGTGGGTTTTGAAGGCAGTGACAGGAAGTTTGTATTTTCTTCAATGGCAGAAAGATAGCCTCTGGAGAAATTCAAAGAGGCAAGGGAATGGCAGAGTGACATTCAAAATGATAGGCAAGGGAAAGAACTTCGGTAGCCAGAGCTTATATGGAGTGCAAGAGGCAATGTGAGCCTGGAAGAGGCTGTAGCAATAGTTAAGATGGGAAATAATGAAAGTCTATGAATAATAGTGACGGATGAAGGAAAAAGCAGTAGGATTTGGATATGGAGCTGGAAGTCTGGGTGCAAATTCTAGTTGACAGGAAGGTTGCTGACAGACATAGAAGAGAATGTAAAAGGTCTTGATCTATGTTGCGGCTACAGGGTTAGCTACATCTGTGTCTCTCTGTGTGCACCCCTTCTGGTGTCAGACCTTGTACCTTTACCTATCCTGAGGTGGAACTCCGTCAATCTCTCACTCAGACTGACATCTTGGCTACAAGAAGCAACAGAGGGTCCTGTGGCACCTTAAAGACTAACAGATGTATTGGAGCATAAGCTTTTGTGGGTGAATGCCCACTTCATCAGACGCATATCTTGGCTATAGCATCCTGTGCAGTTCTTCCACTGCAGGTCGGGCACCTCCAAGTCTTCCCTTCAGGCATCTATGACAGTGGTAAAAAGAACAGGAGTACTTGTGGCACCTTAGAGACTAACAAATTTATTAGAGCATAAGCCCACTTCTTCGGATGCATATAGGGTGGAATAAATATTGAGGAGATATATATACACACATACAGAGAGCATGAACAGGTGGGAGTTGTCTTACCAACTCTGAGAGGCCAATTAAGTAAGAGAAAAAAAACTTTTGAAGTGATAATCAAGATAGCCCAGTACAGACAGTTTGATAAGAAGTGTGAGAATACTTACAAGGGGAGATAGATTCAATGTTTGTAATGGCTCAGCCATTCCCAGTCCTTATTCAAACCGGAGTTGATTGTGTCTAGTTTGCATATCAATTCCAGCTCAGCAGTCTCTCGTTGGAGTCTGTTTTTGAAGTTTTTCTGTTGTAATATAGCCACCCGCAGGTCTGTCATTGAATGACCAGACAGGTTAAAGTGTTCTCCCACTGGTTTTTGAGTATTATGATTCCTGATGTCAGATTTGTGTCCATTAATTCTTTTGCGTAGAGACTGTCCGGTTTGGCCAATGTACATGGCAGAGGGGCATTGCTGGCACATGATGGCATATCACATTGGTAGATGTGCAGGTGAACGAGCCCCTGATGGCATGGCTGATGTGATTAGGTCCTATGATGATGGCACTTGAATAGATATGTGGACAGAGTTGGCATCGGGCTTTGTTACAAGGATAGGTTCCTGGGTCAGTGTTTTTGTTCAGTGATGTGTGGTTGCTGGTGAGTATTTGCTTTAGGTTGGGGGGTTGTCCATAAGCGAGGACAGGTCTGTCTCCCAAGATCTGTGAGAGTAAAGGATCATCTTTCAGGATAGGTTGTAGATCTCTGATGATGCGCCGGAGAGGTTTTAGTTGGTGGCTGAAGGTGACAGCTAGTGGTGTTCGTTATTTTCTTTGTTGGGCCTGTCTTGTAGGAGGTGACTTCTGGGTACTCATCTGGCTCTGTCAATCTGTTTTTTCACTTCAGCAGGTGGGTATTGTAGTTTTAAGAATGCTTGATAGAGATCTTGTAGGTGCTTGTCTCTATCTGAGGGATTGGAGCAAATGCTGTTATATCTTAGAGCTTGGCTGTAGACAATGGATCGTGTGGTGTGTCCTGGATGGAAGCTGGAGGCATGTAGGTAAGTGTAGCGGTCAGTAGGTTTCCGGTATAGAGTGGTATTTATGTGACCATCGCTTATTAGCATAGTAGTGTCCAGGAAATGGACCGCTTGTGTGGATTGATCTAGGCTGAGGTTGATGGTGGGATGGAAATTATTGAAATCATGGTGAAATTCCTCAAGGGCTTCTTTTCCATGGGTCCAGATGATGAAGATGTCATCAATGCAGCACAAGTAGAGTAGGGGCGTTAGGGGACGAGAGCTAAGGAAGCAGACTAACACGGCTGCTACTCTTAAATATGACAGTGGTGAATATAGTGAACAGACAGCCCTCTTACAACCAAAGGATTTTTTTTTTAGGTAGCAGTAGGAACAAAGCATTAAAAAGGATTTTAAAACAATGAGTAGTCTACATGCAGGTCTTACTATCCTTTTCTTTTTTGGGGGGGGGGGGTACTTCTGTATTTGATGGGTCCTTGGTTGTTTCCAGTGAGAACAACATTTGTAGGCTGGCTGGAGAATGAGGTAGTATTAAAGTGAAACAGTTCTGGTATTGTTCCTGTCACAGCGTGTTCCCCTGAGTTTTCTCCTGCCTCAGTTACTGGCCACCACAAGTCCAGGTGTTCTTAACCACCACTGTGCTTTATGAGATCCCTTCAGCAGGCCTGTAGTGTTATTTACAACTGATATCCAGTTTCCCCCACTTGCTTTTGGAGCATGATATAGTATTATTACTAGCAGCAGCAGCCGCTGCTGGTCCTACTTCATTCGCTCACTCCTGCCTGCCTTCAGGCAGGGCCGGTGCAACCTATTAGGCGACCTAGGCGATTGCCTAGGGTGTTAGGATTTGGGGGGCGGCATTTTCTTCGGCGGCGGCCTAATCTTCAGCCGCCCCAGTCGCCACCAGCATTTAGGCGGAGGGAGCTGGGGCAGGGGGGTCTGGGGAGGGCCGCCTGCAGCAAGTAAGGGGGGGAGAGGGAGCATGCAGGGGAACTCCCTACCCCATCTCACCTCTGCTCCTCCTCCTCCCCTGAGCACGCCGCCCCGCTCTGCTTCTCTCCCTCCCAGGCTTGCGGCGCCAAACAGCTGATTGGCGCCGCAAGCCTGGAAGGTGGGAGAAGTGGAGCAGCGATGGCATGCTCGGGGAGGAGGCGGAGCAGAGGTGAGCTGGGGTGGGGAGCCCCCCGGAGGTGGGGGAGCTGCTGCGGAGGGGTGCCTCAGGGCAGAGGGAGGGGATGGGGAGCTGCCACAGGGCTCGGGGAGGGGGCAGAGCAGAGGAGAGCTGGGGCGGGGAGCTGCCACTGGGGGGAGGGGGGTGCCTCAGGGCAGGGGGAAGAGGTGCCGCGGGGGGGGGGGGGGGGGCTCAGAGCGGGGAGCTGCTACAGGGTTTGGGGAGGGCGCAAGGTGGAAGTTTCGCCTAGGGCGCGAAACATCCTTGCACCGGCCCTGCCTTCAGGCTCCCTACTTCTCCTCCCTAGCACTTCTTTCAGATCTGCTTATGTAGTCCCAGCTGCTAGGGTCACTTCTACCCAATTGGCCTCTCAGCTGTATCTCCACTCATTTGTTGGCAGCCTCTGCCCATGCCCCTCTTTCAATCAGGTCCCAATCTGCGTATACTGGTGAGGATTTGAGTGACAGGTCCTGACTCCACACTCCCTGTTACGGTCCTTTAACAATTCTTAAGTTTCCGCTGATAGGTGGCTGTCCGGAACCAACTCAATAACCAGGCAGACATGCTGTATTAATAAATTATTACAGGGCAGTGTAAATTCCATCATAATCTGAATAAAGGAGAATTATTGGTTACCATATAAAAACAGTGGTGCCTGAAAATGGATGGTTAGATGGCCTTCTCAATAGCTTGGAAGCTATTCTGTGAAACTGTCTATGAAGAGCTATCTAAACAAAGGACT
This sequence comes from Malaclemys terrapin pileata, assembly GCF_027887155.1. Classification (NCBI taxonomy): domain Eukaryota; kingdom Metazoa; phylum Chordata; order Testudines; family Emydidae; genus Malaclemys; species Malaclemys terrapin. Next base: position 179,933,947 of record NC_071505.1, read on the forward strand.
GATTTTAGTAGTACTAAAAAGAAGTACATAAAATGATATTTATTGGGAAAAGATGCTGTGCTACTGTGAAATATCTTTTGAATTAAGGACCACTCTGCTAATACTGATTATTTAAAAGATTCTCTCTGTTTTCATGTTTGCACATATTGACGTGGCTCTGCTATGTTTCTAATAGTTGGCAAAAAATCTCCAAGTGCTTTACACACATACGGTACTTATTTTACAAATATTTCCAGCAAAGAACAAAACAGCACAGTTGAGCTAATTAGATTTCAAGATGGATTTAACTATATACTAATGTCAATGAAAAAAGTTAAACCAAACTGGGTAACTAATTAATATCAGGGCAGCAACAGAAGAGAGAGAGGAAAAAAAACAGAACAGCAAACAAAAAACTAAATTGACCATATACCTCACAATCTATCCATTTTTCAATAGGAATGTATTCTTCAGGAGATTCCTACCACATTAGAAGATCAACAGGATAGGAGGGGAAAAGAGATTGAATGCTGTTGATTAGATCTAAAAGTGAAATTGAAATATTTGTATATAAAATAAAATTCTTCATTTCTTACCACTTAATTCTTATTCATTCAATACTCTGATTTCAATTGAAATTTTGATCGAGAAAGAATTGCAGGCTCCTAGCTCTTTGAATACTATTATTTTCCAGAATGTCTACCAAAACAAAACTTAGAATAAGGTGTACATACAGACACAATATGCAAGTTCTCAGTCTCCAATGAATTAAAGTGTTTTGTGGATGTGATCTCCTGTTTGTAGTGGGACACAACGAGAATGAGCATTGAATTTTTATTTACAATATTCATCAGCTAGAATATCTCTAAATGACAAAGCCTTGTTTTAGTAATTAAAACATGGAACTCGAAATTAAGGTATGAGTCTGTGATAAAATTCCCTCTTGGAGCCTGCACCCCCCTTCCCACACCTCACCCCCTAGCCCAGCCCTGAGCTCCCTCCTGCACCCCGAACTCCTCATCCCCAGCCCCATGCCAGAGTCCACACCTACAGCCGGAGCCTGTACCCCCTCCCACACTCCAAACCCTTCATCCCTGGCCCCACCCCAGAGCCTGCACCCCCAGCCAGAATCCTCACCCCCTCCCCCACACCCCTTCCCAAAATTCTCTCCTGAACCCCTCATTTCTGGCCCCACCTGAAGCCTGCACCACAACCCCCTGCCCCAGCCTGAAGCCCTCTCCTGCACCTCAAATCTCTCATCCCTGGCCCCACCCCAGAACCCACACACCCAGCTGGAGCCCTCACCCCCTCATACACACCTCGAACCCCTGCCCCTGACCAGTGAAAGTGAGTGAGGGTGGAGGAGAGTAAGTAGCGGAGGGATGGGGGATGGAGTGAGCGGGGACAGGGCCTCAGGGAAGAGGCAGGGCAGGGGGTTAGGGTTGCCAACTTTCTAATTGTGCAAAACCAAACCGTTCCCACCAAACAAACCACTTCATTAGTCATTAAATTTACAAGGTGGCTCAAGCAAGGTTTAATACATTTTCTAGGCAATATTGACTTGTAACCTTAATGTTATTGTGTCAGAACAAAATGCAAGAAGTGCCACGGGGGAAGGTGGTACCTAGAACAGAACAATTACCTCCAGCCCCCATCTAACCATTTGAATAAGTATGAAGAAATGAATTTATGCATTCAGGGCTCCAGCAGAACTAAGTATTTTCACTGTTTGTTTTCTATCATTTGTAATTTTTTCTGCAATTTTTACCATATTATTTAAAGAGATATTGATTTTTTTTCATCTAAAGAAAACCTTATTTTTCATTAAGTCCAGATTGACAAATTTCACTAATGGTTTCAAAGGTGATTTTTCTGGTAAAATACAAATAAAATTGTTAATTCTGACAAATTTTCATTTAAAAACTTTTTTTTTTTTTCAAGGCTATTTCATGAAGGGGGAAAAAAAACTTGTGCTAAAACGCTGAGCCAATTCTAGCCACAAACTTTGCACTTCAATATTTAAATCATCATCCAGTTTCCTCCATGCCTTTTAATAATTTGTCATTACTCGAACACTTCTTCATAACATTGCGAACCTGGTGATCAGATAGAGGACAAATACTTTTTCATAGAAAAGGAATTCTATTTACATAGCTCATCCCTCCCAATGATCATATCAGAGGAGTGCACTCTATACCCTGTGATGCAGGTAGGGAGGAGAGGAATAGCAGTCAGGTACGTGCTTACACACTGGCTCCAGTTGCAGGACTCTGTTGCACTCCAGCTACTTCTAGCTGCTGAAATAACTTCTGAGGGCACAAGCTAAAGCAGCCCTGAGACATCTCTCCCTTGCATCAGGTATCAAAACACTTCCCAGCAGCCCCAGCATATGAATATGGCAAAAGTGTCACAAAGCCATCTATTCCTGCACTGTGTATAGCTCAGGGCCACAGTCTTTTTCTAAAGCTTTCACTGCTTCTGTCTGTGGGAACGGGATAAGCTGTCCCTAGGAACCCTGTAATGTTTCATAGTTTGTTTGGTAGGTAAGTTTCTGACTTGTCTTGGTGCTTTCCAGTCTACCCTATTGAGCTTTACAATGTAAACCATGGAGAGGAATGACAAATCCCCCTTTTTGAGCTAGCTGGGTAATATTTGCTTTGTACTTTACTCTCTTTATGAGCCTCTTTACTCTCTTTCTGTGAGTACAGCAATTCTAAAACATTAATGCTCCTTTTAACCAGGATCTCAAAGAATTCTTTCTGGAATAGCCTCTCATCCCTAGCCAATCATCCAGCTGCACATTGTAATCTGGTGAGTATTTCAACACAGAGTAAAATAAATGAGGTTTTTGCTGCCACCAAATTAACCATTACTTTTAGGTTTTTTTTTCAGGTTGCCCCCCTGGATTCGCTTTTAGATTTGTGAGTAGTGTGCTGTAGGCCAGACCCACTACACTATATTACCTTTTGGTCCATGACATCTTCTTACTTCAGATAAGGCAGTCCCCACCATTTACAGGAGAAGGGTTCTTATACTTTTTCACCAAAGTGTTGTCTCATAGGAGAGCAGGTGGTCAATCTCCAATCACTTGACACAAAGTCCCCTGAAGTCAATGGGAGTCTTTTTATTGACTTCATATGCGTTAGATCAAGGCCATAGGTACCATCTCACCTCTCATTAATGATCCTAAGGAAAGCATTAAATATCTATTTAGTGGTCTTTTAATGATATCTAGCAGATGAAAACAAGAAGGAAAAAAATCAGCATCATGTATGCAGAGGGCCCTCCACCTTGTACCTGAAAGTGTTCATCGGAATACTAGTGCTTCATGGACCATAATTTGGACACCACCAAATTTGGGGACAAGATATTTCATACTGTAAAGGACTAGATTTATATACAGAGAAAAATGAAAGGAAATATAAGCCAAGTTTAGAAGAGCAGTGAGGTAAATTACTGAAATACATACAGGAATACCAACCTGAGATAATATTGAACTATAAAAGGTAACTGTCTCTTACTATCCATAGTTTTGAGAAACTGGAGTTGTTACATCCCACTAGTAACAGCAATCAAACCTGTAATTTGATCTGCTAATCTGGGACAGATTACAGAACTGAAAACACTTTTCAGGCCTTCAGACTACACAGCAGATGAGCCTGAAATTGTACTTCCATGCCATGTTAAGCTATTCTCTCCTCTATTCATTTCCATGGAGACCAGCATAACATTCCATGGCATCTCTCCATTAAACTTAACTATTCTGAAGAAGAACCCTGTCAAATCCAGAGTGCAAGAAAATTCAGAGAAACTAACTAAAGCTTTAGTTTTTGGGATTACCTTTATATTTGTCTTAATTTTCTTCAACAGGGGAAGTTTAAAAAGCTTTTTTTGTGTGTGGTTTTAAATTTTCAAGGTCTTGCCAAACTCTAAGAATTGTGTCTTTAGGGAAAATCAGGTTTCCAAAAGCCCAAGGAGAAGGCTGAATTTAGAATTAGTGCCAGCAAAATTGTTCATAACCAATATGACCTACTCTAAATTTGATGGGTTAGCATTTCTGAAACACAGCTCCGGAAAATATTGAGATGATGGTGGTCTACTCTGCCATTTTTGGCTGCTGCTTTATCTTCTTACCCATATTAAATGGGATCTTGTTTACCTGTGTGCTACCCTGAAATTTTAAGGGCCTGATCCTAGAAACCCTTATGAATACAAGTAGTCTCATTGACTTGTATGGTATTACTAATATGCATAAAGAACTATGCATACATGTTAAAAGTGTATAGAATCAGGCTGTAAGATACTAATTTCCATCTGTTCTTTTGTGATCAAGCATTTCTTACTAATTAAGATGGATCCTTTTTTAAACATAAGAGCAGGGCTGAATGTTCATCTGAAGACATTAAAGTTTACAAGTGCAGTAGGTTCTGACATGAGGTGGCTGGGGTGAGGGTGGATAGCAATGAAAACAAAGACTTTCACACTGAAACTGAGCATAGCAAAGAAACAGAGCAGAGTCACACCAGTTCAAGTCCTTCAAATGAGTCCTGCCAAACAGAACAGACTGTCATCATCATTTGATTGTATTCTCTCTCCCCCTCTCCCCAAATGAGAGCACACAGTCTGTCCAGGGATCACCCTCACCATGATTACCTATATGAAGTGAGTTTTCCTATTGATCATCTTGGCAATTCTATTTCAGAGATGTGCATGCCAAATTAAAATATAACTTGGGATGAGTCTCATGCTTCCTAGGAGTGAATCTGCTCAATAAATATATTGCCCTACAGCACAGGTCTGCTGTGGAATTAATCTGTGCACATTACTAAAAGCTCCAAAGACTAACATCAGTTCTTCAGGCTTAAAACAGGGAAAGAAATTAAGCTGACACCATCACCTTCAGCATTTTTCCTTGTTTGAATATCAATGAGTACACTCTTGGAGTCACATTTTCCCTTGGCAGAACTTTCACTACCATTTGTACATGAGTAATTTTTCTTTTTATACACACCAATATCATTTTGTTCAAATCACATTTATCATTATGGAATGTGATACAGGAAGAGCAAACAGCAAGCGATACTCATCAGCAGCATCTTATGAAATGACTGCATATGAAAGATGGCCAGTGTGCAAAATTGAGAAAGCTATATTACAATATCCTGCTGTTGCTATGGGCCTGTACATCTCTCACTGGAGTTTATTCACATTATGCATTATATAAGTCCTCTACTGTGAAAAGTCAGCAGGGGGGAGGGGTTCTTGTTGAACTGAGAACTACAGTTGAGATGTTATAGCTAACATTATATTATGAATAATCTGGCATGCAGTGCTGTATCTAGCTAATAAAGAGGATTTAAAAAAAAACATTGGAAGAAGAAAAGTAGTTCTACTTTCTAACATAAATTGGAACTTCAGCAAGTAATATTAATGAGCTATAACTGGGGCTTCTGATTGTAACAGATAAACACTGATAAAACAACCTAAAAGGGGCAGGGAGGGGATGAAATTGGCATCTATCCAATAAACACTGAACATGGTTACTTGTTTCTAAGTGCTTGTCTACATGGAGCAGGAATGCTGACTACAGGGGTGTGATTTCTAAAGCACAGTAATGCATTGCTCATTAGGTAGTCCATGTGGACCCTGTTGGTGCCCAATAAGAGTTCCCTAGTGCACTTTGTCATCGTGCTGTTTGAAACAGTACTACATTAAAGTGCATGAGGGAACATTACAAAGAGATTGCTCATTACAGTAGTGTAAACTGTACATTACTCTTTAAAGTATATACAAAAAAAGAAAGCCCCCAATTTTTGGATGTCTACTAAAAAATGTTGAAAATAAACACAAAACTACGAAACTTTCCAAAACAGAAGTTCTAGCTACAACCCATCTGCACCAAAAAAGCAAATGTAACTCTCTACATGGCCCTGTATGCTGGTATAAGAGTGCCTTTTTCCAATTTAGCTTATGTCTATTTGGATGCAGCTTAAGCTAAACTGACAAAAAAAAAAAAAGCCACTCATTTCATAAGAAGAGCCGACACATGAGGAATTTCTATAACTATAGTAAACATAAGAACAGCTATACTGGCTCAGACCAAAGGTCCATCCAGTCCAGTATCCTGTCTGCCGACAGTGGCCAATGCCAGGTGCCCCAGAGGGAGTGAACCTAACAGGTAATGATCAAGTGATCTCTCTCCTGTCATCCATCTCCACCCTCTGATAAACAGAGGCTAGGGACACCATTCCTTACCCATCCTGGCTAATAGCCATTAATGGACTTAACATCCATTAATTTATCCAGTTCTCTTGTAAACCCTGTTATTGTCCTAGTCTTCACAACCTCCTCAGACAAAGAGTTAGTGGTTTAATGATATCAGCAGTATGACGAGAAAACTCTGGTTAAGACAAGCCCATAAAATCACAACTATGAAGCTTGGCTGATGTACTGCAAAGTAAAGCATCACCTGTCACCACCACAGGCCTCTTGGTAGACTGGAGCTGCTCCAGCTCTGCAGACTGCACTATATATAGGTGACAATGTTAAAACTTCTGGCTCTGCAGCACATAAATCATAGTCAAAAAAGGTAGGTGGGACAGAGCAGAGATTACACTGGTCTACAATTTTTGAGAAGTCATCTGCTTCACAGATAAAATGTGCTATTTATTATGTATTTTGATGTGCTGAATTCAAATATGACAATTAAAACAACTGATTGGCTACTGTTTCTAAGATATTTAAGTTTTTACATTTTATGTCTAGGTATATTGTGTAGATAGTAGAGTTTTAATCCTAAATTGTAAACCTAGGTCTTTTCATGTGTTTATGGTTGCTTTACATGATAACATTTCACCTATCCTGTTTATGTAACACTTTAAAAATCAGCAAAAGGGTGATATAAATAAAATGTATTAGGAAACAAAAGGCAAAAAACTATTATGTACATAGTTTAGTCCTATTCAGTGTCTACTCAGCGCTTCTTGGCTTGTCTCTTGTATTCATTAAATGGAGCATCTCTTGTCACTGTCCAGCAATAGTCTGCAAGCATTGATGGGCTCCATTTGCCCTGATAGCGTTTCTCCATTGTTGCAATGTCCTGGTGAAATCGCTCGCCGTGCTCGTCGCTCACTGCTCCGCAGTTCGGTGGAAAAAAAACTAGATGAGAGTGCAAAAAATGTATCTTTAGTGACATGTTGCAACAAAGGCTTTTGTATGCCTTGAGGAGGTTTTCCACCAACAACCTGTAGTTGTCTGTCTTGTTGTTTCCGAGAAAATTTATTGCCACTAACCGGAAGGCTTTCCATGCCGTCTTTTCCTTGCCACGCAGTGCATGGTCAAATGCATCATCTCGAAGAAGTTCACGAATCTGAGGACCAACAAAGACACCTTCCTTTATCTTAGCTTCACTTAACCTTGGAAATTTTCCACGGAGGTACTTGAAAGCTGCTTGTGTTTTGTTAATGGCCTTGACAAAGTTCTTCATCAGACCCAGCTTGATGTGTAAGGGTGGTAACAAAATCTTCCTTGATTCAACAAGTGGTGGATGCTGAACACTTTTCCTCCCAGGCTCCAATGACTGTCGGAGTGGCCAATCTTTCTTGATGTAGTGGGAATCTCTTGCACCACTATCCCATTCACAGAGAAAACAGCAGTACTTTGTGTATCCAGTCTGTAGACCAAGAAAGAGAGCAACAACCTTCAAATCGCCACAAAGCTGCCACTGATATTGGTCATAGTTTATGCACCTCAAAAGTTGTTTCATGTTGTCATAGGTTTCCTTCATATGGACTTCATGACCAACTGGAATTGATGGCAAAACATTGCCATTATGCAGTAAAACAGCTTTAAGACTCGTCTTCGATGAATCAATGAACAGTCTCCAATCATCTGGATCATGAACGATGTTGAGGGCTGCCATCACACCATCGATGTTGCAGGCTACAAGATCACCTTTCATGAAGAAGAATGGGACAAGATCCTTTTGATGGTCACGGAACATGGAAACCCTAATATCACCTGCCAGGAGATTCCACTGCTTTAGTCTGGAGCCCAACAGCTCTGCCTTACTCTTGGGTAGTTCCAAATCCCTGACAAGGTCATTCAGTTCACTTTGTGTTATGAGGTGTGGTTCAGAGGAGGAGGATGGGAGAAAATGTGGGTCCTGTGACATTGATGGTTCAGGACCAGAAGTTTCATCCTCTTCCTCTTCCTCGTCTGACTCAAGTGAGAATGATTCTGGTGCATCAGGAACTGGCAGTCCTTCTCCGTGGGGTACTGGGCGTATAGCTGATGGAATCTTTGGATAATGCACAGTCCACTTTTTCTTCTTTGACACACCTTTCCCAACTGGAGGCACCATGCAGAAGTAACATGCTGGTATGATCTGTTGGCTCTCTCCAAATCATTGGCACTGCAAAAGGCATAGATTTCCTTTTCCTGTTCAACCACTGGCGAAGATTTGTTGCACAAGTGTTGCAGCATATGTGTGGGGCCAACCTCTTGTCCTGATCTCCAATTTTGCAGCCAAAATAAAGGTGATAGGCTTTCTTAACCATAGTGGTTATACTGCGATTTTGTGATGCAAAAGTCACTTCACCACAAACATAGCAGAAGTTATCTGCACTGTTCACACAAGTACGAGGCATCTCTGCTCACGTTGGCTAAACAGAAATGTGTCCCTTTGCAAAATCTGACACTGTATGATTTCTAGAGCTGATATAGGGCAATTTGTTCAGCAGAGTGATGTAAGCATAGTTATGATTGCATCATCCATGACTTCTAGGAATAACATGATGCAATTCATATCATGTATGACGCAATACCAGCTTCAGATTGCATCATTCATTGTTTTGCCTAAAAAGCAAGTACTGTCCAAAACCAGTCATAGATTTATTCATAGATCCAGTCAAAGATGTATTTTAGTCACTTCTGGTTTAAATTGAGATCCCTTCCTTTTATAATTCACTTATCCTCCGCCATTCCCAAGTCAAGGGTCGTATATACTGACCCAATAGCATATCTTGAAAACTAGAGCCAATCAACAATTTTAAGCATCATTTTCGTTCTCAGTGACCCAGAATTAGTAAAGTTTGACTACATTAATTTCAGAAGCATTTTGGCTGTAGAGCAGTGTTGAAAATATTAATTCAAACAATTTTTTAAAATCCTAACACATGCCTATCTCCAGCCTAATTTCCATCACAACCTCGCCCCCCCACCCTTAAACAGAATAAATGTTCAATTTTTCAGTCAAAATATTTCATTTTTTCAAGTTTTGGATTTTTTTTAAATGAAAACAACCACATTTTGTAGTGTTTTCAATGAAATATTCCATTTTTCTGAAAGTTTTCAATTTAAAAAAAACCACCCACAACAAACCAATAATAATTCCTGAGCAGCAATAATTACAGGCTAAAATACTGAAATACATACAGGACTGTTGCCCACCCTAAAGGGCTCCAGGGGACAACAATGGTCTGTCGCCCGGTGTGCTTGGCACCAATAAAGACACCGAGGGGAGAAAGCAAGCCAAGTTTATTTCAGAGCTCTGAAATGGCACTAGGAGACCAGCATGTCTCAAATCCAGTGCAACAAATACAAACAACTTTTACCTTTTATACTCCAAACTATTTGCATACATCTCTTTGTCTGGCTGTTCCCCTTACCCCTCCCTTCCAGACAACTGTTACAATAAGCTCTACATAAGCTTGTGAGAAAACTTTCCCAGTCTTTGCGACCTTGAGTTAGACGCCTGCAAACTAACTACCCCGCTTCTTATCTCTATTATTTCTGCTAGTGTGAGTGAAACTGCAGCCATCTGCTAAAAAGCTGACATTACATTTCTGCTTCAACCTACTTCAGAGCATGTAAGCAGTTAGCATAGAAGTAGGTAAGAGTTCCCAAGATGGAGTCACTGTGGTTCACAGACCCAGAGCAAAAGAGCTTCATCGGCACTTTTGGCCTTCCACTCTCCCGAGTTACCTGGTAGCTATGCCTAGTGGACCCCAAGAGGACTATGGGACTAAGTCAGATCACATGCACATGTTCCCTCCAAGAGTCTGCTTCTATTTTTCCAGGCTCAGCAATAAGTGGTGGGGAGAGGGCTTCTGAGCCTGGGGATGTTGGATGGCAGAAGGTCCAGAGCTGAAGGGGTGGTTCTGAGAGATGATATAGGAAAATGAAGCTTCTAAGCCTAAAGCCGGGAGACTTGGACATATTTGAGCTAGTAGGGGTCACGCTGGAGTGAGCTAGTGTGGTGGGGTTGGATTGGCAAAGCTGAGGAGAGGGGAAATGGAGTCAATGGGTGAATGAGAGTGTGGAAGAAATGGTGGTGAGTGTGTTGGGATGGGATGGTAGGGCAAGTTTGGAGGGGGAGAAGCTACGGTTGCAGGAAGACAGTAAAAAGAACACACAGGAACAAACACCATTCTCTCCTATCCTGTCTTTTACTGTAAAGTGACCCAGCCCTTCTGTTTGAAAGTATGATGGACCTGAGGGGGGGACAGTGAGTGGTATAAATTGCTGCCTGCACCTGACCATTTACTTTGGGTACTTTCTGCCACTGGAAGTGCCATATTAGCCAGTGGCATATCCGAAGGACTATAGCTGCTGGTCTGTGATTTAAAAAAAAAAAAAAAAGTTCCTTTGTACTAACTCTGATATGTATTACCATGTTAACTGTTAAAGGCACAGTACAGAAACATGCCAGAATTTGCAATTCTAGTGTGCTTAACACACCAGCTCCAGCATTTTTTTTTTAATTAAGATTTAAACAAGTTATAGTTTAACAATGGGAGAAACATGGACAGACAGGAAGAAAAAAAAGAATAATTTAAAAGAAGGAACTATGTGGGCAAAAGATCCATGCAACATTGAGTATCTTTGGCACAGCATTTAACTCAGAATTTTGACTTAATAGAATAGAATAAATCATTTGCATTTCCACTTCCTTCTATTTATTAATTTGTTATCAAAAAAATTAAGTCCAAATGACTTTTTTTTTTAAGTACATGGCATCATTTGTCAGCAAGCAACCCTCTCTAGGGCTGCCATTTCACTTAGCACACTGCACCAGCCCTTGCACTTCCAGCAATGAATCACTAACCATTTTGTAATCTGCATTGTGCAAAGAAAATACCACGGCTGAGGACTGGTAAGTATGGATGCGGTTCTAGTAAAGCCCAGGATAAACAGCCTGTGTCTCTGTTCGAGATATGTATGTGCCAGGGTTAACCTACATTCAGAAACCCATGAGACTGGGATGATCTCCTTAACATATACAAAGGGAATGCAAAGGAAATCCTGAACTCCTTCCCCACCCTCACCCCCGCTGCCATCCCCAAAGAGCACTATTGCTTGTACTCTTTTTTTAATCAACATTTAGTATACTAGAGGACCATGCAGCCACCTATTCCCTAGTCACTTTGAGGTGCCATGAGTCCCAAGTAGAGTAGGGATGGAGCAGTTCCTGAATACCCCTGGGCACGGGAACTGCAATTCTCCTCCTTGTACATGGCTGTTCATCTACATAAGGAAGAGGTAGAATCTGGCCCATTGAAATTAATGTCAGAAGAGCAAATTTGCCAGACTTAGTGTGATGTATGCTTTTCTTTTTTTTTCCTGTTCCATTCAGATTCTTATACCATGCCTATCTGCATTATATCTGAATGACTTTTTGTACCACCTAACAGCCACACAGAGGAAGAATTATAGTTTCCCTTTTTGTATGAGTAATCAGTACATTCATATGAGCATTCATATCAGAGGGTGTGATTCTGACCTCACATTGGTGTACAGCTGAAATTACACTACTGCAAAACTGGAACATGAGATAAGAACCAGGTCTAAAGATATTAGCAATATCCTATTTACTAATATTTTCTCAGAAACTAACTGAGAAACATCTTAGTTAATTTTAAAGAATATAAAAAGGAGGCTATTGTAGCATCATTTGTATTTTAAGGATAAAATACAGATGGTGCTCAGATTATTATATACTTTGTGGAGTTAGTATTCTTTCATGTGTCCAAAAATAAAACTCTGTTTAAAAGTAAGGTGGTTAACTCACCACTCACCTAACACATCTATGTAATATAGAGTTCAGAGCTCAGTGCAGGGCACATCTCACATACCAGAACTGCTGCAGATAAAAGGCCTGATTCTGCCACACTTGCTCACTTAGAGAAGTACCTAACTCTTCTGTCAATGAAACTACTGTACTTAGACTAAGGTACTATTTGTTGTGCATAAGGGTGGCACAATAGGGTCCTAAATTGTCAGTATATTAAGTCTTTGTTTTAAATTGCCTAGCTTTTCTTTGTTTCCATGTTATTATTTGTAACATTCCATTTGCACTATACAATTGACACACACACCCCTTTTTTTTTTCAATGCATTTCCTAGAATTATAAAACCACAGATAAAAACTCCTGGATATGCCACTTCATATAAACTCAGTTGAGAGCTTTGCCGTGCTTTGTACTTAGAATTTCACATCTCACATGGAAGAATATAATATAGCATTAAAGTTCATATATCCATCATGAATATGCGGTTTGTAGAGATATGCTGGCACTGTTAAACCTTTATTCATTTTCCACTATAATTTTTCCATCTTTTGTCTGAATCATGCACATAAGAAGTTCACTATATGATTAAAGGTAAATTAAAAAGCAAAGCAGCACATTTTTAAAAGAAGGTTAAAATGTTTTTTGGAATCAAAATATTTTATCTTTACAGCTGGGATCATGTCATTTCATAACCTACGTCTAGTTACAACGATGCACTGTAGAGTAGAAGAAAATGCTCCTGAAACAGCCATCTTATATTTGTAATGTAATTATTTAGTGTTGGATTTAGATTAACATTTTCCTTCTTTGAGTGGCTTCTGTCTTTGGGAGTTCAAGGTAGGCTCTACTTTGTATCAAACTGAGGATGTTGGGTAGGAGACCAGTTTTCTGAGATCATGAGCACTCCTCCCATGATTTTGCACTGTGCTCACTCAGGTCCTGATCCAGCAAGGTACTGAATCACAACAGGTTCCATTGTCTTCAATGGAATTATGCAGATGCATAAATGTAGGTATGTGCTTCAGTACCTTGCTGGATCAGGGCCTATTTCTTGATCCAAAGCCCATTGAAATCAGTGGCAGGACTCCTTTTGAGTCTCTTGTAATGATCCTCTGATGTGCAGAGCACCACCAGGAAAGGTCTGAGCACTCTAAACTCCCTTTGACCTTAAAGAAGCAGAGAGTATTAAGTGGGAAACTCTTAGAAGATTGCCCTCTAAATCTTAGTGAAAACTTATTTCTACTCCACAGAATTGTCCATAAAAAATGGGAATTCTGGTGATTTTTTTAAAGATATACACATACATACACTTATGGCCTGCCAATTTTCAGTCTAAATGGTTAGGGGAACATGTTTGTTAGCTTTTGTGAAGAAAAATGCCCAAATATTCAAATATAAATGAATGAAAATGTAGGAAGGTAATATAAGGGAGGATCAGTGAGAACCATCAGTAACGGGAATAAAACCTTCCAAATCTAAATCTATACTTATGCAGCTAACTAAAATGCTGATCATTCAAAGTTGCTAATAGGAGTTGCAGGTGCTCAGCAACCCTGAAAACAGCCCATTTAGAGCACTGAGGCCCCAATCCAGTGATGCACTCAAGCATGCGCTTAACTGTAAGCACTCAGGTGAAATCCTGTCCCCACTGAAGTCAATGGAAATTTTGGTGCCAGGATTTTACCCATTGAATTCAGTAGGACTGCTCAACTTAAGAGTAAACATGTACCTAAGTGGTGTGTTGCATTGGGGCCAAAATGCTCAGCACCCTATAGAGCTGCATACTTAGTAGGATGACTAATAATGTATTTAGGTGCATAACTTTATGCAAGAGGTTTGAAAGTTTTGGCCTGGATTTAGTAGCCACAGTAATTATATTTAGCACTGTGTCTGTGGTATTTGCCAGTCTAAGTATAGAGAATACCAATTCATTTTGAATTAATATTTTGAAATCATAATGCAGTACATCTCTATTAATGAGCCCCACTGTACAGATGCATTTCCCTTTTTACCAATGTATTTGCCAATCTGCTGCATCGGTTTTGCTTTCAACCTGGTAACCCACTCCCTCTTGTGTGGTTACCTTGTGGAACAAACCATTGGGGAACTTGGTTTTTTTTAAATTAAAACTTTATATTAGATCTCTTCGAAGAATAAAAGCCAGCATTTGCTTACAGCTGGGGTTTCGGGACCTGATCCAAAGCCCAGTGGGAAGAGCTACTTTAGACTGCATGGAGCCTTTTAGGATTAATAGTGCTGGCTGGAAGAAGCAGGATTCATGTCTATTCCATACCCACTGATTACCAGAGAAGCACATGAGGAGTAAGGTATGTAGAGGATGATGAGTGACAGAAATTTACATAAATTGGGAGAGAGAGAAGAGGTAACTTTAGTGGGGAAAAAAAGCTGTATTTCTTCCCTTTATTTAGGCAAGATGTTCAAGTCAACAGAAAAATAAGTTGAAGTTTTTCTGCTCAGCTTCAAGGCTCACTCACTGGTGGTGTTGATCCACACTTTACTCTGGCTACCATTTTTTCTGATCTTTTCTTTCTACCTTCTTCCTTCAATCAACTCTCGGAATACCAAACTTGTTGGCAAAGCAGACAAGCTGTTCATTTCATAGCTTGCAGTATTTCACTATTGCTTGATAATAGAAAGAGCTCTTTCATTGGTTCAATCACTACCGTCCCCCAGCAGCTATGCACCGTGCTTCATGATTCACAGCTTCCACTTGGTATGGAAGACAAGATTGATATTTGGATTAGTTAATCTTTTCTGAACAAGATGATTATATGATACTAACTCAGAGGGGAATTGAAACCTATGAAATGTCCGTAAAATATTCAATTATAAGCTAATGATGAGTGGAGTATTACAAAAGATTTATGGATTTTCTGATCCACATTTAACTCTATTCCAAGAAAACTAAATGAAAAGACATATGTTATGTATATACTTTGTTGTGCTGAAAAAAGAGCGTCATTGATTCGTGCAAGTTGGTTATATTATTAAAAGGTCAACAAGACAGAATGAAAATTAGTGTTTTTTACAAGGGCAAAATCACTGTCATTTGATTAGTCATATGGTAAAATATGTTACTAAAAAAATCCTGTTTTGACAGTTTATTAGTTAAAGGCACACTTGTAAATAAAATTATTCTGTTGTGAACATTTACTTTAAGACATCTTTGTAGTTACATCCACAGGATGAGCATGCTCATAAAAGCCATGATAAATTGATCTTCAGACTGTGAAATTTTACAGGTATCCGATGTATTCAATGAATGCTTTATGTTCTACTTTAATTACCCAGAAATTTCAATTATAATCTGTAATAATATTATATGGTCAACTAAATCTCATTACTTAGAAATTATAAATATATTGAGCTGTTTATGGGATTAGGCTTTAATTGATTCCCTAATGGTCCAACATTCAGGATGACATTTTTATTGGTTAATAATATGAATGCTAATTTCATTCTGCAAGGAACATGTTAAGTTGAATTTATTGCACTTTCAGAGTCTTCATTATCTAATTATTTTTCATTTATTTTAATTTTAAATACTTATCAAGGTGATGAGCCATAGTGACATATGGTGCATGTGTTATTTGCACTTTAAGACAGGAAGAGGAGATGAACTCTATTCATAATTAGATATTTCTGCACACTAGTCTTGAAAATCTTGCACCTAAGTACCAGCATTTCTTAACATTTCTATTTAAAAATGTCAAGTAGGCCACACACACAAGGCTATATATCACATTCCAAGTTAAGTGGTAATCGCTATATAAAGAAATAAATATATTATTCTTAGGAAGGTGCAATTTCAGGCTAATTCAATAACAAAAAAACCATCAAAATAAAATGTTCACTATAACCCATTTAGTTTGAAACATGTTCTGGTTTCCAGCCTCTAAAAATGAATAAGCAAAAAGAACAAACCATGTATTTATTCTTGCAGGAAGTAGCCATTTGGTGGTGGTGTGTGAGTTTTAGTTCCACTGAAATACATGATGAAAGAAAAGTAAACATGTCTTTATGTTAAATGTGTAAACACCTGTTCAAGTTCAAGCAACACAACCATAAGACACAGGTGAAAAAACTGTTGCATACTCTTACAGTCACTGGAAATTGGAACCAGAATGTATGATGACATTACTGATAAAGCCCAGCAAAAGGAAACATATGAAGTGTAAGTGATAGATCTAGAGTTCATCTGGAAAAAAAAAGTTGACTGGTTATTTCTAATCTTTAATTCTAAAATGTAATGGTGTTTTGTTTTGTTTTTAACTAGTATATCATGTGACAAACTGATAAATATAATCAATACAAAAGAAAATGTAAAATGGGGGTAATAGCTCTTCTCTTCCTCACAGGGATGTTGTAAGGATACACACATTTGAGATTTGGAGGCACCAAGATAGTACAGATAATGGGGATCACATAATTACTTTAGATAGGGGCATTCTGCAGAGATAGGAAATACAATCTCTGCTCCACACCTTATATGGTTAGGTTTTTACATGTTGATGTCATGTGACCTCATGGGGGAAAAAATCAGCCCGTTAGGCTTCGTATACAATTAATAATGTTACTAGCTATTAGCTTAGAAGAGTTAATTAAAAAACAAAAACAAACAAACAAAATCAATGGAATTTATTATTTAAGCATCCTATGCCCGCTTAGTCCTCTCTGCAAATCATCCAAAGGTGTATTATTAAAATTATATTCCTTGGTTAGATAAATGACACAATGAAAGGGAACAACAGACTACGCATGCCCACATCTAATGAGAGTGGTGTAGTTAACATACTCCACAACTTTTCCAATATCCAGTTAAGAACACAGGATTTGTCAACTGATGACTCCCATTCTCCTTTAATGACTGTAGGATCTGGCCACTAGAATTGCATTGATTGGAGCTGAGTTTCTGTGGCAAGTTTTGCACATAGCTCAGGTTTAAAAAGAAGACAGAGGCATAAAGTGGACCTTAGATCAATCTAACTTAACTAAGTAATTTCCTTTAATCTACATTCAGACATCTTTAATAGTCTTTTTCTTCTATTTTGAAGTTATATGGCAGAAGCTAGTATTGTAGGGGGAAAATTACATATTAGGCCGAGAGAAGCAATACATACGTTTTAAATGTAAAATATAATTAATCATGGAGGGGTTTGTATACTGAACGTTGCAGCCACGTCACACTATTGGGGAAAAAGATATAAAACATCCAGTATTTACATTACAATGTGCTAAATGAGGGATTCTCAAACTTTTTTAGTGGGCACCACATATTAATAGTGAGATTTGTTTGGTGGGTCATCTCTCCCCATATTTATGATCATGTAACATCCTATGGACAAGTACAGCAATTGCAATACTGATGTGGAAAAAAGTGATTAGGAAAGTAATGCCTTGTACCTTTCTGTTAATGCAATTTAGCAATGGAAATCAGAAGGAGAGGAATAAACTTTGAGCACCAATGAACTAGGTCACACTGTCCCACATTAAAAAACTATGGGAGGGCCAACGTCAGTTGATAAGCTCTGTGTCTTTAAGGATATGGACTGTCTGCTGCAACAGGCTTTCTGGAATGGGCTTCAGCAGTAAGACATGGGGACAGACAGTAAAGAGGGAGATTTAGTGCTATGAAAGTAGAGAAAAAGTGAGAAAGAAAGGACTGGTCTCATCTCTTTCTTTTCCAGGGCTAGATCTAATGGCAAAGTATGAGGGAATACAGAAAACATTTTAAATAATTTTGGGGGTAAAAACTGTAAATATTTCATCAATGAATCAGAAGAGACTCTTTAAGAAATGCTGCTACTGTTTGAAATTAAGAACATGAAAAATACCTTATAAGAGCATCGGTTTTAGTTAAAAAAACATGTTGTTTTTCTAGGTGTTTAACTTCCCTCCTCGAATTGTGACAAAGCTGGAGATTGGCAGCAAGATGAGTGCTCAGAATCATTTTGAGGAAATAATACTATTATTGCAAATAAATATCCAGCACTCAATTTGCAAGGATATCAGGTACCCCTCTATCATTTATTACATTCTGTCACCAGGAATTCAGTCGTAGCAGGACTGATCTCAAGATGAAAATGAGTCTAATGCATTCTAAGGAAGCTGGTTATAATAAGAGCTCTGAAAAATTAGTTTCCTTGAATTTGAGGGTTGATAGTTTTCGACATTCACCTCCACAATCGTTAAAATATTCACTTCTCCTTCATAGCAGATATTTTACACTTTTATGGTAGTTATTCATACATGTTCTTCATAAATGTGCACTTCATATTGCTTTATTTCTATAGGAATTGAACTGTAAACACTGAATCGTGTTCTAGTTTTACTGAGATGCTGTACAACCTCATCGAAGCCAAGAGTCTTTACTGGAGGGGATTAAAAAAAGGTAGCAAAGATGGTCTTCTCTGCTTTCTTAATGTGCTTTATGTAAGGGGTCTTTCATCATGACTCTCATGCTGTCCGCATAATACAGTGCATCATCAGTCACTTGAAAGTACTCTTGCATGCATTACACTTTTATTTTTCCTTCAAATGAGAGAGGATCATTTGGTTGAGTGCATCATTTTGATTACTCTCAAAGCAACTGATGATTCCCTTTTAACTAGCAGCCCATAGGAGATTGAGTACCTTATAATTTCTCTCCTCCTGGATACATCCCCTATACTCAGAGCAGAAGGCCAACCTGATGCATAAGTCTTTGTGTTTGAGGAGGTCAATGTGTACTGACCCATATGCTTAATTTCAGAGGCTTGCTTAATTTTTTTTCAATTTATGCAACTGCAAATACTTTTGTTTTGCAGTAGGGCTATTAATTTTACCTACAATGCTTCTTGATGCTTTTTTCCTTTTGTGACTCTTTTGGGCACAGCAGTTTGTGAAGAAAGAAGTATCTTGAATAAAAATGAAAGAGGTAGCCACTTAGTGTCAGTAACACAGTGAGCATCCAGAGCAGTGGATGATCACAGGGGGGGGAAAATGGAGATTTTCAACACAGTTCAGGAAAGAGCTTCCGAGAATTCGTGCTGCAAGAAAGCCTGTCATATAGTTTCCCTGTAACCACCACCACTTGGAAAGCAAATTAACTTGCTGCTGGAGAAGAAGCTGCAGAAAAACGGATATGTTTAATAGAAATTACAACTCTCATATGTCACAGCGATGACACATTTAAACTCATCAGGATGCCTGTGGGATGGGATGATTGATCTAGCACCTTGTGCTGGCTGGAATCTGAATTGCATTTTTCTTGCTAGCTCTGCTGGGAAGTGAAAATGAGATGAATTGGAGGAGGATGAGAAGTTGGGCAGTGTGAATGAAACATTATCTTGGAGGAAGGGGGAGGGCAAGGAATCCAACAAGAGCTACGATGTCTATTCCAATACTATTGACAGAATTGAGAACAAAGAGAAAGAAGGAGCAGCAATTATACTTTTTCCTTTAGATATATTACATGGGGAGAATTTCTAGTAACTGAGAGAAGATTTCAGCTGTCAGAGAAAGGCCTGAATACCCATTCATTTCAATACTCAGAGTGAAGTAGTGCTTCAGTTATGCTTTTAATTATTAAAACAGTCTTTATTAATCTTGCAGAGATGGGGAAATAAACTCACCTGGGCTGAAAATGAAATCACATTGTAGTGAATGATGCAAACTGCACTGACTGTGCTCCTGCATCCAAACACTGAATGGTCAATATCCAATGTAAGTTACAATAATGCCTCACCCAAACACTTAAAGAGATGGAGGAATTTCAGATTTGGGGTATGGATGCTGTGTAACAATATAGACTTGGCAACAAAAGTCTTTCATGAATAATGGCCAGGAATGTCACTGCTTATTACAGGAAAGTGGTTGTCATTCTTTTAGAGCATATTTTCAGTGCTCCATTTTGAATTAACAAAGAGTACTACCAGCAGAAAGATGTTTGGTTTGTATCAGGCAGACCATTTAAATGTTTTTTTTTTCATTGCATTCTTTAATACATATCAGTATTGCCTTGGCTATACTACTGACACAGTAAACAACAACATATGATGACAGCACAATTTATTTCTGTGGGAAGCCATTTTGTTGCTGGATGTAGTAACAAGAAGGCACTATTTCCTTGTAAATTATGATGTCCTAGAGCGGAAATTACTTAACAATACCAAATCCTGCCAACCCCCTTCCACTTCCACACACACATCTGTATGTGCGTGCAAGAAGCAGTATATTCAGAAGTAGCCACTTCCAGGCTATAGAATAAATATGAAAGTAAAGAATTGTCAGCTTATGTTGGTGAAGGAAATATATATGTTGTAAAGAAAGGCCCTGACTAGTAAGTAGGAGGAAGACCTAAAAAATAATGAGCTATAACACCAGTAGGAATGGACTAGGGAGGATATCTGGTTTAAAAAAAAAAGAAATGGGGTGACTGCAGATGCTTTTAAATAAGACTAAAAGAATCTGTCTTAAAAGGAGCCAATATGAACCTCTCCATCCCACATACCGGTGCTACCTTAAAAATAAAGCCTATATGAACCCAGGCGCAATGGAAAAACTGTTAGTCAGCAAGAAGAAGGGGAGGAAAGGAGGTGGCAAATGGTATCTGGATAAAGGCTGGAAATAAGGGTGCACTGTCTCAACTGCATTTTTAGTGGAAGTCAGTAACTGACAATGACATCACTTGTTTGTTAAAGGGTAGAAGAAGTAATTTCTTAAAGGGTTCAACATTAATACCCTCCTGACCATGTTTTAGCCAACCAATATATGTCGAGACACCCCTGGGTTTAATCCATTTGTAAGTATCTCAATCAAATGCTTTTATATGCTCTGTTACAATGGTAAAGTGCTTATTATTTAGGCTTCTTAGGCATGTTTAGAGCACTTGTATAAACACTATTCAACGTTTGTATTTAGTAAAGGAATTTATGGTAAAATTAGTGCTGTGATAGTATCCTGTATAAATAACAATATTTCTAATATAGGCACACTGTTTATTTGTATTATATATCATATTTATCCTGGAAAGTTATTAGAAGTTCCTTCACTTCCTACATACCAACCAATAAAAGCATGAGAGCAGATGAATGCTGCTGTAGGTGTGCTCTCCTTCACTGCCCTTTTATAAATATTAAGCGCATCATTTATACACCTTTCAAGTCCTCGCTTTTTTATGGTAATATAATTAAGCAGCTTATAGACTAGCAAAGAAATGCAGACGGTCACAAAAGGAACCAATAATAGCTATACATTTTAGACTCTATTTAGTTTCTTATTTTTAGTAGCACAGAGAGTCTGGTCCAAATCTGTGGGCTATAGATTCTTGTAAATTATTAAAATTGTATTCACTATCTTAAATTAAGTGATATTTTAAAAATGTAATGACATCTAGCATTTTTAGTTAACGATTTTTCAGTGCATCACAATTTAGTGCCTTCAATTTTAAAAATCAGTTTCTTATGATAGAGAGACAAGAAGAGAGATACCTTTTTTGAAGTTATTTGGATGGATACAGTTGATATGATTAAAATATATCTGCTATGGGAAGCTGAAAGCTAACAGTCTTTTTGCAGCAGGGAGCTGTCATACTGCATTGAGACTTCAAAGAGGGCTGAATGGTTGATATTAAAAAGAGATTTCTGTACTTGTTTTGAAATTGAATAGAAACTATGAAGTCACTAATACTCTAATAACCTGCTAGTAGTTTTGAGCCAAACACGCCTTAGAATCATGTATATTATGTTAGTCTGAAAAACATGTTAGGTGAAATAGACTCACTTTGATAGTTCTAACCTTGACTGCTCAAATCTGTTTAAATATGCAGTAGTTCCTCAAGCCATCCCTACGTCCCCTCTACCTCCAGAACAGCAAAAGCAAACCTCTTGGTTCATTTGTCAGATAAATTCAAAATCAGGCTTCTTAGAGGCTGAACTGTCACATGCTGTTGCTTTAATTAAGGAACAAACTTCAAATGCTGCTCCGGTTCTGGGTGATTGGAATCACAAAAGCCCCTGCGGGCAGCTTTTCCAACTGTTATCTCACTTTCTCACTATGCGATATCTACTCTATCACACAAATATTCCTTTTCCTTTCTGGAGTGGATTAAAATTTATCTCTGTTCAACAATGGTACAGGATCACTTAAGCAGCCTGGCACTTTCCCTCCCCCACCTCTCCACAGAAAGGGACAGACACACAAATTTGTCACCTTTGATCTAAAAGCAATGTTTATAGATTCAGCTGATAATTATCACTGATTAACATAGAAGAAAACTATTTTAAAGCAAAATTTGGGGTCTGATGCAAAGGCAAGTAAATATTGAATTGAAATTACCAAGGTGGGCTTTGCTCACACAGTCAGCCAAAGATGAGGAAATGCAGGGATCTGAGATCAGCACACAGCCACAATAATGAGGAACTTCATGGAATATTAAGGGGAGAGTGGGAACCTTCACTCTAAATTTGGTTTCTTCTGGGGGTATAGTCAGAAGGATGTAGGCATATAGCTCGTATAGATGCTGCTAAATAGTAAATTCCCACATGCCAAAGTATGGCTGGAAAAGTTATTTTTAACATTGTTTCTTTCAGTTGACTACCTGGGAAGCTGATAACTTTGAAGCAGAGAGGACCCCTTATGAGTTTGTCCTGTGGGACAATCAGCTAGGTTCTCATATGATGATCTTACTCTGGCCTCTCTGCTGTCATCTCTACACTCCTTACTGTCCTGCTTTGCTACACATGCAGGAAACTGTTCCACCCATCAAAGCAGAGATGGCTGTTTACCATACTTTCAAGTCCACACAAACTCTCTTGTGATACCATAACCCTAATCTAGTTTTATAACTCGATTTATTACCCTTTTTATAATACTGCTAAATAATGAAATCAAAAGTATGTGATGTTGCCCTATAACACAGAAAACCAGCTGCCTTGACAGACCCTTCATTCAAGAGACAGGTATAAGTCCATTGTTTTGGCCTATCATCCTGTCATGAGAAGCACAAGAAGATTCCTTAGTAGTGCTGGACAAAGTTTTTCAGACAAAATATTTTCTCACCAAAAAATTCAGACTTGGGTCTATTAAAACATTTCCTGAAGGTGTTAAATCCACCAAGTTGTTTCAGTCAAAACAATTCTGAGTCAAAATGTTTCATTGTGCCATTTTCAAAATAAAACATTTTGATTTTTTGATTCAAAAGAACTTTTGGTTTTGAATTGAACTTTAATTTTAAAAAAGTTTTTAAAAATTGATTGCTTTGAGTTGAACAAAATATTTCATTTGACACCATTTTTTTCCATTCAAATCATCCACCAAACCAATCAAATCAGTTATTTGCACAGCTTTGCTCCTGAGCTTTCCCAGAGGCTCACTGAAGTCGCCAGGTCTCTGTGCAAGGATTCCCCTGCATGGAGCTCATGACAGGACCAGGATCTGAATACACTCTTTTAAAAAGTTTTTATCTGACAAGGAATAAAATAATAGATAATAAATCATTTGACACTATTATTTTTAGGACTGATTCACCTACACACTTAGTTGCAGGCTCCACAAACCCACGCATACTTAATCAGCACTGCTAGCCTGCCACTGCCCAGGCTACGCTACTATTTTTAGCACACTAACTTGATGAGAGCCAGAGCCAGCTCACATAGACCTATTCTCAATCACACCCCTAACTCCAACTGTAGATGTAGCAAAAAGTGAACTCTTGTTTCTGTGTTCACCCCAGCTGTGCTGTGCAGAGATCCAATTAAACAACTGAAATAAGACAATGGAGTCTGCGTGTGTAAACGTAGTTGGCGGACCAGGACCTTAAACTCTGCCGGAATGAGGCACCATTAAGCCATGTGTGTTGTCTCTAGCTTTCTCTTTCCTTTTTCTTTGTTTCTCCTATTTCCCATTTTCTTGACATTTCCTCCAAAGGCAGTTAGGGCTTCTTAGGCACCTAAAATCTGACAATATTGGCTTAAACTGTTTAACCCATCTACTGTATCAGATTAACAGCCTGAAAATAGAGATGAACTGATCAGGAAAAATATTAGGCCCAACTCTTCAGCTGGTGTAAATCAGTGCACCTCCAGTGAAGTCAATCATGCACTGCAGCTGAAGATCTGAGCCGGAGACCATAACCAAGTGCTTAGTTCTTGGTATATGCAAGTACTCACAACTGACCCAAAATCAAGTGATTAAAACACAGGATTTACCCTTCTATAGGGATTTCTTTTATTTTTCAGATATTAAGACATGAGTTTCACAAATGATTACAGGGCACCTCTTCAGCAACAAGAAAACAGGAAATTTAGAACTTCCTATAAATAATTTACATTTATAGAATATTATACTGTTCATGAGAGTTCATAAGTATATTAAAACTTGTTATTAATCAAAGTTGTGACTTAACCATGAAATACAGATGACATGGTTCATAAGATATTCAACCTGGCATGTTCCTCTATATTTCACCATTCTACCAGAAATTGCCTGTGAAATCTTCTAGCCCAAATGCAAAAAGCACAATAAGACAGAAAAGATTTTTCAAAATGTCTTTAAGTGGCCAAAAGCCAAACCTAACCCAGACCAAGATTTTTCAAATGATGATCTCCCTGCCCAGAAGCTACCCTTGTATAATGGAACAGTTTCCAAAACTCACCAATCCCTACTCCGACCTCCAAAAAGCACACACCTCTGATTTTCCATTAACCTTCAGGAGCCTCCTCTCTATTCTCTTCTAAGGGAAGCAAGTTGACTCCCCTCAATCTTTGGTCTTCAAGTCATTCCTTAGAGGGACCACACCATTAGCCTCCTCCAACAACAAAAACCACAAACATTTAAGCGATAGGGCCAGATGCTCCTCCTCCACCGAAGAAAGCCCTCAGATGTGGAATTTGTTTGCCCCCCATAGTGCTAAGTTCTATTTATTCAAGACATCTTCTGAGAAGTTGGGTTAAATGGAGATATTCACATTGCTATTTCCCCAAAACACATGAAGACTATCATATCAACATAGATTTTTTGTAATGTATATGCCTTTAAATACTGATTGCTCCTACACATGCATCTTCCTGATAGGCCCATTATATAAATCCAAACACAGAGACAAGTCAGGGATGAGTGTTTTTCCAAATAATTTCAATGGGAAATAATCTGAGATCATAGTTAATCTGCTCACAGATTAGTAGCTTTGGTGCACTGAGTAAATTTTACTAGTACTATTGTTAATTATGTATATGGGGGGAGGCAGTTTAATTGTTTCTGATGAATAATTAGTTTCCCTTTAAAGAATAATTAAAACTTAAAAAGTGAGCAGCTCCTATTTTCACTCCAGAAAGTAGGATCATATAATTCTCTAAATTAGCCCCAGTTCTGTGAGGTGCTGAACATACTCAATTCCTATTCATTTCAATAAGAGTTAAAGGCATGAAACACCTAATGGGAGCAAGATCGCTTCCACATTCATTGTCTACTTCTATATCTCTGACTCCAAGTGGGGAGATTTTACAGGATAGAAAATGATTTAGGTACCTAATTCCCAATGACTTTCAACAGAAGTTAAATGTTTATATTGCAGTAACACCTGAAGGTCACAACCAGGATGAGCCCCCTTTCACCAGGCACTGTGCAAAGACATAAGTAACAGTAGGGTTACCATATTTCAGCGAGCAAAAAAGAGGACGGGAGGAGCCCCGCCCTAGCCCCGCCCCTGCCCCTCCCACTTCCCACCCCCCCTGACCTCCCAACCCTCCCCCCGTTCCTTGTCCCCTGACTACCCCCTCCTGGGACCCCTGCCCCTAACTGCCCCCCAGGACTATCTAAGCCTCCCTGCCTCTTGTCCCCTGACTGCCCCAACCTTTATCCACACCCCCACCCCCAGACAGACCCCTGGGACTCCCACGCCCCATCCAACCACTCCCCACCCCCTGACAGCCCCCCCCCAGAACTCCCAACCCATCTAAACCCCTCTGCTCCCTGTCCCCTGACTGCTCCGATCCCTCTCCGCACTCCTGCCCCCTGACAGCCCCCCCCAGAACTCCCAACCCATCTAAACCCCTCTGCTCCCTGTCCCCTGACTGCTCCGATCCCTCTCCCCACTCCTGCCCCCTGACAGCTCCCCCCCAGAACTCCCAGCCCCCTACCCCCCCGCTCCTTGTCCCCTGACTGCCCCCTCCTGGGACCCCTGCTCCTAACTGCCCTCCAGAACCCCACCCCCTACCTAAGACTCCCTGTTCCTTGTCCCCTAACTGCCCCCTCCTAAGACCCCCCCCCAACTGCCCACCAGGACCCTACCCCCTACCTGTACCCTGACTGCCCAAAACTTTCTCCACTCCCCCCAAAAAGCCCCCCCCCCGTTTCTTGACTGCCCCCTCCAGAACCTCCCTGCCCCTTCTCCTGCCCCCCTTACCCTGCTGCTCAGAACAGGGTGTTGGGCTCTGTGCGAGCCGGACACGTGGCTGAGCTCCCCAGCACAACAAAACCCGGTCCCTGGCCCTGCACAACAAAACCCGGTCCCAGGTCCGGACCGGGTTGCAGGGGAGAGCTGCCCTTGTATCAGCACAAAGTGCTCTCGCTCCCGTTTTGCTACACTGCATGGCAGAAACCGCTCCCAGTTGCAAAAGGGGAGGGCTGCACTTTGTGCTGAGACACTTGCTCAGAATGCAGGGCGGAGCTCCTCTCCAGCTGCTCCGGAGTCCAGCCCGGGACTTTCCTGCAGCCCTCCCAGCCGCTCACTCTGCTGTGCCGGGGGAGGGGGAAATCCCGGACATTGTGAGTGCTTTACAAATTCCCCCCGGACGCTATTTTTAGCACAAAAAGGAGGACATGTCCGGGTAAATCCGGACGAATGGTAACCCTAAGTAACAGTCTCTGCCCCAAAGAGCTCGCAGTCTAAAAGACAAGACATGACATAGACAAGCTGGGATTCAGGAGACAGGCTAACCAATCTAATAAGATGTGCATGTAGCAGTCATTTAACCTTTGAAAATCTGCTGCAGTTGCTTTCATGACTCAAACTTCTTTATGGTCTCATTTCACCCTACCTCCACACACTGTGGACTTTCTCTATCTTCCACTATAAACTGGAAGTAGGAGCAAGTGGTTTGTATAGACCCACCAAAGCCTACTAATCTTAGAGTCCTCTGTTCAGGGAGCTCTTCTTACCTCCTGTCATATTTAGGGTAGGTTGACAAGCTGAATCTATCAAAGAAGTCAGTATGGATCAATTATCACCTGCCTCTAGAATACCAGCACCTGTAATAGATGAACAGAAGAAGCTAGCCATGCTTTTACAAAGTAGTCTAAAGCCTCAGGTAAATATCAGATCCATAGCTGAATTGTTGGTTTCTTACATAAACTGAACACCCACATCTGTTCATGTTTTCCCATCTCGATTTATTATAAAAAGCAGTGAGCAATTTTGTTTCTACATAAGAATGTTCAGACAGCCTCAAAAACTTAATTTGTGCTTCTGTCACTGCTAATCAGTCTGATACAGGCAGTCAATCTTGGGGTGGGGGGGAATCTAATTTGTTTCATTTTTACTGGATATGGGAAAGGAAAGTCCACAGTGCAATTATCATTTCAGAAGTACACCAATCATGAAAGCAGAATATTTACTAATTAAGGAGATAGGTTAGGCATGTGCTTGTGAAGCAGTGGCATCTTCTTTCCACCAAATGAAGGCACAGATCAGTGGACAAGTACAGTCCCAATATTTTTAAGGTGTCATTTTCATTCTCATCAACTCAGTTAAACAAATACATGCCTGTTGTGCCACCTCCCCTCCTTAAAGCTTTATTTTTATGTTCTTATACTTCTTTGTCCATTATTTTATTTTTATGTTCAGTTGGAGGGGGAAATGCTGGTGATAAAACTCCTGGTCATTTCTGAGGTAATTTCTTCCATAACTCTCTTGACTTTTTCTGAAGCCCAAGCAGTTCCAGTTATCCTGTTATTCCAGGGTAACTTGATTGTTTTGTATATCCCGATACCCAAGCACATACGGAAACCTCACCTACTGCATAGTAGCTATGAATCCTGTGTCTGACTCTGGGCAATATTTATGGAAATATACCTTAATAAGCAAAATGTTATTGTTATACACTGAGAGAGATTATAGCCCCCTCCCCCCGTGAACTATTGTATGACATTATACAATGCTGAATACTCATGTTAAAGCACATTATCTTAAAATAACTAACTTCTCCAGCTAGTACTATTTCTGTGAGTTCTTTGCTTGTGAATACCATCAGGAGTTGTAAATTGTTCTGGTTTTATGCCCTTGGGGCAGCCACATTCTCTGAGACAAAGAGTAAACATCCTCTTTGCATATTATACCTTAACTTATTTTTCTGCAATGTGAGAACTATAAAACCAATACGTGAAATGCATTATATTTGTTAAAGTGATTCATTTCCCAGTCTCATGAAGTGATCGTGTTGCTGCTGAATTGTGAAGCTGTGCATGCAAACATCATTTTGCTGTTTCAGAAATACATTGCCTCATAGAATGCTATAAGCATTCAAAGAAAAAAAAGCACATTAAGAGGAAAACAAATGCATTATACCAAATAAAAAAATAAAATACAAATGAGACAGATGGATTAAGGTCATGGAATTAGTCATAGAATATGTATTTCATGGATTTAAACTTACAAATATAAACATCAGGAGACAGGGATCTGGATTTTTTTAAAAGAATGATCAAGGACTTTTGTACATTCCCCAAAAGAAAAGGTTAGGGTTAATGATTATAAGTCACTGGCCTTCCAGTTGTAAAGGGGTGTAAGGCAAAAATGCCCTCTCTCACCTTTTCTGACTTTCTCATGAGGAAAGCAGCTGCTAAAAGCCCTGATATCACTTGCAGTCTCCTCAGCTGATGGTGTTTACAATCATGTTGATGTGTATATAGATGACCCATTGCCCTTTACTGCAAATCATACAGTATCCTATTTATCATGCTGGAAATGAACAAACAGAGGGACGAAGTGTCTATGTTGAGAGCCAGATGCTATTTGGAACTTATATGGGTGCACAAGGGGAGAAGAGAAATAAAGGCCATGCAGTTTTCCAGTCCCTGTACTCAAGGGAATGTAGGATCTGCTCCCTTCTGGGCATGTGGCCTAGGTTTTATCTCCATGTGGTGGTCAGCAGAGCTTGCCAGTTGCTGATAGGGGGCATATACTGCACTGCCTGGAGGGATTCATAGATTCATAGATTCTAGGACTGGAAGGGATCTCGAGAGGTCATCGAGTCCAATCTCCTGCCCGCATGGCAGGACCAAATACGGTCTAGACCATCCCTGATAGACATTTATCTAACCTACTCTTAAATATCTTCAGAGATGGAGATTCCACAACCTCCCTAGGCAATTTATTCCAGTGTTTAACCATCCTGACAGTTAGGAACTTTTTCCTAATGTCCAACAGACCTCCCTTGCTGCAGTTTAAGCCCATTGCTTCTTGTTCTATCCTTAGAGGCTAAGGTGAACAAGTTTTCTCCCTCCTCCTTATGACACCTTTTAGATACCTGAAAACTGCTATCATGTCCCCTCTCAGTCTTCTCTTTTCCAAACTAAACAAACCCAAACAGTGCGCACACTTATCCTGCACATCGGGGAGCAAGTGTAATGCTGGCCCTGGCAACCCATTAAAATGGGGTCATGACTCATTTTGGGGTCACGACCCACAGTTTGAGAACCACTGGTAGCTGTTTAAAGATCGTTCTTTTATTTAGTAACAAACTCCTGCTGGGACTATGGAATGACATTTTAAATACAGTATTATTTCCTTAAGTGAATATGTAAAATATACACATAGAAATGTACCCTTCCACTATATGTATTGTTTCTTACAAATATAGGTGTCCCACTGAGAATCAGTGAACCTTGTTAATTAATCTGGGGATCAAGAGCAATGAAATTAGTAAATCATCTCTATGTAGTCTTGAATCAATCAATCAAAATATTACATTGAAATATTATTATTTATTTTATATTTTAGAATAGAAGTGCATTAAACATTTGATTGGAATCAATGGAAAATATAAGATGACTGGGAGACATCTTAATGTATTAAAAACAACTTTATTTTGAAATGTTGTGTAGAAATAAAAATACAAAAGCCCTCGTTTGGCTGAAGTAAATAGAAAATAAACAGTATGAAAAATATTTTTTTTTCTCATGCTCAATGATATCAGATCTTTTAACCAATGTTTTGACAACTTGTGCATCAGAAGTACATGATGCAGCTATAAATCCAGGAAAATAAAGGTTTCTAGAGAAAATGCATACAGCAACAACATTAAACATAATATTGCACGTATAATAGTAATTCAATTTCTTTTATCAGCATTTGGACAGAAATTGTGCTTAATACTTAGTCTTATCACCTAGCACTTTAAGTGCTATTTTCCTCCACTCAGCTTTCTTATATCTTCACTGAGTCTTTTATTCTTTACAGTGGTCTTCTATGCTCTCTCTTGGGCCTGGTCTACACTAGCAGGTTATGTCGAATTTAGCAGCGTTAACTCGAATTAACCCTGCACCCGTCCACACAACAAAGCTATTTATTTCAACATAGAGGTCTCTGTAAATCAATTTCTGTACTCCTCCCCGACGAGGGGAGTAGCACTAAATTCGACATATCCATGTCGAATTAGGGTAAGTGTGGATCGAATTCGACGCTACTAGCTCCGGGAGCTATCCCACAGTGCACCACTCTGTTGATTCTCTGGACAGCAGTCCAAGCTCGGATGCTCTGACCAGCCACACAGGAAAAGCCCCGGGAAAATTTGAATTCCTTTTCCTGTCTGGCCAGTTTGAATCTCATTTCCTGTTTGGACCATCGTGGCGAGCTCAGCAGCACTGGCAACGATGCAGAGATCTCCAGCAGAGGTGACCATGCAATCACAGAATAGAAAGAGGGCCTCAGCATGGACTGATCGGGAAGTCTTGGATCTTATCGCTGTGTGGGGCGATGAGTCCGTGCTTTTGGAGTTGCGATCGAAAAGACTGAATGCGAAGATCTACAAGAAGATCTCAAAAGCCATGACGGAGAGAGGATACAGCCGGGATGCAACGCAGTGCTGCGTGAAAATCAAGGAGCTGAGACAAGCGTACCAGAAGACCAAAGAGTCAAATGGACACTCCGGATCCCAGCCCTAGACATGCCGTTTCTATGAGGCACTGCATTCCATTCTGGGTGCGGCCGCCACCACTACCCCACCACTGTCCGTGGACTCTGACGATGGGGTATTGTCGATGGCCGCTTCCTCGGAGCTGTTCGCGGACGGGGAAGATGAGGAAGGAGATGAGGAGGACGAGGCAGTTGACAGCGCTTTCAACGCTGATTTCCCCGACAGCCAGGATCTCTTCATCACCCTCATGGAGATCCCCTACCAACCCTCCCAAGGCGGTAACCCAGACCGTGAATCAGGGGAAGGATCAGTAGGTAAGTGTTTTAAACATTTATTTTGAATAGAATAGGCATGGTATGTTAGCAATGGGTTTTTAATTATTAGTTTGCTCTAGGTGCTTAACTTTTTAGTCCTTGCCAGTGCAGCTACTGGGAAAGTCTGTTAACATGTCTGGGGATAAAGTAGAAATCCTCCTGGGACATCTCCACGAAGCTCTCCTGGAGGTAATGTGAAAGCCTTTGCATCATGTTCCATGGTAGGAAACTTTTCTGTGCCAGGCTAGCAGCAGGTAATCCGGTATCATTGCCTGGCAAAGCATGGCAGCATACGACCCTGGTGTTTGCTGGCATTCACGCAGCATGCAGTCTTTCTCTGTCTCCGTAATCCTCATCAGACTGATATCACTCATGGTGACCTGCTTTGAATTAGGGGAATTTTAGTAATGGGACTGATTGCCTGTTCCTTTAAATAACTGTAACGGACGGTTTACAGCCACGCGGTGGGGGCGGGGAGGCAAACCGTTCATGCTGAGCGGTTCACCGGCAGCGTGCAGGGATCTTTCCCAGGGACAGCCACATGGTGGGGGCGGGGAGTTGAACCGTTCCTGCTGAGCAGTTCGCCGGCAGCATGCAGGGATCTTTCCCGGGGACAGTCACGACGGGGGTGGGACAGGGGCAGAGTTCATGCCGGCTGGATCACCGGCAGCTCGTAGGGATCTTTCCCGAGCCCAGCCACATGTTGGGGGAGGGGAGGTGAACTGTTCATGCTGAGCGGTTCGCCGGCAGCATGCAGGGATCTTTCCTGGGGACAGCCGCGATGGGGGTGGTACAGGGGCAGAGTTCATGCTGGCCGGATTGCCGGCAGCAGGAACTGGCCAAAGGTAGGAGCATTGCTTGGAATGTGAAAGGAGGGCACTGCTATAAATTAAGCTTTAAGCAGCCAAAAGTCTATGGCTTACCATGGCCGCCTGCTAGCAGAATTCCATTGTCCGGCCCCGCTTGTGTGATCTGTACAGCAAGACCCCAGGCACTCAATGTGAAGACAGAAGTTTCGACCTTGTACTGAGTGCACATGTGATAGGTACTGTGCATGGTCTTGTTCACAGAGAAAGACTATATTCATTGTTCGCAAAAATGTATCTTTTTGAGGAATTCACTCCCTTTTCCCCATCCCACAGCTGCGAGTGTCTCCCGAGCTATCCCGGCATCCCCCTTCAAGAGGCTGGCGCAGATGAGGCGGCGAAAGAAAAGAACACAGGACGAGATGTTCTCAGAACGTATGGTCTGTTCCCGAGCTGAGGCGGCACAGCAGACCCAGTGGAGGGAGAACATGTTACAATATCAGCGATCACATGGTGAACCAGAGGACAGGTGGCGGCAGGAAGACTAGCAGGTGAATCAAACGCTGCTTGGACTAATGAGGGAGCAAACGGACATGCTCCAGCACCTTGTAGATGTTCTGCAGGACTGGAGGCAGGAGGACAGGGCCCCACTGCATTCTATCCCTAACCGTCCTCCCCCGCCACAAAGTCCCATCCCCCCCTCTCCAAAGTCCCAAGAAGGAGGGGCGGCAGGGGCCGTGAAAACAGTCACTCCACCCCTGCAGACTGCTCAAGTAACAGAAGCCTCTCATTCCCAAAGATTTGATACGTCCTTTCCTTCCCTCCAAATGCACCTCACCCAAGCCCCCGTCCCAGTTCATCCCCTAACTTTGTAGTTCTTAATAAAAAACTACATTTCTGTTAGTTACTGTTTCCGTCATGTTCTTTTAGAGGAGAGTGTGTTTGAAGGGGGGTAAGGGGGGGAAGGGGGTTGGTAATTGGAGAGGACAGCACCTTTACTAGGGTACAGACAGGGGGCAGGTTCAGCAGAAGGTCACACACACATTGCAGTCACTAGGCACACTGCTCAGTCTGGGAGGTGGTTTTCATGTTCTGTGTCGGGGGAGGCTATGTGAGTTTGTGGCAGGAAAGGGCGGTTACAGATCTTATGTAGCGGTCCTTAGCCTGGATGACAGAGCCATGCAGCAGGGGATCTGTAACCGCACTCCCCCGCCACAAAGTCACATAGCCCCCCCACACAAAGTCCCAAAAAGGAGGGGTGGCAGGCCCTGTTGAAACAACCAGTCCACCACTGAGAACTGCTCTAGGAGCAGGAGTCTGTCATTCCTCGAGTTAAAAGCGTCCTTTCCATCACTACACCCACTACCCACCACAGTCTGCGTCCCAGTTTCAACCCTTTACCATGAAATCCTTAATAAAGAAAACGGTGTTAATGAACAAAGTTTCATTTATTTTATTTTTAAATGTGTGTTGGAAGGGGGGGAAGAGGGTTGGTAACTGGAGAGGATAGTC
Organism: Malaclemys terrapin pileata; assembly: GCF_027887155.1. Lineage (NCBI taxonomy): Eukaryota > Metazoa > Chordata > Testudines > Emydidae > Malaclemys > Malaclemys terrapin. The sequence continues at coordinate 179,967,762 of NC_071505.1, forward strand.
AACATTAAGTGGGTAAAGAAACGGGGACAGGTTCAGCTTCTGTTTAAAAAAATGTAATAGTCACAGGTTACCCTGCTCACTCTGGAACCTAGCTTTCAAAGCTTCCCGGATGCACAGCACGTCCCGCTGGGCTCTTCTAATCACCCGGCTGTCTGGTTGGGCATAATCAGCAGCCAGGCGATTTGCCTCAACCTCCCACCCCGCCATAAACTTCTCCCCCTTGCTCTCACAGAGATTGTGGACCACACAGCAAGCTGCAATAACAATGGGGATATTGGTTTCGCTGAGATCAGAGCGAGTCAGTAAGCTTCTCCATATCCCATTCAGACGTCCAAAAGCACATTCCACCACCATTCTGCACTTGCTCAGCCGGTAGTTGAGGAGTTCTTTTTCACTGTCCAGGGTGCCTGTATAGGGCTTCATGAGCCAGGGCATTAGCGGGTAGGCTGGGTCCCCGAGGATCACTATAGGCATCTCCACATCCCCAACAGTTATTTTGTGGTCCGGGAAGTAAATACCTTCCTGCAGCTGTCTAAACAGACCAGAGTTCCTGAAAACGCGAGCATCATGAACCTTACCCGGCCATCCGACATTGATGTTGGTAAAACGTCCCCTATGGTCCACCAGTGCTTGCAGCACCATTGAAAAGTAGCCCTTTCGGGTAATGTACTGGCTGGCCTGGTGGTCCGGTCCCAGGATAGCGATGTGAGTTCCATCTATAGCCCCACCGCAGTTTGGGAATCCCATCGCAGCGAAGCCATCTATGATCACCTGCATGTTTCCCACTACCTTTGAGAACAGTAGCTCAACGATTGCGTTGGCTACTTGCATCACAGCAACCCGCGTGGTAGATTTGCCCACTCCAAATTGATTCACGACTGACCGGTAGCTGTCTCGCGTTGAAAGCTTCCAGAGGGCTATGGCCACTCGCTTCTGGACAGTCAGGGCTGCTCGCATCCGGGTGTCCTTTCACTTCAGGGCAGGGGACAGCAACTCACAAAGTTCCAGGAAAGTTTCCTTACGCATCCGAAAGTTTTGCAGTCACTGTGAGTTTCCATGGACAGACCATACTGTCAGAAGACAGAGAGAATTCTATTTCCTAATAATAATTATACTGAATTTCTTTCACCAGAAATATATTTTTATTAAATCATATTTGTTTGTTTTTGTATTTTTATACTTTTTAATTGTGTCTTTGAAGTCTCATTCATAATGTTAATTAATCCCAAACACTCAGCCTTGGATTCTTTCAAAAACTTTATATAAAATCTTCAGACTTTCCTGCTTTCCTCTGTTCCAATCATGATGTTTCAGTGGTTTGTGAAAATCCCTGAGTTTTATTTTGTTTCTGAAGACCCATTGATTTTCAGTAAATAATTGTGTAGAATGTTCCTTGCTGAACACTCTTCTGGTCTTCTATTCATGTGCCTTAAAATATGTTAATAAAAAAAGACTGAGTTAAGAAAATCCCCATGGGCTCTTTGACTCCTTCTTGCCACTTGTAAGTATAAGTAATTGTGGACAGGGCCGGCTCCAGGGTTTTTGCCGCCCCAAGCAGCAAAAAGAAAAAAAGGAAAAAAAATGAAAAGCCGCGATCACAGACCCGGATCTGCCGCCCCTCTCGGTTGGCCGCCCCAAGCACCTGCTTACTGGGCTGGTGCCTGGAGCCGACCCTGATTGTGGAGTTTGGGCTGCAAGGGATTATGCAAGAGCAGAAGGATCTAAATGCAGTGGAAGAGAAAGTATTGGAAAAGCCAAAGTTCTACCATGCTGTGGGGACATGTTACATTGAGATTATGTGGAGGCACATTCTTTCCTGAATCAAGACAATCTTAGTGCAGAAAGGGGCTGTCAGTGTGATAGTTCTGGATCCACACTTCTATGGGCTGTAGAAGCAGCTGTGGAATGGCTGCTGAAATTCTGTATTCTGGAAAGGAGATTTTTTTGTCTTCCATCCCCACTCCACTGTAGCTAATGTGATCCACTTTGCAAAGCCTAATTAATCAGGCTTTGTGCAGGGGTCCAGAGTTTGACCCTGAATGTCTAAGTCTCTTATGTTACACCAACAAAGCTAGTACCTAACTGAATCAATTGCTAGGCTGCAAAATGAAAGGCATACTGGATTAGAATAGAAAATAGAAACAGAGGTGACTTTACAGCCATGGTTTCCCACCCCCCCTTCTGGCTGTGGAAAAAAACTATAATCTTCTTTTATGTTCTCCAGTGACAAAAATGATTTATAGACACAATTTTTATTTAAAGTGTATTTATAATGGTGCTTATGAAAGGTGCCAGAATGACCCCAGCCCAGAGTGAAGTAGTATACTAAAAACATTCGTACAGCACAAGTAATGGGAGTGAAAGCTTTCTACCTCCTTCCCTCATCTCTCCCCCATATGCACACACCCCACTGGCCAACATTCCCTAACTCTGGCCTGTGGAGACACTTACACCAGTATACTTCCATTTCCATGCTCAATATAGGACTGCTGTGTTATTGAAGTCAATGAAACCCTCCTGGAAGAATACTACAAGAAAAAGTTGGAGTGGGAATCATGCTTTCCTCTGCAACATACACCATTACTTTATTCTGGTATAGCAATTTCTACATTTCTGATATTCATTATGGTCAAAACGTTAAAACTTGAGTGTCTAAAATTAGGAAAAGGCAACAGAGGGTCCTGTGGCACCTTTGAGACTAACAGAAGTACTGGGAGCATAAGCTTTCGTGGGTAAGAACCTCACTTCTTCAGATGCAAGTAATGGAAATCTCCAGAGGCAGGTATATATCAGTGTGGAGATAATGAGGTTAGTTCTTCCAGGGAATAATTCCACCATGCTTTCAACAGCTTCCACCCCACCATCAACCTCAGCCTGGACCAATCTACACGGGAGGTCCACTTCCTGGACACCACCGTACAAATAAGCGATGGCCACATTAACATCACCCTATACCGAAAACCCACCAACTGCTACGCCTACCTTTATGCCTCCAGCTTCCACCCCGGTCACACCACACGATCCATCGTCTACAGCCAAGCACTGAGGTACAATCGTATCTGCTCCAACCCCTCAGACAGAGACCAACACCTACAAGATCTTCACCAAGCATTCTCAAAACTACGATACCCACACAAGGAAATAAAGAAACAAATCAACAGAGCCAGATGTGTACCCAGAAGCCTCCTGCTACAAGACAGGCCCAGAAGAGAAACCAACAGAACTCCACTGGCCATCACCTACAGTCCTCAGCTTAAACCTCTCCAATGCATCATCAGTGATCTACAACCCATCCTGGACAATGATCCCTCACTTTCACAGACCTTGGGAGGCAGGCCAGTCCTCGCCCACAGACAACCTGCCAACCTTAAGCATATTCCCACCAGCAACCACGCACCGCACCATAAAAACTCTAACTCAGGAACCAACCCATGCAACAAACCTCGATGCCAACTCTGCCCACATATCTACACCAGCAACACCATCACTGGACCTAACCAGATCAGCTACAACATCACCGGCTCATTCACCTGCACGTCCACCAATGTTATATATGCTATCATATGCCAGCAATGCCCCTCTGCTATGTACATTGGCCAAACTGGACAGTCACTACGCAAGAGGATAAATGGACACAAGTCAGGTATCAGGAATGGCAATATACAAAAACCTGTAGGAGAACACTTCAACCTCCCTGGCCACACAATAGCATATGTAAAGGTAGCCATCTTACAGCAAAAAAACTTCAGGACCAGACTCCAAAGAGAAACTGCTGAGCTCCAGTTCATTTGCAAATTTGACACCATCAGATCAGGATTAAACAAAGACTGTGAATGGCTATCCAACTACAGAAACAGTTTCTCCTCCCTTGGTGTTCACACCTCAGCTGCTAGAAGAGCACCTCACCCTCCCTGATTGAACTAACCTCGTTATCTCCACACTGATATATACCTGCCTCTGGAGATTTCCATTACTTGCGTCTGAAGAAGTGAGGTTCTTACCCACGAAAGCTTATGCTCCCAGTACTTCTGTTAGTCTCAAAGGTGCCACAGGACCCTCTGTTGCTTTTTACAGATTCAGACTAACACGGCTACCCCTCTGATACTTAAAATTAGGAACTTAAGGCCATTACTGTATGGCAAGCCAAGGTATGAATCTACAGTGCACCAGCTTGCTGCACAGTAAAGACAAATGTGGATATTGCTACAGTGAAAGTCCTGGAGTGACGCTTAGCATACTACTACACAGTAGACTCGGGTTTTCACTGTATCCATGTGGGATGTTACTTCGTGACAAACTGGTGCATTGTAGATTCACTCTCTGGTTAGCCGTACAATAACCTGCCATGTAGACAAGCCCTAAAAGCATATTTGGCACTGAAAGAGCATTCCAATTTTCAGAAGCACAGCTACAGTTCCCCAATAACTTGTAATGGAACTAATACTTTCCCCCTTTTCTGTTTTTCATGGGCTTTGCAAAGAAATGTATTTTGAGCTAAAATTTCTTATGCTTGGTGTCTGCACAAAAGCAAGTGTTTCAGAAAATTTCAGCAAAATGCATTTAGATGTTCTTGGGTTAACTGTATATTTTAAACAAGCACACCCTGCTCCCTACAAAAGCATTATCCATCCTATATATTGTGAGGATACATTTTATGAATGCACAACTGATATAATTTTGTGCAAATATCAGTTGTGTGCCAGCTCTCACTGAGATCTATGGAACCAGCTAAGTTTAAAGGAAATTGCTTCCATAGTTTTTGATTAATGGTCACTGAAATGTTTCCAGGGCATACACAATGGGAAATGCTATTATATTTCTTTGTTCAAGTTACCTTTTAGAATGATGGGTGTACAATGGACAGAGCTATGTTTTTCCTGCTAATCATAGAGTAGTTCTACTCTACTCTCTACTTTTAGCTTAATCTAAATTTGCCAATTCGTTTAAATTTGAAGGCTAATGACATGTAAACACATTTAAAAATATGGGACACAAAACAGTGGGGTAAGAAGATGAGACACCACTGCCTGAGAAGCTACATTGATTAGAGGAATGAGCAGCAGGCTAGAATCCTTGAACCTTTGCATTCTAGTCCTATCTCTATAAGTAAGGATTGCAGGATCCTATGTGCATGGGTTGAAGAAGTCCATGTGTAACTCACCTTAATTAAAGGTAAGGATTCATTCATAAGAAGTATATGAGTGTGTGAAGATTTGTACTGTTTGTATGGAGATTACAGGTGGGAAAGATTTTGCTGAAAGGTGGAAATTCCAAACATTTTCCATTTTTTTCTTTTTCCATCCAGTATCTCTCTTTAAAAAAAACCCAAACCATACATAATGTAGATGAAAAATAAGGTCACTGAAGTAATATTAAGGTCAAATATTTGAAATAAAATTATACATAGGAAGTAATACTAATATTGCATTTAATCTGAACTGTGTTAAAATGCATATTTAACAGCCTAAATAACAATCCAAGATCCTGTTAATCTGGGCAGGCTGACCAAAAATGAATGCATTCATAAGCATGGAGGCCATGCCCTGTGACATCCTGACCATGTCCCTCCACATTGTAAGTCATTGTAAAGGTCTCATGAGTCACATCTCTAGAATTCTTGGCAGACAGCAGAATCCAGATGTTATCTGTTATCTGCTTTTGTTGCTGGCTATGGTGTTTCTGGTATAGAGAATATGTGCCTGACAGAATTTGGTTTATGTTTGTCCAACATGCATGCATGATAGCTGTTAAATGTATACATACCGAATGCCTTTCCAACATACAATATACTGTCAACCTTTATGTAATCCTGAATATAGAAAATGCAATATTTAATGGAGATATGTGAGTGGTTTAATGTAGACGGTCCTCGATTGACTAACATGTGGGAAGCATTTTTAAAACATTTTATTTACTGTAGATGGATGAATGTACAAGAGTAGCTGATTTATTTACCTACCCATATTTTAATATTAATGATGATATTCAACATGAAGAATATCTTTTCAGTCTTTGGAACTTGTCTTTTTTTTTTCCCCAAGATGAGTAATTTTCTAGAAATAAGCAACAGATGGTTTTGTGACACCTTTAAGACTAACAGATGTATTGGAGCATAAGCTTTCATGGGTGAATGTCCACTTCGTCAGACGCATGCGCATTAACCCACGAAAGCTTATGTTCCAATACATCTGTTAGTCTTAAAAGTGCCACAGGACCCTCTGTTGCTTTTTACAGATCCAGACTAACACGGCTACCCCTCTGATACTTTCTAGAAATAGATTCACTAACATAAATTTAGCAAACTGGGGCACCAATTATTTGGAAAATAAATCCTATGTGTTCATTTTCAATTTTCTTGAGAGGCAAATTAAAAGCAAAATAAAATAAGGGAAGAAAGTGAACCTGTAGAAAGGTCAGAAACAGCCTGCAGGATTTCCCCAGCTGGAGGAGAGAATTTTTTATTTTGAACTATTAACACTAAGTTTTGTGATGGAAATTATGGATTTGATTCTGATCTCACATACACTACTGAAAGTATTAACTCATTAGAAGTCAACTGAGATACACTAGTATAAGTTAAATCAGAATTGGACCATTCTGCCTTTGAGATTTTAGTCTGTGAAAGCACATTGAAGTCAATGGGAGTAAGCCCAATATGGTTAAAAAAGGATGACTTTTCAGCTGTAACTTCAGTTCTCAGAGTATATTACCTTTGCAGTCACACCCTTAGGAATGTGCAACCTTCATATTTCAAATCCTGGCATCATTTGCATAGCAGTGACCATTGTTGGCTCTGAACATGCCCTCTATTGGGTCTGAATATTGGTACAAAACCATGTAACAGTTGGCTGTAGCTGCCTTCAATTCCCTTCTGCCACTTAGAGTACCATGCAAGTGCTCTGAAGAAGAGGGAAAAAGAGAGTTGCTGCATGTGAATCTGAACATAAGGATGGCCATACTGAGTCAGACCAAAGGTCCATTTAGCCCAGTATCCTTTCTTCCAATAGTGGCCAATGCCAGGTGTCCCAGAGGCAATGAACAGAACAGATAATCATCAAGTGATCCATTCCTTGTTGCCTATTTCCAGCTTCTGGAAAACAGAGGCTAGGGATACCATCCCTGTCCATTCTGGTTAATAGCCATTGATAGACCTATCCTCCATGAACATATCTAGTTCTTTTTTGAACCCTGATATAGTCTTGGCCTTCACATCATCCTCTGGCAAGGAGTTCCACAGCTTGACTGTGCATTGTGTGAAAACATGCTTCCTTTTGTTTGTTTTAAATCTGCTGCCTATTAATTTCATTTGGTGATCCCTAGTTCTTGTGTTATGAGAAACCATGCAAGTGAGTAAATCACACTTCCTTATTTACTTTCTACACACCAGTCATGATTTTATAGACCTCTGTCATATCCCCCTTTAGTCATCTCTTTTCCAAGATGAAAAGTCCCTGTCTTATTAATCTCTCCTCATATGGTAGCCATTCCATATCCCTTATCATTTTTGCTGCCCTTTTCTGAACCTTTTCCAATTCCAATATATCTTTTCTGAGATGGGGCGACCACATCTGCACGCAGTATTCAAGATGTGGTCATACCGTGGATTTATATAGAGGCAATATGATATTTTCTATCTTATTATCTATCCCTTTCTTAATGATTCCCAACATTCTGTTCACTTTTTTGACTGTCGATGCACATTGAGTGGATGTTTTCAGAGAACTATCCACAATGACTCCAAGATCTTTTTCTTGAGTGGTAACAGCTAATTTAGACCCCATCATTTTATATGTATAAGTGGGATTATGCTTTCCAATGTGCATTACTTTGCATTTATTAACATTGAATTTCATCTGCCATTTTATTGCCCGGTCACCCACTTTTGAGAGATCGTTTTGTAGCCCTTTGTAGTCAGCCTGGGACTTAACTATCTTGAGTAGTTTTGTGTCATCTGCAAATTTTGCCACCTCACTGTTTAGTCCTTTTTCCAGATCATTTATGTTGATCATTTATGTTGAATTAGACTGGGCCCAGTACAGACCCCTGAGGGACACCACTATTTACCTCTTTCCATTCTGAAAACTGCCCATTTATTCCTACCCTTTGTTTCGTATCTTTTAACCAGTTACCAATACAAAAGAGGACCTTCCCTGTTATCCCATGACAGTTTACTTTACTTAAAAGCCTTTGGTGAGGGAGCTTGTCAAAAGCTTTCTGAAAATCTAACTACACTATATCCACTGGATCCCCCTTGTCCACATGCTTGTTGACCCCCTCAAGGAACTCTAGTAGATTGGTGAGGCATGATTTCCCTTTACAAAAAACCATGTTGACTCTTCTGCAACAAATTATATTCATGTAGGTGTCTGACAATTTTGTTCTTTACTAACAGTTGGCTGTACCCGCTTCAATTCCCTTCTTCCACTTAGAATACCAAGTGCTCTGAAGAAGTAGGAAGTAGGAAAGTAGGAAAAAGAGAGTTGCTGCATGTGAACTTGCAGAAGACATTTATTCTGATAGCTTCAGTGGATGATGAGCAACTTCCCTTTTCTTTCATTTGACCCCCTGGTATTTCTTAGGGGTAAGTGGCTTATGGTGCATGTTAGATGCAGGAGAGGATAGAGTACTCCAATTGAATCTCTCCAGATCTAAACTGGACAATCTAAGTTAGATGTATTTGGTGATACGTTGACCAACAGATGGAATACCATGTCATCGATACAATGTGGGTTTTTTAAAGTCATAAAAGTTATTGTTGGGTCATGCCATCTACATTATGCCACAAAAATATACACAGAAAGACTATTACTGAGCAGCAGTATTATCCCTAGGATATCACCAATAATCCAACATAAAGCTCTCATTGTGAAAATAGTGCTATTAATGTTCTTGAAATTAGCAGTTAGCTCTATGGTCAACACACCTTTGTTACCATCTCCATACATTTTCTGATTATTTATGTCAGCTATTGACACTACTAGTCTACCCATAAAATGATTCCAGCTTCCAGTAGAATTTTCTCATTGTAAACATAAAGGTGAGACTGACAGAAAGTTACAATATTTTACTTAAACAACAAGGAGTTTGGTGGCACCTTAAAGACTAACATTTATTTGGGCATAAGCTTTCATGGGTAAAAAAACCCACTTCTTCAGATGCATGGAGTGAAAATTACAGATGCAGGCATTATATAATGACACATGAAGAGAAGGGAGTTACCTCACAAGTGGAGAACCAGAGTTGACAGGGCCAATTCAATCAGGGTGGATGTAGTCCACTCCCAATAATTGATGAGGAGGTGTCAATTCCAGGAGAGGGAAAGTTGCTTTTGTAGTGAGCCAGCCACTCCCAGTCCCTATTCAAGCCCAAATTAATGGTATTAAATTTGCAAATGAATTTTAGTTCTGCAGTTTCTCTTTGAAGTCTGTTTTTGAATTTTTTTTGTTCAAGTATGGCTACTTTTAAATCTGTTATTGAATGTCCAGGACGATTGAAGTGTTCTCCTACTGGCTTTTGTTTGTTACCATTCCTGATGTGATTTGTGTCCATTTATTCTTTATGTAGGGACTGTCCGGTTTCACCAATGTTCACGGCAGAGGGGCATTGCTGGCACATGATGGCATATATCACATTAGTGGATGTGCAGGTGAATGAGTCCCTGATGGTGTGGCTGATGTGGTTGGGTCCTCTGACAGTGTCGCTAGAGTAGATATGGGGACGGAGTAGGCCATGAGGTTTGTTACAGGGATTGGTTCCTGGGTGAGTGTTTCTGTGGTGTGGTGTGTAGTTGCTGGTGAGTATTTGCTTCAGGTTGGGGGGCTGTCTGTAAATGAAGACTGGCCTACCTCCCAACATCTGTGAGAGTGAGGGATCATTTTCCAGGATAGGTTGTAGATCGTTGATAATGCGCTGGAGAGGTTTTATCTGGGGACTGTATGTGATAGCCAGTAGTGTTCTGTTATTTTCCTTGTTGGGCCTGTCCTGTAGTAGGTGACTTCTGGGTACCCGTCTCACTCTGTCAATCTGTTTCCTCACTTCCCCAGGTGGGTATTGTAGTTTTAAGAATGCTTGATAAAGATCTTATAGGTGTTTGTCTCTGTTTGAGGGATTGGAGCAAATTCGGTTGTATCTTAGGGCTTGGCTGTAGACAATGGATCGTATGATGTGTCCTGGATGGAGGCTGGAGGCATGTAGGTATGTATAGCGGTCAGTAGGTTTCTGGTATAGGGTGGTGTTTATGTGACCATCACTTATTTCCACTGTAGTGTCCAGGAAGTGGATCTCTTGTGTGGACTGGTCCAGGCTATGGTTGATGGTGGGGTGGAAATTGTTGAAATCCATGTGGAATTCTTCATTTTATTCTTCATATTTTTCTTGTATACCTCCTCATGATGCATCTGAAATTTCTACTGAAATTTATTTAAAAAATGATACAGAATTGATGTCTTCTAGGGAACAGTACAGTTACTGAGGTCACATTGTAATCTAAGGTAAATATATATTTAAAAATAATGTAGTTGCTGACAGCTCGGTCATGATTTTTCAAATATTTTCCTTTCTTGCACTCCACAAAATCTTCCAGTGAAGTCTTTTCTTCTGTCAATCCCTACTGTACACTGAAAGTTTGAAGCATATACAATAGACAAAACATCAGCCGAGGAGGGGTGGGCCTCATGGCAGAGCAGAGGGGTGGGGACATGGTCCAAGCACCAGTATCCCCCACCCTACTTATAAGGAGCCTCTGGCGCTCACGCCCAGCCTCCATAAATGCAGGAGTCATTCACCGCCCATGTCTGTAGGTGCAGTAACCATGTCCTACACTGCTGGTACATCTATGAACTTGGGCAAGGAGAGTCAGAGGCATTCCTGTTCCTTGTTTCTTTCCCTTGTACACCCATACAACATAAATTGGGATTTGGCCCAAGGCTCACAGTGTGCTGGGACACTAATATCTGTCAATTGGTCATAGAGGGATTTGTACCAATTTCAATAAGTTAGTAGGGGAAAAAATGTTTTTGCCTCTATGAAATCCCCACACTCGCGCCTCTCTGCTCTCTTCCCTGATGACCCACCATTCATACCTCTCCACCACCGGTGGGCAGTGGGCCCTCAGGGGAGGAGGCAGAGAGGCATGAGCAGGGGTGCCTCTGGGGAAGAGACAGAGCAAGTGCAGGGCCTCCGGGGAAAAGGCAGAGCAGGGGTGGGAAGAGGAGCAGTGCAGGCAGGGCCATGGGGGAAGGGGACGAGCGGGAGCGGGAGCGGGGCCTCAGAATGGAGTGCAGGTGGGCCATGGGGGAAGAGGATGAGCGGGAGCGGGGCCTCGTAATGGAGTGCGGGTGGGCCATGGGGCAAGAGGACGAGCAGGAGCGGGGCCTCAAAATGGAGTGCGGATGGGCACCATTTCAGAGGTTCTCCAAAGGCCATGGGCCAGCGCACCTTCTGTTTGGGGAGGCTTAGCCTGCCCTGGCCTCTTATATCTACCGCCCACGCCTACAGACATGCCATAACCCCAAGGAGATGTGATCTGCATACTTGAAGTATGGTCAGGCACACTGTAAGCAGGGGTTTATGTTGCTTTTTTCATAGCAACACTGTGTATCCAGACTCCCCTTTATAATGTTGCCCTGTGCAGCAGGATGGCTCCTGAACCATAATTTCAATTCTTCCATCTCACTATGGCCACTCCAATCAGTAAGAGGAGGATTTTGCCCTAACCATTTTATATACAACTGAATTAAAAGTAAAATGCTAATACTTTGAGTATTCCTAAATAAATATCCATAACATGTTTGATAAATATCTAATCTAATTAATTAATAGAGAGGGCTAAACCCCCAAACTCTACAATTTGGGGTTATTTCAGATCCAGATCTCAACTTTGTGCCTCAGGCCCATCTCTATAATAAAGCAATAACTTAAATTACAAGCATCATTAATCAGAATGAAATACAATCTATTTTAAGTGTTTTATTCTTGAACAGACAATTGAAAACAAGATGCCAATGAGATGTATAGTAACGATTGCCATATAAATAAAGTTCTGTATATGTCAAGTCGCAGAGAGAAGGGTTAAATACTTGAGTGCATATGGATGAATTCATGATGAATATTTAATTCATTTAATATTCTGTGTGTGAATTGCCTAACAGATGGTAATTGTTTAAAAATATTTGTTATTTGTAGAAAAAGCAAACAATTCCAAACAACACTTGGCTTTTAGCTTGTTCATTAGCCATTTATTGTGAATGCTCAACATTCTAAATTCATCTGTTAACCCAGGTAACGTGTAATGTTTTGTTCTTTGACTGTATGGGTATAATCCAGAGAATCAGGCCCCCTAGCAGTAATACTCAGAATTAAGAAACTGAAATTCACTTTTCAACAATATTACTAAACAATTTCTGTTTCAAAGATAGTCTAATAAATAGTACCTATTGGGAAATGTATCTGTGGAATAAAAAGGGTACAAAACCAATAAAATCAAACTCATTTTGACATTTTAAATGGTATTTATGAATTTGTCTGTATAACACTCGGCCAGTTTTACAAATATCTCCTGTATCAAACTATCCTTAAAATAAAATTAAGTAAGTGATCAGCTTGCCTCCATATTATGAATTTAATATTAAGTTTTTTTAAATGAATATTTTAGTTAATCTTGCTAAGAAAAACATTTTAAAATACAAATATAACCTCAATAGACTGATGGAAACTATTCTGTTTATCAAAAAGATGTGCAGTGGTACACATGTTTGCACATCTTTGTGTGCTAGCACTTGTGGGGAAAATGCATGTGGTAGTATTTGCCATTAGAAAAAAAGCAAAATAAAAGAAAATGCGGGCAATTTCATTATCTACTAGTGAACCATTTGGAATTTTTCTTTAACTAGAAAGTCTACCAAAAGTAAAAAATAAAAAGACAATATTACTGACATCGATTGCAATAAAAAAAAAAAATTATTGACAATGATAAAACTTGATTTGAATATTTTATTTTCCTTAGATTAATATGAATATGTATCAGAAGGTCACTAAAGTTCACTATTGTTTTAATAATGTAAACTTTTTAAGGAAGCTGCTCTCAGGCCCAGGTCAACTAAGGAATTTAGGCTCTGCAGTGTCCAATTTTAGGCCCTTTGAGAATCATTAGGATCCACAAAGCCTTAGTTATGGAGCCTGGGCACCTATACAAGAAATGGAGAGAGAGATGGGTGCCTACAATGTGATCCACAAAAGCCTCACAGACCCAATTAATATTTAAGTAAAGTGGAATGACTTCAACAAAAGAGACTGAGAAAGACTCACATCAGAATATTCCCTAATCCAGTGGTTAGTGGACTCACTTGAGAAGTGGGAGATCCCTGTTCAAATCCCTTCTGATCAGGTAGAGGGGGAAATTGAACCAGGATCTCCGATATCCTGTGTGAGCACCCTGACCACAGCATTAAAGGTTATAAGGCAGTTATCTGCCTCTTTCTGCACTGAAGGATGATTTGTGTAGAGTTGATCATGCTCTGAGCACATCTATCAGATCAGGCCCTGTAGAGAAGATAGATGGAGGAAAACCTATGTTCCCCTACAATGAGGATCATGTTGGGGTTAAGTGTGAGATAGGTATCCTGATGCTTAGAGTGAGGCACCATTGCACATGTACGTAAATAGTATAATGGCCAACAGGGGTCAGGCTAGAGACTCTTGCCTACATGCTCGGGGTCTTACTGATCGCCATATTTGGGGTCGGGAAGGAATTTTCCTCCAGGGTAGATTGGCTGAGCCTCTGGAGGTTTTTTGCCTTCCTCCACAGCATGGGGCAGGGATCACTAGCAGGAGGGTCTCTGCCGATTGAAGTCACTAAAACACAGGATTGGGGACTTCAACAGCAGAGTCCAGGGAAGGGTTTTGTGGCCTGCAGCATGCAGGGGGTCAGACCAGATGATCATAATGGTCTCTTCTGACCTTAAAGTCTATGAGTCTATGTTCAGAGACAGACACTTAGGCACCAAATGAGTTTAGGCACCTCCAGGATTAGGTGGCAGCAGAGTAGGGCTTCTGTGGAACACAATGGTGTCTAAAATTGGGATGTAGGCACAGTAGGGTAGTCAAGGGTAAACATGGCTAAAAAAAGTTAATCCAATTCTCATTTGGGGAATATATGGTTTATCCACTTCTCATTTAAGGAATAAAGCTTTTACTAACTCCTACTCTTCAGTGGTAAGCAAGAACTGGCTGCATTACCACCACAACTGATGTGCACATTATTTACTAGCTGGTTATGCTCAGCAAGAGAGATCAGTCATGGAAATCGTGGCCTGTAAAAACCACAATGTGCTTCTGTGCCATCAAGTGCTACTGCCTATGTCGGTTGACTGACCATATGTGTGGACCATTAAAAAGAATATGGCATTCATTACAACTTTACCTAATTTACTTTTTATTTTGTAGCAAATGAAGCTTCAGCAATCAAACATTCTTTTATTTTCAGGGAAGAAACAAAATGTTTCCTCAACAAATCTGAGTTTGATTTCTGAAGCTGAGCAGTTTCCATACACAGTGTTGCTTGTCTTCATGTATTATTATACTTACAAACTAACCACTCTTTTACTGCACACCCTGAGTGCCTACCATGCCATGGCCTGGCCTGGAACATCAGTAAGGTGTGTTTTCTTACCACAACATCATTGCTTATGCACCTAAATTTGGGTGTAAGAGCCTAAGCCCCTTTGTGGATCTGGCTCCACAAAGGGGCTTAGGCTCTAACAATATCTGATCAATATCTGAAACTACATGAAGTACCAGGATTTTTATATTAAAAAAGTGTTGACAATCCACAGTACCTCCTTAATTTGCAAAAGAAGTTTCCAACTACACCTCTACCCCGATATAACGTGACCCGATATAACATGAATTTTGATATAATGTGGTAAAGCAGTGCTCCGGGGGGGCAGGGCTGCATGCTTCGGCGGATCAAAGCAAGTTCGATATAACCCGGTTTAACCTTTAACGCGGTAAGATTTTTTGGTTCCCGAGGACAGCGCTATATCAGGTTAGAGGCGTATGTACAAGAAGAAATTAAATCAGTAACTTATCTTCTTTGCTAAGGATAAAAAAAATGTCATGCAGTAATCAGTTGAAAGATGTCCCCCAGTGATGGTATCTCTTATGGTTATTTTGAATGCCTAAAGTAAACAAATACACAGGCTCGATCTATTATCAAATTAGTTATCCTCACAGAAAGAAGCTGTGTGATACACTGGTGACAATTTATTCCAAAGAATAGAATACAGAAATAAAAATATGAAGAAACTTTAAAAACCATGTAAATGAAGTTGATTTACTACCCTGAGATGCCTTTTAAGTATGCAGTGTGTGTTGGAGTGGAGTCTTTGCCATTTTGTTTTATGTGATAAATCAAATATTGATGAACTTGGAAAAGGAAGAAGTGTTTATGGCTAAGATATGAAGTGTAAAAAGCTTAACATTGGGCTGAAGGTTGCAGAACCTGGTGCTATCAATCAACTAAGACTCGTAATGATCAAGACGTTTAAAGAATAAGGCTTTAAATAATTGAGTTGAGAAGACAAAGAATATGGTACAGGATGGATATGACAATGATCTCCTTAATGTTTTTTATTAGAAAATAGGTACCTGGAAATATGGCCCCATACACATTGATTCTGCAAACACTGGTGCACTTGCTTAACTTGAAGCAGGGGGCTACTGCATCTGATTTCATAGGACTACTTGTACTTAATGTTAAGCACATGCATACATGTTTGCAGGACTGGGCCTTACTTCTTTGCAATAGATGCATATTGTTGATAATGACAAGTTTTCAGAGGTGGCAGTAATTTTTAATTTCCTGGGGAGGCAGAGTATCAGACAATTAAATCCAAATGTTTAAGGTTAATTTAGCTTACTCTGAATGTATATAAATGTAATTTATTCATTTAAGTGTTATATTACAAAAATGAAAATATGTGGCGTGGACATCTGAGATATGATACAATATGTATTTTGGGACAAAATTCCAAAATTGGGTGTTATTCCTACAATGAGCTCTGCATAAGCACATACAGCTGACTTGACATCCAATTCATGTTCAATCCCCAGAGTAAAATACTAGCTTCACTGACTTCACTGGGGACAGAATTTCATCCCTGCTTCCCTTGTGGGTGTTCAGCTAAGTTCAGAGCAATGGCCAATGCATTCATCTGAAAACCTAGGTCCAGATTTTTAAAGGTATTTGAGGCTTTGCTGAGCTCAGCATTGCAATGCCTTACATATTTAGGAGCCTAAAGCTCATTTCAAAAGGGATTGAGACACTTAGGAGACAAAATCCCATTGACATTGACATCTGAAATACCCAAATCACTTTTGACAATGAGATTTAAAGCACCTAAAGCAGATAGGCATTGCCACACTGAGCATAATAATGCCTAAATACCTTTAAAAATCTTGACCCTAGCTCTTTGCATGTATTGAATTAAATGTAACTAGTGAATGATAATCCCACAGTAGTGTTGCACTGAATGTCTGTCTAATTTTAGCATATTCTGCCAAATCCCGAATAACTGAATAGAATAAAATTTTCAGCCACAACTAAATGGTGTGTCAATGCTGTAACGGTCATACCAATAAATGATAAGGTCACAGGGAGAACGTTTGATCTTTTATAGCAGCAAAGTACTAAAATGATACATATAATGGCCCACATTTCACAGAATAAATAAAAATGACTAACATTGATTTGAGTCAACCTTAGAATGTATGAACACAAGCAATGCTTTGAAAATATAAAATGCAGTGTACTTATGGTTAACAACTTTTTTCTAACATGGAAGGTGTGTCTTCATTCTCTTTTATTACTTTATCCTATTTATTTCACACTTTTATTGATTCTATCTCCCCTTTTCCATTATCTCCTTCAATTGTTGGTCATTTGCTAGGTTTTTCTTTATATCCATTCTTCTCTTTACCCTTTCTGTGTCTCTCAGACTACTCCAATTCCCTTTTCCTTCTACAGTTGTCTGCCATTCCCAGTCCCTTTGCTTCCGTAAAGGGGCAAGTAGTGAACCAGCGTTGGGAGAGAATGGAAAGTTGGCGTGACACCAACGGGAGAAGGGCCCATAGCAAGAGGGTAGTAGAGGGTTGCTTGGTATCAAGGAGAGGCTCAGATGGCAGGGAAATCCATAGTAATGAGACAAGAATGGATCTTCCACTGGGGAGATGGTGGGAGGTAGCTTCAGCTAAGTAATCAAAACAGTATTCATCCAAAGCCCCCATTATCAGCACCTTGGTGGAGAGAATGCCTATGCTAAACTGATCAAGTGCCTATAGTCCTTACTTGGATCATTGAGTAATAACTTTCTGTATTTGAGGGGAAACACATTAGTGGTGACTTTACTAGCATAGTAATTATTTCCTCAACACATTCAGATTGCTCTGCACAGAATGTGGTTACTGCATAGTTTGCTCATTTTGACACAGACTGTGAGCAGCCAGAAGGAAAGGCAATGGGAATCAGTACATAAAGTCTACTCATGTCAACAGCACTGGGCCACAGTAAGAACATTCTGCTCATGATTCTCCAGGAGTCACTGGTGGTGCTCAGCTACAGGCAGGCAGTGCAGCAACCCTCAGGTTTTTTAATGTTGGGAACTACAATTCTCATGCCACCTTTGTGAAATGATTTCAGATAAATAAGAACGAATGCAAATACTATGATTAGTAAGGAATAATCAATTGCACGCATACAAAATGGGAAATGACTGCCTAAGAAGGAGTACTTCAGAAAAGGATCTAGGGGTTATAGTGAATCACAAACTAAGTATAAGTCAACAATGTAATACCATGGCAAAAAAGCAAACATTCTGGGATGTGTTAGCAGGAGTGTTGTAAGCAAGACACAAGAAGTAATTCTTCTTTCTACTCAGCACTGATAAGGCCCCAGATGGAGTACTGTGTCCAGTTCTTGGCATTACACTTTGGGAAAGGTGTGGACAAATTGGAGAAAGTCCAGAGGAGAGCAAAAACAATGATTAAAGATCTAGAAAACATGATCTATGAGGAAAGATTTAAAAAATTGGGTTTGTATAATCTGGAGAAGAGAAGACTGAGGAGGGACATGATAACAGTCTTCAAGTACATAAAAGGTTGCTATAAAGAGGAGGGTGATAAATTCTTCTCCTTAACCACTGAGGACAGGAGAAGAAGTAATGGCCTTAAATTGCAGTAACCGAGATTTAGGTTAGATATTAGGGGGAAAAAAAAAACCTTTATAACCATAAGGGTAGCTAAGCACTGGAACAAATTACCTAGGGAGGTTGTGGTATCTCCTTCACTGGAGCTTTTTAAGAATAGGTTAGACAAACACCTGTCAGGTATGGTGTAGATAATACTTAATCCTGCCTCAGTGCAAGATACTGGACTATCTGACTTATTGAGGTCCTTTCCAATCCTGCATTTCTATGATCTATGAATGAAAAAACACTATGAAGTGTTAACTATTATCTATTGTTATAAGATTTCTGTATAAACAATTGTATTTTTTCTTACAGAGAATTTCAAGTTACTTGACATTCATTGTAAGAACATACAGTCAGTATCAAGTAAGAAGTTGACAGACACTAACACCCCTTCTTTTAAGACTGTAGAAAAATCTCCTCTCCAAGCTACATATCGCTACACTCACTATTACATTTCATGTTTGATAAAGAATGTGGGCATAGTTTTAGAGAAAGGGATGGAGGACAGAAAGGTTAATGACAGGGCATGCTTTGAAAATGTCATACAAATTAATCGACTTGGATCAGATATCACTGGTCAGGATTCAATGGTATCTAATTTAAAAACCAATAGTCTAATCATCTGCTATAAATCCAAGAATATCAGGAAATGGCTTTTTAGAATGAAAACTTAGGAGCACTGCATTAACAAGATGCAACTATTATGTAAAGATAATAATGAGCAAAATGTCTGATATCTGACATTCCTATTTGTGCAAATACAGACTAATCACAAGCAAAATAATTACTCCCCAGTGCCATTCTTTTTTTCTCTCTTTTGCTTACAGTGGCCATCAATGCCCTTTTGTGCACCACAACAGCTAGAGGAGAGGAGCAGAACAGCATCCCAATAGAACACAGAAGCAAACAAAACATGTACCTGTCTGCCACGCTCATCTCTCACCAGGCCTGCAAGTGAAAAGTTTCTGTTTTGCTTCCAAAACTAGTTCTCCCACTAGGCTGCCGCCCATCAATCTTTCTTTAAAGAATTGCGTTTTATTGTAGTAACTAAAGAAAAAAAGGAGGAAAAACAGTTAAAGTAATGAAACAATGAATCAAGTCCTTAGGGGTATGATTATTATTATTTTATAAACCCCACCAGTGAACTGGAGCATACACACAGCGAATAAAGAAACATAGGGGAAATCAAATCACAGATTCTGCAGTTCTCATCTGTTCTGTGATTCAGAGAGGCCATCAATTCTGAAGGCCAAATTCTGCCATGTGATGTATATATGACTCACAATGACCTCAATGGAACTATGTGGATCTTAATTTTAAAACTCGGTTCATTTGATGCTGACTTCCTTCTCTTTCCAAATACTATGCAGGACTCTGGAAATCTTTTTAGTTCTGATGTCAGCTCAGCACTCAGATGTCAGGAAGAAAGGACCACTTCATTTTCTGAGTAGGAATTTTGCTGTTGTCTTGTTTTGAAGGCCAGTGCCAATCCTAGGCTATAAATTCTTTCCCACTCTCTTATGTTTGCAGTATTTTTTTAACCTGTTAAATTGAAGGGAAACAACAATAGCTTATATTGTTCCCTTTTTATCCTTATGGCTTTTTAAAGGAGTGTATCATTGGGTGAAAGAAGTGAAGCACTGAATTTACAAAACAGGAAGGAGAAGAGATAGGCTTTAAATCACCCTTGCACTTCCTGATTCTGGACTGCTCTGGGGGCTGGAGAGGGCCCTGGTGTAATTTAGACAGCCCTAGGGATCTAAGTTATGGCAGTTTCCACAGGCTAAGGCTGCCCTTTAGGCCATAGTGCTGCCTGAAACCTCTGCACTGTTGCGAGATGTGGCCCCACCCTGAGATGCCCCTCCTACAACAGCTATGCCATGGCTTGTCCTCAGAAGGCAGCCTGATGACTGAGTTATGCAGTTCCTGTGCTGAGGGAATCTTTACACCACTACAGCCTTTTACCTGGCATAAAGGGGCTGGAGCGGGGGTTAGGATGTCACTCATTATCTCCATTTTACACATGGGGAAACTGAGGCACAGAGATGAGACACTAGGTTACACAGCAGGTCAGTAACACACAATGTATATAATATGTTCCATTATTAAAAACCTTGAAAGAATGTTATTTAGGTGGAAAAGGAAAGCACTTGGAAGTTAATAAATGCCAAATGTATGATTATGTGTGCAACCATAAATCAGCCCTTTTATATTTCCTTCTTATTCTACATAGGTTCTTATACCATGCTCTCACTGATGTATTTGAGCCCTTCCATTAGTGTGTTAAGCAACTGAATACACGAGTTGTATGTTCTCTCATCCTCTCCCAAAGGGAGAAGGGTATGCAGTGGAGTATCTTGGTTCGGCAGTAGGTTTTTGATTGGTTGGTTTGTTTCACTATAAATATACCAGTGAATAAATATTCCTGTTAATAAATATACCAGGCCGAGACCCTGTAGAAAAAAAAATACTATGAGATCATCTAATTAAAGTCTGCATCAGAATGCACATGCATAAGTTGTACAAGCATTTGCAAATCTAGTATTTCTTATATTTCAAGTGTTTGCCTTTGCAACATAAACATTTTTTTACATAGGAAGTTAAATTTTAAAATCTAGGTGGGGCCTTCTTTTAAAGAAAAAGGCAAAAACAAAAGGTATGTACAATTATAACAAATCCCCATTAAGCCTCATTAGTAGGATTTTGAATCTTGAACCTTCATCACTGCTGCACAGATTGCTAACACTTAAGCTACAGGACTAACCACATTTCCCTGTCAGCAGGAAAAGACTGATATCCCAAGAGGGCGAAAGGACAGCTAAGTCCAAGTACTGGGTTTGAAGGGTGGTTGGAATTTGGAGGCCCAGCCTGGCCTACCTATTTCTTTTCTTTCCTGTGAGAGTTGTAGGAACTCTTGCCCAAGATGGTACCCTTAGAGGGGGATATGGGCCACATTCTGGTTTCTGTGGGCCACGGATACCAGCTTGGGTCATTTTCCCCTTTCCAATCCCAAACAAAGTTGCTCCAGACGATACCAATGCAGCAAGTACTGCTGCTTTGGTGGCAACAACAGCCTGACTTTAGAATATTCATGCTATTTTGACAGACGGCAACGTTTTCTTTAGGAATACAACTGGGAGAAGAGAAATGATAACGTTTAACAGTTTATATCTCATGACAAGCTGAACAGAATTTCATGGGACAAAAAATAGAGACCTCCATAGACTGTCAGTTATCCTTTTGCTGAGTATCAAATGCATGTTGCAAACTATGGAGTTGTGAGTTTCTTAAAGAAAAGAGTCAAGCATCCTTCATAATACAAAGTGTTAGGCAACTTAAATTCAGGGGTCACTACCAGCTCCCTCTAGAATACTAACCTATATATTTACTCATAATACGCTTCAATTTCCCTGAAATGGCTACCAGTTTTGTTTTGTTCCATTTTATTCCTGACAACTATGTTATCAATGTAATTTTGGTGATAGTAGAAATGCTCTCCTTTAATGCTATTATTTGTGGATAGTTTTATGTAATTTCTCACATTTAAATATTTGGACATTCAGCTATGGCACTATGACTACAATTGCTGTAAGGAATCTAGAGGCTTCTACAATGATAATAATAAGAAAACATCAAGAAATTGTGCTAAATGCTCTCAGTGCTAGTGAATTATTTAATTCTGTTATTCTGGTTAGAAACATAGGTGCTATATCTCATTGTCTTGATCTGTTAAAATACTTGAAATCATTCTTGATTTCAGTTCAGTTTGCAGCCATGAACCAGGAGCTGTTTGCTTAAATTTCATTTTTTTCCTCCTGTCAGGGATCCCTCCCCACTCTAACTCTGGGGTACAGATGTGGGGACCCGCATGAAATACCCCTAAGCTTATTTCTACCAGGTTAGGTTAAAAACTTCCCCAAGGCACAAATCCTTCCTTGTCCTTGGATGGGTACTGCTGCCATCACCAAGTGAGTTAGACAAAGATTCAGGAAAAGGACCACTTAGAGTTTCCTAAAATATTCCCCCAAGTCCCTTCACTCCCCTTCCTGGGGAGGCTTGAGACTAATATACCAACCAAATAGGTTAACAAGGTGAGCACAGACCATACCCTTAAAACAGAACTTTTTTATAAAGAAAAAAGTAAAAGAAGCACCTCTGTAAAAATCAGGATGGAAAGTAATTTTACAGGGTAGTAAGATTCAAAACACAGAGGATTCCCCTCTAGGCAAAACTTTAAAGTTACAAAAGAACAGGAATAAACCTCCCTCTTAGCATAGGGACAATTCACAAGCTAAAACAAAAGATAATCTAACACATTTCCTTCCTATTACTTACAATTTGTAACCTTAGATACTCAGTTCAGGTATGGCTTTGGGAGATGTATTTTCCCTGCACTGATTCCTCGTTGGCCCAGAGAGAACACATAGAGAGAGACTAAATAAAAACCTTCCCCCACAGATTTGTAAGTATCTTCTCCCCTTATTGGTCCTTTTGGTCAGGTGCCAACCAGATTATTTGAGCTTCTTAACCCTTTACAGGTAACGGAGGGATTTTATGCTACCCTTAGCTGTATGTTCATGACATCTTCACAGTAGTCTTTCACTCTGATTATCTAAACTGTGTCTGGACACTGTTAGCTGTGTATTTCAAATCTGAGTTCTGTTCACTGGGACTGGTCACATGAGACAAACACATGGTGGACATTGGGTGTCCTAACTCCTATGTCCATGGTTGCTTGAGTTTCTCATCTGAGAACCATTTTCTTTTGGTTTCTTCAGAGTCTGTATTTTAGATGAACTCTCTGATCAATCTGTGGGAAAACAAGCAAACAGAAAATCATTTTCATCTAGCCCAAGTGTCTGATGCTAATAGGCAGTGATCTAGTACATTATTACATTCCTTTGGATTCCTATCCCATGTTCCACAGTGCACACAGAGACTAAGTCAGTGTCCAAAATCATAGATTCATAGAATATAAGGCCAGAAGGGACCACCATGATAATCTAGTCTGACCTCCTACCTAACATAGGCCATATAACTTCCCTGTATTAGTTCTTGTTTGAACTACAGCATATCTTTTAGGTGGGGGGAAATCCCTTTCTAGGGTTTGTTTTCATTGGTAACTCAACAACACCACCACCACATAAATCTCATCCTAATGTTCCTTCTTGAGTTTAGTCATTCCAAGGGCATGGAATCTCTATCATAGCTCCCTAATTTCCTGTCAGTCCAAAGAGCTTCTCTCACTTCCTTTTAATTTCAAACACAAATATTGAACTGCACCTTCCACAATAAGCCAGCAGGTGTTCCATTCTTGGTTTGAACAAATGCAAACAGACCTGGTCAGCAGCAGAGCCTACCACTTTCTTGCAAACCCAGTTTCCCTAGTCATTGGGAATTGCTACTATTGTATATGGTGTATCATATACTCTTTAGGGCTGTCAAATGATTAAAAATAATCACAATTAATCACAAGATTAAAAAATAGTTGAAAATAATCACAGTTTTAATCGCACTATTAAACAGGCATTCACATGGCACTGTTGTAGCCAGCATTGCAAGGTATTTACATGCCAGATATGCTGAACATTTGTGTGCCCTTTCATGCTTCGACCACCATTCCAGAGAACATTCTTCTGTGCTGATGATGGTCATTAAAAACATAATGTGTTAATTAAATTTGTGACTGAACTCCTTGGAGGAGAATTGTATATCTCCTGCTCCATGGTTTTACCCACATTCTGCCATATATTTTGTGTTATGGAAGTCTCGGATGACAACCCAGTATATGTTGTTCAATTTAAGAACACTTTCACTGCAGATTTGACAAAACACAACAAAGGTACCAATATGAGATTTCTAAAGATAGCTCCAGCATTCAACCTCAAGTTTAAGAATCTGAAGTGCCTTCCAAAATCTGAGAGGAATATGGTGTGGAACATGCTTTCAGAAATCTTAAAAGAGCAACACTCCAATGCAGAAACTACAGAATCTGAACCACCAAAAAAGAAAATCAACCTTCTTTTGTTGGCCTCTGACTAAAATGATGAAACTGAAGGTGCGTCGGTCCGCACTGCTATGGATCGTTGTCAAGCAGAACCCGCCTTTTCTCACTTTCAGGTAACATTGTAAATAAGAAGTGGGCAATGTTATCTCTCGTAAATGTAAACAAACTTTTGTCTTAGTGTTTTGCTGAAGAAGTAGGACTGAGTGGACTTCTAGACTCTAAAGTTTTACATTGTTTTATTTGAGTGCAGTTATGTAAAACAATAGTTCTCTATTTGTAAGTTGAACTTTCACAATAAAGAGATTGCTCTACAGTACTTGTATGAGGTGAATTGAAAAATACCATTTAACTTTTTTACAGTGCAAATATTTGTAATAAAAAAATAATAAAAAGTAAGCAATGTACACTTTGTATTCTGTGTTGTCACTGAAATCAATATATTTGAAAATGTAGAAAAAAATCCAAAATATTTATAATAAATGTAAATTGATATTCTATTAACATTGCAATTGGTGGCAATAATTGGTGAGGGTGACTGGGCAACAAAATGGCAGATGAAATTTAATGTTGATAAATGCAAAGTAATGCATATTGGAAAGCATAATCCCAACTATACATATAAAATGATGGGGTCTAAATTAGTGGTTACCACTCAAGAAAGAGATCATAGAATCATAGAATATCAGGGTTGGAAGGGACCTCAGGAAGTCATCTAGTCCAACCCCCTGTTCAAAGCAGGACCAATTCCCAACTAAATCATACCAGGGCTTTGTCAAGCCTGACTGTGACAGTGTAGTAGCTCACCGCTGTGGCGCCTCCTCCTGGTCGTCTCGGGGAATTGGCTCGAACCAGTAAGACACCCCTTCGGGTAGCGTCCCGCCTGTTGTTCCACCTGCGTTGGGTGCGCGGACTTGCGTCGCCCTCAAGGTACGGAGTCCTCTTCCGGAGCACTGTCCTCCGACAGTGTCCCTTTGTCCACTCACACCCCCTTCCGGGGGGGGGGGGGGGTTAAACAACAGTCCCACACCCTCGAGTCCGATCCTCGCAGTCCAGGACCTGGTGTGGTTCTGACCGGCCGCTCCCTGCGGCCTGTGGCTGTGCGCGGGGTAGCATAGCAAACAAAGGGGGAAAAAAGGGGGGGGGAAACTCAGGCCCGCCCACTACTCTGAGTCCTGGTCCAGAGGCCCTCGAGCGACAGTCTCACTGTCTTCCTTCTCCTTACTCCTCTGGCTATCCCTCTGGACCGCTTCCCCAACAGCCCTTCGGTACGCTAGGTCTCCTCCTCCCAGGCCTGCTGCCTAGCAGGCTATGGACTAGGGCCTTCTCTCAGGCTGGCCTGCACTGTCCGTGGTGCTGGACTCCCAGCTCTGGAGACAGACCTTCCCCTCTGAAGGCCTGGGACAGACTGACTGCTCCTGCTCTGGGCAGCCTTTTATATGGCTAAGCCGGGCCCTGATTGGCTGGCTCCAATCTGCCTTCTGATTGGCTCCCAGTAAGCCCTTCCCTGATTGGTTGGGCGGCTGCGCAGGCGCCTAGGCCTGCTGCAGTCCACCCTCTCTGGGTGTGGGGCAATCGCCCCACCACACACCCTCCCCCTTAAGAACCTTCCCGGGGGAGTAGGGGGGTGGTATCTTAATCGGCCTAATGTTCAGGAGCTCAGAACTTAGCCTTTATCCCACAGTGGCTCGGCTTACCGGCTCAAAGTCCAGGAACTTCGCCCTTGTCACGGGGCCCCATGGCCTACTGGCCCCCAAAATCATGGAAATTAGTCTTTGCTACCAGGCAACCCGGCTTATCCACCGTCTCAGCGGGGGGTCCCACCGAAACACGCTGAGGCTTACCGGGTCCGACGTACCAGTCTGTCGATTCCCTGAAACTGCCTCCTATCCATTCAGCTGCCGGAGTGTCCCATGGGTCCCCTGATTCTCCATGGGTCTCGTGGTCCACCGCCTCTGCTGGTCCCTCCCACAGTGAGGCTCCCTCTCGACCTGGAGAAGTCACAGTCCTCGGCGGTTCCAGGAGTGTGGGCTGGTCCTCCACCGGGGCTTCCCGCAAGGGTTCTTCTCCCACAACCGTCTGCCTAGGCTGGGGTATGCTCCCTCCTCTCATGCTCTCTGTGCATTTGGGACACACCCCATACGAGTGTGATGGATCCTCTGCTGTCAGGGCTAACTGTCTAGGACCTCGGCAGTTGGATGGGGGCTTGGCTGCCCCCTCGCAGACCACCCCCTGTGCTAAGGATCCCCCTCCTTGATCCGATTCTTCGCCCTCCTCCCCTAGCCTGGAGAAGAAATCGGCGTTAGTATGGGCCTTACCCGGTCGGTGGAGCACCTGGAAGTCGTAAGGCTGGAGGGCGAGGTACCACCGCATAATTCTAGCATTTGTGTATTTCATGCTGTGGATCCATCGCAATGGGGCGTGATCTGTGATTAATTTAAAACTATTCCCTAGCAGGTAGTAACGTAGGGCGTCGATAGCCCACCGTACTGCCAGGGCCTCTTTCTCTATTGTTGAGAAATGTCTTTCCCGGGGGAACAGCTTCCGACTTAGATACAGTAGGGGATGTTCCTCCCTCTCTACTTCCTGGGAGAGTACTGCACCCAGGCCGACTTCCGAAGCGTCTGTTTGGAGTATAAACTCTTTCGCGAAGTTGGGGTGTCGTAGTACTGGTTCTTGAGTGAGCCGTTCCTTGAGTGTGTTAAAGGCACGCTCGCATTGTGTAGTCCACTGTACCCGTCGAGGTTGGGAGTTCTTCATTAGGTCTGACAAGGGGGCGGCTATAGATGCGAAGTCTGGCACAAAACGACGATAGTACCCAGCTAGTCCTAAAAACTGGTGTACTTGTTTCTTCGTCATGGGGGTCGGTACATCTCTGAGGGCTTGTACCTTGCTAATCAGGGGTGTTAGTTTCCCCCCTCCTACCGTGTATCCCAGGTAGGTCACTTCTTCTTGGCCTAAGTGACATTTCGCCGGGTTAGCTGTCAGGCCGGCCGCTCTGAGGGCTTGTAACACTGCTGCCAGGTGGTGTAAATGGCTC
Source organism: Malaclemys terrapin pileata (assembly GCF_027887155.1). Taxonomy (NCBI): domain Eukaryota; kingdom Metazoa; phylum Chordata; order Testudines; family Emydidae; genus Malaclemys; species Malaclemys terrapin. The sequence continues at coordinate 179,995,051 of NC_071505.1, forward strand.
TCCCAGTCGAGGCTGTAAACCACGATATCATCTATATACGCTGCCGCGTATTGGTCGTGGGGTTGGAGGACCTTGTTCATCAGGCGTTGAAACGTGGCTGCTGCTCCGTGTAACCCGAACGGCATGGTTACGAACTGGAAGAGGCCAAAAGGCGTAGGGAAGGCCGTCTTCGCTCGGGAGTTTGGCGTCAGTGGGATCTGCCAATATCCTTTAGTCAAATCTAAGGTTGACAGATACTTGGCCCCCCCGAGGCGCTCTAACAGTTCATCCACTCTCGGGATTGGATAGGCATCAAAACGGGAGATAGCGTTGACCTTCCTGAAATCGATGCAAAACCGAGTCGTCCCATCTGGTTTTGGAACTAGGACGATAGGGCTCCGCCACTCGCTCGTCGACTCCTCTACCACTCCCATCTCTAACATCGTCTCTACCTCCCGTCGAACTGTATCCCACATTTTCTTGGGCAACGGCCGGTGGTTATCCGTCACCCTCTTCCTGGGGTCGGTGGCGATATGATGACTCATCAAAGTCGTCCGGCCCGGGCGGGCCGATAAAACGTCTGGAAACCTCTCTATCACCCGTTGTAGTTGCCCCCTTTGTCTGGGGCTGAGGCCTGACCCCAGCGTGGCCGGTCCGGGGTCGGGAAGGTCCCCTGCTAGGGGTCCAAGTTCCGAATCTGGGGTGGACGGCCCAATGAACATGGCTTCCCGGGTTTTCCAGGCCTTTAGGAGGTTAATGTGATAAATGCGCGTCTCTTTACGTCGACCGGGTAATCTGACCTCGTAATCGACTGGCCCCACTCGTCGGATCACTTCATAGGGACCCTGCCATTTGGCTAGGAGCTTCGACTCGGCAGAGGGCAGTAAAAGCAGCACCCGATCACCTGGGGTGAACTTCCTTCCTCTGGTCCCTCGATTATAGAGGCGCTCCTGGAATGCCTGGGCCCGTTCCAGGTTTTCACGGGCGAAGGCCCCTAACGTATGGAGTCGCTCCCGGAGTTGTAGCTGCGAGCAGCGGCACCGGAGGCAGCAAACAGGGCGGCTAACAGGGGAGTTTGAGAGGGAGTTCTCATAGGAGGAGAAGGTACCTGTATTTGTGTCTGTCCTTGTTGTTCTTGTGGTGTTCTTGTGTGTTTGTAGGGGCCTGCAGGGGCTGGGTGCTGGGAAGGACGCCGAGCCCTGAGTAGGGGGCGGGGCTTGGCTGATTAGGGGACCCATAAAAGCGGCCTCCCAGCGGCACCGGAGGCAGCAAACAGGGCAGCTAACAGGGGAGTTTGAGAGGGAGTTTGCAGGGGGAGTTAAGGGGGGAGGCTGGAGGGCGCGGTGTGGAGTGTGCTCAGGTCCACAGGTGCTGTGGGCAGAGATTGCAGCAGCCATGACCCAAGCAGCAGCAGCAGCAGAGAGAATGCAGATGGCTGCATGTGGAAGCTGTGGTATGTATATGGTCCTAGCAGGGGAGCTGGAACACAGGTATGTGTGTATGAAGTGTCGCCTGATAGTGTTACTGGAGGAAAAGATTAAGGGGCTGGAGATGCAGGTAGATACCCTGGTGGAGTTTAGGCGGGGGTTTGAGCAGCTGATGGAGGACAGGCAAGGAGGGGCTGAAGGAGATTGCCCTGTGGTGCAGGTAGAGGCAGAGGTAGAGGATGGTGAGAGGGGAATGGAAGGGGGAGAACATGGGAGGTGGAAGCATGTGACTGTGAGAAGCAGGCCAAGGAAAAGGAGGGCTAGTGAGGGGGAAATAGAACTCAGGAATAGGTTCGAGTGTTTGGATAGCGAGGTGGAGGGGCAGCAGGTGGCGACTGAAGGTGGGAGGGTGAGGAAGAAGAGAAGAGCAGCTAGTCCAAGAGAGAGAGGGGAGGAGTTGATGGAGACAGCACCAATTCTGGGCCCCGAGAGGATTCAGGGATGCATAAGCGGGAGCATAAGGGAAGATAGGAACAGGCACAGGTCAGGACTAGAGGGATCAGAGACTAGATTACTAGATCGCGCTGTTGCCAGGCGACGGCAGGTGTATGTAATTGGAGACTCTTTACTGAGGAGATTGGACAGGCCTGTAACCAGGGCAGACCTGGAGAACAGAAGGGTGTGCTGTCTACCGGGCGCAAAGATACGCGATGTGGACCTGCGGTTGAAAAGGATCCTAAAAGGAGCAGGTAAGAACCCCTTGATAATCCTTCACGTAGGAACGAATGACACGGCTAGGTTCTCGTTAGAGAGAATCAAGGGAGATTATGCCAGGCTGGGGAAGACGCTCAAGGAGATAGAGGTTCAGATTATCTTTAGTGGGATTCTGCCCGTTCCAAGGGAAGGGCAGCAAAGGGCTGATAGGATTGTGAGAATAAATAGTTGGCTAAGGGAGTGGTGCTATAAGGAGGGCTTTGGGATGTATGGCCACTGGGAGGCTTTCGGGGACAGACACCTGTTCTCGCGGGATGGGCTTCACCTGAGTAGGGAAGGAAATAGACTTCTGGGAGGGAGGCTGGCTCATCTTATCAAAAGAGCTTTAAACTAGGAAGTTTGGGGAGATGGTTGGGAGATGCACAGTTAATCTCCACGCCAGATTCCAGTCTGGAAAAGGTGAGTAAAATGAGAGGAGACATAGCCGGGGAGATGAGATTGGACATAGGAAGGACAAGGGGGACGGACGCAAGGAGGCCCGCAACATATAGTGCTACTAATGGGAGACAGGCTAAACGACATACATTAGGGTGTTTATACACCAATGCCAGAAGCCTAGGTAATAAAATGGAGGAATTGGAGCTCTTGGTCCAAGAGCTGAAACCAGATATCGTAGGAATAACAGAAACGTGGTGGAATGGCAGTCACGACTGGAACACAGGTATGGAGGGGTACGCGCTGTTTAGGAAAGACCGGAACAAAGGTAAAGGTGGAGGGGTGGCATTGTATGTCAATAGTGAAATAAGCTGTAAAGAAATAATAGTTGATGGATTAGATAACACAGAGTCCATCTGGGCAATACTCACACTGGGTAATAGGACTACTAGAGCCTCTCCGGGGATAGTGCTTGGGGTATGCTATAGACCGCCGGTATCGACCCAGGATATGGATAAGGAACTATTTAATGTGTTTAGAGAAGTAATTACTAATAGAAACTGTGTAATTATGGGGGACTTTAACTTCCCGGATATAGATTGGGGAACAAACGCTAGTAGCAATAATAGGGCTCAGATGTTCCTAGATGTGCTTGCTGATCAATTCCTCCATCAAGTGGTAGCTGAACCGACGAGGGGGGAGGCCATTTTAGATTTGATTCTGGTAAGTAGTGAGGACCTCGTTGAGGAAGTGGCAGTATGGGACAATTTGGGCTCCAGTGATCATGAGCTAATTCGGTTTAAAATACATGGAAGGAGTAACAGAATTAAGTCAAAGACTAGGGTTTATAATTTTAAAAAAGCCAATTTTAACAAATTAAGGGGACTGGTAAGGAAAGTGGATTGGGCAAACGTATTAATGGATCTAAAGGCAGAAGAAGCCTGGGATTACTTCAAGTTAAAGATGCATGAGCTGTCGGAGGCCTGTATTCCAAAAAAGGGAAAAAGATTACTAAACAAGAGATTTAGACCGAGCTGGATGAGCGACCGACTCAAAGGGGCGATTAGAAAAAAACAGAAAGCCTACAAAGAGTGGAAGAGGGGAGGGATCAGTCAGGAAATGTACCTAAGTGAAGTCAGAGAATGTAGAGATAGAGTGAGAAAGGCCAAAGGCCGTGTAGAGTTGGACCTAGCGAGGGGAATTAAAAGCAATAGTAAGAGGTTTTACAGCCACATAAATAGGAAAAAAGCAAAGAAAGAAGAAGTGGGACCACTGAAGACTATTGCCGGAGAGGAGATTAAAGACAATCCAGGCATGGCGCAATATCTCAATGAATATTTTGCATCAGTGTTTAATGAGGCCAATGAAGGTATTAGGGATACTAGCACCACTACAGAGGGGCATTCAGGATGGGGGATTACCGTATCCGAGGTAGAAACAAAACTTGAACACCTTAATGGGGCTAAGTCGGGAGGACCGGACGATCTTCATCTGAGAATATTGAAGGAATTGGCGCGGGAAATAGCAGGCCCATTAGCGATAATATTTAATGAATCTGTAAACTCGGGGGTGGTCCCGTTAGACTGGAGAATAGCTAATGTGGTTCCTATTTTCAAGAAAGGGAAAAAAAGTGATCCGGGTAACTACAGGCCTGTTAGTTTAACATCTGTAGTGTGCAAGGTGTTGGAGAAAATTCTGAAAGAGAAACTAGTTGAGGACCTGGAGGTTAGTGGCAATTGCGATAAATTACAACATGGTTTTACGAAGGGCAGATCGTGCCAAACGAATCTGATCTCCTTCTTTGAGAGAGTAACGGATTTATTAGATAAGGGAAATGCGGTGGACCTAATATACCTGGATTTCAGTAAAGCGTTTGATATTGTACCCCATGAGGAATTATTGGTTAAACTGAAAAACATGGGGATCGATATGAAAATCCAGAGGTGGATAAGGAATTGGTTAATGGGGAGAATGCAGCGGGTCGTATTAAAGGGTGAACTGTCAGGTTGGAGGGAGGTTACTAGTGGAGTGCCTCAAGGTTCGGTTTTGGGACCCATTTTATTTAATCTATTTATCACTGACCTCGGAACCGATTGCAGGAGTGGGCTGATAAAGTTTGCGGATGATACGAAGGTGGGAGGCGTTGTAAATTCGGAGGAGGACAGGGATATCCTGCAGGGAGACTTGAATGAGCTTGTGAATTGGAGTATCAGAAATAGGATGAAATTTAATAGTGAAAAGTGCAAGGTGATGCATTTGGGGATGACTAATAACAATTTTAGATACAAGATGGGGACGCATTGGTTAGAAGTAACGGAAGAGGAGAAGGACCTAGGGGTCCTTGTAGACCGCAGGATGACTATGAGTCGACAATGTGACGTGGCGGTGAAAAAAGCCAATGCTGTCTTGGGATGCATTAGGCGAGGTATATCTAGTAGGGATAAGGAGGTCCTGCTTCCGTTGTACAAGGCGCTGGTGAGACCTCATTTGGAGTACTGTGTGCAGTTCTGGTCTCCCATGTTTAAAAAAGATGAAGTCAAACTGGAACGGGTGCAGAGAAGGGCCACTAGGATGATCAGAGGAATGGAAAACCTGTTGTATGAAAGGAGACTAGAGGAGCTTGGGTTGTTTAGTCTGACAAAGCGAAGGCTGAGGGAGGATATGATTGCTATCTTTAAATATATTAGAGGGATTAATACAAGGGAGGGAGAAGAATTATTCCAGCTTAGTACTAATGTGGATACGAGAACGAATGGATATAAACTGGCCGTGGGGAAGTTCAGGCTTGAAATTAGACGTAGGTTTCTGACCGTCAGAGGGGTGAAATATTGGAACGGCCTTCCGAGGGAAACGGTGGGGGCGACGGACCTGTCTGGTTTTAAGATTAAGTTAGATAAGTTTATGGAGGGAATGGTTTAATGGTAAAACATAGTAGTCAAGGAAAACCAAGAAATGGTAGGTAAATAGTATAATGGCTAACAGGGGTCAGGCTGGAGACACTTGCCTATATGCTCGGGGTCTTACTGATCGCCATATTTGGGGTCGGGAAGGAATTTTCCTCCAGGGCAGATTGGCTGAGCCTCTGGAAGTTTTTCGCCTTCCTCCGCAGCATGGGGCAGGGATCTCTAGCAGGAGGGTCTCTGCCGATTGAAGTCACTAAAAACAGGATTGGGGACTTCAACAGCAGAGTCCAGGGAAGGGGTAGGGACGGTTTTATGGCCTGCAGCATGCAGGGGGTCAGACCAGATGATCATAATGGTCCCTTCTGACCTCAAAGTCTATGAGTCTATGAGTCTATTGTGTGGTCCCAAGGACCCGTGTTTCCTGTGTTTCCCACTCCTCTTTCAGGAGGTCCAGTATTCCCCTGGGCTGCCTGCCATATAGGAGCTCGAAAGGCGAGAACCCCGTCGAGGCCTGTGGTACCTCTCTTATTGCAAACAGCAGGGCCGGCAACAAGGTGTTCCAATGTGAGGGGTCCTCCTCCACAAACTTCCGCAACATGGCTTTTAGCGTACCATTGAACCGCTCTACCAAGCCATCAGTGTGCGGGTGGTACACCGATGTCCGGAGGGTCCGGATATGGAGGAGGCGACATAGCTCGGCTATTAACTTGGAGGACACATTGGTGCCCTGGTCCGTCAATATTTCCCCGGGTATCCCAACCCGAGCGAAAATCTTTACCAGTTCACTTGCAATGGTCGGTGCCGTCGCTGTCTTTAGGGGGACGGCTTCGGGATAGCGTGTTGCGTAGTCCACGACTACTAGTATAAAGCGGTTCCCTGTCTTGCTTCGCTCAAGGGGGCCGACGAGGTCCATCCCGATCCGTTCAAAGGGTACCCCCACGACTGGCATGGGTACCAGGGGTGCAGGAGCTACCCCTTTCGGTCCAGCTCGCTGGCATTCTGGGCACGAGGCGCAAAAGTCTGCCACTTCCCGGTGGATGCCTCGCCAGAAAAACCGGCGGGCCACCCTCTGTAGGGTCTTCTCGCGTCCCAGGTGTCGGGCCCAAGGGTTTGCGTGGGCTAAGTGGAGGAGGCCGGCTCGCAGTCTCCGGGGGACCAACAGCTGGCGGAACGTCTCTCGGGTCTGGGGTTCCTGCGCTATTCGGTACAGGCGGTCCTGCCATACCTCAAAGCGGGGGCCCTGCGGAGTCCGTAGCATCCCGTCCCCCCTCAATAGCAGGGTTGGTGGCTTGTTCCCAGGCTCGGCTTAAGGTTGGGTCTTCCCGTTGCTCCCTTAAGAAGTCCCCGTCGCGCTCTAACTCCACCCGGGCGCCGTCCACCGAACGGGGTCTGTCTCCCGGACAATTCGCAGGGGTCTCCGCCGTCGAGGAGGTCCCCTCGCCGGGGTCATCCCTTAGCCTGCTCCCAAGCAGCCCCGTTCCCGGTGCTATAGTCCTGTCTGGTCGGGGCTTGGGTGGCTGATATCTCAGGAGGACCTCTCCGAAGCCAGGCCAATCTCATCCCAACACCACTGGGTAGGCCAGCCTAGGAGCCACTCCTACCCAGAGACCCTCCTCTCAGCAGCCTACTCCCATCTTGACCCAGGCTGTGGGATACTGGCGGATGTCTCCATGCACACACTGCAGGTAGATCGGGGGCCCCGAAAGATTGAGATTCGGGACCAGCCCCTCTCGTATGAGGGTCTGACTACACCCCGAATCTACGAGGGCGTTGGTGGGGTTCCCTTCAACCTGGACCGGGACTATCAACTTTCTTACCCCTTTCTTCCGTGCCCGTTGTCCGGCCATCCAGGCCTGCCCGTAGCTGCAGTCCATAAAAGGGCAATCTCGCTGGAAATGTCCCTCTTGACCGCAGCCCCAGTACCTCTCTCGGGTTTCGACCGGGCTTGGGCCTCCTCCAGGGGGTCCTGTTCGCTCCGGGGGCTGTCGCTCCCTCCGAGTCGTCATCGGTAATAACTTGGGTCGGGGTTCAGGGTTGGGAGGTCTCGGGTGCCCATGGCTGTTGCCTGCCAGTGGTTCAGAGGCTCCCGCCCCACGAGACTTCCCCTTCTCTGCGCCGCCCTTGCGACCAAGGCTCCCGGTTGCTCGGGATGGCGCCTCCGCCCCCTTGGCCGATAAATAATCCTCCATTAAGGCCACTGCTGCGGAGAGGGTGGCCGGTCGATGCCGTCGCACCCAGGCCCTCCCTCCCGGGGGTAGGATCTGGGTGAACTGCTCTAAGGCTACCAGCTCCGCCACCTGGGGTCCCATCAGGCCCTCTGGATTCAACCACCTCCAGCAGTGGTCCTGGATGCGTTGAGCCATGGCGCGGGGTCGGGCCCCCGGAGGATATTGTTCCTTACGGAGGCGTTGGCGGTAGGTCTCTGGGCTAATGCCGGTGTGGTCTAGGATGGCCGCCTTCACTCGGGCGTACTCGAGTGCTTCCCGGGGGTCTAGGCTCCGATATGCGGCCTGAGCCTGCCCCGTCAAGTAAGGGGCTAGTAACGTGGCCCAATGTTCTGAGGGCCACCGGGCAGCAGTTGCCACCCGTTCAAATGTTACCAGAAAGGCTTCTGGGTCGTCCTCAGGCCCCATCGTGGTGAGGTGTACCGGTAGTGCCCCTGGGTTATCCCCCAGTCCGGTCGCCAAGGGGGCGGCAGGGGTGCCTCCTTCCGGGCGCAATAGTGCGGCCATCTGTTGCACCAAATGTTCCTGCTGCACCCGCTGCTGGGTGGCCAGCTCCCGAAGGAGCTGCTGCTGATTCTCTTGGTGCTGGGTCATCATCAGCTGCTGCTGAGTGGTCATTTGCTACAGCATCTGCACCTGCTGCTGGTGCTGCTGGGCCGACTGCTCCTGCTGGTTCTCTAGCAGCCATTTTAATAGCTTCTCAGCCTCCATGTTGGGGTTCAGCGGATTACGCCCGATTCAACCCCCACACTCTGGACCCCTTTGATGGGTCCTGGTCTGCACCCACAATCGGGGTCGACCGTCTGTCAGCGCACGACACTGCTCTGGGCAATAGTCCGCAGTCTTGGCGCTGGCCCCTCGTATCGGGGCGGATCGCTAGTGCCCGCATTCTCCACCACGTGTGACAGGGTAGTAGCTCACCGCTGTGGCGCCTCCTCCTGGTCGTCTCGGGGAATTGGCTCGAACCAGTAAGGCACCCCTTCGGGTAGCGTCCCTCCTGTCGTTCCACCTGCGTTGGGTGCGCGGACTTGCGTCGCCCTCAAGGTACGGAGTCCTCTTCCGGAGCACTGTCCTCCAACAGTGTCCCTTTGTCCACTCACACCCCCTTCCGGGCGGGGGCTAAACAACAGTCCCACACCCTCGAGTCCGATCCTCTCAGTAGCACAGCAAACAAAGGGGGAAAAAGGGGGGGGGACTCAGGCCCGCCCACTACTCTGAGTCCCGGTCCAGAGGCCCTCGAGCAACAGTCTCACTGTCTTCCTTCTCCTTACTCCTCTGGCTATCCCTCTGGACCGCTTCCCCAACAGCCCTTTGGTACGCTAGGTCTCCTCCTCCCAGGCCTGCCGCCTAGCAGGCTATGGAGTAGGGCCTTCTCCCAGTCTCTCAGGCTGACCTGCACTGCGCTGTCCATGGTGCTGGACTCCCAGCTCTGGAGACAGACCTTCCCCTCTGAAGGCCTGGGACAGACTGACTGCTCCTGCTCTGGGCAGCCTTTTATATGGCTAAGCCAGGCCCTGATTGGCTGGCTCCAATCTGCCTTCTGATTGGCTCCCAGTAAGCCCTTCCCTGATTGGTTGGGCGGCTGCGCAGGCGCCTAGGCCTGCTGCAGTCCACCCTCTCTGGGTGTGGGGCAATCGCCCCACCACACTGACCTTAAACACCTCTAAGGAAGGAGATTCCACCACCTCCCTAGGTAATCCATTCCAGTGCTTCACCACCCTCCTAGTGAAAAAGTTTTTCCTAATATCCAACCTAAACCTCCCCCACTACAACTTGAAACCATTCCTCCTTGTTCTGTCATCTGGTACCACTGACAACAGTCTAGATCCATCCTCTTTGGAACCCCCTTTCAAATAGTTGAAAGCAGCTATCAAATCCCCCCTCAATCTTCTCTTCTGCAGACTGAGGCCTTGGCTACACTGGCGCTGTAAAGCGCTGCAACTTGCTGCGCTCAGGGGTGTGAAAATGCCCCCCCCCACGAGCACAGCGAGTGCAGCGCTGTAAAGCGCAAATGTAATCAGCACCTGCAGAGCTACACGCTCGTTCGCAACACTGCAAGCTACTCCCCTCGGAGAGGTGAAGAACTTACAGTGCTGCGAGAGAGCTCTCACAGCGCTGGCGGTGCGACTACACTCGCGCTTGGCAGCGCTGTGAATTGCCAAGTGTAGCCAAGGCCTAAACAATCCCAGTTCCCTCAGCCTATCCTCATAAATCATGTGTTCCAGCCCCCTAATTGTTTTTCTTGCCCTCCGCTGGACTCTTTCCAATTTTTCCACATCCTTCTTGTAGTGTGGGGCCTAAACCTGGACACAGTACTCCAGAAGATGCCTCACCAGTGTCGAATAGAGGGGAATGATCACGTCTCTTGATCTGCTGGCAATGCCCCTACTTATACAAAATGCCATTAACCTTCAAGGCCACACTGTTGACTCATATCCAGCTTCTCATCCACTGTAACCCCTAGGTCCTTTTCTGTAGAGTCATTGTGGATAGTTCTCTGAAAACATCCACTCAATGTGCAGCAGCAGTCAAAAAAGTGAACATAATGCTGGGAATAATTAAGAAAGGGATAGATAATAGGATAGAAAATATCATGTTGCCTCTATATAAATCTATGGTTCACCAACATCTTGAATACTGTGTGCAGATGTGGTCGCCCCATCTCAAAAAAGATATATTGGAATTGAAAAAGGTTCAGAAAAGGGCAACAAAAATGATTAGGGGCATGGAACAGCTTCCATATGAGGAGAGATTAATAAAACTGGGACTTTTCAGCTTGGAAAAGAGACAGCTAAGGGGAGATATAATTGCGGTCTATAAAATCATGACTGGTGTAGAGAAAATAGATAAGGAAGTGTTCTTTACTACTTCTCATAACACAAGAACTAGGGGTCACCAAATGAAATTAATAGGCAGCAAGTTTAAAACAAATAAAAGGAAGTATTTCTTCACACAATGCACAGTCAACCTGTGGAGCTCCTTGCCAGAAGATGTTGCGAAGGCTAAGACCATAACAGGGTTAAAAAAAGAACTATATACATTCATGGAGGATAGGTCCATCAATGGCTATTAGCCAGGATGGGCAGGAAGGTGTCCCTAGCCTCTGTTTGCCAGAAGTTGGGAATGAGCAACGGGATGGATCACTTGATGTTTACCTGTTCTGTTCATTCCCTCTGGGGCACCTGGCACTGGCCACTGTCGGAAGACAGGATACTTGGCTAGATGGACCTTTGGTCTGACCCATTAGGGCCATTCTTATGTTCTTATGCAATTAAAACAGTGATTAATTGCAACTTTTTAAAAAATCTAGTTAATTTGATTTATGTTAATCGCTTGAGTTAACTGTGATTAATTGACAGTCCTAATAATATTTATAGCCCAATTTTACTATATGAACCATTTCCTTACTTTCTGAGTTCTGTTGCCTCCTCAGAGCTGAGGTGTAGTCCTACTTCCAGTTCTGGTGAGCAATGGAGAAATTTGAGAGGGCACATGGGAGTCAGACCCAAAACCTCATTTAGGAATCTCAACAAGAGTTGGCCATGGAAAACTGGGTTGAAATGAAGGGCTGTTTTTGACGATGTTGTCAAGTTCTAGGCTGAGCAGCCTTCTTTTGTAGAATTTCCAGCAACTTGAGGTGGATTTTACAGTGGATTTTAACGCCTAAAAGCAGGCAAGTTTCACAGTTCAGCACAACTTTGCTAAGCAACGTTCGATAGTCCATTGTTCTGAAATAGTCCCTTAAATATTACAACCACAGCTAATTAGCTTTAGAATGATAAGTTGTGTACATTGATCTTGAAACCTATGCATTACTAGATATTTTACCATTATAAATTCTGATTAAATGCATCTAATAAGAAACGAATAATACCCTACTTCAAAAGTTAAAGGGAATAGATGGTTATTTTTTGTTACATAATAAAGCTTTATTAAGTAAGTGGCATGATTTATAAGGAATTCTGTAATCAATACAACATTAACAATTAAGAAGCTCATCCATTGATCTAACTACAAAACCTGCCTAGAGCCAGTGATAAACATTTAGAGACAAGTTCTTATTCTTCTCTTGGGGAAAGTGTACAACAGCTTACAAAAGTAGATACAATGTAAGCATTTATAGCACTGCTATGCCCAAATTCTAGCTAGGCTTAGCAGGAATATATATACATAAACAGGAGGAGGCATGGTTGATAACGGTGCAAACAGTTTATACTGCTCTTAAGAATTAGGTGGCAAGGGTAAGTTGATAAGCATGCAAAAATGGGGCCCCGTAAACTTTATATAGACATATAGATGTAGGCCACAGAGCTATCCAAGCAGGTAGACAAACAGAATAGATACATACATTTCAGAAGGACTATAACATATACCCAAGGGAATTGCAATGAGTCCATATATTGTATCCACCTACTCTAACTCAGAATGTCAGTGTTCCACACTAAACAGACTACTCAAGCATGGTCAAGGAGACTCTAGGGAAAGACTGTCTCTATACAGAATGAAAATAGAAGAAAAATAAAGCAATGTCGCAAACAGGCTTTTTCACTAGGGCAGTAAGTCCGCCAACAAAGTACTATTGATTTCTACCATCTGCTACATTTAATATTCAATAGTGACCTTTATCAGGGCTCAAATTGTGTGTGTGTGGGGGGGGGGAGAAACCAGTGTTACCATCTCAAGCTCTACCCAATAAGACAAGTTCCACCTACTCAAGATCACAAAGTGAGACATCGCTCACAGAAAATTCTCAAGGGGTTCATATGATCACATAGGCACTGATGGACTCCTCAGACTTGGTTCTCGCTAAGTTATGTTTTGATACACATTTGGGACAAATTAAGGCATCAGTACAATGTGCACATGCCTAAGGCCTTGTTTTACAGAGCCTTATCAGAATCTCAGGTTTCCAGTCCTCATAGCTGTGAAAAAAAGTTCTAAAACCAACCTGAGTGTAACCGATGTAGCAATCTCTGCCTATGCAGAAGGTGGAGACACTGCCATTAGCTTGAGAGAGGGAGTGTTGTATCCACCAGGCAAGGTATTAACAAACTTCAACAGAACTTTATTTACAGTGGAACTCTCTTTACCAAGCTGTAGCTGCACACTCTGTAACTCTCCCAGCCTCCTCAACTCCTCCCTGCTCCTTCCTGTTTCCTGTCCTTTCAGACTCCCAACAGCCAGTGCTCCCAGTTCTAATAATCACATGCAGCATCTAAACACCACATTCCCTCCTCTCTTAAGAAATTTTCCAAATTAAAATAAACATTGTTGTTCTAATCACAGGAACAAATATGAAACAAGACACTATACTGTTGGCAGGAATATTACACTGAAAACACTGTAGATACTACATAGCATAGTCTCTAGTCCAGGCAGGTGGTCGTCTGGATCTGACAGGCCGTCTCTCAAGCCCTGGTTCCAATGTCTTGTTGTGTTGGTTCTACGGTGAAGTCATCCAATGCAGACTGGGTGTTGGCATAATCTCCTCTTGGTGCCTAGGCAGGTGCAAGATAAGAAGCATTCCATACCCGCCCATCAGAAAGTCAATAGGTGTAAGGTCCCTTCTTCTCTATGATTTTAAGAGGAGCTGTGAATTTATGGTCCCCTTTGCATAAGAGTCCACGTTTTCATATTCTAACAAAGGAACCACACTCAAACTTTGGTTCCTTAGCACCTCGCCGTTTGTCTGTGAAAGCCTTAGACTTTGCTTCATTCTGTTCAACTGTCTTTCTCACATCATCCTTGTGTGGGGCATCAGGTCGTGCCTTTAACAATCCAGCAATGTTCAGTGTAGTAGTCATCTGTTTCCCATGAAGTAACTCTGCGGGTGATCTTTGCATTGTGGCATGTCGTGTAGCCTGGTATGCTTGCAAGAAATCAGTAGTCAAGGGTATCCACAATCGCCCTTCCAGTTTAGCTGTTTGCAAACTCTCTTTCAAACTTCTGTTAAACTGTTCGATTTCCCCATTGGCTTGAGGGTAATATAGGGATGACCTCCTGTGTAAAATGTTCCTCTCTGCTCCAGGGAAGTAAATTGACTACCATTATCTGAAACCAGTTTTTTGGGGTTACCTTCCCGGCTAAAAACTGAAGAGAGGAACTTAATTACTGTAGCAGAAGAAATTTGCGATGTAAACGCCACCTCAGGCCGTTTGCTGAAATAGTCTATTAAAGTGATGGCATACCGACAGTAAAGTGGAGCAGTATCCTACAATGTCAATCACCACTTTTTCCCATGCAGATTCAGGAAGAGGAACAGGTTGTAATGGAGGGGTACATGTCACTGCTGTCTTATCATGCATTTGGCAAGTGACACAGGATTTTATGAGTGCTTCAGTTTGAGAGTCCATCCCTGGCCACCAATACAGATCCCGTAGTCGTTGTTTAGTTCTGACAATTCCTTGATGAATATCGTGTGCCAGGTGTATGAGTTTTGACGGTAATTCTTCTGGCACAAGTAGCCAGTGTGTACCTCGTAGCACACAGCCATCGAGCAAAGAAATTTCATCCCAAACTCTAAAATAAGGCAGCAAAACTGGGTCAAGGTTTTTTGGGTTACTGGGCCATCTCTTTGTCAGAAATTCCCGTATTTTTTGTTGAATTGGACACGCTGAACAAGCAGCTTGAAATTGTTCTCTTGTAACTGCAGTAAGAGTGCTTGTAATAAGCGCAACTACTACATCTTCATCCTCCGGTGGACCATCCGGTGAAGGCAAAGGCAGGCGAGAAAGGCAATCAGCTACCACATTTTTGTTTCCAGGCTTATATTCCAGTTCATAATTGAAAGAAAGTAGTCTTACAGACCATCTAACAATATGATATCCTGCTCTTCCCAGTCCTTTTGTGGTGAGCAATGTTGTCAAAGGGCTGTGGTCTGTGCGCAACTTGAACTTGCGGCCCCACAGGTAAGTTCTCCATTTTTCAGTAGCCCAGGCACAAGCAAGTGCTTCTTTTTCAACTGTAGAATATTTTCTCTCAGCATTACTTAGTGTCCTTGAAGCAAATGCAACAGTCCTCTCTGTGTTGTCCTCATGAAGTTGTGTGAGGACAGCCCCAAGTCCATAATCAGAAGCATAAGTAGTTACAATTGTGGGCAATGCGGGACTGAATAATGCAAGTACTGGACTATGTATAATCAAGTCTTTCACCCTTTCAAAACTAACTTGTGCATCCATTGTCCACACTAAAGTTGAACTTCTCTGTAGTAATTCTTGTAACGGTTCAATGACAGAAGCATAATTGGGAATGAATTTTGCATACCAGGAGGTAAGACCCAAGAAGGAATGTAAGGTTTGCAAATCTGTTGGAAGAGGAGCATTTGAAATTGCCAGGATATGATCTGGATCAGGTTTTAGTCCAGCCTGTGAAATTGTATGCCCCAGAAAGGAGAGTTCAGTTTGTCTAAATTTGCATTTGGACCTATTGAGTTTGAGGCCTGCTTTGCTGATGCAGTTTAGTACAGACTGCAGGTTATTGTCATGCTCCTCGGTAGTATTTCCAAACACAATAATATCATCCAAATAGCACTGAACTCCATGTTGCAGGCCTGCACAACACACGGCCCACTGTGTGGCCCGCAGGCAAGTGGTGTGTGGGGGTTTCCGGGTTCACCCCCTGCCCAGGGGGCCCGACCTCACATCCCCGCGCACCACACTCTGACCACCCTGACACTCAGAAGCGCAGCTGCCGGGTTCGCCCCTTGCCGGGGGGGGGGAGGGGCAACCTCACAGCCCCGCGTGCTGCGCTCTGACCGCCCTGACAGTCAGAAGCGCCGGGTTCGCCCCCTGCTGGCCCGACCTCCCTCACCCCTGGGCAAGGGGCAAACCCGACAGCCGCGCTTCTGACCATCCGGGCTGTCGGAGCGCAGTGCACGCACACGCAGGGCTGTGAGGTTGCCCCCCTCCCCGGCAGGGGGCGAACCTGGCAGCCGCGCTTCTGACCGTCCGGGCGGTCGGAGCGCAGTGCGCGCGCGAGGCTGTGAGGTCAGCCCCCCTCGGCACACGCATCTCAGTCTCCCGCTCCTCCTGCCTGGCATCCAACGTCACTTCCAGGGCTGCTGAGGCGGGAAGCGCTGGGCACGAGGCAGAGCCGGTAAGTCCGAGCAAGGGGAGAGGCACCCGACCTGGGCTCAAGCCGCAGCTCACGGGGGCTGGGGTCAGGGGGATGTCCAGCTCAGAGGGGCTGGGCTCAGAGCTGAGGTCAGGGCTGGGGGGGGGGGATGGAGTCAGGGGGGTGTCTGGCTCAGAGGGATTGGGCTCGGAGCTGGGGGTCAGGGCTGCTGGGGGATGGGGTCGGGTGGGGTGCTTAGCTCACAGGGGCTGGGCTCAGAGCTAGGAGTCAGGGCTGCAGGGTGATGGGGTCGGGGGGGGGTGTCCGGCTCAGAGGGGCTGTGCTCGGAGCTGGGGGTCAGGGATGGGGGGGATGGGGTCGGGGGGTGCTTAGCTCAGAGGGGCTGGGCTCGGAGCTAGGGGTCAGGGCTGGGGGGGCTGGGGTCAGGGGGTGTCTGGCTCAGAGGGGCTGGTGGTCAGGAGGGTGTCCAACTCAGAGGGGCTGGACTCGGAGCTGGGGGTCAGGGCTGCTGGGGGATGGGGTCAGAGGCTACTCAGCTCACAGGGGCTGGGCTCAGAGATAGGGGTCAGGGCTGTGGAAGGATGAGGTCGGGGGGGTGTCCGGCTCAGAGGGGCTGTGCTTGGAGCTGGGGGTCAGGGCTAGGGAGGGATGCCCAGCTCAGAGAGCCTTACCATGCTGCTAACCCCCGCCTCCCCCTTCTCCCGGAGCCTCAGCGCGCCGTGTTCAGGAGTGGCTCTGGACAGCTCTGCAGCGGTGGCTCCAGCGGGGCATGAGCTCCCACTGCTCGGCTGCAGCTTGCAGCCCTGCCCCCTTACCACACGGCTCTGAGCAGGAGGAGCTCAGGCCTTGCTGGAGCAATGCCGCTGCAGCGCTGTCCAGGGCTGCTCCTAGACGCGGCGCTAGGATAACCAGACATCCCGATTTTATCGGGACTGTCCTGATATTTGCTTGTTTTTCCTGCATCCCGAATGATGTTCGGTCGGGACACTGGACAAACAAACAATTTTGCCCTCCACTCCGGCACACAGGCAGAGCCTGGAGGGGCTCTCACCCCCCCGCCCCACTCCGCCTCCTCCTTCCCCCATTGGATCCCTCCCCAAATCCCCACCCCAGCCCTGCCCCCTCACTGCCCCATTGGATCCCGAGCCGGGCCTGGGGAGGAGATACCCCTGTGCAGCAGCCTGGGCACACGGGCCATGGCCGGCCGGGGCCGGGAGCGCTGCAGTGCAGCGCGGCGGCTGCTCCAGCCCTGCAGCCCACGGGGCAGCACGGTGGGTCCGGGGGCAGCGCGGAGCGGGCAGGGCCTGGATGGGTGGTGCGGCCTGGGGGTGTGGGCCGCCCATCAGAGACACGCAGTGGAGAGGGGCTGCCGGGGCGAGACTTGTCCCAGGCGGGGCGGCCGGCGTACAGGGGCGAGGAGCCGGTCAGGGTCCCCCGAACTGATAAACTTCCCCGCTGCTGCCGGGGAGCCCCGCGCCTCTCCCGCTCGGCTGCGCTCCAGCGGGCCGGGGGGCCAGAGGCTCCACGGGGAAGGTAGCTAATGCCCCCGGAACCTGTGAAACTGCTTTTTTTTTTTCCCTCCGCCTCCATTTTTTTTTTGCTCCCCGCCCCCCGTGCGTCCCGATATTTCATCCCTGTGATCTGGTCACCCTATGCGGCACACTGAGGCACCGGGGGATGGGGGAAGGCGAAGGCAGAGGCAGGGTGGAGCCTCCAACATTCTCATGGGGGATCCTGCGGGGCCTGGGGCAAATTGCCCCACTTGCCCCCCCTCCGGGCAGCCCTGCGTGTGTGTGTGTGTCGCACCTGCCCTGCCCTGACTGCTGCCCTCTTCCCTGGTCCAGGGACCTTACCCCTCCCTGGACCCTATCACACTGCTCCCCAACCCCCTGGGCTCCCTGCGGCCCCTGTGTTTGTGTGTTGGACAGTCACATCCAATCCCTTCACACTGCCCCCCTTTCCTTTCCCTGGCTTAGTTCATAGCCCCAGAAAATCCCTTCAAACTGTGCCCATTTTCCCCTCCCCTTATTTCATGGGGGGATGATGAACCGAGAGGGTGGGTGGGCAGGTAGTGGCGGCGAGGCTTTATACTTGGGGGGAGGTGAGGAGGCGAGTGGCGAGTCGGTGGCTGGAAGGAGGCATCCATTTTCAGGATTTTAATTTTTGGTACTGCTGTGTGCAGTAATATAGTGACCCCTGGGGATTAAAGAGGGGTGTAATGGTGGGGCCGAGCAGGGAGGGGGCAGGTCCTATTTTACTGCTGTGATCTGGTTACTCTATGCGCGCCGTTTCTTTCCCCCTCTACAGGCTTCCACGCACTGTCAGTGCCTTGCTAGTGTGCCACGTGCCGTGAGAGATCTCTTCTCTTTGTGTGTGACTGAGTGTTTTCCTTGAGTGTGAATTTATTCAACAAAATCTCGAGCTTCATAATGGCTACCATGAGTGAAAAGAAAAAGAGAAAAATAGAATCAGAGCACAGAGTTTTCAACACTGAATGGACAAATAAATACTTATGTACTGTTTCCAAAGACAAAATACTGTGCCTTGTGTGTCGCGAAACGTTAGCTGTTCTGAAAGAATACAACCTTCGGCGGCACTTTGAAACTAAACATCCCAATCTCGCCAAATTGAACCCAAATGAAAAAATAATTAAAGCAGCCAGTTTAGTGAAAAAACCTTAGTGGAGAACAGCAAATTTTCAAGAAAGTGAGCACTGAGAATGATACAGTTACTAAAGTAAGTTTTCAAATTTCTAAGGAAATTGCTGCTGCTGGGAAATGCTTCATAGAAGGCAAGTTTTTAAAAAAGTGTATGTTGATTGCTGTATCTGAGTTATGTCCAGAAAAGAGGGGAATATTTGAGAATGTCAGTCTATCATGCATGACTGTACAGAGAAGAATACCTGACATTTCTACTAATCTAAGTCATCAGTTAAAGCAGAGAGTCAGTGAATTCTGCTTTTACTCCCTAGCTATGGATGAAAGCACCGATTTAAAAGACACTGCCCAACTTCTTATTTTTATTAGAGGTATTGATAAAAACTTTGAAATTACTGAAGAACTTGTTGGCATGTGCTCCATGATGGGTCGCGCAACTGGAAAAGAAATCTCCAATGAAGTGATAAAGTGCATGAATGATAAGTTGGGAGTAGATTTCACAAACTTGGTGGCCATTTGTATTGATGGTGCTCCAGCTATGTGTGGAAAAAATGTTGGAGCAGTTACTCTTCTTGAAGAATTTATCGGGAGACAAATAACCAAACATCCCTGCATTATACATCAGCAGGTTTTGTGTAGCAAAGTCTTAAAATTTGAGCATGTAATGTCAGTGGTAGTTTCCATTGTAAACCTCATCCGTTCTAGAGGACTAAAACATAGGACATTTTGAGCCTTTCTTGAAGGGGAAGACGCCGAGTGCAGCGACTTAATCTACCATACGGAAGTGAGGTGGTTGAGTCGAGGAAGAGTGCTCCAGCGTTTCGTTGCTTTGAAAAAGGAAATAGCAAAATTCCTAGAAAATGGGCCAATAAAATTCCCGGAGCTTGAAAATGAGTCCTGGAATCAAGATCCCTTTTTTTTTTTTTTGTGACATTACAGCACACCTGAATGATCTCAACATTCAACTTCAGGGAAAAAATCAACTTATATTTCAAATGTGTGCAGCAGTGAAAACTTTCAAAATGAAATTGAAACTTTTCAGAAGTCAGCTGTCAAAAGTGAAATGTGTCACTTTCCCACTCGTGCACAGCGTATCCCTCAGCACAAACACACCGAGTTAGGAGAAAAATACGCAAAGCACATCAATCTTTTGATTGAAGAATTTGACAGAAGACTTACTTTGTCTAAAGATGATGACATCCAGTTGAAGCTGATTGAAGATCCCTTTTCTGTGGATCCAGAGGAAGTGCCACAAGATTTGCAGGTGGAGGTTATTGAACTTCAGTGTTCGGCAGTTTACCGAAATAAGCACAGAGCAAGCAGCCTGTGGGACTTCTACAAAAGTCTGGACAATGAAAAATACAAGAATCTTATTGAAGTTGCACTGAAAATGTTCAGCATTTTTGGAAGCACTTACATATGTGAACAAACATTTTCCATCATGAACATGAATAAAAACAAGCAACGTTCTTCTCTGACTGATGACCATTTGGAAGACATTATGAAAATATCCACTTCAGATATGACCCCCGAATACGACAAGCTTGTTGCCGAACAGAGATGTAATATCTCTCATTAAAGTTGCAAGATAATTATGAAAAGTACAAATGTTTTCTTTCAACGGAACAGGTGCTTTTCATTTTTCCATGATTCATAAAAAAAATTAAAATAATTTAAAAAATTGTTTGCTTTAATTGAAAAATTCTTAATAAAGAATCACACCCTCTCCTCCCCCCACAAAAAAAACCCTTCCTTTTCGGCCCACAGCTGTTTCGGCAGGGCGGTGCTGGGGAAGGAGGGTTTGTTTCCGCGGTGCGGGCGGTGCTGGGGTGGGGGATGTGTTTCGGGGGGTGGTTACCCTGCTCCTGCCCTGAAGGGCTTAAAACAGCCTTGGGGGAAGGCTGTGGGAGGGGAAAAGCTGAGCTGATTGGGGAAGGTGCTGCAGCGGGGCCATGCCACAATCAGGCCCCAGCTGGCCTGTATAAAAAGGCTGTGAGCCAGAAGCCCAGAGGAAGTCTCTCTCTGCTTGTAGAAAGAGAAGGGTCTGGCTGCTAGGGAGTTGAGCAGGGTACTGGGAGTGGAGCAGGGCTGGGGAAGGCTAGAGGAGCTGAGGAACTCCAGCCTGGAAAACCCCCACGCTGCGGACCTAGCTAAGGGCCTAAGACCAGTACCAGGGCTGCAGAGGGGCAGCCCAGCTATAGAGGGAGGCAGCAGGTCAAAACCCAACCTTGCCTGTGATGAGTGGCTGATATACTGCAGTCTACCCCAGGGTGCGGGGGCTAGTTGGTGACTGGCAGTAGCCTTATACTGAAGTGAGGTGGGGATTAGAGGATTGGGGGTTCCCCAGAGAGAGGAGACCAAGAGCCAAAGTGTGGGGGTATTGCCAGGGGGCAGCACCCCAGATCAAAGGGCACCGGGGTCCAGGAGGGACACAGAGCCAGCAGGAGTGGGACACCAGCCTGCAGAGGTCGCTCCAACGGCTGGATGAGCTAATTCCCAAGAAGACCAGCAGGAGGCGCCACCGGGGTGAGTCCTGCTTGCTTACACGGGGGCTGGGTGGCGCTGAGGGGTGGGGGCGTGTTTCAGCACAGCCGGGGGGTTTCGGCCCTCAGCTATTTTCTTTGGAGTAATATGGCCCTCGCCGCTTTACTAGTTGTGCAGGCCTGCCATGTTGATTCTTCAGAATCAATTACATCATTTTCTGAAAGGCACTTGGGGCTGATGCGAGACCGTATGGAACACGTTTAAAACAAAATAGTCCCTGACGTGTAATAAATGCTGTGGGGTCTCTGCTATCTTCATGCAACATAACCTAGTGGTATGCACTCTGCAAATCAAGAGTAGAAAACATTGCTCCACGGAGTTCTGCAAATACTTCCTCTATGTGAGGAAGAGGATGGCCGTCAATCACAATAGCTTTATTTGGCTCCCTTAAGTCCACACAAAGGCGAATGTCCCCACCCTTCTTCTGCATCACTACTATAGGTGAAACCCTTTCCAAGGAGTTAATCTTTTCAATAATGTCCTTTTGAACAAGTTTTCTAAGTTCCTCTGAAACAGCTTCCCTGACTGAAAATGGTAAGCGCAATAATTTATGTCATACAGACATCACATTATTCCGCATTTTAACTTTATGCAGAAACCCATAAGCACAGCTGAGTTTCTCCTTAACCTGGAGTTGGGTCCCAGCTGAAACTGGTGCGTGTACTGCAAGAGTGCTTTGCTGGGGAAGATCAATTCGTCCATTAACTACCCTGAGATTTAAAGCAGCTAATAAATCTCTGCCAAGGATAGCAGTGCCTTATGCATCCGAAGAAGTGGGCTGTAGTCCACGAAAGCTTATGCTCTAATAAATTTGTTAGTCTCTAAGGTGCCACAAGTACTCCTGTTCTTCTTTTTGTGGACAATGTAGAACTCTGCAGTTACACTGCAATCACCAAAAGTAACTATTGCTGGCAGGCAGCCATGTACTAGAATATGGTTTTTCAAATAGCACACCAAGTGAAGTTTGGGTTCAGTAAGAGGCACATCTTTAAAGTAACACAAATAGATGGAATCAGGTAGTACAGATTCTTCTTATCCAGCATCCAACATTAGCTGAATAGAGTGTGATTTGCCTGAGGGTATGGCAGAAACATTTACAGTGCACTTTATCTGTTCTGGAATATGTGCAGTAGTTATTTTGTCTACACTCAGCACAGTAACATCTGGTATTGTAACTGCATGCACCTGTTGATTGAACTGGCTACTGCAACATACTTTAGCAAAATATCCAATCTTTTTGCAATGATTGCACTGAGCTACTTTTGCTGGACATCCTGTGTAGCTTGCAAGATATTGTGGGGATCCACAGTGAAAGCATGCTTCTACTGTATTTTGCATTTGCTGATTCAGTGTCTTTTCATTAGTTTTCCTTTTGCAATTGTTTGTCTGCAGTGATAGTGAACTTTTCAGCAAAGGAGTCACGGTCTGGACTGGGCCCCCGTACCTTTGCTCATTATTTTGACTTCAGCTGTAGCTGACTCAATCTGAGTAGCAATGGTTATTGCTTTTTCTAGTGTAAGTTGTGGTTCTAGAAGTAAGTGTTCTCTTACATGAAGCCTGGTTGTTTTCTCAATGAGCTGGTCTCTAATCATCTCATCTGCCATATTCCCAAAGTCACAAGTTACAATCAGACTCCTCAGGGAAGCAATATACTGCATTATAGTCTCCCCTGGTTTCTGCTCACACTGGCGAAATCTATAGCGATTAGCTACTACATTCACTTTTGGCACAAAAAAGTTCTTTAATGCAGTGAGTGCAGTCTCATATTTATCATCTGCAAGGGGAAAAGTGTAAAATATATGATGCCCTTCTGCTCCAAAGCAGTGGATTAGCAGAGCACGCTTTCTTACTTCAGAAATCTCTGTAGCGCTGATTCCAAGCAGATAAGTCTCAAACATATGGATCCAGACAGTAAAAGCAATTGGAGGCTCACCTGGGCTTTGCAGAAAGGGTGCAGGTGGGTTCAGAGGCAGAAGATCCATCCTCGTCACCAAAATATTGTATCCACCAGGCAAGGTATTAACAAACTTCAACAGAACTTTATTTTACAATGGAACTCTCTTTACCAAGCTGTAGCTGCACACTCTGTAACTCTCCCAGCCTCCTCAACTCCTCCCCCCTCCTTCCTGTTTCCTGTCCTTTCAGACTCCCAACAGCCAGTGCTCCCAGTTCTAATAATCACATGCAGCATCTAAACACCACAGGGAGGGAGCTCTCACTGTTGTGGGCATGGGGCTGCCTGTCTGGAAGGCTCGGGTGCCCCATTGGGCTTTGTGAAATTGATTCCTCCTCAGTGGTAGGTTTAGATGCCCCCCACACCCTCAGATTAAAGAATTTTGGGACCCTGTGTACTATGTAAATTGTGGGGGCCCACCTTAAAGTGCCTCTGGTCTCATACACCCCCACCATACACAGACCCCCAGATGCCCTTCCCACCACATCCCATATATACCCCATCCTTCACATGGACCCCCAAATGCCCTCCTGTCCCAAATATACCCCAACAACCCTCTCTCCCTCAAAGGCCCCAACATCACAGCCCCTAAACCCACTATCCTCAATAACCCCCACTCACCCGTCACCCCAGAGACCCCCAACCCTTTGTACTCATCCCATAGATCATGAACTACTCACCTCCAGCCCTCATCCACCATGCCCAAGACCTCCCTGGCCACTCACTGTGTGCTGCCCCCACAAACTCCCACAGCCCAGCATTGGACTCTCTTCCTAGGGTCGGGCAGCTCCTCCTAATCCCAACTGCCCAGCTCCACTTACTGCCATTGCCCACCTTGCACTCATACAGCCCTGTGCCACTCAGGTTTGGCCTATCTGCCCCTCCATCATGAGATTAATAGTTTTTACAATAATGCTACAAACTGTTCTGTGTCATGGAGGCAGGCACAGAGGGGCTAGGGGCACCTGCTGTGCTACGCTATCAGACTGAGCATGGGGCATAGGCAGGAGCGTTGCAGCAAGGTGAAAAGCACATCCTGCTCAACACAGGGAGTGAGCACTTGCTTTCACAACCCCTTCTACATCCGTGTGGAGCACTCAAGAGGGCCATGTTGATGGGTGGAGACTGTGTGGGCAAAGTGTAATGGGGCTGAACTATGGAATTAGATAAAATAATATTGGTTTGGAAAAGAGCAGGATTATCTCCAAGGGTGGGGAGTAGCTGAGCTCTGACCTGCAGGCCCTTTCACTGCCCTTATGCCTTCCAGAGGCTCTTCTAATGTATCTCCCTCTCCCTGGATCAAGCATTGCTTGCAGCAAAGCATTTAAGCATCGTCTTGCCTGTAAGATTGTGAGTAGTCCCATTGACTTTGATAGGACTCCTTCTAATGCTTTGTTGGATTGGGGCCAGTATGCTCAGCACTTTGTAGGGTTGAGCCTTTAGTGATTTAGGTATCAATTATTGTGCCCCAACACCCCAGATGATAGCGGCATTTTTTATCCTCCCACACCTTTGGCTGTATAGGATGACCACCAGATTCTGACATTTATTTCAGTCTTGTGCTGATTTGTTCTGGGTACCGAATGTCATGTTGATAGAGTTGACTTTTCTCTATTGTTCTACATAGTGTTTCTCTAGATCACCCTCTTTTTTTCTTCCCTGGCGGTATCCAGATTATCACTTGATGGGGACGCCATGAACAGTGGCCTCCTTAAAGCAGTACTAATGTATCCATCATCATCTTTCTACCACATTTGATGTTCTCAGTTGATTTTCTCTATTTAGAATTTCCAATGGACTCCAAAGACCTTCTGCTGGCATTTACCATTGCTGATTTCCATTGACTCTGTTCCATAAAGGAGCATTGCTGACTATCATATACCAATCTGACTGTTTCAAACAAGTTTTATTGAAAGTAGGGATTACCCAGTGGTAAAGAAATAATTTCTAATAGATAAAATAGAGTCTGTGGCCCCTGACAGAAAGCATTCCTTCTTTGCAGTGCCCGTTGTCCATGGTTTCTCGTCCTGGGAGAAGAACAAGGAATAGTTGGAAATATTAGTGCAAGCTGTATGAGCTAACAAATAAATGTTGAAAATTATAGAAATACTTTTTTGTCCACATTAGACTTCAAAAGGTGTAAATTATGCAAGAAAGGCAATCGACCAATTTATAAGGAAGCTATAAATACCCCTGACAACTTTAGCTGAGACACCAAGAAAATAAGAGGTAGAGAAACTGAACTACCCTTTTACTATCCCCCATAATCAGGTTTGAGGCAGATTGGCAAGGAGAAGTTTGGAAAGCTAATATTGACACTGCTTGTACTGCACCTATTCTACAGATAGAGAACTCTGATGCAGCAGTGGTATCAGATAGTTGTCTTTCATAAGCCACCTCTATGCAGAACAACAATGACTTAGTAGCTACCTAATGCACTGGAACTTAAAGAAATAAAAAGAAAGAAACAGATGCACCACACAAAAACTTAAAAAAGTAAATAGAGAAACCCTACTCTCCAGCTGATTTTCAATAAAACACAAACTGAAAACTGAGCACTTTAAAATGGATGATTACTGACTAAATCAATTTTCTGACAGCCAGTTCTCCTTCAGTTCATATTTCATTCTTTACAACATTTGCTGAAACACTCAACTCCCTTGCCTCCATAGCTTAACTCCCTCCCCAAACAGATTAACATCATGGCAGGATAACATGTGATGTAATGATTTTAATAACATTTATTCATAAGATTGTTACTCCTCCCAGCTTCTGCCTCAGGGTCTGCTAGAATACCATGTAGTTCATTAGAAGACACAGAGAGAAGTCAATGAGGCAGATACAATGTGTAGATAACAAAACATTATGTTTAACTCTTATATAACCTTTTAAAATCATTTATTGGCTTACTTAATACTTATCTTCAACAGTAGTTCATGGTGTTGTAAATTATAAGTAAGAACAAAATAATTTAACAAATTTAATCTCATGTAAAGTAATCGTGGCATTAAGTCATTTAGCTAAATAGGAAAAAGGAATTTCAGAGAAAATTAGGTGAATTCCTATACAAAAAGCTCATAAAGTGCTTCTTAAGATTTTATCTGTGTTTTTGTAAATTGTATAAAATGGAAATTTATAGATAATAAAATAATTATAAGTTTTCCTAAATGTAAATATGATACAGACTTTAAAAAATCCCTGCTGCTTCCATTATAGATTGTGTACTTTATAAGACTGTTGTTCATTCAATAATTTGCTAGACTATAGTGAATATACAGTTTGACACAAAATTAAGTGTGCAGTGGGGATACATTTGCATTGTCTGTCATGTGGAGATAGGAAAACAAATTCCTGAGCTTGACTGACTTAAACTCAACAGCAGACCTGCAGTTAGGATGTGAACTCATCGCTCATAGTAACTATGGCAGAACAGTATTGGTTTGCCAGTCCCAAGAATGTTTTTTGTCTAGGAATTGTGTAAGGCAATTGTGTATATACCAGGGATCGGCAACCTTCGGCACACGGCACGCCAGAATAAGCCCCCTGGTGGGCCGGGCTGGTTTGTTTACCTGTTGTGTCCGCAGGTTCAGCCGATCGCGGCTCCCACTGGCCATGGTTCGCCGCTGCAGGCCAATGGGGGCTGCGGGAAGTGGCGTGGGTCGAGGGATGTGCTGGCCGTCACTTCCTGTAGCCCCCATTGGCCTGGAGCAGCGAACCGCAGCCAGTGGGAGCAGCGATTGGCCGAACTTGCGGACACAGCAGGTAAACAAACCGGCCCAGCCCGCCAGGGGGCTTATACAATTACCCTGGCGAGCCGCATGCCAAAGGTTGCCGATCCCTGGGCTAGAGTGAAGTGCCCTGTTTGAGCGTGGTGTGTTGAGGGTTGTGTTGGAATTGCAAGCTATTACTTTAAGAGTGGTTGATTTTGGGGAGGGGTGTCCTGGTCCTGTTTCTGCTTGAGGTCTAGGGGATTCTGTAACAAAGCATATAATCTGAGTCAGTCTAGAAAGAACCAGCTTAAAGCAAAGTAGGATGAGTTGTGCCTCGCTGCCTTAGGGAGTAGCCTATTGTTGCCTTCTGTCTGGATTTCTTGTGTGCTATTGTTCTGAATAATAAGAAAGTTGCAACCATCCAGTAAGAGTACTTATTTATCTAATTTCTCTGTGTATATACTGTGAACATAACAGTGAGTAACCATCCACAGACAGGCTTTCAGACTCACAGGATTAGACACTGCTAACTGCAGAAAGACTGATAACTGTTCTTGTTTGGATTATGAGCTTATTAGCAACACCAAGCCTTTGTTTGTCCTAACTCTGAGCTTAGTCAATCCCCTCGCTCCCAGAAGAATTGAGGACTAGACATACTGCCTCTCTTGCCTATGGATGTAGAGAGTGTCCCTGGCTAGACTTGTTTTCTGTAAGCATTGGGAGAAGAGGAAGATTGGTAACTTTTTGATTATGGAAATAGCAAAGAGATCTACCTCTGGTGTCTCCTACTAGAAGAAGAACTGATTCACTACTTTGTGATCATAAGGGATTACTCATTGGAGTTTATTATTGAATACTTATCTCATTTATACTCACATTGTCCTTCTCCGCAATCAGGAATGTTTTCAGTAATCAGGATGCATTGCCCTGCAGAACAGCCTGTTGCAAGAGATGAACGCTAGTGCCACCCTGCTAATTGATGTAACTAATAGACCTGAATAAGGACTATCTGAATAAGGACTTCGTTATGACACAACAACAGCTCTCTGAATGTATATGCAGGAACAGCTACAGAGCAGCTACATGCCATTGCTATTCCTGGAAAGACTGGAGACATCTAAACTGCACTGTCACATGCTAAAAACTAGAATAAACCAAAGTACCAAAAAGAGATACCAAGTGCCAATGGAAGCAGTGGCTTGAGTGTCAAAGGAAAATGATCTCCCTGAGCACAATGAGAAAACCCAGAATTGTTCCTTCTTCTTTCACAGACTTCACGGAGGGAAATGAAGAACTAGCTGGGAATTATCAGAAACTCCTACATCAGCATCTGAGGGAATTTCAAACCTATGTCACAACTATTTCCCCGATATCCCACACAGGAGAAAGAGATGCTGACTTAGCAGCACTGATTAGGTCGCTGTATGACAATGTGACAGATACCTCCTGTAGTCAGCTGGCTCTCAATCTGGCTGTACAGCTCTTGCCCTGGGACACCTCCAGAACCCTCACTCCTGGGCAAGCTCAGTGTTCCCTGCAGGAGTTGAGGTCATTTCCAGTGTCCTTCCTAAGTCTAATTACCTCTACTCCCAGAGCCCCTGTCAGGGCTGCCATGTCTGTGTGCCCTAAAAAAGGTGGTATGGAGGGGAAACTAGTCACTCCCTGACGCTGTACTGGGCTCTCTTGCTATCTCTAGCAGCCTTTCCTCTTGGACAGACTCAGGGTACATCTACACTACAGCGGGGAGTCGATTTAAGATACGCAAATTCAGCTACGTGAATAGCGTAGCTGAATTCGACATATTGCAGCCGACTTACCCCGTTGTGAGGACGGCGGCAAAATCGACTTCTGCCGCTTTTTGTCGGCGGCGCTTACTACCACCTCCGCTGGTGGAGTTAGAGCGCCGATTTGGGGATCGATTGTCGCGTCCCAACGGGACGCGATAAATCGATCCCCGAGAGGTCGATTTCTACCCGCCGATTCAGGCGGGTAGTATAGACCAGACCTAACTCACGTTGTGGCCAGCTTCACTTATTTAAGTGCCCCTTTCTCAGGTACAACACGCTCTGCAGGTGCACCTAGTTGGCACTAGCTGAGTTCAGAGACACTCTTTAGGTTTGCTGTCAGTGGGATGGGGCCGTGAGCCAGCACACCTCCCAAGACAAGAGCCTGCAACTGCTTTTCCCTAGCAATGAACTCTGTTCATTTTGCCTGTCTGTTAACAGGAGCAGTCAGCTGTAGTTAAAGTAGCTTTGAAAATTGTCATCCCATTTTTTCCTCATATCTCTGAGTCAGGTTAGTTTTCAATGGTGTCATTAAAAATAAATCCCTTTCCATCCTTCCCTCCCTCCTCATCTGCCCTTTTCCCCTCCAACAATCTTCTTCATCCCCTTCCTTTGCTATTCCCACTCCCTTGCTCCTCTAAACTCATTCTCTACACTGACCTCATAGTTGATACAGAATTAAAAAAAGTAAAAACCAAACCTCCACAACTAAACTGACATTTGCCAGCCAGCCATCTGCTCAGTCTGCTGGTATGTTGCATTGCTTTCTCCCAGCCTTAGCCTGTTGTGTCCATTTAGACTGCAAGCTTTTCATGGCAGTGTGTTTGTACATTGTGTAGTGCAATGGGGCCCCAAGCTTGCTAGAAGTATTGATCCCCTGGAAAGAAGAGTTGTGCTTACTTAGGTGCTCAAAAATGTCAGCAAGATAGGCTAATAAGCCAGCCTACATGAATTACTGAAGGCAACAACAAGGAGAGATTACTGATCATTCGGGAAAACCTGCACTTCTGCTCTTAATTTGAAGTTGAGTTAGAATATGATACCTCACGTGAGCTACCTCAGGGAACCCATGTCATCACAAAGCAAAGCAAAAAGCCACACACAAAAAAATCACTGGATGGTCTTTTATGAGTTCCATATTGTAACAGCTTCATGAAGGACCAGGTGTAGGTTTTCAGGCCTTTTCCAGGCAGCCAGGACTTGGAGATATATGGCAGTGCTTTGGATCTCCATCACTAGACATATATCATTAACTTGGCACCATATGGGTAGATCACAATACTCCACTGCCAATGAAGTTGTAAATCTGACTGCTTCCTGGTGTGTCTTAAATAAGCATGCTTCTGTTGTGCTTTCTGGCATAATTTTACAAAATAGCAGTTCTTCAATGGAACAATCAGAAACCTACTTAAAATACTGGGAACTGTGCAGCACCAGAGACATCAATTGACTTAATAAATACTTAATTTTCCTGAGTTTTAAAAGCAGTTACTCTTGATTATTTGTATCCACATGGCTAATCCAGTGCAAAGCACTCCCTGTCCCACCCCCCAAATTTGGTAGCAGTTTCAGATACTATAACGTTGGAAACTATTACACTTTGAAAGACTTGTTTTTGCATCACTGTGCACCTTACATTGTTCTGTGATTCTCTGAGTTAACCTACAAAAGCCCTGAAGGACCTTCAAGTAGACATTACAAATCTTGTTGATTTGTCAAGTGTTGCCTGAAGAAATCCTCACATTTCATTCAGTGACAGATGTTTGGTCAAATGCCACAACCAATTCAAAGGCTTCAAACCCTCAGCAGACAGCACCTCACGACATGCTACAAGCTGTGGTTTTGAATCAAACTGATGCAAAAGCCTATGTCATATTTTCTATTGTATTGTATCATATTTCCTTTTCTTCTTTCAGACACGGCGTTGGAATCACATGCCACTTTTCTTTTCAAGAAATGATCCATTTTTCCAGCTCACACTTTGACTAATGGGTAATTGCACATTGTGTCATACATAGGAATCTTTTTAGTGGGGATTGCTCAGTTTTGTATAAGGTCAATTCAGCTCTCATTGTGTTTACATTTCAGAAAACCAGGCCACTTCTACTTAAGTTGCTTTATGGATTTAGGAGCTTAACTTTAGGCAACTAGGGCTAAAAATTTTATCCTTTATTGATCAAAGTTCTTACATCTTGTCCCTCACTCTGGTATCTGGGTGCTTGTATGTGTGTGTTACCCTTGTGTGTTAGGGCCTGCAAATGAGGGACAGAGGGTACAGTTACTGAAGTTTGCCTTTCAGCATTTCTAACTGATGCTCCCATTTGGGAGGGTGGGGGAAGAGGGTGTGAAGTACATATTGGGAAGAAGGCAGGGGCTTCTATGATCTCCCAAGGAGAAGGCTGGCAAGTAACAAAGCCCATGCTCATTTTTGCATCCCATATTTCTGCCCATGTAGGTAGAGGGAAGCACAGAGCCTGAGTAAACTTTTGAAGTTAAATATAGTAGTTATTATTGAATCTAAAATATTGTAAAATAACGTTTATCAATGATGGAAATAAATTAGGTTTCTATTGAAGATACTACTGTATTGTTTGCTGTCACTCACTCACACATTTGCACTTAATCTCTCTTTCCATCATATGCATATAAGGACATTACTACTTTCCTGTCTGTTCTCCAGCCCTTTCCTCTTCCGGATACAACAGACATTGCTGGCTTTTGCTTCCTCTTTGACAATCCTTCTCTGTATTCTGATTACTTGTGCATGTGATGATGGTTCAAATTCAGAGTTAGTCTATATCCTGCTGTCTCTACCATTATTGCAAATGTTAATAGGCAGCTTAAAAAATAAACATGAACCACTTACACAAAAGATTCAGTATCCAACACATTTGACTGTATCATTTAGTTTTCACAATCAAAGTTCACATGACCATGCAATATATGTATTCAGAGCTGGCATTTTTTTATTGATGTGAAATCATCAGAGAACTAAGTTTGGTTAAATAAATGCATTTTTATTGTTATATTATTTTATAATGCTATGTTACATACTAAAACCACCTCTTGCCAGTGGGGCAGTTAATAGATGAAGAGAACAATAGTGAATGTGGTCCCTCCCGGTGACCCATTACTTGTTCCAGACTAAGGAAGCAAGTTCCTGCAGAAAGAAGCCTTACTGCACAACTTGAATCTGCTGAGGAGGCAGACAGAGAGTCTTTAACTTCCGGTGGAGAAAATGATCCTCATTCACAGAGTAGCAATGAGGAGGAATTCTTCCCCTATTATCCAACACCTCCTATGCTTCATGAGCTGTTACCTGAGGTAGAAACTATTAAAGAGGGAGAATCTGGGCCTCCTCTAGCTCAAATACTTAACCCTGAAGCTGCGCCATTTGTTCCCCATCAGTCAACAATACAGCAGGATAACTCCTGCCTGCTGGCACCGCCTGAAGAGGCAAGTAGTTTACCAGCTAGTATGGTTCCACCTCCAGAGGATGTGGGAGAAGCTATGCAACCTGCAGAGAGGGAAATCATTGATTGTCCTGAAGCCATTACTGCTGAGAGCCCTGAGAATGAAGAAGCTCCTGTACTTCGACATTCAGAACGAGAGCGAAAACCTGTACCGAAACTTACTTATGACGTTCCAGGGACCTCCACCTCTGTCCATTTGTACTTAGTAAATAGATGGGTGAGGGTAAATAGATGGGTATTTGTGTCTGATAGTTAACAATGGAGACTCCCAAGGTTAAGTCATTTATTTCAATATAGTAAGAATGGGTTATTAATGTAAATTGAATAACCATTTAATGTTGTTTTTAAATTAATATTGTATGTGAGCACGGCAGTACCTACTTGTTGACAAATAACATTTATTGTTCACTAAGCCATGTCTATTATTACCTGATGAAAAGGACATTGATGTTTGTGTTGTGGTTAAATGACCCTTGTCGAGGACGGCAAGAACTTTCGCCCAGGAAGAGTGTAACCCCCAAGGAGATGACATAGGCCTTGGCTACACTTGCAGATGTACAGCGCTGTGAGTTAAACCTGACTTCATGCAGCTGAGTAGGGAAAGCGCTGCAGTCTGTCCACACTGACAGCTGCCCAGAGCACTGTCGTGGCCACATTTGCGGCAATTGCAGCGCTATTGGGAGCAGTGCATTATGGGCAGCTATCCCACAGAGCATCTCTTCCCATTCTGGTGCCGTGGGTTGTGGGAAGGGGGGCGTGGGTGCGGGGGATTCTGAGTCCTGTCCCAACACCCCGTGATGCATCGCTTCGCATCCCAGAAATCCCTTTGTTTCCGTCCACCTTTGGCGCCATCTTTCAACGGTTTCTGTGCAGCGCGATCTGTCTGCGGGAAATGGAGCTGAACTGCTGAGGCATATGCTGACTTCTCTCGCCAGCACGTCACATTTGGCTGTCGAACTATTCCTTAAGATCCAAAGTGACAGTGAGAGTGAGGAGTCCGACGATGCTATCGAGCCGCGTAACGCGTACGACACAAAATTGCTTGTGGCATTCACGGACATGCTCAGCACAGTGAAACGCCGCTTTTGGGCTCGGGGAAACAAGCACCAAGTGGTGGGATCACATCGTCATGGAAGTCTGGGATGACGAGCAGTGGCTGCAGAACTTTCGGATGAGAAAAGCCATTTTCATGGGACTGTGTGAGGAGCTCGCCCCCACCCTGCGGCGTAAGGACACGAGATTGAGATCTGCCCTGCCAGTGGAGAAGCGGGTGGCTATTGCAATCTGGAAGCTGGCAACTCCAGACAGCTCCCAGTCGGTCACAAACCAGTTTGGAGTGGGAAAATCGACAGTTGGAATCGTGTTGATGCAAGTTTGCAAGGCCATTAATCGCATCCTACTCAGAAGAACCGTGACTCTGGGTAACGTGCAGGAAATAGTGGATGGCTTTGCACAAATGGGGTTCCCTAACTGTGGAGGGGCGATAGATGGGACGCATATTCCTATTCTGGCACCACCTGACCTAGGATCCGAGTACGTTAATCGGAAGGGGTATTTCTCTATGGTTCTCCAGGCGCTTGTGGATCACCGTGGGCATTTCATTGACATTAACACAGGCTGGCCCGGAAAGGTGCATGACGCACGCATCTTTCGGAACACTTGGCTGTTCAGGAAGATGCAGGCCGGGACCTTTTTCCCAGAGCGGAAGATCATGGTAGGGGAAGTTGAAATGCCCATTGTGATCCTTGGAGATCCCGCTTACCCGTTAATGCTGTGGCTCATGAAACCCTACACAGGGAGCCTTGACAGCAGCAAGGAACGGTTCAACTACAGGCTGTGCTGGTGCCAAATGACTGTGAGTGTGCCTTTGGCCTTTTAAAGTGCAGCTGGTGATCTCTGTATGGGAAGCTGGACTTGGCCAAAAACAGCATCCCCATGGTTATATCCGCGTGCTGTGCCCTCCATAATATTTGTGAAGGGAAGGGTGAAAGCTTCACTCAGGCATGGACCTCCGAGGTTCAACACCTGGAGGCTGAATTTGCACAGCCAGAGAGCAGGGCTATTACAGGGGCCCAACGTGGGGCTGCAAGGATTAGGGATCCTTGAGGGAGCAATTTGAGGCTGAAAACCAGCAGTGATATCTGGTTTGCTGCACGGGAGTGAAGTGCAGTAGTTCCAATCTTTAGGAATCAGTGTCTGCTAAGCAGACAAGCAGACTTACAGTGCCTGTTTATTTCCTGGGCTAAGGAGTCTTTTACTTTATGCAATAATAAAGAATGTTTTCAAAGCCAAAAAAATCCATTTATTGAAAAGAAAAAAATATTTATTGAAAAGAAACAAGGGGGTGGAGTGGGGAACGGTACAATCACAGATTTGCGTATGTTCTGTCTGGTGTGCTGTGCAGTGAGTGCTGCACTTCAGGATAGCTATCCTGCATGGTGGTGGGGGTTGAGTGCAGAGGGCAAGGGTCGTGGTTTTCAGGGCTAGGTGGTGAAGATATTGGTGTTGGAGGCAGTGGGTGGCGTGAAGAAGACAGAAGTTGGGGAAAGTGGGTTGGAGGTGACAGTGGGGCACAACGGAAAGAGTTTTGGGACAAGGGCTGTGGGGAGGGGCGTTTGCGGTACTGCTCCTCTTTCTGCATGGCTACCAGCTCCTGGATAGCATCTGCTTGGCGCTCCAGGATGCTTATGAGCCGATCCGTGCTTTGCTGCCGGTGCTCCGTGCTTTGCCACCGGTGCTCCGTGTTTTCCTGGCGGATCCTGCTTTCTCTCTACCTCCAGTTCTGTGCTTTCTCATTCTCTAATAGATTGCCACATCAGTTCTTGCAGCATGTCTTCTTTGCTTTTTCGCGGTCTCTTCCTGAGTCTTTGCAGTCTCTGAGCAGGCGATAAGAGGGACGGCTGAGGCCTCAAGGTTGATGCTGCTGTATAGGCAAAATGCAACTTTTAACAGAGGCAGCATTGTTTATACCAGACAGAATAATGATTCCCCCCACACTTAAGGAGTAAAAAACACATAGGGTCTACACAATAGCATAATTTTCCCATCCGAAACAGAGCACACATCCCACGGGGGCCACAAAATGGTGAGCAAGGGGGACTCACTGTTTCAGGGCTGCACTGTCCTCTGGGTTTCTGTGCCTTGGGGAGAGCCAACAGCTTCAGGGGGCACCTACACTGAACACTGTCCTAACATTTTCCACAGGAGTTCATCCTGGACGATATCTCGCTGCTGAGGGTGACCTGGGAAGCAAGGGAGGGTTTTCTACTGCAATGCGGCTTCCGTCCTGGCCCATATGCAGCTTGCCTGTGTGCAGCAATGGTCCCCCTGCCCCTCGCAGCACAGTGGCGCGGACACGTTAGCCTGGCTGGGACAAGGACCATGATGGCTCTCCCGATAAACCTGCGCAAGCGCATTGCACACGTTCTGGATGAGACATTCAAGGAGATTACTGAGGCAGATTACTGCGATGTGATAAACCACATCAATGCACTATTCCGCATCTAGGCATGCATGCCTAACCCTTCTCTCCCAAAAAGCCCGCACTGAAAAAATTCCTTCCCCCCCCAAAAAAAAAACGCTTACCAGGAACCTGCTCTTCTGTTTGTCCTCCACCAAGTACCGGCTGCTGCGACTGGCTACCTTCCTCCTGGCTCCAGAAGAGATCCTGGCTGCATGGCTCCAGGAATTCTGGGGTGTCTCCATCCAGCCCACCACCATCACTCCCGTTTTCCTCCTCCTCTTCCTCTTCCTCCTCCCCCCAACCCCACCGGCTCTGAACTGTCCATGGTGGTGCTCGGAGTGGAGGTGGGGTTAACCCCAAGTATCGCAACCAGCTCTTTGTAGAATCGGCAGGTCGCGGGGGAGCACCCAAGCAGCCGTTGCATCGCGGGCTTTGCGGTAGGCACTCCGCAGCTCCTTCACTTTAATCCTGCACTGCAGAGCATCCCAGTCATGGCTCCTTTCCATCATGTCCTTTGATACCTTCCCGAAGGTATCGTAATTCCTATAGCTGGAGCGCAGCTGGGACTGTACAGCTTCCTCCCCCTCCCCCCAAACACTGATGAGCTCCAGCAACTCGCCATTGCTCCATGCTGGGGCTCGCTTAGCACGTGGAGGCATGGTCACCTGGAAAGATTTGCTGATAGCACTCCACGCCATGCCGGGCTGAGCAAACAGGAAGGGGATTTTTAAAATTCCCGGGGAATGAAAAGGGTGGGTCACATGGTTGGTTACCTGAGGCCAGGACAGTAGAGTTTGAACTGATGACCAGAGTGGCTAGAACAGGCATTGTGGGATACTGCCGAATAATTCTGGAGGCCATTCACAGCGCATTGGGCGGCCACAATGGCGCCGCAGCGCTGCAGCGGCAGCGCAATACTCACTATTCCTCTCGGGGAGGTGGAGTATATGCAGCGCTGCAACCACAGAGATACAGCGCGGCAAATGCCTTGCCAGTGTGGACGGGGAGTGAGTTACAGCGCTGGGGGTGGCTTTACAGTGCTGTAACTTGCAAGTGTAGCCAAGGCCATAGATTCCTGGGACTTTGTCTGCTGACAGCTCAGGGAGAGGCACACTGTCCCTGGTAGGGAGGGGGAGCCAAGGCAGACTCAGTCTGCCCAGCAACCAATAGGGAGTGACAGGCCCTCCCAGGGAGAAGCCATTTTTTTTGGAGTCTGAAGCTCAAGCCAGGGCAAGGGCAGGACTGGCTGTGTGGGGAGCTGGTGAGTCCCAGACCTGCATGCAGGGTTCCCTCTGAGAACAGGCCTCTAGGGACCTGACAGCAGATCCCTCAGCTTGGTTTTTCCTTCCCCACTGATGATTCCCAATTGGTAGCGTTTGCTGGGAAATTTCCCCAGCCAGGCTGAGTGCGCCCTCCAGCTCCGTAGGGGAGACCAGTCACCACATGATCAGCTGTGCTCTGTCTGCTAGTCCAGGGAAGCTGCCTGCAGAATATGTGACTGGAGGCTGGGCTAGGAGGCTACAGTTTGGATGTTAGTGTAGTTGTATAACCTACACCTTGAGCCCTGCACTCCTTTGTGGTGAGGGGAAATCCGGGGACTGACGCCGCCTGATTCCTGACTGAGGAGGATCCCTTCCAGCGGACAGCAGTCCTTCTGCAGTGACTGAGGAGTCCAGCGTCATCTTCGAACCTGAGGATCATTCATGGAGTTTGTGAGTGCACCATCTTTTAGTTAGTTAGTCAGGGAATTTGTTTTGGGGGACCCACTACTCCCTGAACTGTGTCCTCAAGCCAGGGAGTAAGGGTTTGAGTATTTTATAACCTGCTGCATTTTACTCCTGTGGAGGGATTTACCACCTCCTCCCACTTGTGAGTCCTTTGGGCTGTACTGAACCTAGTCAGACATACTGCTAAACCACTGCAGAGAAGAAATTTGTGGTTATAGGTCATCAAGGGCCTCAGCAAAGTACACGTACCAATGGGACACTAATTTTACATTTGCTACATCAAGTCACGGGTATTTTCAGTGTGGGCACCGGTGACTCTAAAAATAGTGTTTCACCCTGTTATGTTGTATTTGTCTCCTGCTTAATATAATTATTGTGTTGAATATATTTTTATGTGTTTGTGTTATTTCTTGGAAGTCTCCAACTATCTGGCAATTAAGTGGGGATTACTCTGTAAGCTGCTCTGGTGACCCTGCCAGGAAGGAGTGTGGGGGGGAAGGCACTGCCAAATAATTTCATAGAAAAAAAAAAAAAAAGAAAGACGATACACCCTGCTGAATGGGTGGCGTGATCCAAAAGAACCCAGACCTGTCCATCAAAACCTGTAAGCGGATTGGCATTAAAGGAGGTAACCAAGTGGAGAGGGGCACTACATATGTAAGGCACAATTAATATAGTAAGACATAATTAGGGAACAAACAAAATTAGTGGTGAAGGATATGTAGGTCACACCCCTTTCTGTGAGAGGTCAAATTCAATCAAGGTTGTAGGGACAAATGTTGGCTGCTGGTGAAACTGGCAAAAATACATAGATTATTTCATTTTTTTCTGATTTTGGTGAAAAAAAGCAACATTTTGATATATATTGTACTGCTAGGTTCGGTTTAATATATATAATGGTAGCAGCTATGGGCACCAACTGAGATCTCAATAGCATTGTGTTAGGTGCTGTACAACACAGAGTAAGAAACAATCCCTTTCCCTGATGAGTTTACAATCAAAATAGACAAGAAGTGAGATGTGAAACAGAGGCACAGAGAGGTGAGACAAGTCATCCAAGGTCAGCCAGCAGGTAAGTGGCAGTACATGGAATAGAACTGAGGTCTCCTGACTCCTAGTCTATTAAACCACCCATTAACACCCACTACCTGCCCAAGTTGCCATGAAAATGGTGATATTCATCTGATACAATAGAAAACCTTCACATCAAACCCTGTTCGATCCCTGCATGATTTTAAAATTCTGATAATGTAGATTATACCATTTTATAAATACTCACACTGTTTTACCAGAGCACTGGGACTTTATTACCTGATTTTGTTCCTTCATAAATGATACCAACTTAGGTCCAGGATAAATTTCATCTGGAGGACACCAAGTACATGTTGTAATCCATCTCACCTATGTAAGGTTGCAAACGTTCCAAGATAGTTTCCTGTTATGAGTGTCTCATTAAGACCAAGGGGCTTTTTAGTTTCCTAAAATTCCCTCCTGTACCCACACTTCCTTAGAAGAGCCCTCATCTCAGCACGAATGATTATAATAGTACCAACTCTGCACATCAAAGTAAAAACACACTGATGATGCCAACGTGGAACTCTGTATTCAAGAGAAAGAGGTTTTTGTGCTCTCTCGGAAATACGGATAATCAAGTGGCTTAAAATCATAGAAGGAAAGAAGTCTGAGCCAATTCAACTAAAGAACACATGGACAAAAACTAATTGTGTATTTTAAGAAAGTTCTAACACTGTGAACCTGACATCCCTGTGACAAACCAGGGTACAATCCAGAGTAATGAGTAGCTGTGGCACCCCTACCCTCTAACCTGGGGTGCTCTCTATACTGCTTTGCTGTGGTAGCCTCAAGCCTGGACTGCTCATGAACAGCCTCCAGCACGCAAGTCACTCCCAGCTATGTGTAGGTGTGTGCTGCAATCAGCCAGCCACACCTTGGCTCTTACCAGCCTCGGTTATGCTGCAGGGTGACACCCCAACACACCCCCAGTATTAGATTTCCCCCCAGAAATGTATATCCTGTGATACCCAGCTCTCTCCTGGCCAATACAAATGTATATAAAGTCCATTATCTCTTTAATAGAAATAATATACACAGAACTTGCCAACCCAAATGGAGTTTCCCAAACACTTCAATTTAAACAGATTGGATTTGATAAATCAATTAAACAAGTGTATTAACTACAAAGAGAGATTTTCAGTGAATACAAGTAATGAAGCATAAGAGTCAGAAATAGTCAGGAAACTGGTTTTACTTACCCAAATAACGTACCAAACTATATCAGATTCAAGCAAAGTTTCTTGCTGTGTGCTTTCAGCAGTCTTACTGATCAAACCCTCTAGATCAGGACCCCTTCTCCCAGAATCCAATGAGTGCTTCCTTTATCGCTTAAGGTACTGTAAATGCAATGGGTTAGGGGAGAGAAAGTGTTTGTTCCTCCTTTTTATATTTTCAGTTCCCTTCTTGAAAAACTTTTCCAACTGGGTACCAGGAGACAAAAAATCTATGGAGATGGATGTTCCCTGCTTTCTTTTTCTCCACTTCCTGCTTGATGATTCTGTTTATTGCTTATATGCAAATTAAGCAGAGCACACATTCCTTTATTTAAGACAAACCTGTTTACCAACTACTGCTTGGGTAGGGCTGTGGTTTTGAACATGTGTTAATAACATCATACAGGGAAATCTTACAATTTCACATGCAATGTTGCCACACATGTTATCAGGACAATACTGACCAGCAAATTATGAATTTTCAAATGATGCTTTACAAGGAATACATTGCATGCATGTAGCAGGGTGAGCACCCACTCCAGCCCTGGAGAGGTTGGAAAAGCTGGGGCTGGGCAAGGTAAAACCCTGGCTGATTGGGGGAAGTGGCTGCAGCTGGGGCCATGCCCCAAACTAAGGAACTGGGCATTATAAGAAGGCCTGGGAAGCCAAAAGCAGCAGTCTCTCTCTGACTGGAGAGGGAGACAGGCCTGGCTGCTTGGGAACTCACCTAGGGGACCTAGAGGAAGGCAGGGCTGGGGAAAGGCCTTAGTAGCTGGGAAGCCCTAGGCCAGCAACTCCCCAGGCTGCAGGGCCTACTTCTAGCCCACCTAGGTATTGGGCTTGCAGAAGGGCAGCCTGAGGGTGGGTAAAGGCAGACAGTCCAAACTCCTTTGCCTATGATGAGTGGCTGATACTGCAGTCTGCCCCAGTGAATGGGGGGCTATATGGAGACTGGGCAGTAGCCAAAACTCAGGCAAAGTGGGGATAGTGGTTGGGGATTCCCCTGGGTGGGGAAACCCAGAGACTTTGGGGTACTGCTGGGGGGGGGGGCAGAACCCAAGACAAGGGCACTGGGGTCCTGCGAGGGACATGGGGGGGGGGGTGCCGCAGGGGTGAGTCTGCGCCAGCTTACAATGAAGATTATTACAATAGTGTGTAGGGGGTTGACACAGTGGTACATTCTGTCACAACTCCTGTCACCTGCTATCTTTACCTGTATATATTTATAAAATATATACTGATCAAATCAATGCTGATTTTACGCAAGTATTTATGATCCGTTCTGTAAGATGTAGAAGATGGAAGCATAAACCTACTGTTCATTTAAAAAAAAAAAAAAACAGTGACAGCTGAAGGATAGAACTACTATTATAAAACTATAATAGTATTACTTATTATATTATGTAGATATGGCTGCAGAAGACATATTTGCCCTTCTTAATAATATTGGAGGTAATGATGGTAACTATAGAAAAGTCCTTGACAATCAAGATGAATATTTTTCACTGCATATAACTATTCCTCATGTTTAGGTAAATGAATCAAGATTAAATGAAATAGATCCA